>NC_086453.1:40033448-41233448 GCF_028390025.1 Pseudophryne corroboree
GATACTACTGGGGCCATTGACAGTAGAGGTAGCACCTGTGAGGGGCAGCTCTAAATTGGTTAAGTCAGGGGCAAGTGCAGGGGTGGGGGGCGTAGATGGGGAGAATGTAATTATGTCTGGGGGGGCTATCAGTTTAGGGCCATGTCCTGTGTTACTACATTATTTTTAAACCACATGGTAGAAGACATCTTAGTAATTACAATAATTTGAGTAAAAAACACCGGGAGGAGATAAGTTTTTTTTCTGCAGAACAAGAAGGCACTGATTTAATTAGAATTTTCCAGACAGCCGCAGTGGTTTTGGTGTCTGGCAGTCAGGCGTGGTATTGGTTCCTAGGGCAGGTGGAACGTCATTCTCACACTCACAGATAGGGAGAAAACTCGTTCCCCGCCATTTTGTTCCATGCAATAGTGTTATTTTTACTATTTTGCCTTTGTTGTATAAGAAAATTAAAATAAAGCAAATTGCGGGTTACGATATGTGTAAGACAAAACATCTGAAATTGGAGCACCTTTTTAGTATTTCTAGAAGGTAATACTTGCTCTTTATAAAACTTGCACCGTAATCCTATATGGCTTTTTTTTTTCAGCATGCAAATACACTGCTCAAAAAAATAAAGGGAACACTTAAACAACACAATGTAACTCCAAGTCAATCACACTTCTGTGAAATCAAACTGTCCACTTAGGAAGCAACACTTATTGACAATCAATTTCACATGCTGTTGTGCAAATGGAATAGACAACAGGTGGAAATTATAGGCATTTAGCAAGACACCCCCAATAAAGGAGTTGTTCTGCAGGTGGTGACCACAGACCACTTCTCAGCTCCTATGCTTTCTGGCTGATGTTTTGGTCACTTTTGAAAGCTGGCGGTGCTTTCACTCTAGTGGTAGCATGAGACGGAGTCTACAACCCACACAAGTGGCTAAGGTAGTGCAGCTCGTCCAGGATGGCACATCAATGCGAGCTGTGGCAAGAAAGTTTGCTGTGTCTGTCAGCGTAGTGTCCAGAGCATGGAGGCGCTACCAGGAGACAGGCCAGTACATCAGGAGACATGGAGGAGGCCGTAGGAGGGCAACAACCCAGCAGCAGGACCGCTACCTCCGCCTTTGTGCAAGGAGGAACAGGAGGAGCACTGCCAGAGCCCTGCAAAATGACCTCCAGCAAGCCACAAATGTGCATGTGTCTACTCAAACGATCAGAAACAGACTCCATGAGGGTGGTATGAGGGCCCAACGTCCACAGGTGGGGGTTGTGCTTACAGCCCAACACTGTGCAGGACGTTTGGCATTTGCCAGAGAACACCAAGATTGGCAAATTCGCCACTGGCGCCTGTGCTCTTCACAGATGAAAGAAGGTTCTCACTGAGCACATGTGACAGACGTGACAGAGTCTGGAGACGGCAAGGAGAACGTTCTGCTGCCTGCAACATCCTCCAGCATGACCGGTTTGGCAGTGGGTCAGTAATGGTGTGGGGTGGAATTTCTTTGGGGGACATCACAGCCCTCCATGTGCTCGCCAGAGGTAGCCTGACTGCCATTAGGTACCGAGATGAGATCCTCAGACCCCTTGTGAGACCATATGCTGGTGCGGTTGGCCCTGGGTTCCTCCTAATGCAAGACAATGCTAGACCTCATGTGGCTGGAGTGTGTCAGCAGTTCCTGCAAGACGAAGGCATTGATGCTATGGACTGGCCCGTCCGTTCCCCAGACCTGAATCCAATTGAGCACATCTGGGACATCATGTCTCACTCCATCCACCAACGCCACGTTGCACCACAGACTGTCCAGGAGTTGGCGGATGCTTTAGTCCAGGTCTGGGAGGAGATCCCTCAGGAGACCATCCGCCACCTCATCAGGAGCATGCCCAGGCATTGTAGGGAGGTTATACAGGCACGTGGAGGCCACACACACTACTGAGCCTCATTTTGACTTGTTTTAAGGACATTACATCAAAGTTGGATCAGCCTGTAGTGTTAGGATGTGTTATTTTAGTGTTCCCTTTATTTTTTTTGAGCAGCGTATATTTATTTAGAATTTGGGCCTAATCTCCATAAGTGGCAGTTCCACATTTACAGGATGACGGTCAGCAGTGGGCACAGTGGTGGGCGTGTGGGTGCATCTAAAAATAACTGTTCAGATTAATTGAGTCATTACCTTTATCAGAAACTTAGCTGAAAATCTATAATTGCAGACATTGAAAAACCAGAAAAGAAGAAGAGGACCTGGGCCAGGTTTATAGGTGGGATCAAACGAGGAAAGAAGTACAAGTTTGAGCGATCAGGTAGGTCCTCACCCTTACTTCTGCTGAGTCATTGCTGCCTAGAGTTATGTATTAAGCACATTTACAGTCTATTACTTTTTTTAAAATGCTTTATAGAAAGATTAACACAACGGAGACTTAAGATAAATATACTAACCTACTATTATTATTATTATTATTATTATCCTTTATTTATATGGCGCCACAAGGGTTCTGCAGCGCCCAATACATAAACAAATACTCAAAACAGGAAAACAGCAACTTACAGTTGACGACAATATAGGACAAGTACATGGTAAATAAAAATAGCTACATCAGCAGATGACACTGGAATAAGTATCAGGTGGCAGAAGACTGTAGGATTTGGTGCAGTTGAAGATTATTAAAGTAAGAAAAAGCATAAGCACATGAGGGAAGAGGACCCTGCTCGTGAGAGCTTAAATTCCGAAGGGGAGGGGTAGACAGACAGGGGTGACACAGATGGGGTACATAGAGAGCGTGGAATAGAAGGTTAGGATGAGATTTGGCTGGGTTTGGAGAAGAAGTGGGTTTTGAGAGCCCGTTTGAAGTTTTGTAGAGAGGTGGAGAGTCTGAGGTGGAGAGGTAGGGAATTCCAGAGCAGTGGTGCAGCACGTGAAAATCCTGTACTTACCGCCTCTGGGAGATGCAGAGGGGTGTATGAAATAAGAGATTGGTGTGACTTAATAACGGCACTTGCATAATTTAGTGGGCAGGGCAAAGTGTATGATGACGATAATTTCATTAAAGTGCCCCTGCTCTTTAACGTAGAGAAACATCTTGGTGTAAAAAGGACTCAGAGCTCATGGGCACAACCCGAATCCGTGTTCAGAGTTGCGGGTGTCAGGATCTTGTGGCACCTTGAGTGATGGATCGGGGGAGCTAACACACAAGTGCCGTATAGTTATGGACATGCAGTATAGTGGGTGCCACTGCTATGGGGCCCAGAGGCTTAGGGGGCCTGGTTCACTTGCACCCAGGCCATATAGTTGTCAATCAATACGAACTGGGGTACTGCAGTGGGGCATTATATGCACTGGGGGCACGCTGTGTGGCATATTGTGAACTGGGTATTGCTATGGGGTATAAAATGAACTAGGGAACGACTATGGTTTATAAAATGAACAACACCTGCAGAGAGAGAGAGAGGTGTCTCTCTAAAAGCATTAGCACCGGGGCCCCTTCAAAATGTTCCTATGGGCCCCATAAAGTTCTGACTACACGCCTGAGTGCAGTTACCACTTATTCGTGTCTTTTTCAGTCATATTTCATTTTGAGATGCCCAGATCTCCAATTAGTTGGGCTGTGAAATTTTGCGCACAAATATTTGGATGCGACCACGCTGATGAAAATATGTTGACGTCAGTCTAAAACTGGTTACTTTTAAGGGAATTTAAATATGTAACTACTTTAGGGTCCTGGACACTCCGCAAAAAATGTAATCGATTTTAGAGTGTGACAAAACACCTTTCACATCACAAGGGCTCCAAGTATACATGTATTACAGGTATTTATTACAGCAAACAGTATTAAGGCAGAGGTTAAGAATTACATTTGCACTACAGATGAAAATAACTGGTGCTTTGAAGTGTTATCAGTATTGCTGATTGGTTGAAAAAAATAGGGCACGTTCCTGATACACCAAAACCAAGGCCATATCTTCTGAAGCCACGCACGTTTCAGATACGGCACAATCACTTTGGGACAACAAACTCCTTTTGGATGCCAGAAATTGGAATCATTACTTGACTATCAGGACGGTTGCATGCATGTGTGTGTATACTGAAAGTTCCATTTAGTTTCAAACTGTTCCAAACCGTTTTGTTACATATTTGGCTTATTCCAGACTGGAAAACACATTGGAAAATGTAACCGGAATTTGGGAGTAATTGCAACCGGTCCTGCTCCTACCTATCAACATAGTAGGATGAATTGACTATTGTCAGCCCAGATGTACTTGTAATGAGGAGGAACGGACAAGAATCTCTTCTAAATATTCATCTATAAAAACAACCTTTATAGGTTGTGGAGTGTGGACATAGTGTTGAAATGAAGCAGATGCATTGTAGAGTCCAAAAGTTATATGACCAAGTGTTCATAATGACCATAGCTGGTCCAGAAGGCTGTTTTTCTATTCATTGCCGCCTTCCCTTATATAAACAGGACTGTAAGTCGTACTGAGATCCAGTTTTGGAAAACACTTTTTAGCTGAGTGGAGTCTTCTGAAGGTATCCCAAGAAGAGGGCATCTGTTCTTGTGTGCGATATAATTTAGTTCTCAACAATCAAGGCATGGACTCTCTTTTCAACACAGAAGATCGAGGCCCTGGTAGGTGAGGTTAATGGTCTAACGATAACTTTTCCAAGATTTTCCATTAAGAATATTTGTAGCATAGAGCATTCAGGTTTCAAAATTTGAGTAACTATGGCTGAAAGGAATTATAGCACCTGGTATTTAATTTAGTCCCCAGTCGTAGGTTCCATGTGGTGGATCAGAAACCCTTAATAAACCTCTGCAATTAATCTCCTTGTATCAAGAACCTTGGAGAGGTGTACACTGCGGTAGAGACATGATAGACACAAGTTAGCAGGTTAGACACTATCGGAAACACCATTTTCTGGTACCTTCAAACATGTGGGACCAAGAATAATATGTAATAAAGGTGGTACAACAACACCAAATTTGATAGAAGTCAAATGTTTACTAGATAAGACTAGTAAAGGAAAAGTCTTTTTGTTTACCTGCTGTATGATGGATTTTGGCAAAAGTACCATCCATGAAACAGGTTCTTGGACCTTAGTCAAGGATGGGCAAATCTTGGAGGCTCCCTCTCTCTCACTGAAATGTATACAAGAATGAGAATAAGAATGAGAATAAACCTGGGACAGGACTTCCACAAAGATACAGTACCAAAAATAGGATCCTTCTTTCAGCTAGGTGTGACACGATGAAAGAAGCTGACCAGCTTCTCCCCAACACAGTAAGACCTCCTCCTCAATACTTCCAAGCAACAACATCCAAAATCTCAAACCAGCCGAATTTGCATAGGTTTTGGCTCTCCAGTTGACATGGCAGTAGGATAAGCAGCTTTAGGTAGAAACCAGGGAGGTCATATTCATCTCTTTGATTGTCAGACAGTCCGGATGGTCATATATGGATTACAGAGTTTGTGGAATCCCCTCGCTGGCTAAACCATCCGTAAGTCTTTCTTAGAGTTCAAGGTGGTATTGATGCTATTACACTGCCTCTTTCTACTAAGGGACAACAATTAGCTGACACGCTTCAGAAGCAACATCCTCCACCAGTCTGCGACCCTGTTTGAATGTTCGATGGGCAGCTTTTATCGTAGTTGTAATTAAGTTCTGCAAGAGGGGATGTTTTGCTCTATAATGGGTTATGGTCAGGGTTGGACTGGAACCAACAGGTCTGCAGGCGCAATACCCGGTGGTCCTCATCCCCTCTTATAGGGATCAGGTTCCAGATTGCTCATGCAAATTGTTCATTGTTACTCTGCTAAAGGGTCAGTAACTTGATGAAGCATGGATTAACTTGGGTGCTTGGTTCATTTCTATAAAAACAACACCAAGATAAGCCATCCTGCCAATCGATGTGGGTGGTCCTGACACACCAATGTCCCCTTCTTTATAAAGGGGCCCTGTTTTTGCAGGCTATGTCCTCTCTAATGGTTGGCCAAGTCCCTTTGTGTTGGCTGGTCACACCTCTTGAGTCTAACACTGGTTATGCTTAGATCTGGGGCTCATCTCTCATGAAAGGAGATGACATCCTTTACAAATTTGTTAGACATGTCCTGGAGATAATGTAAAATAATAACTTACAAGTGTAAATGAATAGGCAGAAGGTTTCTCAGGCAGGGGCAACATCGCTGTAATACAAGAGGCAGTAGTTTGAGGTTCTGCAGATGGGCTAGGTACAGCAGAGCTGGATAGAGCAGAAGGTGAACTACAGTGGGTAGGTCCTGGACTTGATTCTGAAGCTCAATGTAGGTCATTAGCTGCTTGTGTAAGAACTTTATGGAACCTCTTTGGCTGTCTCACTTCAACATTTCAATTCATTATAATTAAACTTGCTATGAAGTTCTGAGATATCTGCACATTTTAGACTGATAGGAAAGTTACGAGCTTCAGAAGAATGATAAGCAGACCAGATATTGGACAATTAGATGAGCTTTAACATCTGCATTTGGCTACTGACATATAGAAACAGGATTTCTTCCTGTACGGTTCCTTTAGGGACATATTATGAAATGAATAGAATATTGTGATTTATAGAGACTGATTCATGGTACTTGCAATTAACAGGGAGAAACTGAGCCAGGAAGAAAACACAAAACAGAAACCTGCTGTAAAAAAAAAAAATACTGAACCCCAGAACTTACAATCCATAGACTGAATAAAAGTCTCATCGTTTCCACTTGACAATCAACTGAAAAACTGAATGATACGCAAAACCAGCAAACACAGAACTCAACTGTGCAAATACGTGAAAACCTGACCCACAGAGGTCACGGCTGGTAGGGAGTTCAGGCCCAAATGAATGCAGCCCTTGACTCGATTGTAGACATTGTAGAAACAAACCACAGAATAAGAACTGATCTACAGAGCTGACAATCGACATGGAAGGAACACAGGAAAATTCCCAATTAAGGGGCCAATTCAGGATTGTAAAAATTACAAATTTGCAAAAACTGCGACCATTCGCAAAATTGCGAAAGCACGCCCAAACGTTTTCGCACAGCGGGCGTTCAGGTCATAAGAGCGCATGCGTATGCACCGCACTGCGCACGCACGTTGGACAACAACAACGGGGATAGTGAGAAAAACGGGCGTGTGAAAAAGTGTTCGCACAGGCGTTCGCCAGGTGATTGACAGGAAGAGGACATTTGTGGGTGGTAACTGACCCTTTTACTGGGAGTGTTCTGGAAAACACAGACGTACCCAAGCGTTTTGAGGGAGGGTGTCTGACGTCAGCTCCGGCCCCGATCAGCCTGATTCAATTGCACTGTAGGAGTAAGACCTGGGCTGCGCAGAGACTGCACACACTGAATTTTAGCAGCTCGGCGTACACATAGCATGATACACTTGCACGGTGAAAATACAAACCCCCTGTAGGCGGCGACTATCTGAACGCAGGACAGAAAAAAACGCAACCAGCGATCAGATCTGAATCACCTCCAGAGTTTGGTTTACAGAGAAGTCGGTGACCATTTGGGTTTGCATACAGATCAGATTCAGGCCCGCTATGCTTAAATATATGAAATTATTAACTATAACCCATTTCTTTTCCCGCTCTGTTGCAACATGCTCATGAAATTGTTTAGCAGCGCTCCTCACAGTGGCCCTCATTCCGAGTTGTTCGCTCGCAAGCTGCTTTTAGCAGCTTTGCACACGCTAAGCCGCCGCCTACTGGGAGTGAATCTTAGCTTATCAAAATTGCGAACAAAAGATTCGCAATATTGCGAAAAGACTTCTCTGTGCAGTTTCTGAGTAGCTCGAGACTTACTCTTCCAGTGCGATCAGTTCAGTGCTTGTCGTTCCTGGTTTGACGTCACAAACACACCCAGCGTTCGCCCAGACACTCCTCCGTTTCTCCAGCCACTCCCGCGTTTTTCCCAGAAACGGTAGCGTTTTTTCAAACACTCCCATAAAACGGCCTGTTTCCGCCCAGAAACACCCACTTCCTGTCAATCACATTACGAACACCAGAACGAAGAAAAAACCTCGTAATGCCGTGAGTAAAATACCTAACTGCATAGCAAATTTACTTGGCGCAGTCGCAGTGCGAACATTGCGCATGCGCAATTAGCGGAAAATCGCTGCGATGCGAAGAAAATTACCGAGCGGACAACTCGGAATGACCACCAGTGTCGTAGGTAAAATACTCAGCAATGAAGTCTGTGTGTACGACACTATCATACAATTGCAGCAGTTATCACACAATAACTTTATGAATCAGGACTGCTCAGAGATACCTTGGGTGCAGTGCAGCTGTTTTTGGCCATTTGCCAATGTCAGAGCTCTAAGGAAGGCCTGGCCAGGAACTTTGGGGGTCATTCCGACCCGTTCGCTCGCTGCGTTTTAACGCAGCAGAGCGAACGGGTCCCTGCAGCGCATGCGGGACGGCCGAAGGCCATAGCAGGATAGCGATCGCCTCTGCCTGACTGACAGGCAGAGGCTATCGATGGGCATTAAGCTGCCATTTTGTAGGCACGGTCCGGCCAATGCAGGCGTGGCCGGACCAAACGGGGGGCGGGCTGCAGCGGCTGCGCTGGATGAGAGCTACTCCTGAAGTGCAAAGGCATCCCCGCTGTGCGATGCCTTTGCACTTCTGCGAGGGGGCCAGACTGACATGCGGGGCATGCTGGGTGTCCCCCCGCATGTCAGGAAAGATGATCATAGCTGTGCTAAATTTTGCACAGCTACGATCAACTCAGAATGACCCCCTTTGTACCCACCGTCTTCTCAGCACTGCTGCATGCAGAGATCTGTAAATGTGTCCTCACAGTCAGAGCTGTTTATTAGATAATATGTTTGATGTCAAAATGTTACTTCATTTAAGTCTATTATTATTCAGTGGACCAGAAGTCAGGGACGCACTTAGGGGGCATTTCCAGTTACCCAGAAACTCTCCTTGCTCCAATCACATGATCTGACATCTTCTAGGAACTCCCCAGTTAGTAAATTACCTAATGTCTAGCGTTTTTCTGTAGTTTTACAGTGTAAATGTATAGTAGAAATGAAATCACCTGTGCTGTCCTGCATTGGTTCTAGGTCTTATATTTAGACGTTTTCTGTTAACTGGGTGTGAGGTGAGATTAATTCCAGCTTTGTAGAATAGCAATAATGTAGTAAAATGGTCAGATTTATGTAAAGTGGGTAATAAAAATATGGGGTATTACGTTAATGTACTGTATGCTTTGTGCCTCATTCTTTTTTTTTTTTACATTTTATTATATTTGTCTACATTTTACTTTACTACTTCTAGTTCTTATACCAGACTTTTGTATTATTGCTAAATTTCTCTCATGCGTGCATTACCAAATTGTTTTGTAATGTGATGCATAATATCACTTCTCATTATCAGCAGCTGATTATGCATTAATGAGTAAATTGCTATTGTTCTGTTTATAGGGGGTAATTCAGACCTGATCGCTAGGCTGCGTTTTCGCACAGCGGGCGATCAGGTCTAAACTGCGCATGCATATGCACCGCAATGCGCAGGAGCGTCGCATGGGTACAAAGCGGATTGCCGCTCAGCGATGGGTTTGCGCGAAGGATCCATTCGCACAGGCGTTCAGAAGGAGATTGACAGGAATCGGGCGTTTGTGGGTGGTAACTGACCGTTTTCTGGGAGTGGTGAAAAAATGCAGGCGTGTCCAAGCATTTGCAGGGAGGGTTCCTGACGTCAATTCCGGTCCCGGACAGGCTGAAGCGTTCGCAGTGGCTGAGTAAGTCCTGGACTACTCAGAGACTGTACAAAGGCCCTCATTCCAAGTCGCCACCCACAGGGGAATGTATTTTAGCATAGCAGGAGTGCGAACGCCTGCAAACACATTTTCTGCAGAACAAGACCAGCCCTGTAGTTACTTATTCAGTGCGATGATTTCTGCGACGAGTGACGCGGTAATGACGTCAGATACCCGCACTGCAAACGCCCGGCCACGCCTGCGTTTTTCCAAACACTCCCAGAAAACGGTCAGTTGTCACCCAGAAACTCCCACTTCCTGTCAATCTCCCTGCGTTCGGCAAATCGTCGCTAGAACCTGCGCAAAACCACATAGCTCATTGTACTCGTACAACGCGCATGCGCATTGCGGTGCATACGCATGCGCAAATTAGCCCCGTTTTGCCATGATCGCTGCGCTGCGAAAATTCATAGCGAGCGATGAACTCGGAATGAAGGCCAAAATCTGTTTGTACAGCTCTGCTACCCATGCGTTCCCCCATTTGCAAAGCTAAAATACACTCCCCTGTGGGCGGCGACTATGGGAACGCAGGACTGCAAAAAAAAACCCTAGCGAGCGAACAGGTCTGAATTAGCCCCAATGTGCGTGTAGCTCTCCTTACCAAGAGTTGTAGCATTACGGGTGGCGCCATGCTTCCTATTTACCCTGGCTCCTCATTTTGTAAAAGGGTGTGGTTCGTTGGGTCGACAGCAACTAGGTCGACAGTCATTAGGTCAAACACTATTGGTTGACAGTGACTAAGTCGTCAGGGTCATTAGGTCGACGCAGTCATTAGGTCGACATTTGGTGTCATTTTCTTCGTAAAGTGACCGAGAACCCCAATTAGTGCACCGTGTCCCCTTGCATGGCTCGCTTCGCTATACCCAACTGTAGTCCACATGGATCGTAAAGTATGAAAAAGTAGAAAAAATGTGAAAAACTCATGTTGACCTTATCATGTTTCGACATTTGCCATGTCGACCTAATGCATGTCGACCAATAGTGGTCAACCTAATGAGTGTCGACCTAAAGACTGGATACCATTGTAAAACCAGCTTTGGTTCTGCTGCATAGACCTATCAGAGGGGCAGATGTACTAAGCCGTGGAGAGAGATAATGTGGAGAGAGATAAAGTACCAGCCAACACAGCAGGTAACATGACAGTTAGGAGCTGATTGGCTGGTACTTTATCTTTCTCCACTTTATCTCTACCCAAGGCTTAGTACGTCAGAATGAAGTACTGCCGCTCTTTTTATACACTGACTGTTCCCAGCTACGTACCCGCTATCACACTTCAAAGGCTAGCAGTGGTCAGTCACATGGAGCGGTGTGGGCGGGGAGTCACGTGACAGACATTCATATTAACAAAGATCCCTATTTTCAGAGGAGTGGAGAAGTTGCCCATGGCAACCAATAAGCTCTTAGCTGTCAGCTGATTGTCTGGTACTTTGGGCGGAATGCATCAATGCTGAAAATGCGGCCAAACTTCAGAAAATGGCGTTATCTGAGCGTGGCCGCTTACCACATATGTACCAAGCACCTGAATGCGATGGGCGGGTTTCTATCGCATTGCCCGCCTGAGAGGGATCCAATTCACAATGCCTGTGTTCACTCGGCACATACACGGATGGAGTTCCAGGACCTAAACCCGGCAGTACCCACACTGCAAAGGACAGCTGTCACCGGGAGAGCTGTCCATTGCAGCGTTAGTACATGTCAGTGACTGGTTCACAATGCAACCCACCCTTTATCTCTATCCGTGGTTTGATACATTTCCTCCCCAATCTTTAGCTACTTAATTTCTACAGGCGTGATGCGATATCCCTGTCAGTAGGTGATGTTTGCAGTGTGCACTGGCACCGTCCCCACCAGTACTAAACACACGCTACACCTAGAGCTATTCCTGTGACATGTAAACACAAGCTATAGGTGTGACATAAGTACACTGAGTAAGTGTACACTGATAGCTGTGGCTGGAGATCCGCCGTCATAGCAGACCTGGAATATGTGTACATACACTATACAGAAATAGATCCTACCTAGGAAGATGAAAGTGTCAAAGTGTAAGGTTTGCAGAGTTTTATTGATGGGGAACATTAAAGTAGAGATGAGCGCCTGAAATTTTTCGGGTTTTGGTTTTGGGTTCGGTTCCGCGGCCGTGTTTTGGGTTCGAACGCGTTTTGGCAAAACCTCACCGAATTATTTTTGTCGGATTCGGGTGTGTTTTGGATTCGGGTGTTTTTTTCCAAAAACACTAAAAAACAGCTTAAATCATAGAATTTGGGGGTCATTTTGATCCCAAAGTATTATTAACCTCAAAAACCATAATTTACACTCATTTTCAGTCTATTCTGAATACCTCACACCTCACAATATTATTTTTAGTCCTAAAATTTGCACCGAGGTCGCTGTGTGAGTAAGATAAGCGACCCTAGTGGCCGACACAAACACCGGGCCCATCTAGGAGTGGCACTGCAGTGTCACGCAGGATGTCCCTTCCAAAAAACCCTCCCCAAACAGCACATGACGCAAAGAAAAAAAGAGGCGCAATGAGGTAGCTGTGTGAGTAAGATTAGCGACCCTAGTGGCCGACACAAACACCGGGCCCATCTAGGAGTGGCACTGCAGTGTCACGCAGGATGGCCCTTCCAAAAAACCCTCCCCAAACAGCACATGACGCAAAGAAAAAAAGAGGCGCAATGAGGTAGCTGACTGTGTGAGTAAGATTAGCGACCCTAGTGGCCGACACAAACACCGGGCCCATCTAGGAGTGGCACTGCAGTGTCACGCAGGATGGCCCTTCCAAAAAACCCTCCCCAAACAGCACATGACGCAAAGAAAAAAAGAGGCGCAATGAGGTAGCTGACTGTGTGAGTAAGATTAGCGACCCTAGTGGCCGACACAAACACCGGGCCCATCTAGGAGTGGCACTGCAGTGTCACGCAGGATGTCCCTTCCAAAAAACCCTCCCCAAACAGCACATGACGCAAAGAAAAAAAGAGGCGCAATGAGGTAGCTGTGTGAGTAAGATTAGCGACCCTAGTGGCCGACACAAACACCGGGCCCATCTAGGAGTGGCACTGCAGTGTCACGCAGGATGTCCCTTCCAAAAAACCCTCCCCAAACAGCACATGACGCAAAGAAAAAAAGAGGCGCAATGAGGTAGCTGTGTGAGTAAGATTAGCGACCCTAGTGGCCGACACAAACACCGGGCCCATCTAGGAGTGGCACTGCAGTGTCACGCAGGATGTCCCTTCCAAAAAACCCTCCCCAAACAGCACATGACGCAAAGAAAAAAAGAGGCGCAATGAGGTAGCTGACTGTGTGAGTAAGATTAGCGACCCTAGTGGCCGACACAAACACCGGGCCCATTTAGGAGTGGCACTGCAGTGTCACGCAGGATGTCCCTTCCAAAAAACCCTCCCCAATCAGCACATGATGCAAAGAAAAAGAAAAGAAAAAAGAGGTGCAAGATGGAATTATCCTTGGGCCCTTCCACCCACCCTTATGTTGTATAAACAAAACAGGACATGCACACTTTAACCAACCCATCATTTCAGTGACAGGGTCTGCCACACGACTGTGACTGATATGACGGGTTGGTTTGGACCCCCCCCAAAAAAGAAGCAATTAATCTCTCCTTGCACAAACTGGCTCTACAGAGGCAAGATGTCCACCTCATCTTCACCCTCCGATATATCACCGTGTACATCCCCCTCCTCACAGATTATCAATTCGTCCCCACTGGAATCCACCATCTCAGCTCCCTGTGTACTTTGTGGAGGCAATTGCTGCTGGTCAATGTCTCCGCGGAGGAATTGATTATAATTCATTTTAATGAACATCATCTTCTCCACATTTTCTGGATGTAACCTCGTACGCCGATTGCTGACAAGGTGAGCGGCGGCACTAAACACTCTTTCGGAGTACACACTTGTGGGAGGGCAACTTAGGTAGAATAAAGCCAGTTTGTGCAAGGGCCTCCAAATTGCCTCTTTTTCCTGCCAGTATAAGTACGGACTGTGTGACGTGCCTACTTGGATGCGGTCACTCATATAATCCTCCACCATTCTATCAATGTTGAGAGAATCATATGCAGTGACAGTAGACGACATGTCCGTAATCGTTGTCAGGTCCTTCAGTCCGGACCAGATGTCAGCATCAGCAGTCGCTCCAGACTGCCCTGCATCACCGCCAGCGGGTGGGCTCGGAATTCTGAGCCTTTTCCTCGCACCCCCAGTTGCGGGAGAATGTGAAGGAGGAGATGTTGACAGGTCGCGTTCCGCTTGACTTGACAATTTTGTCACCAGCAGGTCTTTCAACCCCAGCAGACCTGTGTCTGCCGGAAAGAGAGATCCAAGGTAGGCTTTAAATCTAGGATCGAGCACGGTGGCCAAAATGTAGTGCTCTGATTTCAACAGATTGACCACCCGTGAATCCTTGTTAAGCGAATTAAGGGCTGCATCCACAAGTCCCACATGCCTAGCGGAATCGCTCCCTTTTAGCTCCTTCTTCAATGCCTCCAGCTTCTTCTGCAAAAGCCTGATGAGGGGAATGACCTGACTCAGGCTGGCAGTGTCTGAACTGACTTCACGTGTGGCAAGTTCAAAGGGCATCAGAACCTTGCACAACGTTGAAATCATTCTCCACTGCACTTGAGACAGGTGCATTCCATCTCCTATATCGTGCTCAATTGTATAGGCTTGAATGGCCTTTTGCTGCTCCTCCAACCTCTGAAGCATATAGAGGGTTGAATTCCACCTCGTTACCACTTCTTGCTTCAGATGATGGCAGGGCAGGTTCAGTAGTTTTTGGTGGTGCTCCAGTCTTCTGTACGTGGTGCCTGTACGCCGAAAGTGTCCCGCAATTTTTCTGGCCACCGACAGCATCTCTTGCACGCCCCTGTCGTTTTTAAAAAAATTCTGCACCACCAAATTCAAGGTATGTGCAAAACATGGGACGTGCTGGAATTTGCCCATATTTAATGCACACACAATATTGCTGGCGTTGTCCGATGCCACAAATCCACAGGAGAGTCCAATTGGGGTAAGCCATTCCGCGATGATCTTCCTCAGTTGCCGTAAGAGGTTTTCAGCTGTGTGCGTATTCTGGAAAGCGGTGATACAAAGCGTAGCCTGCCTAGGAAAGAGTTGGCGTTTGCGAGATGCTGCTACTGGTGCCGCCGCTGCTGTTCTTGCGGCGGGAGTCCATACATCTACCCAGTGGGCTGTCACAGTCATATAGTCCTGACCCTGCCCTGCTCCACTTGTCCACATGTCCGTGGTTAAGTGGACATTGGGTACAACTGCATTTTTTAGGAGACTGGTGAGTCTTTTTCTGACGTCCGTGTACATTCTCGGTATCGCCTGCCTAGAGAAGTGGAACCTAGATGGTATTTGGTAACGGGGGCACACTGCCTCAATAAATTGTCTAGTTCCCTGTGAACTAACGGCGGATACCGGACGCACGTCTAACACCAACATAGTTGTCAAGGACTCAGTTATCCGCTTTGCAGTAGGATGACTGCTGTGATATTTCATCTTCCTCGCAAAGGACTGTTGAACAGTCAATTGCTTACTGGAAGTAGTACAAGTGGGCTTACGACTTCCCCTCTGGGATGACCATCGACTCCCAGCGGCAACAACAGCAGCGCCAGCAGCAGTAGGCGTTACACGCAAGGATGCATCGGAGGAATCCCAGGCAGGAGAGGACTCGTCAGACTTGCCAGTGACATGGCCTGCAGGACTATTGGCATTCCTGGGGAAGGAGGAAATTGACACTGAGGGAGTTGGTGGGGTGGTTTGCGTGAGCTTGGTTACAAGAGGAAGGGATTTACTGGTCAGTGGACTGCTTCCGCTGTCACCCAAAGTTTTTGAACTTGTCACTGACTTATTATGAATGCGCTGCAGGTGACGTATAAGGGAGGATGTTCCGAGGTGGTTAACGTCCTTACCCCTACTTATTACAGCTTGACAAAGGGAACACACGGCTTGACACCTGTTGTCCGCATTTCTGGTGAAATACCTCCACACCGAAGAGCTGATTTTTTTGGTATTTTCACCTGGCATGTCAACGGCCATATTCCTCCCACGGACAACAGGTGTCTCCCCGGGTGCCTGACTTAAACAAACCACCTCACCATCAGAATCCTCCTGGTCAATTTCCTCCCCAGCGCCAGCAACACCCATATCCTCCTCATCCTGGTGTACTTCAACACTGACATCTTCAATCTGACTATCAGGAACTGGACTGCGGGTGCTCCTTCCAGCACTTGCAGGGGGCGTGCAAATGGTGGAAGGCGCATGCTCTTCACGTCCAGTGTTGGGAAGGTCAGGCATCGCAACCGACACAATTGGACTCTCCTTGTGGATTTGGGATTTCAAAGAACGCACAGTTCTTTGCGGTGCTTTTGCCAGCTTGAGTCTTTTCAGTTTTCTAGCGAGAGGCTGAGTGCTTCCATCCTCATGTGAAGCTGAACCACTAGCCATGAACATAGGCCAGGGCCTCAGCCGTTCCTTGCCACTCCGTGTGGTAAATGGCATATTGGCAAGTTTACGCTTCTCCTCCGACAATTTTATTTTAGGTTTTGGAGTCCTTTTTTTACTGATATTTGGTGTTTTGGTTTTGACATGCTCTGTACTATGCCATTGGGCATCGGCCTTGGCAGACGACGTTGCTGGCATTTCATCGTCTCGGCCATGACTAGTGGCAGCAGCTTCAGCACGAGGTGGAAGTGGATCTTGATCTTTCCCTAATTTTGGAACCTCAACATTTTTGTTCTCCATATTTTAATAGGCACAACTAAAAGGCACCTCAGGTAAACAATGCAGATGGATGGATTGGATACTAGTATACAATTATGGACGGGCTGCCGAGTGCCGACACAGAGGTAGCCACAGCCGTGAACTACCGCACTGTACTGTGTCTGCTGCTAATATATAGACTGGTTGATAAAGAGATAGTATACTCGTAACTAGTATGTATGTATAAAGAAAGAAAAAAAAACCACGGTTAGGTCACTGGTATATACAATTATGGACGGGCTGCCGAGTGCCGACACAGAGGTAGCCACAGCCGTGAACTACCGCACTGTACTGTGTCTGCTGCTAATATATAGACTGGTTGATAAAGAGATAGTATACTCGTAACTAGTATGTATGTATAAAGAAAGAAAAAAAAACCACGGTTAGGTGGTATATACAATTATGGACGGGCTGCCGAGTGCCGACACAGAGGTAGCCACAGCCGTGAACTACCGCACTGTACTGTGTCTGCTGCTAATATATAGACTGGTTGATAAAGAGATAGTATACTCGTAACTAGTATGTATGTATAAAGAAAGAAAAAAAAACCACGGTTAGGTCACTGGTATATACAATTATGGACGGGCTGCCGAGTGCCGACACAGAGGTAGCCACAGCCGTGAACTACCGCACTGTACTGTGTCTGCTGCTAATATATAGACTGGTTGATAAAGAGATAGTATACTCGTAACTAGTATGTATGTATAAAGAAAGAAAAAAAAACCACGGTTAGGTCACTGGTATATACAATTATGGACGGGCTGCCGAGTGCCGACACAGAGGTAGCCACAGCCGTGAACTACCGCACTGTACTGTGTCTGCTGCTAATATATAGACTGGTTGATAAAGAGATAGTATACTCGTAACTAGTATGTATGTATAAAGAAAGAAAAAAAAACCACGGTTAGGTCACTGGTATATACAATTATGGACGGGCTGCCGAGTGCCGACACAGAGGTAGCCACAGCCGTGAACTACCGCACTGTACTGTGTCTGCTGCTAATATATAGACTGGTTGATAAAGAGATAGTATACTCGTAACTAGTATGTATGTATAAAGAAAGAAAAAAAAACCACGGTTAGGTCACTGGTATATACAATTATGGACGGGCTGCGGAGTGCCGACACAGAGGTAGCCACAGCCGTGAACTACCGCACTGTACTGTGTCTGCTGCTAATATATAGACTGGTTGATAAAGAGATAGTATACTCGTAACTAGTATGTATGTATAAAGAAAGAAAAAAAAACCACGGTTAGGTGGTATATACAATTATGGACGGGCTGCCGAGTGCCGACACAGAGGTAGCCACAGCCGTGAACTACCGCACTGTACTGTGTCTGCTGCTAATATATAGACTGGTTGATAAAGAGATAGTATACTCGTAACTAGTATGTATGTATAAAGAAAGAAAAAAAAACCACGGTTAGGTCACTGGTATATACAATTATGGACGGGCTGCCGAGTGCCGACACAGAGGTAGCCACAGCCGTGAACTACCGCACTGTACACTGGTTGATAAAGAGATAGTAGTATACTCGTAACAACTAGTATGACGACGGTATAAAGAATGAAAAAAAAACCACGGTTAGGTGGTATATAATACAATTATGGTTGGACGGACTGCCTGCCGAGTGCCGACACAGAGGTAGCCACAGCCGTGAACTACCGCACTGTACACTGGTTGATAAAGAGATAGTAGTATACTCGTAACAACTAGTATGACGACGGTATAAAGAATGAAAAAAAAACCACGGTTAGGTGGTATATAATACAATTATGGTTGGACGGACTGCCTGCCGAGTGCCGACACAGAGGTAGCCACAGCCGTGAACTACCGCACTGTACACTGGTTGATAAAGAGATAGTAGTATACTCGTAACAACTAGTATGACGACGGTATAAAGAACGAAAAAAAAACCACGGTTAGGTGGTATATATTATAATACAATTATGGATGGACGGACTGCCTGCCGAGTTCCGACACAGAGGTAGCCACAGCCATGAACTACCGCACTGTACACTGGTTGATAAAGAGATAGTAGTATACTCGTAACAACTAGTATGACGACGGTATAAAGAACGGAAAAAAAACCACGGTTAGGTGGTATATATTATAATACAATTATGGATGGACGGACTGCCTGCCGAGTTCCGACACAGAGGTAGCCACAGCCGTGAACTACCGCACTGTACACTGGTTGATAAAGAGATAGTAGTATACTCGTAACAACTAGTATGACGACGGTATAAAGAACGAAAAAAAAACCACGGTTAGGTGGTATATATTATAATACAATTATGGATGGACGGACTGCCTGCCGAGTTCCGACACAGAGGTAGCCACAACCGTGAACTACCGCACTGTACACTGGTTGATAAAGAGATAGTAGTATACTCGTAACAACTAGTATGACTATGACGACGGTATAAAGAAAGAAAAAAAAAACCACGGTTAGGTGGTATATAATACAATTATGGATGGACGGACTGCCTGCCGAGTGCCGACACAGAGGTAGCCACAGCCGTGAACTACCGCACTGTACTGTGTCTGCTGCTAATATAGACTGGTTGATAAAGAGATAGTATACAATACTACTAATATACTGGTGGTCAGGCACTGGTCACCACTAGTCACACTGGCAGTGGCACTCCTGCAGCAAAAGTGTGCACTGTTTAATTTTAATATAATATTATTTATCATGTACTCCTGGCTCCTGCTATAACAACCTGCAGTGCTCCCCAGTCTCCCCCACAATTATAAGCTTTATATACAATACATTGATGTGCAGCACACTGGGCTGAGCAGTGCACACAGACTGAGTCACTGTGTGACTGTGTATCGTTTTTTTCAGGCAGAGAACGGATATATTAAATAAAACAAACAACTGCACTGTCTCTGGTGGTCACTGGTCACTGTGGTCGTCAGTCACTAAACTCTGTCTGCACTCTGCACTCTCTTCTAATCTACAGTATCACAGCAATCTCTCTCTCTCTCTTCTAAATCTAATCTAAATGGAGAGGACGCCAGCCACGTCCTCTCCCTATCAATCTCAATGCACGTGTGAAAATGGCGGCGACGCGCGGCTCCTTATATAGAATCCGAGTCTCGCGAGAATCCGACAGCGTCATGATGACGTTCGGGCGCGCTCGGGTTAACCGAGCAAGGCGGGAAGATCCGAGTCGCTCGGACCCGTGAAAAAAAAAGTGAAGTTCGTGCGGGTTCGGATTCAAAGAAACCGAACCCGCTCATCTCTACATTAAAGGCCGCTTATCGCGGTACAATAACCTCCTCAGTCACACTCACTTTGTGTTTATTGCTGGTGTGTTATCTGCGCTGGGTTTAGGCGTCCACGAATGTTATTATTAGCTAACAGCTTGTTGTCCCCGGGTTGTAGGACTGTCTGACTCCATGAGAGAGCGTCACACGCGTGTACGCACAGGAGCATTGGGGCTTATTACGGCAGCTCTGTAGTTCTGTATTTCTGCAGTGTTGATGATTAAGGGGCCGGTAGAGACTGCGCACAATTTATGTAAAAAAGAAAATGCGTCCAGAAAACGGCGCATGTTGTGCAGTATACCTGGCTGGACTTAGTTCTGCAGGTGGGCCATATCCGCCAGGTTTCCGCATGGAGGATATAGTAGTGGCATAGATATGAGCCATGGAGAACCAGGAGAAAACAACTACAATTTATTATGCCCCAGCTGGTTTATGGCAGGAGAAAACAGCAGTATATATGTAACAGGGTTGCGCCAGGCAGGGCTGCCAGCAGAGATTGTTGGGACCGGGACTTACTACAGGCGAAGGAATGAGTGCAGATGAACTATGTAATCATTACTGTAAATTACAATATATAATATATAATAAGAGCTTGTTAGCATATGATTGGCCAATGATTTGGGCTTGCTCACTGCATCGAGGTCACCTCTATCGAGCAAGTCCCTAACACTTTGGGGTTCACATCGTTGCCCAGGGAACCCCCAAATCAGCCAAGCCACGAACCACCCCAGGGCATCACACTAGTAGAAAATAGTGAGGGGTAATAAAGGATAGGATAAGCAGAGGTAGTTACAGGGCCGGTGCAAGGTTTCTCAGCACCCTAGGCAAATCTTCGGTGCACTCCCCCCTCATGTTTAAGAAGCTTTAATAGAAAACTCACTTACATTTTATAAACAGGCAACTCATTATTTTTATAACAAACAGTGGCTATATACACTCACCACCGTGGCTAGGATATTATTCATGCTGCTCAATCCACAGACAGCAGCCCCACAGCTCTGGACTCGTCAGGCTCTCATCATCACTGGCAGTTGCGTTTCATAGTCTGCAGTGGAATGCAATCACATACAGTATATACAGGCAGCCAATTAACAGACTGTACCGGCCAAGTATTCAAATCTACTCTAAGGGGGACATTTACTAAGCAGTGATAAGAGCGGAGAAGTGAGCCAGTGGAGAAGTTGCCCATGGCAACCAATCAGCACTGAAGTAACATCTATACTTTGCACACTATAAAATGATACAGAGCTGCTGATTGGTTGATGGGGCAATTTCTCCACTGGCTCACTTCTCCGCTCTTATCACTGCTTAGTAAATGTCCCCCTTAGTCACCTACCTCTAAATACACCACTTTTTTCTACATATATTAAAAAATACCACCAACATCTACATATGGCCTATTCCACAAAACACATGCAGGCAAATGTATCTGGTGACAGGTTTTTGCCAATCCTAACAATATATCACTGAAAATTTAAATGTAGAAAACCTACAGCCAACCAAAGATGAAGTAACATACAATGGGTGGAATGTACTAATGCAGAAATGCTTTAGAGTTTATGGGTTTTTACTGCATTTACAAGTGTACTAAAGCCACAATATCGGGGCTCCGATGCGGAGGGTAATACCAGCTACCCTATAGAAGCGTATGGGCTTCTTACCGCATCGGGCTGTGTGAGAAATTCGATCGGATCCCACCCAGCATGACCCCGCGTCCGGTGCATGCGCAGACGGACTCCTGGTTCATGAACCTGGAAGTCCAGGGACCGGAGCGCATCGCAAAGGGCAGCTTTTATCGGATAATAAACTTGAGCTGGTGTCCTTAGTTTATCGGAAGATAAACTTGAGCTGGTGTCCTCAGTGCAGGCTTAGCTCAGAGCTAAGCCAGCATTGAGGACACCAGCTCAAGTTTGCAACTAACAAAAAACGAGCGTTATAAGGATATCTGGATATTATTGCACGCTGGCAATTAGAACTCTGGGATTATCTTGCACATTCAATTGCACATTCAAGATTAGGATATGTACTTGTAGATTATTAGTTGTGCCTATATGGGAGTTTCCCATTGTTTACAAACCTACAGTTAGGACACCGCTCTTACACGTAGAAAACACCCCGGAGGAAGTCTGTATAGATGAAACGCGTTGGATGATTGTCTTATAGGCCCTACACACTGGCCGATTTGTTAGAAAGATATGAACGATCTCGTTCATAAATGAACGAGAACTCGTTCATATCTTTCAGTGTGGAGGCTCCAGCGATGAACGATGCGCGGCCCCGCACTCGTTCATCGCTGGTCCCCCGTCGGCTGTGCATGCAGGCCAATATGGACGATCTCGTCCATATTTGCCTGCACTTCAATGGAGCCGCGTGACGGGGGGAGTGAAGAAACTTCACTCCCCCCATCACTGCCCCCCCGCCGCCGGGTCGCTCGTCGGCCGTATCCGCCGTCGGGCAGCTCGGCGGCGGGTCGGCCAGTGTGTAGGGCCCCTTAGACATAGTGAGTGGACAGGCTGTCGTAGGAGCTCCCCCCCCCGGCTGGGGTGGACAGCAAGTCCCAATAAGATCATATACCCCACGAATGTCAAGATAAATGTAAGAGTCATACAAATACAATTTTACAAAAAGATTTTTAATAAATTTCATTAAGTTTACAAAAGATATGGACTAACGAGTGATTTCGCTGTCTGGGTGACTTTGGTGAGAGGGTTTTTTTCCAGAAACATCTACCGTTCCGTGGATATTCAATCCGAAGGAATCCTTAAGAAAAATCAATAAGAGACATTAAAGTTATCTGAGCGCTCCCCTCACAACTATTTTTCATTCTTAAACCACTGGTTCTCAACTGGCAAGAGGACTTGTTATGGGGAGTAGCTGCCAATTCCTATAAGGACTATTGTGCCTAAGGCTCTATCTCTAGCGCAACTGGTTATTGTTTTTTGTTGTTGAGATAGATATATATATACAGTGGTTGATAAAATTGCGGACACTTTGAATGTTTTTCAACTTTGAATGCTTATAAAAACTGTTTCACTTCATGCAGTGCAATGATTTATAAGCGTCACGCTGCACTGAAGTTTCATATAGAAATAGCGCAACGCAATTTACTGACTGTGTTACAGTGCTGGATAGCAGGGGAATGTTACGGCATCGACTGCCTGAGAAATAAAGTGTGGGGAGAACACTGCCCATGTTATATCCCTGCAGACACCAGGGGTTTGCACACGGATTAGGGACACACACAGGATGGCAGGGTACACCTCCCCCATGTGCACAAGCAGTATAGGTGATGTCAGATTTAAATGGAGCAGTCTTACAAAATACTAGAGATGAGCGGGTTCGGTTTCTCTGAATCCGAACCCGCACGAACTTCATGTTTTTTTTCACGGGTCCGAGCGACTCGGATCTTCCCGCCTTGCTCGGTTAACCCGAGCGCGCCCGAACGTCATCATGACGCTGTCGGATTCTCGCGAGACTCGGATTCTATATAAGGAGCCGCGCGTCGCCGCCATTTTCACACGTGCATTGAGATTGATAGGGAGAGGACGTGGCTGGCGTCCTCTCCATTTAGATTAGAAGAGAGAGAGAGAGAGAGAGATTGACCTGATTTACTGGAGCTTAGGAGTACTGTAGAAGTGTAGAGAGTGCAGAGTTTACTAGTGACTGACCACAGTGACCACCAGACTGTGCAGTTTTATTTAATATATCCGTTCTCTGCCTGAAAAAAACGATACACACAGTGACTCAGTCACATACCATATCTGTGTGCACTGCTCAGCCCAGTGTGCTGCATCATCTATGTATATATATCCGACTGTGCTCAGCTCACACAGCTTATAATTGTGGGGGAGACTGGGGAGCACTGCAGTGCCAGTTAATAGTTATAGGTTATAGCAGGAGCCAGGAGTACATATTATATTAAAATTAAACAGTGCACACTTTTGCTGCAGGAGTGCCACTGCCAGTGTGACTGACCAGTGACCTGACCACACTGACCACCAGTATAGTTAGTAGTATACTATATTGTGTGATTGCCTGAAAAAGTTAAACACTCGTCGTGTGACTTCACTTGTGTGGTGTTTTTTTTTTTATTCTATAAAAAACTCATTCTGCTGACAGACAGTGTCCAGCAGGTCCGTCATTATATAATATATACCTGTCCGGCTGCAGTAGTGATATATATATATTTTTTATATCATTATTTATCATCCAGTCGCAGCAGACACAGTACGGTAGTTCACGGCTGTAGCTACCTCTGTGTCGGCACTCGGCAGTCCGTCCATAATTGTATACCACCTACCCGAGGTTTTTTTTTCTTTCTTCTTTATACATACATACTACTACATCTCTTTATCAACCAGTCTATATTAGCAGCAGACACAGTACGGTAGTTCACGGCTGTAGCTACCTCTGTGTCGGCACTCGGCAGTCCGTCCATAATTGTATACCACCTACCCGTGGTTTTTTTTTCTTTCTTCTTTATACATACATACTACTACATCTCTTTATCAACCAGTCTATATTAGCAGCAGACACAGTACAGTACGGTAGTTCACGGCTGTAGCTACCTCTGTGTCGGCACTCGGCAGTCCGTCCATAATTGTATACCACCTACCCGTGGTTTTTTTTTCTTTCTTCTTTATACATACATACTACTACATCTCTTTATCAACCAGTCTATATTAGCAGCAGACACAGTACGGTAGTTCACGGCTGTAGCTACCTCTGTGTCGGCACTCGGCAGTCCGTCCATAATTGTATACCACCTACCCGTGGTTTTTTTTTCTTTCTTCTTTATACATACATACTACTACATCTCTTTATCAACCAGTCTATATTAGCAGCAGACACAGTACAGTACGGTAGTTCACGGCTGTAGCTACCTCTGTGTCGGCACTCGGCAGTCCGTCCATAATTGTATACCACCTACCCGTGGTTTTTTTTTCTTTCTTCTTTATACATACATACTACTACATCTCTTTATCAACCAGTCTATATTAGCAGCAGACACAGTACGGTAGTTCACGGCTGTAGCTACCTCTGTGTCGGCACTCGGCAGTCCGTCCATAATTGTATACCACCTACCCGTGGTTTTTTTTTCTTTCTTCTTTATACATACATACTACTACATCTCTTTATCAACCAGTCTATATTAGCAGCAGACACAGTACAGTACGGTAGTCCACGGCTGTAGCTACCTCTGTGTCGGCACTCGGCAGTCCGTCCATAATTGTATACCACCTACCCGAGGTTTTTTTTTCTTTCTTCTTTATACATACATACTACTACATCTCTTTATCAACCAGTCTATATTAGCAGCAGACACAGTACAGTACGGTAGTTCACGGCTGTAGCTACCTCTGTGTCGGCACTCGGCAGTCCGTCCATAATTGTATACCACCTACCCGTGGTTTTTTTTTCTTTCTTCTTTATACATACATACTACTACATCTCTTTATCAACCAGTCTATATTAGCAGCAGACACAGTACAGTACGGTAGTTCACGGCTGTAGCTACCTCTGTGTCGGCACTCGGCAGTCCGTCCATAATTGTATACTAGTATCCATCCATCTCCATTGTTTACCTGAGGTGCCTTTTAGTTGTGCCTATTAAAATATGGAGAACAAAAATGTTGAGGTTCCAAAATTAGGGAAAGATCAAGATCCACTTCCACCTCGTGCTGAAGCTGCTGCCACTAGTCATGGCCGAGACGATGAAATGCCAGCAACGTCGTCTGCCAAGGCCGATGCCCAATGTCATAGTACAGAGCATGTCAAATCCAAAACACCAAATATCAGTAAAAAAAGGACTCCAAAACCTAAAATAAAATTGTCGGAGGAGAAGCGTAAACTTGCCAATATGCCATTTACCACACGGAGTGGAAAGGAACGGCTGAGGCCCTGGCCTATGTTCATGGCTAGTGGTTCAGCTTCACATGAGGATGGAGGCACTCAGCCTCTCGTTAGAAAAATGAAAAGACTCAAGCTGGCAAAAGCAGTAGCACCGCAAAGAACTGTGCGTTCTTCGAAATCCCAAATCCACAAGGAGAGTCCAATTGTGTCGGTTGCGATGCCTGACCTTCCCAACACTGGACGTGAAGAGCATGCGCCTTCCACCATTTGCACGCCCCCTGCAAGTGCTGGAAGGAGCACCCGCAGTCCAGTTCCCGATAGTCAGATTGAAGATGTCAGTGTTGAAGTACACCAGGATGAGGAGGATATGGGTGTTGCTGGCGCTGGGGAGGAAATTGACCAGGAGGATTCTGATGGTGAGGTGGTTTGTTTAAGTCAGGCACCCGGGGAGACACCTGTTGTCCGTGGGAGGAATATGGCCGTTGACATGCCTGGTGAAAATACCAAAAAAATCAGCTCTTCGGTGTGGAACTATTTCAACAGAAATGCGGACAACAGGTGTCAAGCCGTGTGTTCCCTTTGTCAAGCTGTAATAAGTAGGGGTAAGGACGTTAACCACCTCGGAACATCCTCCCTTATACGTCACCTGCAGCGCATTCATAATAAGTCAGTGACAAGTTCAAAAACTTTGGGTGACAGCGGAAGCAGTCCACTGACCAGTAAATCCCTTCCTCTTGTAACCAAGCTCACGCAAACCACCCCACCAACTCCCTCAGTGTCAATTTCCTCCTTCCCCAGGAATGCCAATAGTCCTGCAGGCCATGTCACTGGCAATTCTGACGAGTCCTCTCCTGCCTGGGATTCCTCCGATGCATCCTTGCATGTAACGCCTACTGCTGCTGGCGCTGCTGTTGTTGCTGCTGGGAGTCGATGGTCATCCCAGAGGGGAAGTCGTAAGACCACTTTTACTACTTCCACCAAGCAATTGACTGTCCAACAGTCCTTTGCGAGGAAGATGAAATATCACAGCAGTCATCCTACTGCAAAGCGGATAACTGAGGCCTTGGCATCCTGGGTGGTGAGAACCGTGGTTCCGGTATCCATCATTACTGCAGAGCCAACTAGAGACTTGTTGGAGGTACTGTGTCCCCGGTACCAAATACCATCTAGGTTCCATTTCTCTAGGCAGGCGATACCGAAAATTTACACAGACCTCAGAAAAAGAGTCACCAGTGTCCTAAAAAATGCAGCTGTACCCAATGTCCACTTAACCACGGACATGTGGACAAGTGGAGCAGGGCAGGGTCAGGACTATATGACTGTGACAGCCCACTGGGTAGATGTATGGACTCCCGCCGCAAGAACAGCAGCGGCGGCACCAGTAGCAGCATCTCGCAAACGCCAACTCTTTCCTAGGCAGGCTACGCTTTGTATCACCGGTTTCCAGAATACGCACACAGCTGAAAACCTCTTACGGCAACTGAGGAAGATTATCGCGGAATGGCTTACCCCAATTGGACTCTCCTGTGGATTTGTGGCATCGGACAACGCCAGCAATATTGTGTGTGCATTAAATATGGGCAAATTCCAGCACGTCCCATGTTTTGCACATACCTTGAATTTGGTGGTGCAGAATTATTAAAAAAACGACAGGGGCGTGCAAGAGATGCTGTCGGTGGCCAGAAGAATTGCGGGACACTTTCGGCGTACAGGCACCACGTACAGAAGACTGGAGCACCACCAAAAACTACTGAACCTGCCCTGCCATCATCTGAAGCAAGAAGTGGTAACGAGGTGGAATTCAACCCTCTATATGCTTCAGAGGTTGGAGGAGCAGCAAAAGGCCATTCAAGCCTATACAATTGAGCACGATATAGGAGGTGGAATGCACCTGTCTCAAGCGCAGTGGAGAATGATTTCAACGTTGTGCAAGGTTCTGCTGCCCTTTGAACTTGCCACACGTGAAGTCAGTTCAGACACTGCCAGCCTGAGTCAGGTCATTCCCCTCATCAGGCTTTTGCAGAAGAAGCTGGAGACATTGAAGGAGGAGCTAACACGGAGCGATTCCGCTAGGCATGTGGGACTTGTGGATGGAGCCCTTAATTCGCTTAACAAGGATTCACGGGTGGTCAATCTGTTGAAATCAGAGCACTACATTTTGGCCACCGTGCTCGATCCTAGATTTAAAGCCTACCTTGGATCTCTCTTTCCGGCAGACACAAGTCTGCTGGGGTTGAAAGACCTGCTGGTGAGAAAATTGTCAAGTCAAGCGGAACGCGACCTGTCAACATCTCCTCCTTCACATTCTCCCGCAACTGGGGGTGCGAGGAAAAGGCTCAGAATTCCGAGCCCACCCGCTGGCGGTGATGCAGGGCAGTCTGGAGCGACTGCTGATGCTGACATCTGGTCCGGACTGAAGGACCTGACAACGATTACGGACATGTCGTCTACTGTCACTGCATATGATTCTCTCACCATTGAAAGAATGGTGGAGGATTATATGAGTGACCGCATCCAAGTAGGCACGTCACACAGTCCATACTTATACTGGCAGGAAAAAGAGGCAATTTGGAGGCCATTGCACAAACTGGCTTTATTCTACCTAAGTTGCCCTCCCACAAGTGTGTACTCCGAAAGAGTGTTTAGTGCCGCCGCTCACCTTGTCAGCAATCGGCGTACGAGGTTACATCCAGAAAATGTGGAGAAGATGATGTTCATTAAAATGAATTATAATCAATTCCTCCGCGGAGACATTGACCAGCAGCAATTGCCTCCACAAAGTACACAGGGAGCTGAGATGGTGGATTCCAGTGGGGACGAATTGATAATCTGTGAGGAGGGGGATGTACACGGTGATATATCGGAGGATGATGATGAGGTGGACATCTTGCCTCTGTAGAGCCAGTTTGTGCAAGGAGAGATTAATTGCTTCTTTTTTGGGGGGGGTCCAAACCAACCCGTCATATCAGTCACAGTCGTGTGGCAGACCCTGTCACTGAAATGATGGGTTGGTTAAAGTGTGCATGTCCTGTTTTGTTTATACAACATAAGGGTGGGTGGGAGGGCCCAAGGACAATTCCATCTTGCACCTCTTTTTTCTTTTCTTTTTCTTTGCGTCATGTGCTGTTTGGGGAGGGTTTTTTGGAAGGGACATCCTGCGTGACACTGCAGTGCCACTCCTAAATGGGCCCGGTGTTTGTGTCGGCCACTAGGGTCGCTTATCTTACTCACACAGTCAGCTACCTCATTGCGCCTCTTTTTTTCTTTGCGTCATGTGCTGTTTGGGGAGTGTTTTTTGGAAGGGCCATCCTGCGTGACACTGCAGTGCCACTCCTAGATGGGCCCGGTGTTTGTGTCGGCCACTAGGGTCGCTAATCTTACTCACACAGCTACCTCATTGCGCCTCTTTTTTTCTTTGCGTCATGTGCTGTTTGGGGAGTGTTTTTTGGAAGGGCCATCCTGCGTGACACTGCAGTGCCACTCCTAGATGGGCCCGGTGTTTGTGTCGGCCACTAGGGTCGCTAATCTTACTCACACAGCTACCTCATTGCGCCTCTTTTTTTCTTTGCGTCATGTGCTGTTTGGGGAGTGTTTTTTGGAAGGGCCATCCTGCGTGACACTGCAGTGCCACTCCTAGATGGGCCCGGTGTTTGTGTCGGCCACTAGGGTCGCTAATCTTACTCACACAGCTACCTCATTGCGCCTCTTTTTTTCTTTGCGTCATGTGCTGTTTGGGGAGGGTTTTTTGGAAGGGACATCCTGCGTGACACTGCAGTGCCACTCCTAAATGGGCCCGGTGTTTGTGTCGGCCACTAGGGTCGCTAATCTTACTCACACAGCTACCTCATTGCGCCTCTTATTTTCTTTGCGTCATGTGCTGTTTGGGGAGGGTTTTTTGGAAGGGACATCCTGCGTGACACTGCAGTGCCACTCCTAAATGGGCCCGGTGTTTGTGTCGGCCACTAGGGTCGCTAATCTTACTCACACAGCTACCTCATTGCGCCTCTTATTTTCTTTGCGTCATGTGCTGTTTGGGGAGGGTTTTTTGGAAGGGACATCCTGCGTGACACTGCAGTGACACTCCTAAATGGGCCCGGTGTTTGTGTCGGCCACTAGGGTCGCTAATCTTACTCACACAGCTACCTCATTGCGCCTCTTATTTTCTTTGCGTCATGTGCTGTTTGGGGAGGGTTTTTTGGAAGGGACATCCTGCGTGACACTGCAGTGACACTCCTAAATGGGCCCGGTGTTTGTGTCGGCCACTAGGGTCGCTAATCTTACTCACACAGCTACCTCATTGCGCCTCTTTTTTTCTTTGCGTCATGTGCTGTTTGGGGAGGGTTTTTTGGAAGGGACATCCTGCGTGACACTGCAGTGCCACTCCTAGATGGGCCCGGTGTTTGTGTCGGCCACTAGGGTCGCTAATCTTACTCACACAGCTACCTCATTGCGCCTCTTATTTTCTTTGCGTCATGTGCTGTTTGGGGAGGGTTTTTTGGAAGGGACATCCTGCGTGACACTGCAGTGACACTCCTAAATGGGCCCGGTGTTTGTGTCGGCCACTAGGGTCGCTTATCTTACTCACACAGTCAGCTACCTCATTGCGCCTCTTTTTTTCTTTGCGTCATGTGCTGTTTGGGGAGGGTTTTTTGGAAGGGCCATCCTGCGTGACACTGCAGTGCCACTCCTAGATGGGCCCGGTGTTTGTGTCGGCCACTAGGGTCGCTAATCTTACTCACACAGTCAGCTACCTCATTGCGCCTCTTTTTTTCTTTGCGTCATGTGCTGTTTGGGGAGGGTTTTTTGGAAGGGACATCCTGCGTGACACTGCAGTGCCACTCCTAGATGGGCCAGGTGTTTGTGTCGGCCACTAGGGTCGCTTAGCTTAGTCATCCAGCGACCTCGGTGCAAATTTTAGGACTAAAAATAATATTGTGAGGTGTGAGGTATTCAGAATAGACTGAAAATGAGTGGAAATTATGGTTTTTGAGGTTAATAATAATATGGGATCAAAATGACCCCCAAATTCTATGATTTAAGCTGTTTTTTAGGGTTTTTTGAAAAAAACACCCGAATCCAAAACACACCCGAATCCGACAAAAAAAATTCGGTGAGGTTTTGCCAAAACGCGGTCGAACCCAAAACACGGCCGCGGAACCGAACCCAAAACCAAAACACAAAACCCGAAAAATTTCAGGCGCTCATCTCTACAAAATACACATGTGGTATCATAAGGAGCCATCCACTAATAGCCTTATATAATCAGTGAACATGTCACGGGTCCAGGAATTGCAGTTACTGGGCTTCTCCTGTCTGAGGTCTCAGGGCATTCAAACATGTCGGAGGGAGTTTAAGGGGCTGTGTGCATTCTATTTGACAAATGTAAACAGCAGTGTATAGAAGTACTGGTTGAATACATTTGGAAAGTAACAGGTAGTTTGCAGACTGTCCCTCCCAGGATGAGATACTGCAGGGGCATGCTTGGATGCATCTAGACATGCTTGGATGCCCTAGGTAAATGCTTAGCCTGCCTATAGCTATGGCCGGCTCTGAAGGTGTTAGTAGTACAGTAAATGCTAAGGGTACAAGTTACACAATATAGTTCTACAATGAAGGGTCCTATACAGAAGACAGTCTGTATGTGGACTATGTAAACTACATTTCAAAAGACACACAAATACACCGACTACTAGTTAGGGTCAAATAAATACAAACAACTGTTGTCTTCCCCTTTAATATTTCAAATTAGATTATGCTTTCCTGTTGCAGATGGCATCACCAGCATCCGGAGTGCGAATTGTGCGCCAGAGGCCGAACAACTGCAAGAGAGACGCCTCCTGACAGGTGCATATGTGTATTTGCTGTCCTCTGCACGAATACGATCCTACTGTACTCTACAATGTTTGCACAAAGCACCCTTTCTTCGTAATATATATATATATATATATATATATACATACAACATTTGGACTGTACCAGTACTGGCTGAGTTGGATGAGGGGGACTGCCTGTAGATTGTAGAAAGAGGAGCATTCCAAAGCCTCTCTCCTAACTAAATCATGCGCCGTGTGACTGTGGTTGCCTTGGTAGCTGTGTGGCATTGTGAGAATTCTGAATAATTACTAGCAGCCTGACAACGCAAACAAAAGAAATGGTAGTTGGTAAATTTCTTACAGACTGCCACAGTGATCGGTGTTATGAAAACGCACAAGGGATTGCGGATTGAATCCATATAATATATAAGATTTTATAAGGAAACAAGGAAGCTTTACTCGTGAGATGATCCTATCCAGACGTGTTCTACTGTCATTGACATTCCATCACGGAGCACTCTCACATTGAGTCATTGTAAGGAAATGTTTAACAGGATCTTCGTTAATTATAACTAAGTGCTTCACCAGCCACCAAATGTAAAGATATATTTTACAACATGATTTATATGTATTAGTTTGCATACTATAGACAAGTATGAAGGATGGTAACTATGCACGTAGACAAACCGTCCTCTGTTCTGCACCTTGCTCTCACATACGGTTCTGTAAGTAAACGGACAATGGTAAAAATCCCATTTCTCTCTTTGCAGAACAACAAAAGAGTGCACCACCAGCGGAACATTCTGTGATAAACGGTACGTCTGCTCCACCTGCTAATGTGTTGTGCCCCCTAGTTTACCAACCAGGGATATGCAACACGTTTTCCATATTGCATTCATTTCTAGCATGACAGAGCATATTTCCACCAATAGCCAGATAGCGAAGGGGCATAGCCAAATGCGGGAGGTTTGGCTACGCCCCACCTCCATAAAAGAAAATCACTGTGCGCTGAAGAGAGGGTCATTTGTCCCCCACAGCAGCTGGCCCCTGCAGGGACCCCCCAACAGGCCCGGGTACCCCCCCTTCCCCCACTAGGCTCCCCAGACTGTACATCTTCTGCGCTTTACCACTAGATATGTTTAATTTGTTATCTGTACATTCAAGAAAAAAAAAGTGATTTATTTTCTTATTTTCTCCTTTTTACTTAAATGGTTTCAAAACTCAAACCATATTTATTAATATTTGTTACCAAGTGCACACCTCGTCCACTAACAGAATATGAACCACACTTAGGTGGACTAAGACATAAAACGATTGCACACATTCCGAGTTCGGACTTTGGTGGTCACTCCGAGTTGATCGCTCGCTGCCATTTTTTGCAGCGCAGCGATCAAGTGAAAAAGCGGCAAATCTGCGCATACGCATGGTACGCTGCGCGCATGCGCTAAGTACTTTCACACAAAACTTTGTAGTTTTACCCAAGTTCGAGCAACGTTTTTCAGTCGCTCGAGTGTTCGTAGTATGATTGACAGGAAGTGGGTGTTTCTGGGCGGCAACTCAGCGTTTTCAGGGAGTAAAAAACGCAGGCGTGCCCGGAAAAACCGCAGGAGTGGCTGGAGAAACGGGGGAGTGGCTGGCCGAACGCAGGGCGTGTTTGTGACGTCAAACCAGGGACTAAACAGACTGCAGTCATCGCAAAATAGGAGTAGGTCTGGAGCTACTCAGAAACGGCATGAAATTTTTCCCGTGCAGTTCTGCTAATCTTTTGTTCGCACTTCTGCTAAGCTAAGATACACTCCCAGAGGGCGGCGTCCTAGCGTTTGCATTGCTGCTAAAAGCAGCTAGCGAGCGATCAACTCGGAATGAGGGCCTATAATAGATGATATGAAACAATGAGAATATTTCGGAAGATACCACTTATGCTAAGACAGGAATCCGCTCGTGTATGTAGAAAATACGTACGACTGCATGTGACATCAGGGCCGTCTTAACTGCATTGTAGGCACTGGGCAAAGGAAGGCCCCTACATACCCATTCACGGGAACCAATTACAAAAATCATAACAAGCACCCCCTGCAGTCCTGCACCATCTCTCCACATTCTTCTGTACATTGAATGGCTTTCAGCGCTCTGATTGGTGAAGAGCCCCACCCATCCACCAATCAGCAAGCTGACAGCCATTCACTGTCTGGCTGCAGGCTAAGAGGTAGGTAGAGAAAGCTGCCAGGCCACTGTGATTATGTAGCCACCACCCGCCCCTGTTCGGAGGCCCTGAGAATTGGGGAGCCCTGGGCAGCTACCCAGCTATGTTAAGGCCCTGTGTGACAGTGTGACACCCTATCTCCCAAACTGCTTTTATGTCCGCAATAGTCATCATTAGTATCAGGGGAACAGATTTCTGGTTAATGTCGGTTACACAGCAGCTCATGGGAGTGGAGGGGGGGAATCACAACTTGGAAAGAGATAAAGCGGAGAGAGCTAAAGTACCAACCAATCACCTTCTGTCATTTTCATTCTCCCTTCAAGGTTTGAAACACCTCCCCCAGGGTAAATTACCTTTCCACTTGGTTTTGAGACTGTGAAATAGGTTTTTGCTGACACATTATATCTGTCAGAGAACCTGTTTAATCTTCGTTAGGACTCCTCAGTGCAGATTTCCCAATCACAATGTGAAGTAATATGGAGACAGAAAGCAGCTTTGTACCACATTGCACCAAGACAGCAAATATACCCCAGGGATAACTAATTGCTAGCTGACCGTTCACCCCAGACCAGAATCCTCATTATACGATGTAGTAATTAATATTTTTCCTAAATCTTCTTCTCATACGCAGTATCTGCGAGTGAGACCATTCATATGTATGCAATTACATTAACAGCAGTGGACCCCATCTATATTGTGCCACTGATATTGGCATCTTGATTGAGAATCACAGATTACCACTCTGAGCCGGTGAAGAAAATAAATTAGAAGAGATGTGGCAAAATAATTATATTATTTGGTACACCCGTCCAGTACCATATCAGAGGGTCCGGGCGCCCCTGGCAAAGTGAACAGTTCTGGCCAACCAGTAGTTATGGCCTTGCATTGCATATATTACCACACATTTCTGGTTTGTGGTCCTTAGTTAGATACCTTAAGAAGGGCCTCCAGCCATAATCATGTAGTATACTATTGAGTAATATAATAATTATTTTGCCACAAATGATCTCTTCAACTGTACAGTATGTACTTAGCATCTGGGGAATATGTATGTCCTTCATCCCTCTGTACTGTTCCATCATTTACACTATAATACGCACATCAATAAAGGTTTGCTTAGATTTAACAGCTACCATGTTCCCTGCTGGAGCCTCTGATAGGCCCTGTAGCCTTGTTGGGTGAGCCTCCGATAGTCCCTGTAGCCTTGTTGGGGTGAGACTACGATAGTCCCTGTAGCCTTGTTGGGTTGAGACTACGATAGTCCCTGTATCCTTGTTGGGGTGAGACTACGATAGTCGCTGTAGCCTTGTTGGGGTAAGACTCCGATAGTCCCTGTAGCCTTGTTGAGGTGAGACTCCAATAGGCCCTGTAGCCTTGTTGGGGTGAGCCTCCGATAGTCCCTGTAGCCTTGTTGGGGTGAGCCTCCGATAGTCCCTGTAGCCTTGTTGAGGTGAGACTCCAATAGGCCCTGTAGCCTTGCTGAGGTGAGACTCCAATAGGCCCTGTAGCCTTGTTGGGTTGAGCCTCCGATAGTCCCTGTAGCCTTGTTGGGGTGAGACTCCGATAGTCCCTGTAGCCTTGTTGGGGTGAGCCTCCGATAGTCCCTGTAGCCTTGTTGAGGTGAGACTCCAATAGGCCCTGTAGCCTTGTTGGGGTGAGCCTCCGATAGTCCCTGTAGCCTTGTTGGGGTGAGACTCTGATAGGCCCTGTAGCCTTGTTGGGGTGAGGAAGTGGGGTTCTTCAGCAACAAAAGTATAGATGATGGAGTTCTCTTTTGAGTCTTGTGTTATTTTAAGAGCAAACTAGAACAGCCAAGCTTTGAGAAGTCACCACATGCTATGACCGATGCTGCCCATTACCACTAATAATTATAGTTATATGGTTTCCGTTCTTTTTTAGCTGCTTTGAAGAATCACAAACAGTCCCTGCTGAGGCAGAATATGAAGATTCAGGGAAAGCTGAACACGTCTCACTGCTGCAGTGAGATGTTTGAAATCCGATATACCGAACTCTTTATCACCAATGAAGACCCGGTAGGGTTCCCCGGCCAACATGAGTACTTTGTCCTGGCCAATCGTCGAGCACGCATCTATGAGCACAATAAGCATCGGAAAATTAGTCTTACTGGCATCTTGTCCCCTCTGGAACCAGGATCCAAAGGACCACAGAAGGTGCTAGTAACTGGGATAGCTGGAATTGGGAAGACATCAGCAATGCAAAGGATTATGCACGAGTGGGCAATTGGAAAGGCATTCATCAACGTCATCTGTGCTGTGAATTTTGCATTCAGGGAACTAAGCTTGCTAGAAAAGCCCGTCAGCCTTGTTGAACTTCTAAAAATAAATCATGCTCACCTGCAGAATGTAGCTGTGGATCTGTGTAACGACCCCCAGAGTCTGTTGGTGGTATTAGATGGCCTTGATGAATTTAAACATTCATTAAGTGATGGAACCATAGTGAACAGTGTCATGAAACCAGCACCTGTTAAAGACTTGGTTTTCAGTCTTTTGAATGGGTCCTTGTTACCAGGTGCATCAATTGTGGTGACAAGTAGACCGCTACCCTCTCTTGCTCTAGATAGCTTTGACCGTAAAGTGGTCATTCTGGGTTTCGAGGAAAGACAAGTGAAAGACTTTTGTTTTAGGTTCTTCAGAGAAGAGCGCACATCCGAGGAGGTCTTTCAGTATGTCATGAAAAATGATACTCTGTCAGGTTTGTCTTTCATCCCACTGTATTGCTTCATAATTTGCACAGCTTTAAGTCCTTACTTCCAGGGAAAATCAGGAGAGTCGTGCTTTGAAAAGCCTCCAGAGACTATGACTGAGGTCTACCGTTGTTATCTCTGTACAACTATGCATCTGAGGGAATGTTCAGCAAAAGAGAACAACGCAGAGAAGTCAATTGGACTCTGCAGTCCACCAGTTATGTCAGCCATGAAGAGCACTCTTCATCAGCTGGGAAAACTAGCTTACAATTATTTGCTAGTGAACAAGATCTTGTTCACTAGTGCTGACCTGAAAAGGTTTGGCTTTGACCCTGCACAATTACCAGACAGCTTCATGCACAGAATCTTTGTTCCAGTTAATGGGCAAAGTAGCACTGAGATGTTTTCCTTCTTCCACATGACTGTTCAGGAGTTCTTTGCTGCCCTCTATTGTGTTATGTCAATGAGTTCTGATGCCAGTGAGCTACAGCAATGCCTCAATCTTTGGTGTTTTGGAATTCACCCTGAAGAGCCAGTCCAAAGTCAACTCCTCTCAACCACTATGCAATTCATGGCTGCAAATTCCTGGGAGAGCCTGCAAATGTTCTCGCAGTTCTTCATGGGCCTTCTCTGCCATAGGATCGAGAGGAAACTAACGGGACTGGTAGACCCCTTCAGCTGTGACATTCTGGCTCCCCTGACCAGCTGGTTTAAGGGAAAAATGACATATGAGGTCAACCAGAGGCTCCTCAACCTCTTGCACTGTCTGAGGGAACTGAGACAACCAGATGTGATGGAAGCTGTCGCACCTGTCATTGATGAGGTTGATCTGTTCAAGGTGATTCTGAACCCAGCAGACTGTGCCACCCTTAGCTACATATTGCAGCAATCCTCTTGTAAACTGAAGACTCTTAACCTTGGCTATACAAACATCGGGATCCAAGGGATGAGAAGGCTGCAGCCACTTCTCCATCGATGCCAGACACTATAGTAAGTATGAGAGACATTTAAAGTTTGTTATCAACTTATTCCTTAAAGCTGCAATACTACCATGAATATTGTGTCCCTTCCCCCTATCCATAGCCTCATTTCTCAGACATGTATGTAGATGGGGTTTGAGTGAGAGGACCAATCATGAGCTGCAATGAAGGAATTGTGGCTTGTTATTGGCCGACCTGCTCTTACACCCTCCTCAGTTTAAGGCTTAATTGATTTTCTGGTTCTGTACAAAAGAGCCCTGGGCACGTTCCCAAAATGATTAAAAATGGGGGATAGCTCGTGAGGTCCCTCGAGGCCACCCCCCCATTCAATCGGGACCATGCTACTTTCTTGGATGGGTGCCAGGTTCCAGTAATTAATTAATTAATAAATAAATTAATAAAGTAATTAAGGAATACTTTCCGGATGCACTGTATTTTATGACTAGCAGCCACCAGCACTGGTTTTGCCTATTACATTGACCATAAATAATTTTAATTGGTCCTGGACCACCAACCTGGGGCATAGCTGCAAGTGTCCTGAGGCACCCCAGGGTGCCACGGCACACGGTTTGAGAACCACTAGTCTAGTGTTTCAATTAAAGGTTCTATTATTAATGTAATATCAGATGTAATCAGACAGGAAACTCCTGTCTTCTTTCTTATAGAAAGCTTACAAACTGTGACAAAAGGACTTTCTGCTTCCCACTGTGAGTGAGCTAATGGACACGTACTGGGGGCTACAAATGTGCAGTAACCCGGGGCAACCAATTCTATGTCTGTTCTTAAGTACTCACAATAACCAATAACCTTTCCTTTTCCATCCAGCCTTCGCTATAACTCCTTGGATAAAGAGGCCGCAGACATGGAGGCGGACGTGCTGAAATCTCCTTACTGCCAAGTGAAAAGTCTCCTGTGAGTGATAATGCATGCTCTCTGCTATGGAGTATTTATACAATGCCTCATTACTTATTATATTGCTCAGCAAACACAAACACACAGCAGCCAGGAAAACAGCACACCAGTCCAGGGTTTTCGTGCAATCTAGCTGTGGCTAGTTTTATTGTGCAGTACAAAAGCAAAACATAAAAATAAATTCTAGCCCGTCTGGGCAATAACTAAACATAATAGATTCCCTCTCTTAAAGTGGTAGGACCTAATGTCCCTACCACAAACACAGGCATATGACCAGTACTTACAGTCAGTAAATTACAGTGTCCCATAACAGGCCTGCTGCCTGTTTTCCCAGGTAGTGAGACCCTGAGCCAAGCCCTGACACAGCTTATATCAGCCTCTTACAGGTGCGGCCTCTAATTAGCCTGCTTTCAGGCTTAAAGGTTAAAAACCCAAAATGGGCTTTATGGGTGGAGCCCTCCATTCTCTCTCACACCCATACCCCCAGGACCCCTTATCCGGCTTTTACTAAAATCCCAAACTCTACTCAAGTCTGCTTAGCAAAACAGGCATTTTCTAGGGATTTAAATCACAGGTCAAAAACCTGGGACAAACATATCTCCTGTTTATCAGTGCTTTTATCACTATATGTATGTGTATGTGTTCACAAATATATACATATATACACACACACTTACACACATGTGCTTTATATATACTTTATATACAGACATACTGTATACGTACACATACTGTAAATACACACTTTAAAGTACATATATATGCTCACACACATCCTATATAATTAAAGTCTAATGTTGCTCCTTACCTCTATGGGTGAATTCAAGTGTTTTGCGCCGCGGCTGCCACTAGAGAGCACCTGACGGAGCAATCCAATTGTTGCTCCATTCGGACGCAGACAACCGCCGATGCTGACATTACTGTAATGTTGTTCCATCATGTTGACGGGCTTGTGAGTCGTGGGATAGCAGAAGCGCAGCATGCAGCGATACGTACGCATTGCGGGTATGCTAAGAAGCGCTGCATGCTGCAGCTACAAAGGAGAAGGACACATCATTAAAGTTGGTGTCTTCTCTCTGCCTCTTGGAATCAATGTTAATTCTCCTAAAATTACACCCACGCACCAAAATTGAGGCCACTCATGTAGTGAATAGATGTTTAGTAACGATAAAACAATTGATTAAAAATCCTCATTAAAAAAACAACTTGGCAATTTGCATATCACTGGCCCTTTCTCCTTGTGGACCACAAACATCCAACCTCACCCAAATCGGACTGTCTTCCTGATGAAGCTGTCACAATGAAACATGTTGGGTGATGAATGATCTGTGATTCACTGGACACTCTGTGGAGCTTTCCCAGCACCTACCAGGAGCTCAAATTTGGGTTTCTGCACTGCAAAGTACAGTATTTTATACGCTTCAATGGGAAAGCAGTGAAATGACAGAAGTGCAATTAATCATACACCATGATAACAGCCTCAGATTATATTACCCAAATCCTCCAGCACATATCATATCCATACAGACTGGTCATGTGGTCATGTCTTTCTGCAGCATGTGTGGTAACAGCATCGGCTCAGACGGCGTACGGCGCCTCTTTGAGGCATTACGTTACAATCGGACCCTGGAAGAATTGTACGTGGATATCAATGGGATCACAGACAGCGGGTTGGACAACTTACTGTCCTGTCTGGAAAACAACAAGACACTCCGGCTGTTAACGTAAGTACCAGTTTCTGACATGTAAACTCCAACTCTGCTAGGAAACACTATGGGGAAGAGAAGGGAAACAATGAGATCTCTACTGAATGATGAGTAAAGTCCTATAACTATAATACTTTTATAGAGTTGTCGCTTAATATGTACAGTGTATAACACAATTGAAAAAAATATAAAGGGTTACAATTCCCGGGTACCTGGATTTCCCTAGCTCCTAATAAACTAATAGGCAAATTATTGGTTTAGACCACTGGGTGTAAGTGATAGGTGTACATACTTTAATGCCACTATAATTTATGAACTCATTTATGAACTCATGAGAAATCAATATAGTGTTCAATAAACCAATATAATTTGCCTCCCCAGTCTTTATGTGAAAAGGCATAGCATTACCATAGGAAATTACCAACTCATCACAAACTGCCAGGGTTACTTGGCTTATTCATCCTGGCAGTCCAATAGCTTTCATCCTCACAGAAGCGTGCATTAATTCACAATAGAATGTTGCAATTCAGTTGGCCAATTCAATTGTCCCACCATCTGTATAATAATCAGCGATGGATTGTCTTGTATTCAATGGGGGATATTCAATTGTTTGAAAAGTCAGTTGGGAGTCTGTTTATTCGTATCTTATAGACAGGAAAAAACTGACACCCAACCGACTTTTCAAACATTTGAATTCCCCCAATAACTGCAGCAATGGGACAGTCTATTTCGACAAGAACAGTGGGTAAGTATAGTGTGGAGGGGATGGGATAGGGCAGAGAGGGGCAGGGGCAAATGTGACAGGGCGGGGCAGGGGCAAATGTCAGGCCCATTTACTAGTGTATATAATAATTTTACATGGTCTGCCCCGAGTGAGGCAGTGGCAGTACGCCCCCTAATGGCTTCTCCTGTCGGCATCGGAGACGGGACAGACCCTGCAGCGTTAGCACAGGGTATGTCTTATAGTCTGAGGTCAATGGATGCGGTTCGGGTGACCTGGCCTATGCCGTGTCCATATTGTTAGTCCAATAACAGGACCTTGCATGCATTCATTTTAATGAGTTCCAGGCTCACTTATTTGAGCTTTAGCTTTTTTATGCAATTAGCATCACAGTGTAGTCAAGAGTCAATGACTGATTCAGTGAAAAGGGCCCTACACACTGTTCCGATTGGTCGCCGAGGTGCCCGACGGCCGATACTGCCGACCCGGCTGGGGGGAGGGGGTGTAACGGTGGGAGTGAAGATTCTGCATGCTAATATGGACGAGATTGTCCATATAGGCTTGCAGGCATAAACGAGCCGGCACCAACGATGAACGAGCGCGGGGTCGCACATCGTTCATCGTTGGAGCCTACACACTGAAAGATATGAACGATATCTTGTTCATTAATGAATGAGATCGTTCATATCTTTCAGTGTAGGGCCCATAAGTAAGAAATGGGCAAAGTCTAAATTCATGTTATTTACTGGTTAACTGAGGTAAAACCTATATAATAAACTTGTATAGTACTGTTAGAGCAGTAAGGGTATGATCCAGAGGTAGACACTGCTGCATATGTTTCTACTGTCTTTTGGCGTAGTCGCCAGGACGCTAATATGCAAATGCTTGTATGAGCACTTCCCCTTGTGTACTAGGTGTGCGTCTGAAAGCGCAAGCCCTGAGATGACCACTTCCTTCACACGGTCACACCGCCAGTGGTTCTTGCCTCATCACCCTTGACGTTTGACCAAATCGCAACAGTGCCTTTGTGCGTTTACTCACAATCCAGCATGCGCCGTCAGGGGCTTCTAAGTTTTTCGCGCATGCACAGTGCTCAGCTACATTGGCATTGCATGTGTAGTTTGTATCGACTCAGAATAGGTCCTAAGAGCTCAATGTTCTGATGTACGTGCTGACAATTCTTTTCCGCTTTCCTCAGGATTGCAGGTAACAAGCTGAGCGAGAGGGGGAAGGATGTATTGCTAGAACTCCAGAGACGTCTGCCCCACCTGAAGATCCTCAGCAGTTTCATGGGCGATATGGGTCTTCTGCAGGCATACCTGGACTGGGTGCAGGAACTCAAAGAAAACCCACAGCAAATGGAGTCTGTGAATAACGTGGATGCCTTGCACAACGTCTTGTCGGAGCTGGGGAAGGAGGACCCTAAGGAGAAACCCAATGATATTAGGAAAAGGGCAGCGGAGCTGGAGAGGGAAGTACGGCAACTCCTGCAAACCCTTTCTGAGGCTGGGTAACAGAACTTGCTGGCTCTGGATCAGGGTCCTTCAACAAAGCTCATGGGTGACCCCTGATGTCCAGGATAAAAATTCTAGCCGCTAGGTGAATTAAAAAATCTTGGGGGAAAAGTAGTCCAAAACGAGACGGACGAGTCTTCAGATGTTTCCTCAACTCCAACGTGATTGAATGTTTTTGATAATCCTAGGCGACAAATAAGGAAACACATCAACATAATCAGGGAGGAGATGCAGGGCCGTCTTAACAGCAGTGTAGGCCCCTGGGCACAGCAATGCACTGGGGCCCTTACCCATCCTCCAGCGGTAGGGGTGGGGGGTGTTATCAGTGGCAGCTTTGATGTCCCGTAGGCGGTAGGGGGTGTTCTATCTTCCGCTCAGCATGTAGGACCTGGGGCAGTCATTTCTGCTAATTACTCCTTTACTGCACAGATGGGGATAAACTGTAGAAGGGGGCATTGGGCTGAATGAAGAAGCCCTGGTACATGACTTCCAGGGTGGTAGGGCAGGGTTTAATATGCAGGGGAGGGGTGTATAGTGGAGTGGGCTTAATATTCATCATTTTCTGGTTGGGAGGGCAGCTTGCTTGACTGCAGATATCTCAAGTTCCTGAAAATATATTTCTTAGCTTTCAATTGTATAAGGAACTGGAGAGTCCCATCTTTCAGGAGGTTCTGGGGACTTAGGGATCAGAGCTCAGGAGCCAGAGCAATTCACCAACGAAAATATAAAACTGCATATTAGGCATGTGGAGCTGGAGCAGGGTCCAACTGCTTGAAGGCTTATATCTCTGGTTCTGGGCATAGTAGAGACAAGCTGCCAGTATCCACCAAAAGTGGAGAGTCCCAGCTTTTGGAGTATACCCTCATAAAAACTCTAAGTCAGACAGAACCTGAGATATCTGGCTGGGAAGAGCAATTAACAGGCTTGGATGGGGAACACTGCTTTCAAGTCAGATATCTCCGGTTCCCCAGGGCCGATTTTCAAAAATCTGGTACCCATGGAAAGAGGGAACCCTCAGCTATCAGCCTAGGACCCTTATACTCCTGGGGCCCTTGGGCAAGAGCCCATTGAGCCCATACGAAAAGACGGCCCTGAGGAGATGATTATATGGAGATCCAGGGGTAATCGCAGGTTTTCTGGAGTGGGACGGGGAGGGGGCAGCCGTTGAGTATGGGCTCCATTTCATAATCCAAGTCCTCTGCTCTGGGGCGCATTGGATCATGACCAAGAGTGGGGGGGGGGGGGACTCGTTCAGCAGAATAAGCTAGTATTGACCCTCGTCTTGTATGTACACATGAATCTCCTTATACACTGCATACTGTATGTAATACAGTAGTAAAAAATATAAAGCAAAGGAAGGTCTATAGTATGGGCTGTAGGGGAGAAAGCCTAAAAAACTAACCTTTTTGAATCAAATGGATTTATGGCCTATTATAAAAAAAGTGGGCAGTAAACATGTAAGTAATAATAAGATTTTACTTACCGATAAATCTATTTCTCGTAGTCCGTAGTGGATGCTGGGGACTCCGTAAGGACCATGGGGATATAGCGGCTCCGCAGGAGACAGGGCACAATAATAAAAGCTTTAGGATCAGGTGGTGTGCACTGGCTCCTCCCCCTATGACCCTCCTCCAAGCCTCAGTTAGGATACTGTGCCCGGACGAGCGTGCATAATAAGGAAGGATATTGAATCCCGGGTAAGACTCATACCAGCCACACCAATTACACCGTACAACCTGTGATCTGAACCCAGTTAACAGTATGATAACAACGAAGGAGCCTCTGACAAGATGGCTCACAACAAGAATAACCCGATTTTTGTAACAATAACTATGTACAAGTATTGCAGACAATCCGCACTTGGGATGGGCGCCCAGCATCCACTACGGACTACGAGAAATAGATTTATCGGTAAGTAAAATCTTATTTTCTCTGACGTCCTAGTGGATGCTGGGGACTCCGTAAGGACCATGGGGATTATACCAAAGCTCCCAAACGGGCGGGAGAGTGCGGATGACCCTGCAGCACCGAATGAGAGACTCCATGTCCTCCTCAGCCAGGGTATCAAATTTGTAGAATTTAGCAAACGTGTTTGCCCCTGACCAAGTAACTGCTCGGCAAAGTTGTAAAGCCGAGACCCCTCGGGCAGTCGCCCAAGATGAGCCCCCTTCCTTTTGGAATGGGCTTTTACAGATTTTGGCTGTGGCAGGCCTGCCACAGAATGTGTAAACTGAATTGTATTACAAATCCAGCGAGCAATCGTCTGCTTAGAAGCAGGAGCACCCATCTTGTTGGGTGCATACAGGCTAAACAGCGAGTCAGATTTTCTGACTCCAGCCGTCCTGGAAACATATTTTTCAGGGCCCTGACAACGTCAAGTAACTTGGAGTCCTCCAAGTCCCTAGTACCCGCAGGTACCACAATAGGTTGGTTCATGTGAAAAACAGAAAACACCTTAAGGAGAAATTGAGGACGAGTCCTCAATTCTGCCCTGTCAGAATGAAAAATTAAGTAAGGGCTTTATATATGATAAAGCCGCCAATTCTGACACACGCCTGGCTGAAGCCAGGGCTAATAGCATCGTCACCTTCCATGTGAGATATTTTAAGTCCACAGTGGTGAGTGGTTCAAACCAATGTGACTTTAGGAAACTCAAAACAACATTGAGATCCCAAGGTGCCACTGGGGCACAAAATGAGGCTGTATATGCAGTACCCCTTTTACAAACATCTGAACGTCAGGCACTAAAGCCAGTTCTTTCTGGAAGAAATTCGACAGGGCCGAAATTTGAACCTTAATGGACCCTAATTTTAGGCCCATAGACAGTCCTGTTTTCAGGAAATGTAGGAAACGACCCAGTTGGAATTCCTCTGTAGGGGCCTTCTTGGCCTCACACCACGCAACATATCTTCACCAAATGCGGTGAAAATGTTTTGCGGTTACATCCTTCCTGTCTTTGACCAGGGTAGGGATGACTTCATCTGGAATGCCCTTTCAGGATCCGGCGTTCAACCGCCATGCCGTCAAACGTGGCCGCGGTAAGTCTTGGAACAGACAAGGCCCCTGCTGGAGCAGGTCCTTTCTTAAAGGTAGAGGCCACGGGTCTTCCGTGAACATCTCTTGAAGTTTCGGGTACCAAGTCATTCTTGGCCAATCCGGAACCACGAGTATCGTTCTTACTCATCTCCCTCTTATGATTCTCAGTACTTTTGGTATGAGAGGCATAGGAGGGAACACATACTCTGACTGGTACACCCACAGTGTTACCAGAGCGTCCACCGCTATTGCCTGAGGGTCCCTTGACCTGGCGCAATATCTGTCTAGTTTTTTGTTCAGGCGGGACGCCATCATGTCCACCTTTGGTTTTTCCCAACGGTTTACAATCATGTGGAAGACTTCCCGATGAAGTCCCCACTCTCCCGGGTAGAGGTCATGCCTGCTGAGGAAGTCTGCTTCCCAGTTTTCCACTCCCGGAATGAACACTGCTGAGAGTGTTATCACATGATTTTTCGCCCAGCGAAGAATCCTTGTAGTTTCTGCCATTTCCCTCCTGCTTCTTGTGCCGCCCTGTTTACGTGGGCGACTGCCGTGATGTTGTCCCACTGGATCAATACTGGCTGACCTTGAAGCAGAGGTCTTGCTAAGCTTAGAGCATTGTAAATTGCCCTTAGCTCCAGTATATTTATGTGGAGAGAAGTCTCCAGACTTGATCACACTCTCTGGAAATTTTTTCCTTGTGTGACTGCTCCCCAGCCACTCAGGCTGGCATCCGTGGTCACCAGGACCCAGTCCTGAATGCCGAATCTGCGGCCCTTTCATAGATGAGCACTCTGCAGCCACCGCAGAAGAAACACCCTTGTCCTTGGAGACAGGGTTATCCGCTGATGCATCTGAAGATGCGATCCGGACCATTTTTCCAGCAGATCCCACGGAAAGGTTCTTGCGTGAAATCTACCGAATGGGATCGCTTTGTAAGAAACCACCATTTTTCACAGAATCCTTGTGCAATGATGCACTGATATTTTTCCTGGTTTTAGGAGGTTCCTGACTAGCTCGGATAACTCCCTGGCTTTCTTCTCCGGGAGAAAACATCCTTTTCTGGACTGTGTCCAGAATCATCCCTAGGAACAGTAGACGTGTCGTCGGAAAAAACTGCGATTTTGGAATATTTAGAATCCACTCGTGCTGTCGTAGAACTACTTAAGATAGTGCTACTCCGACCTCCAACTGTTCTCTGGACCTTGCCTTTATCAGGAAAGCGTTCATATTTCTTTTAAGAAGAATCATCATTTCGGCCATTACCTTGGTAAAGACCCGGGGTGCCGTGGACAATCCAAACGGCAGCGTCTGAACTGATAGTGACAGTTCAGTACCACGAACCTGAGGTACCCTTGGTGAGAAGGCAAATTTGGACATGTAGGTAAGCGTCCCTGATATCCAGTGACACCATATCGTCCCCTTCTTCCTGGTTCGCTATCACTACTCTGAGTGACTCCATCTTGATTTGAACGCTTGTATGTAAGTGTTCAAATATTTCAGATCTCACCGAGCCGTCTGGCTTCAGTACCACAATATAGTGTGGAATAATACCCCTTCCCTTGTTGTAGAAGGGGTACTTTGATTATCACCTGCTGGGAATACTGCCTGTGAATTGTTCCCAATACTGCCTCCCTGTCGGAGGGAGACGTTGGTAAAGCAGACTTCAGGAACTTGTGAGGGGGAGACGTCTCGAATTTCCAATGTACACCTGGGATACTACGTGTAGGATCCAGGAGTCCACTTGTGAGTGAGCCCCCTGCGTGCTGAAACTCTTGAGATGACCCCCTACCGCACCTGAGTCCGCTTGTACTGCCCCAGCGTCATGCTGCGGACTTGGCAGAAGCTGTGGAGGGCTTCTGTTCCTGGGAATGGGCTGCCTGCTGCAGTCTTCTTCCCTTTCCTCTACCCCTGGGCAGATATGACTGGCCCTTTTGCCCGCCTGCCCTTATGGGGACTAAAGGACTGAGACTGAAAAGACTGTGTCCTTTTCTGCTGAGATGTGACTTGGGGTAACAAAAGGTGGATTTTTCAGCTGTTGCCATGGCCACCAGGTCCGATGGACCGCCCCTTTATACGGCAATACTTCCATGTGCCGTCTGGAATCTGCATCACCTGACCACTGTCGTGTCTTCGTCTGGCAGATATGGACATCACATTTACTCTTGATGCCAGAATGCAAATATCCCTCTGCGCATCTCGCATATATAGAAATGCATCTATAGTCAATAAAATCTTGTCCCTGTCAAGGGTATCAATATTTTCAGTCAGGAAATCCGACCAAGCCCCCTCAGCGCTGCACATCCAGGCTGAGGCGATTGCTGGTCGTAGTATAACACCAGTATGTGTGTATATACTTTTAGGATATTTTTCAGCTTCCTATCAGCTGGCTCCTTGAGGGCTGCCGTATCTGGAGACGGTAACGCCCCTTGTTTTTATAAGCGTGTGAGCGCCTTATCCACCCTAAGGTGTGTTTCCCAACTCGCCCTAACTTCTGGCGGGAAAGGGTATACCGCCAATAATTTTCTATCGGAGGAAACCCACGTATCATCACACACTTCATTTAATTTATCTGATTCAGGAAAAACTACAAGTAGTTTATTCACACCCTACATAATACCCTTATTTGTGGTACTTGTAGTATCAGAAATATGTAACACCTCCTTCATTGCCCTTAACATGAAACGTGTGGCCCTAAAGGAAAATACGTTTGTTTATTCACCGTCGACACTGGAGTCAGTGTCCGTGTCTGTGTCAACCGACTGAGGTAAATGGGCGTTTTTACAAGCCCCTGACGGTGTCTGAGACGCCTGGACAGGTACTAATTTGTTTGCCGGCCGTCTCATGTCGTCAACCGACCTTGCAGCGTGTTGACATTATCACGTAATTCCTAAATAAGCCATCCATTCCAGTGTCGACTCCCTAGAGAGTGACATCCCCAATACAGGCAATTTGCTCCGCCTCCTCTCCAACATCGTCCTCCTACATGTCGACACACACGTACCGACACACAGCACACACACAGGGAATGCTCTGATAGAGGACAGGACCCCACTAGCCCTTTGGGGAGACAGAGGGAGAGTTTGCCAGCACACACCAAAAACGCTATAATTATACAGGGACAACCCCTTATACAAGTGTTTTCCCTTATAGCATTTTTATATATGTAATCATATCGCCAAATAAGTGCCCCCCCTCTCTGTTTTAACCCTGTTTCTGTAGTGCAGTGCAGGGGAGAGCCTGGGAGCCTTCCTCACAGCAGAGCTGAGCAGGAAAATGGCGCCGTGTGCTGAGGAGAATAGGCCCCGGCCCCTTTTCGGCGGGCTCTTCTCCCGGAGTTTGTGAGATCTGGCAGGGGTTAAATACATCCATATAGCCTCAAGGGCTATATGTGATGTATTTTAGCCATAAAAAGGTATTATACATTGCTGCCCAGGGCGCCCCCCCCAGCGCCCTGCACCCTCAGTGACAGTTGGTGACTGTTGGTGAAGTGTGCTGACAACAATGGCGCACAGCTGCAGTGCTGTGCGCTACCTTATGAAGACTGAAAGTCTTCTGCCGCCTGTTTCTGGACCTCTTCAACTTCGGCATCTGCAAGGGGGGTCGGCGGCACGGCTCCGGGACGAACCCCAGGGTGAGACCTGTGTTCCGACTCCCTCTGGAGCTAATGGTGTCCAGTAGCCTAAGAAGCAAATCCATCCTGCACGCAGGTGAGTTTACTTCTCTCCCCTAAGTCCCTCGTAGCAGTGAGCCTGTTGCCAGCAGGTCTCACTGAAAGAAAAAAACCTAACTTAAACTTTTATTCTAAGCAGCTCAGGAGAGCCACCTAGATTGCACCCTTCTCGGCCGGGCACAAAAATCTAACTGAGGCTTGGAGGAGGGTCATAGGGGGAGGAGCCAGTGCACACCACCTGATCCTAAAGCTTTTATTATTGTGCCCTGTCTCCTGCGGAGCCGCTATATCCCCATGGTCCTTACGGAGTCCCCAGCATCCACTAGGACGTCAGAGAAAAATAATATACATACATACTATAACCAGTAGGTGAAGAACTGCGCTTTCTAAATGCAAAACCTCCCATCTTCTGTTGAGGGACCTGTCTCTTCTTGCTGGCAGATGCTCTCTGGTCCTGTGTGCTGATTAAACACTCAGATTCCCACACACACAGTGCAGACTTGGTAGGGGAAGCTGCTGCCACTGGACATGCACACCAGCTCAGTGCCATCTCTTGTACTGCATGGTGTGGCCGTAGCGCGAGTTAGTCAGGTCGCATTGCGCACGTGCAGGTCCATTCCTGCACGTGCGGGGGGCCGACTAAGATGATTGCATTGCAATGGCTGCGGACACCTCTGTCTGATTGACAGGTAGAGGCGTTTGCAGGGCGGGCGGGGGCGATGACAGACCGTTGCGGGGGGGCAGCGCGGGGCAAATAGGAGCGGGGCGTTTTCGGAGCTGCTGCATGATGTTAGAAGAAGCTGCTCTGATGGAAAAAATTGCTGCGACCTCCGTAGCCGATGGGTAAGACATTCAGCATGCTGGGCGGCCTTGCCCTGCGATAGGAAGCCCCCCCATCATGCGAAAGAAAGGGTTTTTAGCAGAATCTGCAATCAAGCCTGAATAACCCCCTACATACCACTGTTGTAGACATGATTTGAGACGCTGGCTCGGAGGGGAACAACCGGAAACATCCCATGCGCTTTCATAAAGGATCTAAAGGCAACCCAAAAGATTAGATGATACCAATAATTTTAGGTGCTTTTGCTTCATGGCCGGTGAGGCCTGTCCACCCTATGACTTTGATAATGATAACGACGAGGTGTTATGTAAAGATTAAAGAACGAACTATAAACTCAAAACTGAAACAGAAGTAGATGAGAAATGACCGCTGTTGGTGTTTTTTTTTTTTTTTTGCAACACTTTCCTGCAATTGGCAAAATGATCAATGGAACGAAGACGTGATTGAAGTAGAAGATTGTATATAACAGTGGGGGTCATTCCGAGTTGTTCGCTAGCTGCTTTCGTTCACTGCGCAGCGATCAGGCAAAAAAATGTGACTTCTGCGCATGCGTATGCGGCGCAATGCGCTCACGCGCGTCGTACTATTACAAAGAACGATGTAGTTTCACACAAGGTCTAGCGAAGCATTTCAGTCACACTGCTGGCCGTAGAGTGATTAACATAGAAACATAGAATTTGTCGGCAGATAAGAACCACTTGGCCCATCTAGTCTGCCCCTTATTTTTTTTATATTATTTTTTAACACTAACCTTATTTGATCCTTATTTCTTTGTAAGGATATCCTTATGTCTATCCCATGCATGACAGGATTGTCATGATTGTGATTGACAGGAAGAGGGCGTTTCTGGGTGTCAACTGGCCGTTTTCAGGGAGTGTTCGAAAAAACACAGGCGTGCCAGGAAAAACGCAGGCGTGGCTGGGCGAACGCAGGGCGTGTTTGTGATGTCAAAACAGGAACTGAACAGTCTGAAGTGATCGCAAGCGCTGAGTAGGTTTTGAGCTACTCTGAAACTGTACAAAAATATTTTGTAGCCGCTCTGCGATCCTTTTGTTTGCACTTCTGCTAAGCTAAAATACACTCCCAGTGGGAGGCGGCATAGCGTTTGCACGGCTGCTAAAAACTGCTAGCGAGCGATCAACTCGGTATGACCACCAGTATTACATTTATTTCCATTTGTCACTTTGTAGACATATTTGTCTACTTTCTGTAGCACCCAAGAGTATTAGGATTGTATTCCAACCACCCAGCATGGTTCCGCTGACCGGGGCGCAAGGTCAAGGGGGCAGTACCCAAGGTCAGGGGGTTGCCTATAACACCAGATGTGTGCCCTCGTAGAAAAATTTAAGATTTTTGAATCTCCACAGTTGCTATGAGAAACACCAGTTTTGTTTTGGGGGTTTACTTTTGCATAAATATTCCCCGATGTGAGGAAAGAGGGAGGGGACTGATTAAAAAAGCTGTCCCTTCAAGTGTATGTACAACTGAACACAGTGTTTCTGGGCTAAGTAAAGGCCGATCCGCTACCATCGATGTTTCTTCATTTTAAAAATCCCTGATTTACCGAACATGACCTTTTCCAGCGGGGATCAGGGAATCGAGATTTTATCACGTTTAATATTCCCGATTTACGGACATGGCCGTCGAGGGAATGGGAAATTGCGGCAATCCGCTGCTTGTGTAATGAATGCCTTAACTTTGCAGTTCAGGTTCATGTAATAGGATCTGGTCTCTAGGTCGACAGTAACTAGGTGGACAGGGTGTCAAGGTTGACAGGGTCTCTAGGTCAACATGATCTAGGTTGACATATCAAAAGGTCGACGTGTTTTTCACCATTTTTTTCCTATTTTTGAACTTTTTCCTACTTAACGATCCACGCGGACTACAATTGGGAACGGTAACCGTGCCCGAAGCATGACGGGGTGACACGTGCACTAATTGGGGTTCCCGGTCGCTTTACGGAGAAAACTACACCAAAAAAACATTAAAAACTCATGTCGACTTTTGACCTGTCGACCTAGAGACCCTGTCGACCTAGCATCCCCATCGACCTAGTTAATGTCGACCAATAGTGGTCGACCCTATGAACCACACCCGCCATGCAATCAGGCTCACTGATCCCTCTAGTGGTGATAGAACAGATTACCATAGAGACCAGGGACACAAATGGAATAGTCATGCGTTGAAACTTGATGCAAGAGACCTAACTAAGGGCTCATACCTTAGGGCCTGATGAACGCAAATCTAAATGCGTGTATTTGCCAGTAAGCATCTTTGCATGCACCCGCCCCCTAACCGGATGCTTGGTGTGATAGGCATAATTTTAATCAGAGAGCACTTACCTGTGTTAAACACACTCTAGTGCCCAGAGTTCACATTATGCAACATAGAACTCCAATATCATCCTGGTGACGTAGCTAAGCGCCTGGGTGCCCGGCCCCGTTGCCCTATTGTGAATCTGGCACTGTCTGTAGATCTCATAGCGCTGAGAAATGTGTAGATAAAGTGACTTATAAGGTGTAGAAATACAATAAGTACATCTCATACATACATCTCATTACTGTCATTTTAAGACACGTTAGTAAATATGTATACTAAAATGGCAAAATAATAATAATAATTATTATTATTATTTTATTTATATACGCTCTTTCTCGAATAGGACTCAAGGCGCTTAACAGATACATAGCATAATATAGTACAGAAAATAATGAAGTACAGAACAGCTTTTCATAAAATACAGAAGCATGAAGATACTAAAATAAGAATTTACTTACCGATAATTCTATTTCTCGGAGTCCGTAGTGGATGCTGGGGTTCCTGAAAGGACCATGGGGAATAGCGGCTCCGCAGGAGACAGGGCACAAAAAGTAAAGCTTTAGGATCAGGTGGTGTGCACTGGCTCCTCCCCCTATGACCCTCCTCCAAGCCTCAGTTAGGATACTGTGCCCGGACGAGCGTACACAATAAGGAAGGATTTATGAATCCCGGGTAAGACTCATACCAGCCACACCAATCACACTGTACAACCTGTGATCTGAACCCAGTTAACAGTATGATAACAGCGGAGCCTCTGAAAAGATGGCTCACAACAAATAATAACCCGATTTTTGTAACTATGTACAAGTAATGCAGATAATCCGCACTTGGGATGGGCGCCCAGCATCCACTACGGACTCCGAGAAATAGAATTATCGGTAAGTAAATTCTTATTTTCTCTATCGTCCTAGTGGATGCTGGGGTTCCTGAAAGGACCATGGGGATTATACCAAAGCTCCCAAACGGGCGGGAGAGTGCGGATGACTCTGCAGCACCGAATGAGAGAACTCCAGGTCCTCCTTAGCCAGGGTATCAAATTTGTAGGATTTTACAAACGTGTTTGCCCCTGACTAAATAGCCGCTCGGCAAAGTTGTAAAGCCGAGACCCCTCGGGCAGCCGCCCAAGATGAGCCCACCTTCCTTGTGTAATGGGCATTTACATATTTTGGCTGTGGCAGGCCTGCCACAGAATGTGCAAGCTGAATTGTATTACACATCCAACTAGCAAAAGTCTGCTTAGAAGCAAGAGCACCCAGTTTGTTGGGTGCATACAGGATAACAGCAAGTCAGTTTTCCTGACTCCAGCCGTCCTGGAACCTATATTTTCAGGGCCCTGACCACATCTAGCAACTTGGAGTCCTCCAAGTCCCTAGTAGGCGCAAGACACCACAATAAGCTGGTTCAGGTGAAACACTGACACCACCTTAGGGAGAGAACTGGGGACGAGTCCGCAGCTCTGCCCTGTCCGAATGGACAAACAGATATGGGCTTTTTTGAGAAAAAAACCACCAATTTGACACTCGCCTGGTCCAGGCCAGGTCCAAGAGCATGTTCACTTTTCATGTGAGATGCTTCAAATCCACAGATTTGACTGGTTTTAAACCAATGTGTTTTGAGGAATCCCAGAACTACGTTGAGATCCCACAGTGCCACTGGAGGCACAAAAGGGGGTTGTATATGCAATACTCCCTTGACAAACTTCTGGACTTCAGGAACTGAAACCAATTCTTTCTGGAAGAAAAATCGACAGGGCCGAAATTTGAACCTTAATGGACCCCAATTTGAGGCCCATAGACACTCCTGTTTGCAGGAAATGCAGGAATCGACCGAGTTGAAATTTCTTCGTGGGGCCTTCCTGGCCTCACACCACGCAACATATTTTCGCCACATGTGGTGATAATGTTGTGCGGTCACCTCCTTTCTGGCTTTGACCAGGGTAGGAATGACCTCTTCCTGAATGCCTTTTCCCTTAGGATCCGGCCTTCCACCGCCATGCCGTCAAACGCAGCCGCGGTAAGTCTTGGAACAGACATGGTACTTGCTGAAACAAGTCCCTTCTTAGCGGCAGAGGCCATAAGTCCTCTGTGAGCATCTCTTGAAGTTCCGGGTACCAAGTCCTTCTTGGCCAATCCGGAGCCATGAGTATAGTTCTTACTCCTCTACGTCTTATAATTCTCAGTACCTTAGGTATGAAAAGCAGAGGATGGAACACATACACCGACTGGTACACCCACGGTGTTACCAGAACGTCCACAGCTATTGCCTGAGGGTCTCTTAACCTGGCGCAATACCTGTCCCGTTTTTTGTTCAGACGGGACGCCATCATGTCCACCTTTGGTAATTCCCAACGGTTTACAATCATGTGGAAAACTTCCCCATGAAGTTCCCACTCTGCCGGGTGGAGGTCGTGCCTACTGAGGAAGTCTGCTTCCCAGTTTCCATTCCCGGAATGAAACACTGCTGACAGTGCTATCACATGATTTTCCGCCCAGCGAAAAGTCCTTGCAGTTTTTGCCACTGCCCTCCTGCTTCTTGTGCCGCCCTGTCTATTTACGTGGGCGACTGCCGTGATGTTTTATCCCACTGGATCAATACCGGCTGACCTTGAAGCAGAGGTCTTGCTAAGCTTAGAGCATTGTAAATTGCCCTTAGCTCCAGTATATTTATGTGGAGAAAAATCTCCAGACTTGATCACACTCCCTGGAAATTTTTTCCTTGTGTGACTGCTCCCCAGCCTCTCGGGCTGGCCTCCGTGGTCACCAACATCCAAAACTGAATGCCGAATCTGCGGCCCTCTAGAAGATGAGCACTCTGTAACCACCACAGGAGAGACACCCTTGTCCTTGGATATAGGGTTATCCGCTGATGCATCTGAAGATGCGATCCGGACCATTTGTCCAGCAGATCCCACTGAAAAGTTCTTGCATGAAATCTGCCGACTGGAATTGCTTCGAAGGAAGTCACCATTTTTTTACCATGGCCCTTGTGCAATGATGCACTGATTTTAGGAGGTTCCTGACTAGCTCGGATAACTCCCTGGCTTTCTCTTCCGGGAGAAACACCTTTTTCTGGACTGTGTCCAGAATCATCCCTAAGCACAGGAGACTTGTTGTCGGGATCAGCTGCGATTTTGGAATATTTAGAATCCACCCCTGCTGTTGTAACAGTATCCGAGATAGTGCTACTCCGACCTCCAACTGTTCCCTGGACTTTGCCCTTATCAGGAGATCGTCCAAGTAAGGGATAATTAAGACGCCTTTTCTTCGAAGAAGAACCATCATTTCGGCCATTACCTTGGTAAAGACCCGGGGTGCCGTGGACAATCCAAACGGCAGCGTCTGAAACTGATAGTGACAGTTCTGTACCACGAACCTGAGGTACCCTTAGTGATAAGGGCAAATTTGGGACATGGAGGTAAGCATCCCTGATGTCTCGGGACACCATATAGTCCCCTTCTTCCCGGTTCGTTATCACTGCTCTGAGTGACTCCATCTTGATTTGAACCTTTGTAAGTGTTCAAATTTTTTTAGATTTAGAATAGGTCTCACCTAGCCTTCTGGCTTCAGTACCACAATATAGTGTGGAATAATACCCCTTTTCTTGTTGTAGGAGGGGTAATTTAATTATCACCTGCTGGGAATACAGCTCGTGAATTGTTTCCCATACTGCCTCCTTGTCGGAGGGAGACCTTGGTAAAGCAGACTTCAGGAGCCTGCGCAGGGGAAACGTCTCGACATTCCAATCTGTACCCCTGGGATACTACTTGTAGGATCCAGGGGTCCTGTACGGTCTCAGCGTCATGCTGAGAGCTTGTCAGAAGCGGTGGAACGCTTCTGTTCCTGGGAATGGGCTGCCTGCTGCAGTCTTCTTCCCTTTCCTCTATCCCTGGGCAGATATGACTCTTATAGGGACGAAAGGACTGAAGCTGAAAAGACGGTGTCTTTTTCTGCAGAGATGTGACTTAGGGTAAAAACGGTGGATTTTCCAGCAGTTGCCGTGGCCACCAGGTCCGATGGACCGACCCCAAATAACTCCTCTTCCTTTATACGGCAATACACCTTTGTGCCGTTTGGAATCTGCATCACCTGACCACTGTCGTGTCCATAAACATCTTCTGGCAGATATGGACATCGCACTTACTCTTGATGCCAGAGTGCAAATATCCCTCTGTGCATCTCGCATATATAGAAATGCATCCTTAAATGCTCTATAGTCAATAAAATACTGTCCCTGTCAAGGGTATCAATATTTTTAGTCAGGGAATCCGACCAAGCCACCCCAGCTCTGCACATCCAGGCTGAGGCGATCGCTGGTCGCAGTATAACACCAGTATGTGTGTATATACTTTTTATGATATTTTCCAGCCTCCTGTCAGCTGGCTCCTTGAGGACGGCCCTATCTATAGACGGTACCGCCACTTGTTCTGATAAGCGTGTGAGCGCCTTATCCACCCTAAGGGGTGTTTCCCAACGCGCCCTAACTTCTGGCGGGAAAGGGTATACCGCCCATATTTTCTATCGGGGGGAACCCACGCATCATCACACACTTCATTTAATTTATCTGATTCAGGAAAAACTACGGTAGTTTTTTCACATCCCACATAATACCCTCTTTTGTGGTACTTGTAGTATCAGAAATATGTAACACCTCCTTCATTGCCCTTAACGTGTGGCCCTAATAAGGAATACGTTTGTTTATTCACCGTCGACACTGGATTCAGTGTCCCTGTCTGTGTCTGTGTCGACCGACTAAAGTAAACGGGCGTTTTAAAACCCCTGACGGTGTTTTTGAGACGTCTGGACCGGTACTAATTGTTTGTCGGCCGTCTCATGTCGTCAACCGACCTTGGCGCGTGTTGACATTATCACGTAATTCCCTAAATAAGCCATCCATTCCGGTGTCGACTCCCTAGAGAGTGACATCACCATTACAGGCAATTGCTCCGCCTCCTCACCAACATCGTCCTCATACATGTCGACACACACGTACCGACACACAGCACACACACAGGGAATGCTCTGATAGAGGACAGGACCTACTAGCCCTTTGGAGAGACAGAGGGAGAGTTTGCCAGCACACACCAAAAACGCTATAATTATATAGGGACAACCTTATATAAGTGTTTTCCCTTATAGCATCTTTTTTATATATTTCTAACGCCAAATTAGTGCCCCCCCCTCTCTGTTTTAACCCTGTTTCTGTAGTGCAGTGCAGGGGAGAGCCTGGGAGCCTTCCCTCCAGCCTTTCTGTGAGGGAAAATGGCGCTGTGTGCTGAGGAGATAGGCCCCGCCCCTTTTTCGGCGGCCTCGTCTCCCGCTCTTAACGGATTCTGGCAGGGGTTAAATATCTCCATATAGCCCCCGGAGGCTATATGTGAGGTATTTTTAGCCAAAAATAGGTTTTCATTGCCTCCCAGGGCGCCCCCCTCCCAGCGCCCTGCACCCTCAGTGACTGCCGTGTGAAGTGTGCTGAGAGGAAATGGCGCACAGCTGCAGTGCTGTGCGCTACCTTAAGAAGACTGAGGAGTCTTCATGCCGCCGATTCTGGACCTTCTTCTTGTTTCAGCATCTGCAAGGGGGCCTGCGGCGAGGCTCCGGTGACCATCCAGGCTGTACCTGTGATCGTCCCTCTGGAGCTAATGTCCAGTAGCCAAAGAAGCCAATCCATCCTGCACGCAGGTGAGTTCACTTCTTCTCCCCTAAGTCCCTCGTTGCAGTGATCCTGTTGCCAGCAGGACTCACTGTAAAATAAAAAACCTAAGCTAAACTTTTCTAAGCAGCTCTTTAGGAGAGCCACCTAGATTGCACCCTTCTCGGCCGGGCACAAAAATCTAACTGAGGCTTGGAGGAGGGTCATAGGGGGAGGAGCCAGTGCACACCACCTGATCCTAAAGCTTTACTTTTTGTGCCCTGTCTCCTGCGGAGCCGCTATTCCCCATGGTCCTTTCAGGAACCCCAGCATCCACTAGGACGATAGAGAAAAGGACATTATGGGAATGCTTGAGTAAACAAGAAAGTCTTGAGTCTACTTTTGAAGGATTCTATAGTTGAGGCCTCTCGCACTGTGCGGGGAAGTGAGTTCCATAGAGTCGGAGCCGCATTACTAAAAGCTCGACCCCCAGATGAATTACCGGAGATTCTAGGTACTGCTAAAAGTCCTTCATCTACAGATCGCAGTAATCGAGTGGGGCAGTATGGGGTCAGTAGCTGCTTCAGGTACCTTGGGCCCTGGTCATGTAGTGCTTTGAAACTCAGTTAGCCAATCTTGAAGATGATTCGCCATCTTACAGACAGCCAGTGAAGGGAATAGAAAATGGATGTTATGTGGCTAGAACGGGGCTGGTCGGTTAACAGCCTGGCAGCTGTGTTTTGCACCAGCTGTAAGCGCTGCAATTCTTTTGCTGGGAGACCAAGGTAGAGGGCATTACAGTAGTCTAAACGAGATGATACAAATGCATGGATGACTTTTGGCAGATCATCTGAGGGAATTAAGTGCTTGATTCTGGCTATGTTCCTCAGGTGAAAGAATGAGGATTTGATTGTGGCTTATCTCTGATGTTTAAGTGTCAAGCCACCATCCAGGACAACGCCAAGATTCTGCACACGATCAGTGGTTTGTAATTCTGAATCCCCGAGTGTAAGTCCAGTTGGTTGGCTATGCTGCAGTCTTGTCCTTTGATGTTGCGGTCCTACAATAAGGACCTCTGTTTTATCCGGGTTCAGTCGCAGCCAACTGGCACTCATCCACTCCTGGAGTTCAGCTAGACAGCCATTTATGGTAGCTATTGGGTTATCAGTGCCCAGAGCAAAGGACAAGTACAGTTGTGTATCATCTGCATAGCAGTGGTAGAATAGCCCATGGCGCCTGATTATTTCACTCAGCGGGAGCATGTATACTGCAAAAAGCATGGGGGATAGTATAGAACCTTGTGGGACACCACATGGCAAAGGCACTGGTGGTGATGAGTATAATCCAAACGATACTCTCTGTGAACTGGCTGTGAGAAATGAGTTGAACCAGCTTAGGTGGTCATTCCGAGTTGATCGCTCGTTATTTTTTTTTTCGCAATGGAGCGATTAGTCGCTAATGCGCATGCGCAATGTCCGCAGTGCGACTGCGCCAAGTAAATTTGCTATTAAGTTAGGTATTTTACTCACGGCATTACGAGGTTTTTTCTTCGTTCTGGTGATCGTAATGTGATTGACAGGAAGTGGGTGTTTCTGGGCAGAAACTGGCCGTTTTATGGGTGTGTGCGAAAAAACGCTGCCGTTTCTGAAGAAACGGGGGGAGTGTCTGGGCGAACGCTGGGTGTGTTTGTGACGTCAAACCAGGAACGAAACTGACTGAACTGATCGCAGTGGCAGAGTAAGTCTCGAGCTACTCAGAAACTGCTAAGAACTGTCTATTCGCAAATCTGCTAATCTTTCGTTCGCAAATCTGCTATGCTAAAATTCACTCCCAGTAGGCGGCGGCTTAGCGTGTGCAAAGCTGCTAAAAGCAGCTTGCGAGCGAACAACTCGGAATGAGGGCCTTAGGACTGTGCCATCCAGTCCCCAAAAATGTATCAGACGCTCAATCAGAAGCTCATGGTCCACGGTATCAAATGCTGCAGAGAGATCCAGAAGGATTAATATTGAACAGTTGCCTCTGTCTCTTGCCGTCAGAAGATCATTTAACACACACATAAGGGTTGTTTCAGTGCTATGTCTTCTCGTGAATCCTGATTGAGGCGGGTTTCCAGTTGATTGCAACCACATTTTACATATACGTTTCAATGTACTTTACATTAATTTCAGCAGCTTCTACAATCCTCAAAGAGAGAGCGCTACATGCAGCGTTTATGAGCGATAGAAGATTTGGGGATCTATGTACTAAGCCTTGCAGAGAGATAAAGTGGACGGCGATAACGTACCAGCCAATCAGCTCCTAACGGTCATGTTACAGGCTGCATCTGAAAAATGAGTTAGGAGCTATCCAAGGCTTAGTACACAGACCCCATTATCTCCATCCACTTTATATCTTTCCAAGGCTTAGTACATAGACCTCTTGGATACAGTAAATGCGCCAGCAAAGAGCACATACTGTAATCTTACATATTTCCTTCCAAATGCAGGCGTGGCGCCAACCTCTATCTCTGTATGCACCACGGTAAGGTCCCCATACATCTGGCCAGATGACTGTCGATCCGTCCTGAAACGGAGGAAGTTAATCGTTAAAAAGGCCCAATTTGACAATCCCTACAGTTTTCGGTTAAGATCGGGGAATCTGGATTTTAGACATGTTTAATATTCCTTATTCCCCAACCCGGCCGCTGTGGGATCAGCAGCTATATGTCACTGATGTATAGGGACCATCACTTGTGTTTGTTGCATATATTAAGGGGGTGAGTCAATTCTGTGCAACGCATTGCTTTATACGTTGTGTGTGCATGGCTGTATGTTCATCCGCATACTACACACATGCTCCTACACTGCAATGCTGTATATGCTATGTGTGCGCGGCTGTATGTTCATCCACATACTACACACATGCTCCTACACTGCAATGCTGTATATGCTATGTGTGCGCGGCTGTATGTTCATCCGCATACTACACACATGCTCCTACACTGCAATGCTGTATATGCTATGTGTGCGCGGCTGTATGTTCATCCGCATACTACACACATGCTCCTACACTGCAATGCTGTATATGCTATGTGTGCGCGGCTGTATGTTCATCCGCATACTACACACATGCTCCTACACTGCAATGCTGTATATGCTATGTGTGCGCGGCTGTATGTTCATCCGCATACTACACACATGCTCCTAGTACACTGCAATGCTGTATATGCTATGTGTGCACAGCTGTATGTGCATCCGCATACTACACATATGCTCCTAGTACACTGCAATGCTGTATATGCTGTGTGTGCGTGGCTGTATGGGCATCCGCACACTACACACATGCTCCTAGTACACTGCAATGCTCTATATGCTGTGTGCGCAGCTGTACATGCATCCGCATACTACACACATGCTCCTAGTACACACTGCAATGCTGTATATGCTGTGTGTGCATGGCTGTATGCGCATCCGCACACTACACACATGCTCCTAGTACACTGCAATGCTCTATATGCTATGTGCGTGCGGCTGTACATGCATCCGCATACTACACACATGCTCCTAGTACACACTGCAATGCTGTATATGCTATGTGTGCGCAGCTGTATGTGCAGCATCAACATACAGTTTATGTACACAGCATGCCCCAGCAACATGTGCATACACATATATCTAATGCTTAGTTACACATGAATCGGGACAGTTGGAGGTATGCATGATGATGATGGCTTCTGATGGATCTGCGCACCACGCAACCACCAAGAAGGCGCCAGCTAGTCCCGTGCGCGGAGTGATATACACATAGTGGCCTGCCGCTGCGCTATAGCAGGGCGCGGCCGGTTGTGGGTGGAGTGATCTTAAGTCCCTGCTGCAGCAGAGCGCAACGCAGCAGCGGGACGCGGTGCGGGAGCAGCTGGTGCCGACAGAGCGGATCGGGTGCGGAACCGCCACAGTGACAGCGAGGAGCGTCCGGAGACACCATGGAGAACAGGTCTGACTGCACCTCTATATACTGCTTACTGCAGAGACAGCACATAGACCCCTGCGCAGAGCCCCATGCAGCCTGTACATTGCAGCACATGGGGTACCTCTATACGCTGCTTACTGCAGAGACAGCACATAGACTCCTGTGCAGAGCCCCATGCATCCTATATATTGCAGCACATGGGGTCTCTCTATACGCTGCTTACTGCAGAGACACCACAGACTCCTGCGCAGAGCCCCATGCAGCCTGTACATTGCAGCACATGGGGTACCTCTATACGCTGCTTACTGCAGAGACAGCACATAGACTCCTGTGCAGAGCCCCATGCATCCTATATATTGCAGCACATGGGGTCTCTCTATACGCTGCTTACTGCAGAGACAGCACATAGACTCCTGCGCAGAGCCCCATGCATCCTGTACATTGCAGCACATGGGGTCCCTCTATACGCTGCTTACTGCAGAGACAGCACATAGACTCCTGCGCAGAGCCCCATGCATCCTGTACATTGCAGCACATGTGTCTCTACACTGCTTACTGCGGGGACAGCACATAGACCCCTGCGCAGAGCCCCATGCATCCTATATATTGCAGCACATGGGGTCTCTCTATACGCTGCTTACTGCAGAGACAGCACATAGACTCCTGCGCAGAGCCCCATGCATCCTGTACATTGCAGCACATGGGCCCCTGTATACGCTGCTTACTGCAGAGACAGCACAGACTCCTGTGCAGAGCCCCATGAATCCTGTACATTGTAGCACATGGGGTCCCTCTATACGCTGCTTACTGCAGAGACAGCACAGACTCCTGTGCAGAGCCCCATGCATCCTATATATTGCAGCACATGGGGTCCCTCTATACGCTGCTTACTGCAGAGACAGCACATAGACCCCTGCGCAGAGCCCCATGCATCCTGTACATTGCAGCACATGGGGTCCCTCTATACGCTGCTTACTGCAGAGACAGCACAGACTCCTGTGCAGAGCCCCATGCATCCTATATATTGCAGCACATGGGGTCCCTCTATATGCACACACAGGCAGAGCCCCTGCAGCCTGTATACATTGCAGCACATTGCTATGCACACACTACCAGGCACGTGTCCTGTATACTGTATGTAGCTTGCTCATGTGTGACATATGGGTAAGTGTGAGGGAGCCCATCCCCTTCTGTATTATTGGCAGTAAGGTCTTTCTCTGTCACTGGTAGCGCTGTCACATGTTCTGTTTATAGAAGTATAAAATAGAGACTCACAGGGACCTGTGTATCATAAAAGCACAATTTGGGAAAAAACAACATGGATCCTGTCCTGCTGGTGCATATAGTACACCATACTTGTCGGTTCCTCTCCCTGCAGTGGACCCTTGTGCTGGTGGGTTGGGTAAACAGCGCAGTCACTTCATGTTCATCTTGTTCCCTGTCTTGCCTTTAACAATCTCCTATTTCATCCTCTCTCTCCTTCCATTCTCTTACCTTCAGATCTCATATAATGAATTGCAAGCTCCTTTGGCCAGAGTTGCTGTTCCTCTTGTGGCTCCATACTGTGTATGATAAATGTATGTGAGTGGTTACCTGCCTGTGCGCTGCTTACTGTGTACAGTGCTCTACGTGACATCAGCATTTTATTGGGGAGAATCCAATTACTGGCAGTGTGATCACCGCATTGCTCGGCTGCGCACATCACGGCTAGTTACAGTAATCCTGACACTGCATGTTTTCCTGCGCACTGCTCCTAAGATTGTTTCAGCCACTGCATCTCCAACTTCCTTCATATTAAAATTGATTAAAAATAAATGAATTTGCTGGTTCTGTAATATAGTCCAAACTAAGGGATCTATTTACTAAGCCTTGGAGAGAGATAAAGTACCAGCCAATCAGCTCCTAACTGTCATGTTACAGGCTGTGTTGGCAGGTACTTTATCTCTGTCCACTTTTGCAAGTCTTAAGGGCCCTGCACATTTACCAACTGGCCGCCGCACCAATGATGAACGAGTGCGGAGCTGCGTATCGTTCATCGTTGGTGCATACACACTGAAAGATATGAACGATATCTCCTTCATTAATGAACGAGATCGTTCATATCTTTCAGTGGTATCGGTAAATGTGTGGGGCCCTTTAGTAAATACACCCCCAAATTGGCTACATATTTGCATATACAGGTGTATATAACTGGGTTCTTTTCCCGAACGTTGTGATAATAGTGTACTAAGGGCCTAATTCCAGGTTGAACGCGAATGTATTAGCAAAAGCACAGTTACAGGGGGTCATTCCGAGTTGTTCGCTCGCTATCTAGTTTTCTCTAACGTCCTAGTGGATGCTGGGACTCCGTCAGGACCATGGGGAATAGCGGGCTCAGTGTTCGCAAATACGCGCTATAGCGCGTATTTTACCCTGATCTGTGGTCCGGGGACTCACTTTTCTAAACTGTGTGGGTCCCCGGGGACGCGCTCTGCTGAAGCTGGTCATCTTGTTTAAGTCCTCTTGTGGCGGCGCCGGCCGCGCCCCCCCCCCCCCCCCCCTTCCCCCCGGACAGAGAGTGAGGACGGCTTCTCTCCTCCCCCCCCCCCCCCCCCCCCCGATCACCTGCTGCAGCTTGAAGGGAGCTAGAAAGAGAATGAGGTCGCCCCCCCCTTCCCGCCGATCACCCGCTGGAGCTTCAAGGGAGCCGGACAGACAGTGAGGACGACTCCCCCCCCCCCCCCCCCTTCCTGCCGATCACCCGCTGCAGCTTCACGGGAGCCGGACAGAGCAAGGACGGCTCTGCGGCGCACTACACACTGTGCTGCGGGGAAGTTGAACGCCGGTGACCGCGGACTGTGCGTGCGGTGCGGAAGGGTGAGCTGGACTTGCAGTGGCGGCTGGGGGGCTGTTCATATCGGTGGGATGGTGGAGATGGGGGCTGCAGGTGTTAAAGGCAACATTTTTGTGGTATGGAGTGGGGGTGAGACGAGAGGGTGACAGTGCTGCTGGTCTCTGCAGCATACAGGACCCTTGATACAACCACTGGATTCGAGTCATGCTGCCTGTAATTTATGTGCTGACTGATCAACTTCAGTGACACTCACTGTTCTGGCTGCCTTTCTTGGTTACTGCTGGTTGCTGTTGGTTACTGCTGGTTGCCGCTGGTTACTGTAAAGGCAGCCAGCACAGTGAGTGTCACTGAAGTTGATCAGTCAGCACATAAATTACAGGCAGGATGACTCAAATCCATTGGTTGTACCAAGTGTCCGAAGTCATCGGTCAGGATGTTGGCATTTAGTATACCGACACCAGCATCCCGATCGCAGCAAAGCCGACAAGAGTGACGAGTGCAGAGGGTACCCTAACCTCCCACCACTAACCCTCCGTTTCCCGCAGCCTAAACCTAACCCACCCCCTTAGTGCCTAACACTTATACCCCCCCCCTTTGCAGCCTAACCCCAACCCTCCCCAAGCACCATATCCTAACCCCCCCCCCCTTCCCACCCGCACGCTAAAACAGTGGCGGCAGTGCATACTTCCCTTCAGGATCCTGACTGTCAGGATATCGTTGCCGGGATCCTGATCTCCTCGGGATGCCAGCGTTGGTATTGTGGCGGCTGTCAGGATTCCGGCATCGGTATTACGCTGCAGGGATCCCGACAGCCAGGATCCTGAATGCATACTTCCGATATGATAACAGCCCAGCAGCATTGTCACCCTCCCTCCCCCACAACACACTTGTAGTGTCTAAATCCAGTCTGGGGCTCCTATTATAGCGGCACCATAAACCCATTACATATAGAAAATTTATTTAATAATGTTGTCCTGTTTTTTAATCATATAATTGTTAAGTGCTCTACCTGGCGCAATGTGCATAACGTGGTCTGCCTGGCGCAATGTGCATAACGTGCTCTGCCTGGCGCAATGTGAATAACGTGCTCTGCCTGGCGCGATGTGTATAACGTGCTCTACCTGGCGCAATGTGAATAACGTGCTCTGCCTGGCGCAATGTGAATAACGTGCTCTGCCTGGCGCAATGTGAATAACGTGCTCTGCCTGGCGCAATGTGCATAATGTGCTCTGCCTGGCGCAATGTGCATAACGTGCTTTGCCTGGCGCAATGTGTAGAACGTGCCCTACCTGGCGCAATATGTATAACGTGCTCTACCTGGTGCAATGTGTGGCGCAATGTGTATAACGTGCTCTACCTGGTGCAGTGTGTATAACGTGCTCTACCTGGTGCAACGTGTGGCGCAATGTGTATAACGTGCTCTGCCTGGCGCAATGTGTATAACGTGCTCTCCTTGGCTCAGTGTGTATAGGAGGTTCTACCTGGTGCAATGTGTATAAGCAGCACTACTGTGTGGAATAATGTGAATTGGTACTATTATGTGACCACGCCCCTTCCCCACGAAGCTACACCCTAAAAAATTCCAGCGCGACTTCGGCGCGCACTGTCGCAGTTTTCAGTGTCGGTGCGGGAGAACCAATTCTCTTACTGCCACAAGGTCACCAAAATGTCTAATTACATCTAAAGTGCGGGGTGTCCTGTATGCTACACAGCCCAGCAGCATCGTTACCCCATCCTCCCCCTTGCACCCCTTTTGTAGTGTCCAAATCAAGTTTGTGTTCTTATATTTGAATCATTAATAAGACTAATTAAAACCTTCATTCCGATGGGACCCAGAAAAGGACAGGTAGGACCCCAATTTTTAAAAGTGAGGGGTCCCTGGGACCCACTTTTTTTTGGTCTCAGCGCGATCACTGGGGCTCCGCAGGAGACAGGGCACATCTAAAAAAGCTTTTAGGTCACATGGTGCGTACTGGCTCCTCCCCCTATGACCCTCCTCCAAGCCTCAGTTAGGTTTTTGTGCCCGTCCGAGAGGGTGCAATCTAGGTGGCTCTCCTAAAGAGCTGTTTAGAAAAGTTTTTTTTTAGGTTTCAATCTCAGTGATTCCTGCTGGCAACAGGATCACTGCATCGAGGGACTTAGGGGAGAGATTTCCAACTCACCTGCGTGCAGGATGGATTGGAGTCTTAGGCTACTGGACACTTAGCTCCAGAGGGAGTCGGAACACAGGTCAGCCTGGGGTTCGTCCCGGAGCCGCGCCGCCGATCCCCCTTACAGACGCTGAAGAGACGGCAGAACGGAGGTCCGGAAAGCAGGCGGCAGAAGACTCCTCAGTCTTCTTGAAGGTAGCGCACAGCACGGCAGCTGTGCGCCATTGTTGTCACACGGCTCACTGACTCAGTCACGGAGGGTGCAGGGCGCTGCTGGGGGCGCCCTGGGCAGCAATATAATTACCTTTAGTGGCAAAATAAATACATCACATATAGCCATTAAGGCTATATGTATGTATTTTAACCCAGGCCAGTTTCTTAAAAACCGGGGAAAAGCCCGCCGAAAAAGGGGCGGAGCTTATTCTCCTCAGCACTCAGCGCCATTTTCCTGCTCAGCTCCGCGGGTGAGGAAGGCTCCCAGGTCTCTCCCCTGCACTGCACTACAGAAACAGGGTAACAAAGAGAAGGGGGGCATAAATTGGCGATATTTATATATTAAGAGCGCATATATAGTAAACAACACCTTCTAGGGTTGTTTATATACATTTATAGCGCTTTTGGTGTGTGCTGGCAAACTCTCTCTCTGTCTCCCCAAAGGGCTAGGGGGTCCTGTCTTCGATTAGAGCATTCCCTGTGTGGCTGCTGTGTGTCGGTACGTGTGTGTCGACATGTATGAGGACGATGTTGGTGTGGAGGCAGAGCAATTGCCGATGATGGTAATGTCACCCCCTAGGGAGTCGACACCGGAATGGATGGCTTTAGTTATGGAATTACGTGATAATGTCAGCACATTACAAAAGTCAGTTGACGAAATAAGACGCCCGGCAAACCAGTTAGTACCGGTTCAGGCGTCTCAGACACCGTCAGGGGCTGTAAAACGTCCTTTACCTCAGTCAGTCGACACGGGTACCGACACAGATGAATCTAGTGTCGACGGTGAAGAAACAAACGTATTTTCCAATAGGGCCACACGTTATATGATCACGGCAATGAAGGAGGCTTTGCAGATCTCTGATACTGCTGGTACCTCAAAAAGGGGTATTATGTGGGGGGTGAAAAAACTACCTGTATTTTTTCCAGAATCAGAGGAATTGAATGACGTGTGTGATGAAGCGTGGGTTAACCCCGATAGAAAACTGCTAATTTCCAAGAAGTTATTGGCATTATACCCTTTCCCACCAGAGGTTAGGGACGGCTGGGAAACACCCCCTAGGGTGGATAAGGCGCTCACACGTTTATCAAAGCAAGTGGCGTTGCCGTCTCCTGATACGGCCGCCCTCAAGGATCCAGCAGATAGGAGGCTGGAAACTACACTGAAGAGTATATACACACATACTGGTGTTATACTGCGACCGGCAATAGCCTCAGCCTGGATGTGCAGTGCTGGGGTAGTGTGGTTGGATTCTCTGACTGAAAATATTGATACCCTGGATAGGGACAGTATTTTATTGACTCTAGAGCAATTAAAGGATGCTTTCCTTTATATGCGAGATGCTCAGAGGGATGTTTGTACTCTAGCATCAAGAGTAAGCGCGATGTCCATATCTGCCAGAAGAAGTTTATGGACGCGACAGTGGTCAGGTGATGCGGATTCCAAGAGGCATATGGAAGTATTGCCATATAAAGGAGAGGAATTGTTTGGGGTCGGTCTTTCGGACCTGGTGGCCACGGCAACTGCCGGCAAATCCACTTTTTTACCTCAGACCCCCTCCCAACAGAAAAAGACACCGTCTTTTCAGCCGCAGTCCTTTCGCTCCTATAAAAAGCGACCAAAAGGACAGTCTTATCTGCCGCGAGGCAGAGGAAAGGGTAAGAAAGGGCAGCAAGCAGCCCCTGCCCAGGAACAGAAGCCCGCCCCGGCTTCTACAAAGCCATCAGCATGACGCTGGGGCTTTACAAGCGGACTCAGGAACGGTGGGGGGTCGACTCAAGATTTTCAGCAATCAATGGGTTCACTCACAAGTGGACCCGTGGGTCCTGCAGATAGTATCTCAGGGTTACATGCTGGAGTTCGAAAGGTCTCCCCCTCGCCGGTTCCTAAAGTCTGCTTTACCAACGTCTCCCTCAGAAAGGACGTCGGTTTTGGAAGCCATTCACAAGCTGTATTCTCAGCAGGTGATAGTCAAGGTACCCCTCCTACAACAGGGAAAGGGGTATTATTCCACACTATTTGTGGTACCGAAACCGGACGGTTCGGTAAGGCCTATTCTAAATCTGAAATCCTTGAACCTGTACATAAAGAAATTCAAGTTCAAGATGGAGTCACTCAGAGCAGTGATAGCGAATCTGGAAGAAGGAGACTTCATGGTGTCCTTGGACATAAAAGATGCTTATCTACATGTCCCGATTTACCCCTCACACCAAGGGTATCTCAGGTTCGTGATACAAGACTGTCATTATCAGTTTCAAACGCTGCCGTTTGGGTTGTCCACGGCCCCTCGGGTCTTTACCAAGGTAATGACCGAAATGATGGTTCTTCTACGAAGAAAAGGCGTATTAATTATCCCTTACTTGGACGATCTCCTGATAAGGGCAAAGTCCAGAGAACAGCTGGAAGTCGGTGTAGCGCTAACACAAGTAGTGCTTCAGCAACACGGGTGGATTCTAAATCTTCCAAAATCTCAATTGACCCCGACAACACATCTGCTGTTCCTGGGCATGATTCTGGACACGGTTCAGAAAAAGGTATTTCTCCCGGAAGAGAAAGCAAGGGAGTTATCCGAACTTGTCAAGAACCTCCTAAAACCAGGAACTGTGTCAGTACATCAATGCACAAGAGTCCTGGGAAAGATGGTGGCTTCGTACGAAGCGATTCCATTCGGCAGATTCCATGCACGAACATTTCAGTGGGATCTGCTGGACAAATGGTCCGGATCGCATCTGCACATGCATCAGCGGATAACACTGTCACCGAGAACAAGGTTGTCTCTCCTGTGGTGGTTGCAGACTGCCCATCTGTTAGTGGGCCGCAGATACGGCATACAGGACTGGGTCCTGGTGACTACGGATGCCAGCCTACGAGGTTGGGGAGCAGTCACAAAGGGAAGAAACTTCCAGGGCGTGTGGTCAAACCTGGAGACGTCTCTTCACATAAATATACTGGAGCTAAGAGCGATCTACAATGCTCTAAGCCTGGCAAAATCGCTGCTTCAGGGTCAGCCGGTGTTGATCCAGTCCGACAACATCACGGCAGTCGCCCACGTAAACCGACAAGGCGGCACGAGAAGCAGGAGTGCAATGGCAGAAGCTGCAAGGATTCTGCGCTGGGCGGAGAATCATGTCGTAGCACTGTCAGCAGTGTTCATCCCGGGAGTGGACAACTGGGAAGCAGATTTCCTCAGCAGACACGACCTTCACCCGGGAGAGTGGGGACTTCATCCAGAAGTTTTCCACATGATTGTGAACCGTTGGGAAAAACCAAAGGTGGACATGATGGCGTCTCGCCTCAACAAAAAATTGGACAGGTATTGCGCCAGGTCAAGAGACCCTCAGGCAATAGCTGTGGACGCTCTGGTAACACCGTGGGTGTACCAGTCAGTGTATGTGTTCCCTCCTCTGCCTCTCATACCAAAGGTACTGAGAATTATACGGAAAAGAGGAGTAAGAACAATACTGGTAGCTCCGGACTGGCCAAGAAGAACTTGGTATCCGGAACTTCAAGAGATGCTCACGGAGGATCCGTGGCCTCTACCTCTAAGAAGGGATCTGCTTCAGCAGGGACCTTGTATGTTCCAAGACTTACCGCGGCTGCGTTTGACGGCATGGCGGTTGAACGCCGGATTCTAAAAGAGAAGGGCATTCCTGAGGAAGTTATTCCTACTTTAATTAAAGCCAGGAAAGAAGTGACCGCACAACATTATCACCGCATTTGGAGAAAATATGTTGCGTGGTGTGAGGCCAAGAAGGCTCCAACGGAAGAATTTCAATTGGGTCGATTCTTACATTTCCTGCAAGCAGGATTGTCTATGGGCCTCAAATTGGGGTCCATTAAAGTTCAAATTTCGGCCTTATCAATTTTCTTCCAGAAGGAATTGGCGTCAGTGCCTGAAGTACAAACTTTTGTCAAAGGTGTACTACATATACAACCCCCAATAGTGCCTCCAGTGGCACCGTGGGATTTGAACGTGGTTCTAAATTTTCTCAAATCTCATTGGTTTGAGCCTTTAAAATCGGTAGATTTAAAATACCTTACATGGAAGGTAACCATGCTGTTGGCCCTGGCTTCAGCCAGGAGAGTTTCGGAGTTGGCAGATTTGTCATACAAAAGCCCATATCTGATATTCCATTCGGACAGGGCAGAATTGAGGACACGTCCTCAATTTCTCCCTAAGGTGGTTTCGGCATTTCACTTGAACCAGCCTATTGTGGTGCCTGCGGCTACTAGCGACTTGGAGGACTCCAAGTTACTGGACGTTGTCAGAGCATTAAAAATATATATTTCAAGGACAGCTGGAGTCAGAAAATCTGACTCGTTGTTTACATTGTATGCACCCAACAAGTTGGGTGCTCCTGCGTCTAAACAGACGATTGCACGTTGGATATGTAGTACAATCCAACTTGCACATTCTGTGGCAGGCCTGCCACAGCCTAAATCTGTAAAGGCCCATTCCACAAGGAAAGTGGGCTCATCCTGGGCGGCTGCCCGAGGAGTCTCGGCATTACAACTTTGCCGAGCAGCTACGTGGTCAGGGGAGAACACGTTTGTAAAATTTTACAAATTTGATACTCTGGCTAAAGAGGACCTGGAGTTCTCTCATTCGGTGCTGCAGAGTCATCCGCACTCTCCCGCCCGTTTGGGAGCTTTGGTATAATCCCCATGGTCCTGACGGAGTCCCAGCATCCACTAGGACGTTAGAGAAAATAAGAATTTACTTACCGATAATTCTATTTCTCATAGTCCGTAGTGGATGCTGGGCGCCCATCCCAAGTGCGGATTGTCTGCAATGCTTGTACATAGTTATTGTTACAAAAATCGGGTTATTACTGTTGTTGTGAGCCATCTGTTCAGAGGCTACTTCGTTTGTGTTATCATACTGTTAACTGGGTTCAGATCACAAGTTGTACGGTGTGATTGGTGTGGCTGGTATGAGTCTTACCCGGGATTCAAGATCCTTCCTTATTGTGTACGCTCGTCCGGGCACAGTACCTAACTGAGGCTTGGAGGAGGGTCATAGGGGGAGGAGCCAGTACGCACCATGTGACCTAAAAGCTTTTTTAGATGTGCCCTGTCTCCTGCGGAGCCCGCTATTCCCCATGGTCCTGACGGAGTCCCAGCATCCACTACGGACTATGAGAAATAGAATTATCGGTAAGTAAATTCTTATTTTAGCAGCCGTGCAAACGCTATGCCGCCGCCCACTGGGAGTGTATTTCAGCTTAGCAGAAGTGCGAACGGTTGTATCACAGAGCACCTGCAAACATTTTTGTGTAGTTTCAGAGTAGCTCAAAACCTACTTAGCGCTTGCGACCACTTCAGACTATTCAGTTCCTGTTTTGACGTCACAAACCCGCCCAGCGTTAGCCCAGCCACGCCTGCGTTTTTCCAAACACTCCCTGAAAACGGTCAGTTGATACCCAGAAACGCCCTCTTCCTGTCAATCATTCTGCGGCAACCAGTGCGACTGAAATGCATCGCTAGACCCTGTGCAAAACTACATCGTTCATTGTGCCCGTACGTCGCGCGTGCACATTGCGCCACATACGCATGCGCAGAACTGCCGATTTTTAGGCTGATCGCTGCAAACAAATGCAGCTAGCGATCAACTCAGAATGACCCCCACAATCAATTGCAAACTGAACGCAAATCTGCACACAAAAACAATACACGCCCACAGTGCAAACTAACAAACAAAGGGGGTCATTCCGAGTTGATCGCTCGCTAGCAGTTTTTAGCAGCCGTGCAAACGCATTGTTGCCGCCCATGGGGGAGTGTATTTTGCTTTGCAGGAGTGCGAACACCTGTGCAGCAGAGCGCCTGCAAACACATTTTGTGCAAAACAAGACCAGCCCTGTAGTTACTTAATCGCTGCGATGATTGCTGCGACGAATGACACGGTAATGATGTCAGATACCCGCCCGGCCACGCCTGCGTTTTTCCAAACACTCCCAAAAAACGGTCAGTTGACACCCAGAAACGGCCTCTTTCTGTCAGTCTCCTTACGATCGGCTGTGTGTTTGGAATCGTCGCTAGAACCAGTGCAAAACCACAAAGGACTTCGTACCCGTACGACGTGCGTGCGCATTGCGGTGCATACGCATGCTCAGATTAGCCGTTTTTTTCCACTGATCGCTACGCAGCAAACAATGGCAGCTAGCGATCAACTCGGAATGACCCCCAAAAATCCAAATACACAAAATAGGAGTCTCCATGAAAGCTATGCAAACTAGCGTTAGAGGCAATTCTGCTGCACTTTCTTTGCAGATTAGCATTCAATGAAGAGAACTTCTGCCTTAGTGTTTCCAGGGGCAGATTTATTAAGCTCGGTGAAGTGTTAAAGTGGAAGGTGATAAAGCACCGGCCAGTCAGCTCCTAACTGTCATTTTTCAAACCCAGCCTGTGACAAGTCAGTTAGGATCTGATTGGCCGGTGCTTTATCACCTTCCACTTTAACACTTCACTGAGCTAAATAAATCTGCCCCCTAGTAACTTAAACTACAAACACAGGGTAATGTGCATATGTTACTAATTAAATTGTAATGCATGAACAGTTTGAATGGGTGGTATTCAGTTTACCGGCTGTTGGGAACCCGGCGCACAGTATACCGGCGCCGGAATCCCGACACCCGGCATACCTACAACTTTTCTCCCTCTTGGGGGTCCACGACCCCCCTGGAGGGAGAATAAATAGCGTGGCGCCACCGTGCCCTTAGCGAGCCCCTCAAGAGGCTCATTTGCGCTCGCCCGGCGGTCGGGATCCCGGCGCCGGTATGCTGGCCACCGGGAGCCCAGCCGCCGACATACCATACTACACCCGTTTCAATGATGCACTTAACAACTAAAGCTAAACAAAGGAATAAACCTGAAATTCAGAATGCATAAGGGTCAAAAACCTGCAGCTAAAATGGCGTAAACAACATCAGCTGTGTGCGATTATTCGCTAATTGTGCAGCCATGGCGTCAGTCATCCATGTTACTGCTGCCTATTATAGTGCCTCGCAGAGTGTGCGTATCTCTATACCTGTATACCTGCATTGCCTTTTCCTGTACTTTAAGCTTGTCTACCTGCAGATATGCGTATGCCCCGCCCTGGACCCAGGTGCATACTCTCAATGCACGCCCCTGTTACACGCCCAGATTTGTAACCTTGCAGAGTCTGCCCACAGACACTCCTGCGCCACGCCTGTGTAACATTTAGTTGAGGGGTTGTTTTTATGTGCAACTATAGCGGCGGACATGCGCCGTGCAAATTTTCCGCATACGCAGTGTATCGATTATCAGCAACTGCAAATGCATTTGTGTTCCACCTTGAATTAGGACCTAAGGGCCTTACACAGGTTGAATTGTAACTGCAAAGGTGCCATCGATCGCTTTGTACATCTGCGACTGCAGTCTGAGGAAGTCTGACCAATACTCACACTTGCAGTCACAGGGAGGCTAGCAACGCCAAGGAAATTGCAACAACATCGGGAAACTGCAGATTGTATGGCATAAGCAATCCAACCTGAATAAGGCCCTAAGTATCAGATTAACCTAGCGATGTATGGTGCGAATCACTTGTATCGGACCTCTGTCCTTTCCCTTTTTATCCAGATTAGGAACGCATTAAGACACATGTTTTAAGAAACAGGCTCATGGCACGGCTGATACAGGTCCTGATTCATGGTTGTAAGTAGGGCCGGATTAGCCTTGGGGGTGCCCGGGGCACTTAAGACAGAGGGGCCCCCGGTGTAAGGTGGGGGATGTATATTCGATGGTGCATACTTCCCAACATGTCCCATTCCAGTAGGGACAGAATGCTCTCTACCTGGACTTCCCACTTAATATATGATTGGCGGCACCTGTGTTGAACTATTTAGTTGATAAGAAAGGTATTTCACCACAGGTGTTTGCAATCATATATTAAGAAGAAAGTCCAGGCAGAGAGCATTTTGTCCCTCCTGGAATGGGTTGGGAGGTATAGATTGTGTATATTAAATTTAAACCAATGGTGTATATTAGATTTAAACTAATAGTTTAATAATACCTGGGTACTGTTTATACAGTAGATCCACTAAATTGAAACACAACTATTTTATGCAATTTTATTGTAGTGGAACAAAGGTAACTTAAACAACCTTAAAAAACACATAGAAAAATAAAATAATTTATCTTGTCACATGCAAGAATAGCAGCAGCCTCTGTACTACTTACACACTGGGACAGGACTCAGGAGCTCTCTGTGTAGGTCTCTTTTTCTAGACCCAAATGGTTTAGTTGCATAAAAGTTTACACAGGACTCTAGACACCCAGGCGGGGAGGAGGAGGAGCTGGAATCCCTGTGTTACTTACAGCTTTCTCCACCTTCCTCTCTCTCCTCTGGTCAGAAAGCTCTGTCGGTAGCTCATAAAAACATGATATTCCTCTGCCTGCACTGCATCCTGTCCTGCTCACATTCTGGCTCTCGCATTAAGAGGGAAAGCTTATGATATCAGTGTGCTTTGGCCGGGGGGGCCCTGACACAGGGGGGCTTGGGGTACAGTATGCCCTGCATCCCTCCCCCTTAATCTGGCTATGGTTGTAAGTAAAGAAAAAATGCAAGTAACTTTGTGTCTGGGACAAACCATGTTGCTTTGCAAGGAGAGCAAATACATATACTGTATATTGTTTCTGTGCAGGGTAAATACTGGCTGCTTTTGCATGTAGCCTACAAATGTTCGCTTTATTTTTACCTTGCGATTTAGATTTCAGTTTGAACACACCCCACCCAAATCTAAATCATGTTACATCTGTCCCACCTGCCTGCAGCATGGTTTTGCCCAGTTGCATGCTTTTTTGCTTTACATACTTAAAAACATGAATCAGGCCCAGTCCGTGGTGTGACAAACTGGTCTACTCGTAATGGGGGCAAAGCAGTAAAATATTTTCCTAAGTAATAGTGCTGCCTTCAGAAAAAAGCGTCTGTAGAACAGCACCCTCAGAAAATTAGGAACCCTGTTTTTAATTAATATGTCTTTGATATGTTCTTTTTCCATATAGAACTTCATATGGAGAACACATGTCTTCATCCCAAACTGGGGTTTCCAAGGAAATTATCAACCCGGAAGTCATTACTATTTCATCCACAGAAGGCACAAAACCGCCTGAGAAAAAAATGCAACATCCCCCAGCTAAGTCCTACATTGTGCCATCTGCTCATCATAGGTCTTCTCACCCTGTGGAGAGACATGGCCAGCCTTCCTCTTCCAGTGGGGCACTAGATTTACAAGCTGTGGTTGGACAGTCTCGATCATCTATCTCTGGAATCACCGTCCCAATACGTTTGGATGCCTTGTCGTATTTGCTGAATAATGCTATTACAGGAGCCTGCAAAACGCCCGCTCAAATGCCGTGCCCTCCACAAACCTACCCGCCATATCCTTATCCCCAGATGGGTTGGCCTTGCTACAGCGCATGCATGAACTCCCAGTATTGCTCTCTGCCTTTCCCAAACCAGTTTTCCGCTTGTCAGCCAGGATATATGCCTTGTGGTAACCAACCAGGAGTTCCGGCATTTCAGCAGCAGGTGCCTAGCTATAGCCAAACGATGGCTAGTACAACACAGAATGAGGTCAAGAGTCCTTTACTCAACTTTCCATCCCAATCTGGAGGAATGGCCTGTAGTTCTAATGTAACAAACTTAGCACAGGACAATAATGAAAGTTCTCAGTCGGATGCTAACAGATGGGCCAAGAAACCTAACGATAGGTTTGGTACCAATATGAGTAACTCCTTCTCTTCGGAAAGCCAACAGCAAAACTCTCCATCGCGACGAGGTTTTGGAAGGTTTGGAGATAAACAGAATGAGGACAACTGGTCGGGCAGACAGCAGTCAAGTTTCAGGAGGGGATTCGGAAGGGGCAGAGGAGACTTCGCAGGTCAGTCTCGGCAAGGTAACTCAAGAGGTCAGGATAAAGATTGGCAATTTGGAGACAGATCCCGTAACTCGGATTTTGGTGGTCAAAAAAGGTTCTCGGAAAGCCCTGAGAGGGGCAACTTCTTCAAACGAGGCCGCTGGCCAGGCGGTAGAGGCGGTGGAGGAGATAGTCGAGACACTTGGCAGCAGAGAAACAGACAGGATGACTCCTCAAATTGGGCAAACACAACAGCTTCAAAGGAGACGTTCAGCTCAGGTGGGGAAGCCAAAATGACCAACAAGTCTAATGGAGCAGCTGCTGAAGATGAGAACTGGGAGACCGATTATCCAGAACAAGCTGCGAATTCTAAATTGGATGATTCCACTGGGAAATGTTTGTTAAGTGTAAGTTCACCATCGCTGTTTTCACCTAAGAGTGATCCCACCAGACAAAGCAGTGAATCTTCGGAAACCCTCAAGCCGGAGCTCAACTCAGTAGACGACAAAGACAAGAGTGACAAGCCCAAAGGAGGCTTTGCCTTAGAAGTTTCTAGAGAGAAGGAAGAGGGTGAAACGTATTCCAGCTCTGAGAAAGTAGACGTGGAGGCATTGGACCCTGAGCCTGAGGTTGGAGGACAGGATTCTACTACAAGTCCAGTTGTGCCTTTGACAGAACGCATGGAGGCTGTTGAAGCCACTAACGGGAGCGTTGGAGAGGATGTCTGCTCCTTTGTTATATCTGTTGATGGAGATAATACAAAAGGGATTTTGGTGGAGGTGAATGCAGAAAGCCAGTAAACATGCCACTGTTTCACGGACTGTTCAGTCATTTCTCAGCCTTTAGCTTGTTGTTACGTGTAGTCATTTTATACAGTTTTATATGTTTATTATATCCCACCTCTATAATTTAGTTGAATCTCCCATACTGTATGTCTCAGTTACACGATACAACTTACCAGCACTTCTAATATGGGCCACCTAAAGGCTGTGTAGCATTTACTGCAGATGTTATGTCTGGAAGCCACATTTGAGATCCATAGTTTTTGAGCTCTCCTTTGATGTCAACTAATAGGTCCAGATAGGTCCACTCTTGTTTTCATACTAATGTTTTATAGACTTTGGAATAGTGAAGGTTTTCTTCTAACGCTTTTGCGTTTAGAAAACTGGGTCCTTAAATGACAGTAATCTCAGTGGCTCATGTGATACTTAAAGTGTATGAATGTGTGGTTTACCGTAGGCCAGTTACCCACCAGCACTATGCGTACACTTTTAGGAGAGTGAAACGCGTTGAAATTATTTTCACAAAATTTCAGCGCTCCCTCCTTATAGTCTGCCATGCACTGTACTAGCATTAAAAATGTTAGTAAAGTGCCACTGGGTATGAGCCTTGAGTACCACTATTACTGAGTACCAATGTCTGGATGAAGAAATGTAATAGGCATTACAATGTTCTGAAGAGCCGTACATTATAACTGTACGCACATCTCTCCCATATGCAAAATAACATGACTTGTATCATTTCCTCCAAGCGGACAGCATCTGGTAGACAAACCTTTGTTTTCTGACTTATTTGTTTGAAGCATTTTGTGTCTTGCGTTCTCGGTGTTGTAGCACTGCAAGTCTTGTGTACCATTCAAACACAAGTTGTTATTTGCAGTCGAGAATGACTGACTCTTTATTGTATGGTTGTTCTGTTTCAGAACAGGTTTCACTCTCCAAAGTTTTTTTTTTATATAATAAAAAAGTTTGGGGTGTACAAAATTGTACGTAACAACGGAGATTCTCAAGCACACCTCTGTTTGCCTTTGAGATATACGAGATATCGTGCCCAGTGTAGTAATAGATTGAGAAAGTCTGCTTACTTTTACCAACCTGACATTTTCTCCACCATGTGCCGTCTAGTATAATAAGACAGTGTTCATCTCCTGGTGGCACGTCCACCTTCTGATCATGTCTCCTGTCTACAACGTTGAGTAAATTGTTAGATAGGTTTTTGAGTCATGTTTTTTGCGCAGTAATAAAACCTGACGTGTTCTGTTACAACATGTGTCTCTGGAAAACACGTTCTTACAGTCTGAGATAAAGCACAGTCACGTGAGTGGTGCTAACGAGCAGATGACAATTGTGTATGAGGGATAGAATGTGGCGTGTGTGTGACCAAACGTTATGACAGCGTTGTACCCTTTTTTTGCAAAGTTTCTTCCCCAACTACATGGTAGCTGCTCAAGACCATTACCACATAGACCTATCATTACCACATAGGACGGTGCCTCATAGGATCATTACCATCTAGGACAGTGCCTCATAGGATCACAATAACATAGGACAGTGCCTCATAGGATTATTACCACAAAGAACAGTGCCTCATAAGATCATTACCACATAGGACAGTGCCTCATAGGATCATTACCACATAGGACAGTGCCTCAAAGGATCATTATCACATAAGACAGTGCCTCATAGGATCATTACCTCATAGGACAGTGCCTCATTGGATCATTACCTCATAGGACAGTCCTCATGGGATCATTATCACATAGGACATTGTCTCATAGGATCATTATAACATAAGACAATACCTCATAGGATCATTATCATATTGGAGAGTGCCTCATAGGATCATTATAACATACTGTAGGACAGTGCCTCATAGGATCTTTACCACATAGGACAGTGCCTCATATGATCATTACCACATAAGACAGTGCCTCATAGGATCATTATCACATAGTACAGTGCCTCATAGGATCATTATCACATAGTATAGTGCCTCATAGGATCATTACCACATAGGACAGTGCCTCATAGGATCATTACCACATAGGACAGTGCCTCATATGATCATTACCACATAGGACAGTGCCTCATGGGATCATTATCACATAGGACATTGTCTCATAGGATCATTATAACATACTGTAGGACAGTGCCTCATAGGATCATTACCACATAGGACAATGCCTCATAGGATCATTACCACATAGACAGTGCCTCATATGATCATTACCACATAGGACAGTGCCTCATATGATCATTACCACATAGGACAGTGCCTCATGGGATCATTATCACATAGGACATTGTCTCATAGGATCATTATAACAAAGGACAATACCTCATAGGATCATTATCACATAGGACAGTGCCTCATAGGATCATTATAACATACTGTAGGACAGTGCCTCATAGGATCATTATAACATAAGACAATACCTCATAGGATCATTATCATATCGGAGAGTGCCTTATAGGATCATAATAACATACTGTAGGACAGTGCCTCATAGGATCATTACCACATAGGACAGTGCCTCAAAGGATCATTATCACATAAGACAGTGCCTCATAGAATCATTACCTCATAGGACAGTGCCTCATTGGATCATTACCTCATAGGACAGTCCTCATGGGATCATTATCATATTGGAGAGTGCCTCATAGGATCATTATAACATACTGTAGGACAGTGCCTCATAGGATCTTTACCACATAGGACAGTGCCTCATATGATCATTACCACATAAGACAGTGCCTCATAGGATCATTATCACATAGTACAGTGCCTCATAGGATCATTATCACATAGTACAGTGCCTCATAGGATCATTACCACATAGGACAGTGCCTCATGGGATCATTATCACATAGGACATTGTCTCATAGGATCATTATAACATACTGTAGGACAGTGCCTCATAGGATCATTACCACATAGGACAATGCCTCATAGGATCATTACCACATAGGACAGTGCCTCATATGATCATTACCACATAGGACAGTGCCTCATGGGATCATTATAACATAGGACAATACCTCATAGGATCATTATCACATAGGACAGTCCTCATAGGATCATTATAACATACTGTAGGACAGTGCCTCATAGGATCATTATAACATAAGACAATACCTCATAGGATCATTATCATATTGGAGAGTGCCTCATAGGATCATAATAACATACTGTAGGACAGTGCCTCATAGGATCATTACCACATAGGACAGTGCCTCATAGGATCATTACCACATAGTACAGTGCCTCATAGGATCATTACCACATAGGACAGTGCCTCATAAGATCATTACCACATAGGACAGTGCCTCATGGGATCATTATCACATAGGACATTGTCTCAGAGGATCATTCTAACATACAGTAGGACAGTACCTCATAGGAACATTACCACATAGCACAATGCCTCGTAGGATCATTACCACATAGGACAGTGCCTCATATGATCATTACCACATAGGACTGTGCCTCATGGGATCATTATCACATAGGACATTGTCTCATAGGATCATTATAACATAGGACAATACCTCATAGGATCATTATCACATAGGACAGTGCCTCATAGGATCATTATAACATACTGTAGAACAGTGCCTCATAGGATCATTATAACATAAGACAATACCTCATAGGATCATTATATCGGAGAGTGCCTCATAGGATCATTATAACATACTGTAGGACAGTGCCTCATAGGATCATTATAACATAAGACAATACCTCATAGGATCATTATCATATCGGAGAGTGCCTCATAGGATCATTATAACATACTGTAGGACAGTGCCTCATAGGACCATCACCACACAGGATAGTGCCTCATAGGACCATTGTTACATAGGGCTATTACTACATGTTGAAAGCAGATACTTTGCATCACTAAGATTACATATCTGATAGATATCAGATTTGTAGCGTGTGTGTGTGTGTGTGTGTGTGTGTGTGTGTGTGTGTGTGTGTGTGATAGAAATACATATATAGAGATAACAGATATCAAATAGTGGATGGATATTTCTGTTAGATATATAGGTATATGTTTATATTTGATAGAAATATATATTTCTCTAACGTCCTAGTGGATGCTGGGAACTCCGTAAGGACCATGGGGAATAGCGGGCTCCGAAGGAGGCTGGGCACTCTAGAAAGATCTTAGACTACCTGGTGTGCACTGGCTCCTCCCACTATGACCCTCCTCCAAGCCTCAGTTAGATTTCGTGCCCAACCGAGGTTTGATGCACACTAGGGGCTCTCCTGAGCTCTTAGAAAGTTTTAGTCTTAGAATTTGTTTTTTTCAGTGAGACCTGCTGGCAACAGGCTCACTGCAGCGAGGGACTAAGGGGAGAAGAAGCGAACTCGCCTGCTTGCAGCCGGATTGGGCTTCTTAGGCTACTGGACACCATTAGCTCCAGAGGGATCGACCGCAGGCCCAGCCTTGATGTTCGGTCCCGGAGCCGCGCCGCCGTCCCCCTTACAGAGCCAGAAGCAGGAAGATGGTCCGGAAAATCGTCGGCATGAAGACATCCTGTCTTCACCAAGGTAGCGCACAGCACTGCAGCTGTGCGCCATTGCTCCTCATACACACTTCACACTCCGGTCACTGAGGGTGCAGGGCGCTGGGGGGGGGGGCGCCCTGAGGCAGCAATAAAAACACCTTGGCTGGCTAAAATACCTCAATATATAGCCCCTGGGGCTATATATGAGGTAAATACCCCTGCCAGAATCCCAAAAAAAGCGGGAGAATAGGCCGCGAAAAAGGGGCGGCGCCTATCTCCTCAGCACACTGGCGCCATTTTTCCCTCACAGCTCGGCTGGAAGGAAGCTCCCTGGCTCTTCCCTGCATTTCTACAGTACAGTAAGAGGGAAAAGAGAGGGGGGGGCACTAAATTGGCACTGTATACAGTATAAGCAGCTATAAGGGACATAACTCAGTTAGTCCCTGTATATATATATAGCGCTCTGGTGTGTGCTGGCATACTCTTACTCTGTCCCCCCAAAGGGCTTTTGTGGGTCCTGTCCTCTATTTGAGCATTCCCTGTGTGTGTGGAGTGTGTCGGTACGGCTGTGTCGACATGTTTGAGGAGGATAATGATGTGGAGGGGGAGCAGATGCCTTTAGCAGAGATGTCACCCCCTGCGGGGCAGACACCTGAGTGGATGGTATTATGGCAAGAAATGAGTGCACGTATAGACTCCTTACATAAAAAATTTGACGACATGCCGACTGTGGGACAGCCGAGTCTTCAGCTCGTGCCTGTCCAAGGGTCTCAAAAGTCATCAGGGGCTCTAAAACGCCCGTTATCTCAGGTGGCACAAGTAGATGTCGACACGGATACTGACGCCAGTGTCGACGACGATGAGTCAAATTTAATGCCCGTTAAGGCCATTCGCTGCATGATTGAGGCAATGAAAGAGGTGTTAAATATTTCTGATTTACATCCAGGTACCACAAAAAAGGGTATTATGTTTGGGGAGAAAAAACTACCTGTAGTTTTTCCCCCGTCAGATGAATTAAATGAAGTGTGTGAAGAAGCGTGGGCTTCCCCTGATAAGAAATTGGTGATTCCTAAGAAATTACTAATGGCGTTCCCTTTCCCGCCAGAGGATAGGTTACGTTGGGAAACACCCCCGAGGGTGGATAAAGCGCTCACACGTTTGTCAAAAAAGGTGGCACTACCGTCCCAGGATACGGCCGCCCTTAAGGAACCTGCTGATAGAAGGCAGGAGGCGATCCTGAAGTCTGTATATACACACTCAGGCATTATACTCAGACCAGCGATTGCGTCAGCTTGGATGTGCAGTGCTGCCGCTGCATGGTCAGATAACCTGTCAGAAAATATTGACACACTAGACAGAGACACGATCCTGTTAACAATTGACCATATCAAAGACTCAGTCTTATACATGAGAGATGCACAGAGGGAAATCTGCCGGCTGGCATCTAAAGTAAGGGCACTATCTATCTCTGCTAGGAGATGCTTATGGACTCACCAGTGGACTGGAGATGCAGATTCCAAAAGGCACATGGAAGTTTTGCCTTATAAAGGGGAGGAATTATTTGGGGATGGTCTCTCCGACCTAGTTTCCACAGCAACGTCTGGGAAGTCAGCATTTTTACCCCATGTCCCCTCACAGCCTAAGAAGGCGCCATTTTATCAGGTTCAGTCCTTTCGATCCCAGAAAAACAAGCGGGGAAAAGGAGGGTCTTTTCTGTCAAGAGGCAGAGGCAGGGGAAAAAGGCTGCAGCAAACAGCAGGTTCCCAGGAACAAAAGTCCTCCCCCGCTTCCTCTTCCAAGTCCGCCGCATGACGGTGGGGCTTCACAGGCGGAGCCAGGTACGGTGGGGGCCCGCCTCAGGAATTTCAGCGATCAGTGGGTTCGCTCACAGGTGGATCCCTGGATCCTTCAAATAGTATCTCAGGGATACAGGCTGGAATTCGAGGCGATTCCACCCCGCCGTTTCCTCAAATCCGCCTTGCCGATTGCTCCCTCAGACAGGGAGGCAGTGCTAGCGGCAATTCACAAGCTGTATTCCCAGCAGGTGATAATCAAGGTACCCCTACTTCAACAAGGCCAGGGTTACTATTCCACACTATTTGTGGTACCGAAACCGGACGGTTCGGTGAGACCCATTTTAAATTTGAAGTCCTTGAACACATACATAAAAAAATTCAAGTTCAAGATGGAATCGCTCAGGGCGGTTATTGCAAGCCTGGACGAGGGGGATTACATGGTATCCCTGGACATCAAGGATGCTTACCTGCATGTCCCCATTTACAATTCTCACCAGGAGTACCTCAGATTTGTGGTACAGGATTGCCATTACCAATTCCAGACGCTGCCGTTTGGACTCTCCACGGCACCGAGGGTATTTACCAAGGTTATGGCGGAAATGATGATACTCCTTCGAAAAAAGGGAGTTTTAATTATCCCATACTTGGACGATCTCCTAATAAAGGCACGATCCAAGGAACAGTTGTTAGTGGGAGTAGCACTATCTCAGGAAGTGCTGAGCCAGCACGGTTGGATTCTGAATATCCCAAAGTCACAGCTGGTCCCCACGACACGTCTAATGTTCCTGGGAATGATTCTGGACACGGCCCAGAAAAAAGTGTTTCTCCCGGAGGAGAAAGCCAGGGAGTTGTCTTCTCTAGTCAGAGACCTCCTAAAACCAAAACAGGTATCGGTGCATCACTGCACGCGGGTCCTGGGAAAGATGGTAGCTTCTTACGAAGCAATTCCATTCGGCAGGTTCCATGCCAGAATCTTTCAGTGGGACCTGTTGGACAAGTGGTCCGGATCGCATCTTCAGATGCATCGTTTAATAATCCTGTCTCCACGAACCAGGGTGTCTCTTCTGTGGTGGCTGCACAGTGCTCATCTTCTGGAGGGCCGCAGATTCGGCATACAGGACTGGGTCCTGGTGACCACGGATGCCAGCCTACGAGGCTGGGGGGCAGTCACAAAGGGAAGAAATTTCCAAGGACTATGGTCAAGTCAGGAGACTGCCCTTCACATAAATATTCTGGAACTAAGGGCCATTTACAATGCCCTAAGTCAAGCAAAATCCCTGCTCCTACACCAGCCGGTGCTGATCCAGTCAGACAACATCACGGCAGTCGCCCATGTGAATCGACAGGGCGGCACAAGAAGCAGGACGGCGATGGCAGAAGCCACAAAAATTCTCCGATGGGCGGAGAATCATGTACTAGCACTGTCAGCAGTGTTCATCCCGGGAGTGGACAACTGGGAAGCAGACTTTCTCAGCAGGCACGACCTCCACCCGGGAGAGTGGGGACTTCATCCAGAAGTCTTCCAAATGATTGTAAATCAATGGGGTCGTCCACAGGTGGACATGATGGCGTCCCGCATAAACAAAAAACTAGAGAAGTATTGCGCCAGGTCAAGAGACCCTCAGGCGATAGCGGTGGACGCCCTAGTGACACCGTGGGTGTACCGGTCAGTGTATGTGTTCCCTCCTCTACCTCTCATACCAAAGGTACTGAGAATAATAAGAAAGCGAGGAGTAAACACAATTCTCGTGGTTCCGGATTGGCCAAGAAGAGCGTGGTACCCGGAACTTCAAGAGATGATCTCAGAGGACCCTTGGTCCCTGCCGCTCAGACAGGACCTGCTACAGCAGGGCCCCTGTCTGTTCCAAGACTTACCGCGGCTGCGTTTGACGGCATGGCGGTTGAACGCCGGATCCTGAAGGAAAAGGGCATTCCGGAGGAAGTCATTCCTACGCTTATTAAAGCCAGGAAAGATGTTACGGCAAAACATTATCACCGCATATGGCGGAAATATGTTGCATGGTGCGAGGCCAAAAAGGCCCCAACAGAGGAATTTCAACTGGGTCGATTTCTGCATTTCCTGCAAGCAGGAGTGAATATGGGCCTAAAACTAGGCTCCATTAAAGTACAGATCTCGGCTCTGTCGATTTTCTTTCAAAAGGAACTAGCTTCAGTACCTGAAGTTCAGACATTTGTGAAAGGAGTGCTGCATATTCAGCCCCCATTTGTGCCTCCTGTGGCACCTTGGGATCTCAACGTGATGTTGAATTTCTTGAAATCACATTGGTTTGAGCCACTAAAAACCGTGGATCTGAAATATCTCACGTGGAAAGTGGTCATGTTATTGGCCCTGGCATCAGCCAGGCGAGTGTCAGAATTGGCGGCTTTATCATGTAAAAGCCCTTATCTGATTTTTCATATGGATAGGGCAGAATTGAGGACTCGTCCCCAGTTTCTCCCTAAGGTGGTGTCAGCGTTTCACCTGAACCAGCCTATTGTGGTGCCTGCGGCTACTAAGGATTTGGAGGACTCCAAGTTGCTAGACGTTGTCAGGGCCCTGAAAATATATGTTTCCAGGACGGCTGGAGTCAGAAAATCTGACTCGCTGTTTATCCTATATGCACCCAACAAGCTGGGTGCTTCTGCTTCTAAGCAGACTATTGCTCGTTGGATTTGTAGTACAATTCAGCTTGCACATACTGTGGCAGGCCTGCCACAGCCAAAATCTGTCAATGCCCATTCCACAAGGAAGGTGGGCTCATCTTGGGCGGCTGCCCGAGGGGTCTCGGCTTTACAACTTTGCCGAGCAGCTACTTGGTCAGGGGCAAACACGTTTGCAAAATTCTATAAATTTGATACCCTGGCTGAGGAGGACCTGGAGTTCTCTCATTCGGTGCTGCAGAGTCATCCGCACTCTCCCGCCCGTTTGGGAGCTTTGGTATAATCCCCATGGTCCTTACGGAGTTCCCAGCATCCACTAGGACGTTAGAGAAAATAAGAATTTACTCACTGGTAATTCTGTTTCTCGTAGTCCGTAGTGGATGCTGGGCGCCCATCCCAAGTGCGGTCTATCTGCAATACTTGTACATAGTTATTGTTAACTAAATCGGGTTATTGTTGAGCCATCTGTTGAGAGACTCTATCGTTTCATACTGTTAACTGTGTTTCATATCACGAGTTGTTCGGTGTGATTGGTGTGGCTGGTATGAGTCTTACCCGGGATTCAAAATCCTTCCTTATTGTGTACGCTCGTCCGGGCACAGTACCTAACTGAGGCTTGGAGGAGGGTCATAGTGGGAGGAGCCAGTGCACACCAGGTAGTCTAAGATCTTTCTAGAGTGCCCAGCCTCCTTCGGAGCCCGCTATTCCCCATGGTCCTTACGGAGTTCCCAGCATCCACTACGGACTACGAGAAACAGAATTACCAGTGAGTAAATTCTTATTTTTTCTCTAACGTCCTAAGTGGATGCTGGGGACTCCGTAAGGACCATGGGGAATAGCGGCTCCGCAGGAGACTGGGCACATCTAAAGAAAGCTTTAGGACTATCTGGTGTGCACTGGCTCCTCCCCCTATGACCCTCCTCCAAGCCTCAGTTAGATCTCTGTGCCCGAACGAGAAGGGTGCACACTAGGGGCTCTCCTGAGCTTCTTAGTGAAAGTTTTAGTTTAGGTTTTTTATTTTCAGTGAGACCTGCTGGCAACAGGCTCACTGCATCGAGGGACTAAGGGGAGAAGAAGCGAACTCACCTGCGTGCAGAGTGGATTGGGCTTCTTAGGCTACTGGACATTAGCTCCAGAGGGACGATCACAGGCCCAGCTTGGATGGGTCCCAGAGCCGCGCCGCCGGCCCCCTTACAGAGCCAGAAGGCAGAAGAGGTCCGGAAAATCGGCGGCAGAAGACGTCCTGTCTTCAACAAGGTAGCGCACAGCACTGCAGCTGTGCGCCATTGCTCTCAGCACACTTCACACTTCGGTCACTGAGGGTGCAGGGCGCTGGGGCGCCCTGAGACGCAATAAAAACACCTTGGCTGGCGAAAATACATCACATATAGCCCCCAGGGCTATATGGATGAATTTTAACCCCTGCCAGAATCCATAAAAAAGCAGGAGAAAAGTCCGCGAAAAAGGGGCGGAGCCTATCTCCTCAGCACACTGGCGCCATTTTGCCTCACAGCTCCGTTGGAGGGAAGCTCCCCTGGCTCTCCCCTGCAGTCACTACACTACAGAAAGGGTTAAAAAAGAGAGGGGGGCACTAATTAGGCGCAGTATTAACTATACAGCAGCTATAAGGGGAAAAACACTTATATAAGGTTATCCCTGTATATATATAGCGCTCTGGTGTGTGCTGGCAAACTCTCCCTCTGTCTCCCCAAAGGGCTAGTGGGGTCCTGTCCTCTATCAGAGCATTCCCTGTGTGTGTGCTGTATGTCGGTACTTTTGTGTCGACATGTATGAGGAGAAAAATGATGTGGAGACGGAGCAGATTGCCTGTAATAGTGATGTCACCCCCTAGGGGGTCGACACCTGAGTGGATGAACTGTTGGAAGGAATTACGTGACAGTGTCAGCTCTGTATAAAAGACAGTGGTTGACATGAGACAGCCGGCTACTCAGCTTGTGCCTGTCCAGACGTCTCATAGGCCGTCAGGGGCTCTAAAGCGCCCGTTACCTCAGATGGCAGATATAGACGCCGACACGGATACTGACTCCAGTGTCGACGGTGAAGAGACAAATGTGACTTCCAGTAGGGCCACACGTTACATGATTGAGGCAATGAAAAATGTTTTACACATTTCTGATAATACGAGTACCACCAAAAAAGGGGTATTATGTTCGGTGAGGAAAAACTACCTGTAGTTTTCCTGAATCTGAGAAATTAAATGAGGTGTGTGATGATGCGTGGGTTTCCCCCGATAACAACTGATAATTTCTAAAATGTTATTGGCATTATATCCTTTCCCGCCAGAGGTTAGGGTGCGTTGGGAAACACCCCCTAGGGTGGATAAAGCGCTCACACGCTTGTAAGGGCTCTACCTTCGCCTGAGATGGCCGCCCTTAAGGATCCTGCTGATAGAAAGCAGGAGGGTATCCTAAAAGGTATTTACACACATACTGGTGTTATACTGCGACCAGCAATCGCCTCAGCCTGGATGTGCAGTGCTGGGTTGGCGTGGTCGGATTCCCTGACTGAAAATATTGATACCCTAGATAGGGACAGTATATTTTTGCCTATAGAGCATTTAAAAGATGCATTTCTATATATGCGTGATGCACAGCGGAATATTTGCCGACTGGCATCAAGTCTAAGTGCGTTGTCCATTTCTACCAGTAGAGGGTTATGGACACGTCAGTGGTCAGGTGATGCGTATTCCAAACGGCATTTGGAAGTATTGCTTTATTAAGGGGAGGAGTTATTTGGGGTCGGTCTTTCAGACCTGGTGGCCACGGCAACAGCTGGGAATTCCACGTTTGTACCCCAGGTCGCCTCTCAACATGAGAAGACGCCGTATTATCAGGCGCAGTCTTTTCGTGGACAAGCGGGCAAAAGGTTCCTCATTTCTGCCCCGTGACAGAGGGAGAGGAAAAAGGCTGCAGAAATCAGCCAGTTCCCAGGAACAGAAACCCTCTCCCGCCTCTGCCAAGCCCTCAGTATACGCTGGGGCTTTACAAGCAGAATCAGGCACGGTGGGGGGCCCGTCTCAATGAATTTCAGCGCGCAGTGGGCTCACTCGCAAGTAGACCCCTGGATCCTTCAGGTGATATCTCAGGGGTACAAATTAGAATTCGAGACGTCTCCCCCTCGCCGTTTCCTAAAGTCGGCTTTACCGATGTCTCCTTCTGACAGGGAGACAGTTTTGGAAGCCATTCACAAGCTGTATTCCCAGCAGGTGATAATCAAGATACCCCTCCTGCAACAGGGAACGGGGTATTATTCCACACTGTTGTGGTACCGAAGCCGGACGGCTCGGTGAGACCGATTCTAAATCTAAAATCTTTGAACACTTACATACAGAGGTTCAAATTCAAGATTGAGTCACTCAGAGCAGTGATTGCGAACCTGGAAGAAGGGGACTACATGATATCTCGGGACATCAAGGATGCTTACCTTCATGTCAAAATTTACCCTTCTCACCAAGGGTACCTCAGGTTTATGGTACAGAACTGTCACTATCAGTTCAGACGCTGCCGTATGGATGGTCCACGGCACCCCGGGTCTTTACCAAGGTAATGGCCGAAATGATGATATTCCTTCGAAGGAAGTGAATTTTAGTTATCCCTTACTTGGACAATTCCCTGATAAGGGTAAGATCCAGGGAACAGTTGGAGGTCGGTGTAGCACTATCTCAGGTAGTGTTGCGGCAGCACGATTGGATTCTCAATATTCCAAAATCGCACCTGGTTCCGACGACGTGTCTTCTGTTCCTAGGGATGATCCTGGACACAGTCCAGAAAAAGGTGTTTCTCCCGGAGGAGAAAGCCAGGGAGTTATCCGAGCTAGTCAGGAACCTCCTAAAACCGAGCCAAGTCTCAGTGCATCAATGCACAAGGGTTCTGGGTAAAATGGTGGCTTCCTACGAAGCAATCCCATTCGGCAGATTCCACGCAAGAACTTTCCAGTGGGACCTGCTGGACAAATGGTCCGGGTCGCATCTTCAGATGCATCAGCGGATAACCCTGTCACCAAGGACAAGGGTGTCCCTCCTGTGGTGGTTGCAGAGTGCTCATCTTCTAGAGGGCCGCAGATTAGGCATTCAGGACTGGGTCCTGGTGACCATGGATGCCAGCCTGCGAGGCTGGGGAGCAGTCACACAGGGAAGGAATATCCAGGGCTTATGGTCAAGCCTGGAGACATCACTTCACATAAATATCCTGAAGCTAAGGGACATTTACAATGCTCTAAGCTTAGCAAGACCTCTGCTTCAAGGTCAGCCGGTGTTGATCCAGTCGGACAACATCACGGCAGTCACCCACGTAAACAGACAGGGTGGCACAAGAAGCAGGAGGGCAATGACAGAAGCTGCAAGGATTTTTCGCTGGGCGGAAAATCATGTGATAGCACTGTCAGCAGTATTCATTCCGGGAGTGGACAACTGGGAAGCAGACTTCCTCAGCACGACCTCCACCCGGGAGAGTGGGGACTTCACCCAGAAGTCTTCCACATGATTAAAAACTCGACAGGTATTGCGCCAGGTCCAGGGACCCTCAGGCAATAAGCTGTAGACGCTCTGGTAACACCGTGGGTGTACCAGTCAGGGTATGTGTTCCCTCCTCTGCCTCTCATACCCAAGGTACTGAGATTGATAAGATGGAGAGGAGTAAGCACTATATTCGTGGTTCCGGATTGGCCAAGAAGGACTTGGTAACCGGAACTTCAAGAGATGCTCACGGAGGATCCGTGGCCTCTACCTCTAAGAAGGGACCTGCTCCAGCAAGGACCCTGTCTGTTCCAAGACTTACCGCTGCTGCGTTTGACGGCATGGCGGTTGAACGCCGGATCCTGAAGGAAAAAAGGCATTCCGGATGAAGTCATCCCTATCCTGATCAAAGCCAGGAAGGATGTAACCGCAAAAACATTATCACCGCAATTGGCGAAAATATGTTGCGTGGTGCGAGGCCAGTAAGGCCCGACGGAGGAAATTCAACTGGGTCGATTCCTACATTTCCTGCAAACAGGAGTGTCTATGGGCCTGAAATTGGGGTCCATTAAGGTTCAAATTTCGGCCCTGTCAATTTTCTTCCAAAAAGAACTAGCTTCAGTCCCTGAAGTTCAGACGTTTGTAAAAGGGGTACTGCATATACAGCCTCCTTTTGTGCCTCCAGTGGCACTTTGGGATCTCAATGTAGTTTTGGGTTCCAAAAGTCACATTGGTTTGAACCACTTAAATCTGTGGAGTTAAAATATCTCACATGAAAAGTGGTCATGCTGTTGGCCCTGGCCTGGGCCAGGCGCGTGTCAGAATTGGCGGCTTTATCCTGAAAAAGCCCTTATCTGATTTTCCATTCGGACAGGGCGGAATTGAGGACTCGTCCTCAGTTTCTCCCCAAGGTGGTTTCAGCGTTTCACCTGAACCAGCCTATTTGTGGTGCCTGCGGCTACTAGGGACTTGGAGGCCTCCAAGTTGCTAGACGTTGTCAGTGCCCTGAAAATATATGTTTCCAGGACGGCTGGAGTCAGGAAATCTGACTCGCTGTTTATCCTGTATGCACCCAACAAGCTGGGTGCTCCTGCTTCTAAGCAGACTATTGCTCGTTGGATTTGTAGTACAATTCAGCTTGCACATTCTGTGGCAGGCCTGCCACAGCCAAAAATCTGTAAATGCCCACTCCACAAGGAAGGTGGGCTCATCTTGGGCGGCTGCCCGAGGGGTCTCGGCTTTACAACTTTGCCGAGCAGCTACTTGGTCAGGAGCAAATACGTTTGTAAAATTCTACAAAATTGATATCCTGGCTGAGGAGGACCTGGAGTTCTCTCATTTGGTGCTGCAGAGTCATCCGCACTCTCCCGCCCGTTTGGGAGCTTTGGTATAATCCCCATGGTCCTTACGGAGTCCCCAGCATCCACTTAGGACGTTAGAGAAAATAAGAATTTACTTACCGATAATTCTATTTCTCATAGTCCGTAGTGGATGCTGGGCGCCCATCCCAAGTGCGGATTGTCTGCAATACTTGTACATAGTTATTGTTACAAAAATCGGGTTATTATTGTTGTGAGCCATCTTTCAGAGGCTCCTCTATTATCATGCTGTTAACTGGGTTCAGATCACAGGTTATACGGTGTGATTGGTGTGGCTGGTATGAGTCTTACCCGGGATTCAAAATCCTTCCTTATTGTGTACGCTCGTCCGGGCACAGTATCCTAACTGAGGCTTGGAGGAGGGTCATAGGGGGAGGAGCCAGTGCACACCAGATAGTCCTAAAGCTTTCTTTAGATGTGCCCAGTCTCCTGCGGAGCCGCTATTCCCCATGGTCCTTACGGAGTCCCCAGCATCCACTACGGACTATGAGAAATAGAATTATCGGTAAGTAAATTCTTATTATAACATATATAGTTAACAAATAGGAAATAAACATTAGATAGATATTTAGAATATATTTTTATTAGATATATATTGTAGGTATATGTTTATATTTGATAGAAATATATTTCTATTAGATAACTAGATATACATACAGTATAAAATATACTGTAGATTAGTAGATATGATATATTTACATGTGAGATATAGGTAGTTATCCTATATTTATATTATGTATATGTGTGTGTGTGTGTTGGGTCCTGTGATAATCTGTGAATGTCAGCCACCAGCAGTAGTTTAGAAGGGATTTGCCCAGCAATAATATACAGCATATATATGTATATACATATTGTGTGCACTGCTGTAATGTATATGACACAGAGTGAGCCCCCAGCCGTAGGGTGGGAGTGATTTGGGATAAGCCGTGGCTGTTTTATAGCATAAACTCGCACGTTGCCCTATTGCCCTCCTGCTTTGTGTGACACATGAAGTTCAATCCCAGGGAGCTCCTGGCTGGTCATGTGCCGCCCCTGACACAAAAGTGTCTGCTGGCCGCAGAGGGGTTAACATCGCCCGTCATTGTTCTGAGAGGCCGGGTTCTCTGGAAAAAACTGTCGCCCTCATCACATCCATTCACCGGGTCAAGAGTGCCAGCTAAGCACATACCTTTATCAGGGTGCCCGACCAGCCCAGCACGGGAGAGCTGTTGACCCCTTTCTGTCAGTTCGGCAGGGAGGTATCCCTGGTTAAAAGGATTTTACCTGCGTCAACAGAAACCATCCAGAGTGACTACGAGCGTCATGGGGCATTTTTTGGACAGCAGCCTAGTCTGATTCTTTTCTGTGTTGCTCAGCGTCGGAGCGAGACCTCTTTCTGCTCACCTCGTCTCAGGACACCTCACACAGGTAAGGGGCTGTTTAGGGCGCGGTGGCTCGACGCTTTCCGGTCACCTGCCTTCAAATATTCTATTTTGCTGCGGAAGGCTGGGGTTTTACAGCGCTCGGAAATTACACCAGACGTGACCCAAGCTGCGAAGTTCTCAAGTTGCAGAAGTTTATTTCACCTCTTGTAGCACATTTTTGGAAATGTTCAAACTATTATTTTTTAGGAGGGGGGGTCTGTTATCCAGCAAAGAAATGAACTTAGCAAAACACGTAAAGTGATCACTAATTGTGTTTAAGTGATTTACTTAGTTCATTTTAAAAAGCGATGAGGCCGATCTTTTTGATTTGGACAAAATGCAAACCTTATGAAGCATCGTACAGATACGTCCTCGTATACTGGACGATTGGACGCTATATGCTGCAAAAACCTCTAGAGGAGACACTGAGGTATAGCGTACCATAGTTTTCTTTAATTTGTGCATCTTCTTATCACAGACCTTAAGAAAGCACTTGCAGTGCACTAGAGACACTGATTGGGTAGGAATTAGTTTTAAACACGTGCAAAGTTGCAGTTGAATTACAATGGAACTGCGCGCGAGGGAAAAGCCGCGATTGCTGCGTCACAGCACTTCTTATACAGATTCAGACTCAGCTGCAAAAACTCAGGGCAATCTATGAATGTAGTTTTGTCGCTCCCAGTTTTATGTATGCGAATAAGACGCACATTATAAGTGAGACATGCTCAGCGCGTCTGAGTCACCCAGAACCTGGAACACTGAGAGGGGCTATTTGCTGTGACGTAAGCATCAGTGTATGCGCCCGCATCTGTACAATATGTGCCCTGTAGTGCCACTTTGTTATATTTCCTATTTAGCACCTGCAAGGTTTATTTGGGCACTTACTAAAAATAACTCTCCCTCTTATTTCATATGTACAGTAATAAAACTCAGTATTATTACAGGCAGACAAAGAGATAAGAGGGTGTTCCTAACAAGCTTGCAATCTATAGTATCCCAGAAATGACAGTAGTTATCGCTTTAAATTGGGGGTTCTCCAGTGTGTCACCTGGTGTCATGAAGGCTGTGAACAAAAGGGAATAGGAATTACAAAATAAAATGTTGATACCTAAAGTGTATATGAAATAACCCCAATACCCTGACCATCTGATGCATGCAGATATACTGGCTCCCCATCTATACATAGATGCACCAAAAATACCCCCCCCCCCCCCCCCCGTCCCCAGCAGATCAAGCAGCATTATGGGGCTTAGATATGAAAGACCGTGAAACTTTATGTATATATATATATATATATATGTATATATATTATGTATAATACGATGTTGCAGTGTAGTATCCTTGACAACAGCCTTCAGGGCTTAGTGTAGCTGAAGCATTAAGGGGCTCACAGCAGCCGAGAGGGTATCCGGACTCCAGGTTGACACCTGAAATAGGTCGACACGGACAAAGGGTCGACATGCATTTTTCAAATTTTTGAACTTTTTCATACTTTACGATCCACGTGGACTACAATTGGGAACGGTAACCTGTGCTGAGCGTAGCGGAGCGAGGCACCTACCCCGCGAGCCATGCGAGGGGACACGGTGCACTAATTGGGGTTCCCGGTCACATTACGGAGAAAACGACACCAAAAAAACTCACGTCGACCTTTTTCCATGTTGACCTATTTTCCATGTCGACCTTTTTCAGGTGTTGACCTAACTGGTGTCGACCCTGAGTCCCAGACCCAACCGAGTGACGGGTCCAGTGTTTAGTAGCCAAATCTGGCCTTATTGTGGTAGCTTGGCCAATCGGACATCAGTAATGCAAGATGAACAGTAAATACACGGGGGGTAATTCCAAGTTGATCGCAGCAGGAACTTTTTTAGCAGTTGGGCAAAACCATGGAGGTCATTCCGAGTTGTTCGCTCGCAAGGCGATTTTAGCAGAGTTGCTCACGCTAAGCCGCCGCCTACTGGGAGTGAATCTTAGCATCTTAAAATTGCGAACGAAGTATTCGCAATATTGCGATTACACACCTCGTAGCAGTTTCTGAGTAGCTCCAGACTTACTCGGCATCTGCGATCAGTTCAGTGCTTGTCGTTCCTGGTTTGACGTCACAAACACTCCCAGCGTTCGCCCAGACACTCCTCCGTTTCTCCGGCCACTCCTGCGTTTTTTCCGGAAACGGTAGCGTTTTTTCCCACACGCCCATAAAACGGCCTGTTTCCGCCCAGTAACACCCATTTCCTGTCAATCACATTACGATCGCCAGAACGATGAAAAAGCCGTGAGTAAAATTACTAAGTGCATAGCAAATTTACTTGGCGCAGTCGCAGTGCGGACATTGCGCATTAAGCGGAAAATCGCTGCGATGCGAAGATTTTTACCGAGCGAACAACTCGGAATGAGGGCCCATGTGCACTGCAGGGGGGGCAGATATAACATGTGCAGAGAGAGTTAGATTTGGGTGGGTTATTTTGTTTCTGTGCAGGGTAAATACTGGCTGCTTTATTTTTACACTGCAATTTAGATTGCAGATTGAACACACCACACCCAAATCTAAAGGGCCCTACACACTGGCCGATTTTTTGAAAGATATGAACGATCTCGTTCATAAATGAATGAGAACTCGTTCATATCTTTCAGTGTGGAGACTCCTGCAATGAACGATGCGCGGCCCCGCGCTCGTTCATCGCTGGTCTCCCGTCGGCTGTGCATGCAGGCCAATATGGCCGATCTCGTCCATATTTGCCTGCACTTCAATGCAGCCGCGTGACGGGGGGAGTGAAGAAACTTCACTCCCCCCGTCACTGCCCCCCCGCCGCCGGGTCGCTCGTCGGCCGTATCCGCCGTCGGGCAGCTCGGCGGCGGGGCGGCCAGTGAGTAGGGCCCTTAACTCTCTCTGCACATGTTAAATCTGCCTCCCTTGCACTGCACATGGTTTTGCCCAACTACTAACAAAATTCCTGCTGCGATCAACTTGGAATTACCCCCATGGTTGGGTAAAGCATATTGCAATCATAAAAATTTCATGCAGTCACTAAGTCAACACCAAAATGTCAACAGTTATATCGACATTGTATATGCTTCTGAATGCCAGTCGTCATTAAATCAGCCTGCGATCGCATCCCAGCACATTGCAATTGCAGAAGAATCGCAGGTCACCCACGCGCAATGGGTTTGCAGCGCATGCTGAAGCCGCCTGTCATTTGCTGGGGAACAGTCTGAGGAGGTTGTTCAGAGATGGACGTAGATGTTGCGTCCTGTAGCAAGACCTGCGTCCATCTCCTCACATGCTGGGGAGCCACCCAGCACAGGGCAAGGCCGTCCAGCATGTGTGCGGCGCCACCCCACGATGCGTCCGCAATTTAATTGCGGATGCATTGATTTAAAGTTGACCGCCTGGTTGCGCTGGCAGGCGATCGGCCGCTATTTTTTTGATCGGAGCTGCTGCATGTGACGTCATGCAGCTGCCTCAAAAACAGTCTGGATACGCCCGGAAAACGTGTCATGCCCAGGGTGTGCATCTGATGCCAGCTGTGATTGCAGCGATTAAAAAAACGTGGCGCCGCTGTCGATGGTACTCGGACAGACAAATCCTCAGGGGCCGACCGGCAAGTAATCCTTAGGCCCTTTGGGACAGTACTACTGTGGCTACAGATGGAGTAGTGTTTATTGCAGCAAATTACTCAGCATGGTACCAACTGTATTTACCATTAACGCAAATATCCTGAGCTGTCAAACAGATTTGTTTGACAGGATGCTTGACCATATATTGCCTTCACTTCAATACATTCCACTCTACCTGTAAGTGGCATGTCTTATATGTGCAGTTGCATACAGTGCAGTAATCATCTAAAATGCAAACTAAGGAAGAAATGGATAAAGATCATATTAAAGTTTCAACTGAAGTGAAGTAAATGACTACAGAAGAAAGAAGATGAGAGCGGCTGATGGCGTTGGGCGACCCAACAAGACCATTAAAGAAAATAGCATGTGCATTGTGCTTCAGGGTAATATGATGGCATAATGATGATTTGCCCCCGTTATGCATGTCTCTGATGTGTTCTGCTTCTTCCCCAGACATCAGCTCCCGCTCGGCCTCACTGTCAGGATGTACAGTTTTATGGGTGGAGGCCTCTTCTGCGCCTGCGTTGGCAATATACTGCTAGTAGTCTCCACGGCAACCGACTACTGGATGCAGTACCGGCTATCCGGGGCCTTCGCACACCAAGGCCTCTGGAGGTACTGCGTGACTGGGAAATGCTACATGCAGACTGAGAGCATCGGTATGTAGTCCCGTCCCAATGATTGGGCCATAAGAATCACATAATTTAAAAAAAAAACAAACATTAAACATATAAATATATAACTGGCTGCATTATACTACGTTTTATGGCATGGTGTGGTGAGTAACTCGATGCGTGTCTCTCAGTCCTTTTAATCAAATAACATCAATTGAACTCTGCATACATTTATTTAAGAGACACCCCTTCCCCTTTCTCTCATCCCTCTCTCCCCCTTTGGAACTATAGGGGTCGAATTCACAGATACTGTATAACAAAAACAGTGAGTTTGGTGTGAATCCCAGAAGGCGGGCCCCCTCAGCTATTGGGGCCCCATAGCACTGTAGTTTGGCCCCTAGTTGCAATGCTCTTGGTGTTATATAGATTTTATTTGCAGGAAAGGGGAATCTTCATTTGATCTTCATAATAACAGGTGTAAAAATAATCCACACACACAGTATCCATCCAAAGGAAATATATATATTTATTGAGCTATACAAAATGTAAACAGAAGAGGAGCAAAAATATACAAATAAACAAGGCATGATACATATGTTTCATATGGGTCTATTTACTAAGCCCTGGAGGAGAAATAAAGTGGAGAGAGATTAAGTACCAGCCAATCAGCCATGTTACAGGCTGTGTTTGAAAAATGACAGGAGCCGATTGGCTGGTACTTTATCTCCGTTCACTTTATCTCTCTCCAAGGCTTAGTAAATGGGTCCCATAAATCTGCGCGCATATTTGGTAAGTAGTGATGCCTCTCCGTGTCCCGACACATTGTATAGAGTAAAAAAAAAATCTTGTTGATCTTTACCATCGGTGGTTGGAAACCATCTGGTTCTCCCTCATCGATGGCTAAAGTATTCAACATCGGCCATAGAGTATCAATGATTAAATCATCGATGGTCGATGGCTATCCCTACATTGACCTAGGGGTGAACGCTACTGACCATAAGCCTAATAGTGACATGGACCGTCGACATTCACAGTGTTGACATAATGACCCCCGCTGACATGTCCATGTCGGCATTTTGAATGTCGGTATCTTTAGGCAGTGGATGTTTCAGGTATGTCATGTTTGCTCACATGTTAGTGTATATAGGAGGTCATTCCGAGTTGTTCGCTCATTGCCAATTTTCGCAACGGAGCGATTAAGGCGAAAATGCGCATGGTACGCAGTGCGCATGCGCTAAGTATTTTAGCTCAAAACTTAGTAGATTTAGTCACGGCAGAATGAAGAATTTCCATCGTTGAAGTGATCGGAGTGTGATTGACAGGAAGTGGGTGATTCTGGGCGGAAACTGACCGTTTTCAGGGAGTGTGCGGAATAACACAGGCGTGCCAGGATAAAACGCGGGAGTGTCTGGAGAAACGGGGGAGTGGCTGGCCGAACGCTGGGCGTGTGTGTGACGTCAAACCAGGAACGAAACGGGCTGAGCTGATCGCAGTGTAGGAGTTAGTCTCGAGCTACTCAGAAACTGCTAAGAATTTTCTATTCGCAATTCTGCTAAGCTAAGATTCACTCCCAGAGGGCGGCGGCCTAGCGTGTGCAATGATGCTAAAATCAGCTAGCGAGCAAACAACTCGGAATGACCCCCTTTGCACATTGTAGAGAATGTATTTGTAGTGAACTTGCTGCTTTCTGCTGCGTATGGTTCCTCTGCCCGGCGTCGGCACGTCTGTAATCTGCCCCCATCCTGCTGACACTCTGCCCTCTTGCAGCCTATTGGAACGCCACGCGGGCCTTCATGATACTCTCTACCCTCTCCTGCTTCGCTGGGATCATCGCTGGGATCCTGTCCTTCGCTCACTTCTCCACTTTCCAGAGATTCAACAGATCCTTTGCTGCAGGAATCATGTTCTTCATCTCCAGTAAGTACTAGACATATACACACTGTCACGCCATCTGTAACGAGAATTGCGTGTGTCGGCAGTAAGGCCCCGCTCTCACTGGATGATCGCTCCAAGGCCTTATTTAAACTTCCATTTTGCTCACAAAAAGCACTTCACTATTTTTGCTTATGTCTTATATTAATGGTGAGAGTGCGTATGTGTTGGGACTATATGGGGTACATTTACTAAGGTGAGAGGTTTTTTTAGAACTGGTGATGTTGACCATAGCAACTAATCATATTATATCGGTGGTTATCATGTCAACATGCACAAGATTGTCATTGATGATGTCTGTGTTGTTAGAATGGCGACATAATTTATGCAGAAACCTGCAAAATGTCAATTTTGACAAAATGCCGACTTAAGACATGTCGGCATTTCCAGGAGGGTTAGGGTTTTTGTTAGGGTTAGCATTAGGATTGTCTTAAGGGACAGCAGGAGAAGAAAACCGGCATGTCAACATTGTAGCATATTCACTGTTGACACCATGAACATGTCGACATGACAAGCATGTCGGCACTGTACTGTCTAGCTAACATACCAAACTCTCTTAGAGGATGTGTGAAAAAATGAAGTCATTTTCTGGCATGGAGCTGCACTATTACCAAGGGAGGGTGTCGAGCATAATGACTCCGCCCACTGCGTGCAGAATTTCTTCCCCCCCCCCCAGTCGCCGCGGTTAGCCTCACGATCCTGCTTGACAGGGCAAATTAGCTGTACATCCAGTCACAGTGCATGCTATCACATGACAATAGAAGCGGGATTACCGGCTCAGCGACTGCATACCGTATGTAGACTTCTGCGCAGAGGGTGGAGCTTCTCTGTCTTACATCACACTGAAGTAGGGAACACGGGAACGCGTAATCTGTGCAGGACTGAGGGACTGTCTATCAGTGATTTACTCTTCATACTCCGTGGCAGATCCCCGCAGGGTCAGCAGCAGGAATAAATATAAATAACAATCTGTTTTTGGGGTGTCCTTTTTTATCATAGTTATTCACCTCAGTCTCTATATATCAGGCATGTCCAAACTGCAGCCCTCCAGCTGTTGTGAAACTACATATCCCAGCATGCCCTGACACAGTTTTGCTGTCAGAGAATGCTAAAGCTGTATCAGGGCATGCTGGGATGTGTAGTTTCTCAACAGCTAGAGGGCCGCAGTTTGGACATGCCTGCTTTATATTACCAGCTTGCTTTACCGCCACGGTTTTAACCTTCTGATTACTTTGATTTATTGTGCCTGCCAACTTCTACTAAGAGAGGGGGCACAAAGTAACGTGGACTGGTTCTGCCAAAGAGGCGTTGCAATATCCCGCACCATCATGTGGCCACGCCCCCTCTATACCAGGGTGTCATTTATCATGGCGGTCCCAGTCATTGTTACCATGGCAAATGACAGCAGGACACACTACATATCAATGTTTTTCTGTTTGATCAATCCACTTTTGCCCTCTGATAATGGGCCTAATTCAGAGTTGGTCGCAGCAGCAAATTTGTTAGCAGCTTGGCAAAACCATGTGCACTGCAGGAGGGGGGCAGATGTAACGTGCAGAGAAAGTTAGATTTGGGTGGGGTGTGTTCAATCTGCAATCTAAATTGTAGTGTAAAAATAAGACAGTATTTACCCTGCACAGAAACAAAATAACCCACCCAACTCTAACTCTCTCTGCACATGTTACATCTGCCCCACCTGTAGTGCACATGGTTTTGCCCAACTGCTAACAAATTTGCTGCTGCGATCAACTCTGAATTACCCCCAATATCCAATGATGACATCACAGTCATGTGATATAGTTTGATTGGGGGTCAGAGTTGATCATTTACAAGTGCAAAATACCCGCTTATACTCATATATTCCACTGTCATTGTATCCCATTATATCTGTAATCATCTCTTCTGCTCATCCACAGCTTTGTTTGTGCTGCTTGCTATGGCAATCTATACTGGCGTAACGGTAAATTTTATGGGCAAGCGTTTTGGCGACTGGCGATTTTCCTGGTCCTATATCCTGGGCTGGGTGGCCCTGCTGATGACTTTCTTTGCAGGTAACAGTATAATTATTAGAATGATTTTTCCCCAGGTCTCATGAGTCGCCCGCGTCACGGATTTGTCCACAATAATGTAACAAAACGTGTGAATATTTCCACTTTGTCGAATTTTCGGAAATGCAAAGAAATGACCCCTGGGCTGCATTGGCTGTTTATACTGTGAAACTGATGTACAGTAATTACAGAGTGTTCTGCTATACATGTCTACTACCCCAACCTCGCTTCCGGAAGGGGGGGGGGGGGGAGGAGATGTGGGGGAGACCGAGTCATCTGGCCCCACTCTCCTCAGTAATGAGGAGGTGATAACGCATTTCATGTCATCGTAAATTGCGCTGTGTTCCTGACCAACTTTCAGCAGGTTAGTGTTCGCAAGGAGATTTACAGGAAGAAGGAGTTTGTGGGTGTCAATTGAACGTTTTCTGGGAGTGGTTAGAAAAACGCAGGCGTATTCAATCGTTTTCAGGGAGGGTTCCCGATGTCAATTCCGGTCCCGGATAGGCTGATGTGATCGCAGCGGCTGAGTAATTCCTGGGCAACTCAGAAACTGCACAAGATCTGTTTGTACAGCTCTGCTACACATGCGTTCCCACACTTGCAAAGCGAAAATACACTCCCCTATGGGCGGCGACTATGCGAGTGCAGGACTGGAAAAAAAACGTAGTGAGCGAACAGGTCTGAATTAGGCCCTTTGATCAGTCTAGCAATGTAGGTTCAGTCGCTTCCAGTCGTTTTGTTTGTGCGAATAAGATGCACATTTTGACCGCAGAAGACGCTCAGCGGACTGAGTTGCCAGGGACCTGGGGCGCAGAGAGGGACTGTTCGGCGCGACTAAAGCCACATTGTTCGTGGACTCGTCTGTAATTCTCCCAGATATTCCGGTAGAGTCCACAAGCAATGGGTCCCCAAATGATCTATCTCCGCTGATTGCTCTGTGTTATACTGTAGCTGGTGCATTTCTTGGAATGTTCTTTCAGTGCTCCTTCAAATCATCTTCCAAAATCACTCATCATATCTCGTCTCCTCCTTACAGGGATATTTTACATGTGCGCCTATCGAATGCACGAGTGCCGGAGAGTGTCCGGGCCGCGCTAAAAGTGTGGCAGGAAGGAAAACATAGGGAATAATACACTGAAAGAAAATATCTCAGAAAATTGAAGTCTTGATCTCCCAGCCCCCATCGTGTTGACTGCAGTGGGGTGGATACGGCCAATCAGGCTTGCCACTGAGTAATTTGGATAATGTAGCAACCATATGACACAACCAACACATCCTCTGTATAAATGGGTTTAGAGTAAGACACTGGGAATAACGTCTTCTGCTGTGCAAACACCCCGTTTCTGCTATGACGTCCGGATCACTGTACCAGTCTGAGCCATCGTGATGTGACCTCAGCAACCCCCCCATCGAAGCCCCTCCAACTCAGTTATACACCTTGTGTATTTTTGTGCTATACCACCTTTGTGCAGATTGCACCAATGTTATTAAAGAGCCCGTTTGTGAGAGGCTGCTGGGTATTTCTTTGCTGTTCTAGAGTTTTGCACGTTTCAGTTACTGCATATTTGCACTAATCGCATCTTTACGGTAAGTTTGCAACTCCCGATCTTCTGGTTGTCCTCAAAAGAGCAAATTAACTGATTACCCAGATAAAACCATTTCCAGTAGCTGGAGAGATGACATTTTGTGAAATAAACGGGTTGTCCAATGATAGATGACTTTATATTTGTGTGTACCTTCAGCTTCCATCAGCTATCCCTTGGGTACGACACAGCTCTGCTCTGCTTTTTACATTGGGTATTACTATATCCACAGAGCTGTTCTGTGGCCCTGATTCAGATCAGTACTCTAATGTCGCTGCAGCCATTGCAAGACTATTGCGTCACATGTGCGGTTTGACTTAAAACGCATGCACAGCCGGCCAATAATCGTTCCGCTGCATCCAACTCTCAATCAGGCCCTGTGTTTCATCTAAAAGCTACTTAAATATGTCTGTCTGTATGATATGGAATCTTTGCTGAAACACAACAGAAAACTGTAAAATCAAATGACATATGGAAGATCTCTGCAAACCAATAAAATAATGTTGCCTGATGTCGTAAAATTGCTATATGCACAGTATTGTTGATATGTGTATACAGTTATATTTGGTTTTATACTGTATATTCTCTCTCTATATCAGAGATTTTCAACCTTTTACAACTCGCGGCACACTGAACAAGATTTAAATATTGCCAAGGCACACTCAGATACAGGTTGAGTATCCCTTATCCAAAATGCTTGGGACCAGAGGTATTTTGGATATGGGATTTTTCCGTATTTTGGAATAATTGCATACCATAATGAGATATCATGGTGATGGGACCTAAATCTGAGCACAGAATGCATTTATGTTACATATACACCTTATACACACAGCCTGAAGGTCATTTTAGCCAATATTTTTTATAACTTTGTGCATTAAACAAAGTGTGTCTACATTCACACAATTCATTTATGTTTCATATACACCTTGGCCCTCATTCCGAGTTGATCGGTCGCAAGGCGAATTTAGCAGAGTTACACACGCTAAGCCGCCGCCTACTGGGAGTGTATCTTAGCATCTTAAAATTGCGACCGATGTATTCGCAATATTGCGAGCACAAACTACTTAGCAGTTTTAGAGTAGCTCCAGACTTACTCTGCCTGTGCGATCAGTTCAGTGCTTGTCGTTCCTGGTTTGACGTCACAAACACACCCAGCGTTCGCCCAACCACTCCCCCGTTTCTCCGGCCACTCCTGCGTTTTTTCCGGAAACGGTAGCGTTTTCAGCCACACGCCCATAAAACGCCGTGTTTCCGCCCAGTAACACCCATTTCCTGTCAATCACATTACGATCGCCGGAGCGATGAAAAAGCCGTGAGTAAAAATACTATCTTCATAGCAAAGATACTTGGCGCAGTCGCAGTGCGAATATTGCGCATGCGCACTAAGCGGAATTTCACTGCGATGCGATGAAAAATACCGAGCGAACGACTCGGAATGAGGGCCCTTATACACACAGTATGAAGGTCATTTAATACAATATTTTTAATAACTTTGTGTATTAAACAAAGTTTGTGTACATTGAGTCATCAAAAACAAAGGTTTCACTATCTCACTCTCATTCAAAAAAGTCCGTATTTCTGAATATTTGGATATGGGATACTCAACCTGTATAATGGCGATGCATGGTGCAGTTGTCTGTCCTAGGATGTCATGTCGCAGCTTCTCCATAGGTAATGCCTGAGCCACATCTGAGAAAGCCAGAAGAGCCCAACACTGCCCAGGCCCAAAATTAGAACCACTAAACCCACCAGTATTGATCGTTGCAAGGCCTCAGTAGCGGCAAAACACTGACGGGCCTGGCTCTGCCTCTATGGCGGCACACTCGGAGACTGCTCAGGGCACACTAGTGTGCCACGGGGCACAGTGGTTGAAAAACACTGCTCTCTATATATATATATATATACATACACACACACACACTGTGTAGACAAAAGTGATTGGACGCCCCTGCCCTCCCCCATTGTGTAAGTGAAATGGTTTGCTCCTGCAGCAGACACGTGTTTGTGAAGGAATAAAACGGGTAGACGGGCACATGGCTTGCTGGAAGGAGCTAACCGAGTTTGAAAAGGGGATCACCGTACACTGCATGATGTCATGTTTCCAGGACGATGCTGGACTGGTATACAGAAAATGTAACTCGGTTATGCTAGCCAGCCCAGATCTTAACCCCACTGAGAACCTCTGAGACTAACTGGAGCAGTGGGTGCGTTCTAGACCGACTCAACCTTCTTCAGTGTCTAACATTCCCTGAATTTAAATGAAATACAGTATGTATGTATGTATGTTGTGGCAAAAAAGGGTAGTTGTTTGCCACAGGCTGTTATGGGAGAGACTAAAGGGACCTACAGACATGCCGATCCGCCACCGAGGTGCCCGACGGGCGACCCGGCGGCGGGGGAGCAGTGACGGGGGGAGTGAAGTTTCTTCACTCCCCCTGTCACGCGGCTCCATTGAAGTGCAGGAAAATATGGACGAGATCGTCCATATTGGACTGCATGCACAGCCGACGGGGGACCAGCGATGAACGAGCGTGGTGCCGCGCATCGTTCATCGCTGGAGCCTCCACACTGAAATATATGAACGAGTTCTCGTTCATTTATGAATGAGATCGTTCATATCTTTCAAACAAATCGGCCAGTGTGTAGGGCCTATAAGGCTTTCTCTGAGAGTCTGCAGGCTTATGCTGCAGACAGGGTTAATCCTCCACATTTTTCTGCCCACACAACACAGCGTCACAGGTGGACCACATAGTAACATAGTATTTGAGGTTGAATAGAGGCAAATTGCCCATCCTGTTCAACCTGTTATAAGTTGTGATGATTCTACATACTTGCTAAATAATGTTTTATGACTAGTTAGCTACTATAACTCATGTTACCTCCGGATTAACCACGTTGATATTTTAAGTATTATAACCTTGGATAGCTTTTTCATTCAGAAATGTATCCATTCCTTTTTTAAATCCAATTTCTCATATGCCCTAGAGGATGCTGGGGTCCACTTCATGACCATGGGGTATAGACGGTTCCGCAGGAGCCATGGGCACTCATAAGACTTTTCAATGGGTGTGAACTGGTTCATCCCTCTATGCCCCTCCTCCAGACCTCAGGTTTAGAAATGTGCCTAGGGAGACTGGATGCACTCTGAGGAGCTCTACTGAGTTTCTCTGAAAAGACTTATGTTAGGTTTTTCATTTTCAGGGAGAACTGCTGGCAACAGACTCCCTGCTTCGTGGGACTGAGGGGGCAGAAGTAGGAACCAACTTCCTGAAGAGTTTCATGGCTCTGCTTCTGGCTGACAGGACACCATTAGCTGCTGAAGGGTACTGAGCGCTAGCCGTGTCTAGATGCTCACTCCCACAGCACGCCGTCACCCCCCTCGCTGAGCCAGAAGACAGGTGAGTAGAAGAAGAAAGATCTATCAAGAAAAGTGAAGGCTGAGGTACAGCGCAGCTGGCGGAAGCGCAGCGCGCCATTGCTGCCCATACACAGGCGCTGCGGGGTGCCCTGTGCAGCAAAAATACCTATAAACTGGCAAAAGGGGGGCATAAGATGCCTTTGGCACAGCCCTACCCCTGCCAGTACAAATATTTGACAATGTTAAATTCCTTTGTCGTATAAACAACCCTTATTGAAGTCTAAGAACACAGTACGCTGTTTACTTAAGAAGTACCGTAAGGGTACGCTAGTTGCGTAACGATCGCTTAGCCGTAGGCGAGACGCTCAAGCGTCACGTTCGCTCACGGCCCAGTGATCACAGGACAGCAAGTTATTGGTGATGACTAGAGTAATGATTCGCTATGGCGTAGCGGACGCTCGAGACCACGAGGAGATCACCAGCGGCGCAGACGCTCACAACGCTATACCTTTATGTCTAAACCTTTTATCAATGAAATACACAGAATACCTTAATGTGAATACAGGGTGTAAGTGCAACCTTGTGTAACCTGACTAACTACAAAGCTGCTTGAGCGTCACCGACGCTCAAGTGAACACTTAAAACTATAGGAAATACACAGATACTGGTTTAGGGTCCAAAGCCTATTATCTGTATTATAACTATTATACTTGCAAAAAGAATCACAGTACAAATGATACACTACAATATAACAGAGATTTCCTAACCGAATAACTATACAAGAAATACAATACAATACTATGCTGATCTAATACAATACAATATTAGTCAATGGGAGATACGAGAGAAAGAGAAGGGAGAGAGAGAGAGAGAGAGACGGAGAGAGAGAGAGATTGTCTCACAGTAAGACAATATGATTACGGAGAAAAACTTACGCACAAAGGGTATGATCGCATGCGCCTCTGGACATCCAGCTTCCCGATTATCAGCAATGAGAACTGTTTGATGAGAAGTCAAAACTGGATGCCACAGGCCCGTCTTTTATGCTACTCACACAATGCAATCTAATGGTCCCTACAACCTCATTGTCCATTGGACGCAGGAATTCGGCTTCACATTATAACAAAAGGTCATAGGGTGATTCATACAGGTGGGCTGTGACGATTTAAACGGCTCAGGTGGGTGGGAAACTAGTTTTCCCGCCGCATACCTGAGTATGAGTAAATAATAGAAATGGACATAAACTTCTTATGTCCATAACTATCCGTACGAGCGATTAATACGCTCCAAACCAACACCGGAATATTGCTATTTAAATACTCTTCCGATGGGTACCAAACACTGCTGTATGATTCCTGTTAGACCCTTAGCACAATACAAAGAGGGATTCCTCCGTTCAGGGACATTCCATATTAACCAAACTTTCAGAATCTATCAAAGGGATCATGGTCTACAAACTACATTAATTGTGAAAATATGTAACGATTGGGTCGCACGCTACGACTACATACTCTTTACCGTAAATACGCATACCGATGCGAGCGGGTGCACGCATCAGCGGGTATGCGCTATCACGGGAAAGCGCACGCATGCGCAGCGCGGACCAGCGTGAGGTGCAAATATGGCAGCGTGTATAGGGATATTTTTCTGACTTTGACATATTATAAAAGATTACTGAGTGAAAAACGTGCCATTGCGGGGGCGGAGCTTCTTCCTCAGGCAGCCAGCACACTGCTCAGCGCCATTTCCTCTCTCCTCAGGCTACAGAGACAACGCTGGTCCTTTCCTCCACTTCTGACTACAAGTATCAGGGTGAAAATAAGGGCGGGCACAAAGCATTTTTGGTGCATTACAAGTGTGAATTACTGTGTAAAAAGCGGTGCTTGTCTGGGCATTCTGTGTTCACAGGCATTAGATACTGGCGCTGGGGTTGTGAACTGGCTGCTCCTAAACTATGTCCCTCTGACAGATTTTACTGCGGGTCTGTCCCCTATAAGTCTCAGTGTGTCTGTGTGGGTGTTGTACACGTGTGTGACATGTCTGAGGCAGGGAGTTCCTCCCCGGAGGAAGCCATTTTAGAGACACAGAGTTGTAAAGTGGTGGCGCTGCCGACACACCAAGAGCCTGCATGGGTGAAAGAAATACGTGATAGTATGCATCATATCAATAGGAGATTAGATAAGTCTGAATCTCATGCTGAGTGCTGGAGAATACTGTGGAAGATGTGATTTTTCAGGGCTCTGTTCTTCCATCTGCAGGCGACCCCTCTGGGTCACATAAGAGACCATTTGCAAATAGTGTGAATACTGATACCGACATGGACACTGATTCTTGTGTCGACGACAGTGACTCCAGAGAAATAGATCATAAATTGGCAAAAAATATACAATATATGATTATAGCTATAAGGGAAGTTTTGGAAGTCACGGAAGCCACTCCTGTACTATTTCTATAAAGAAAAGAAACCCAAAGTCACGTTCCCTCCTTCCCACGAGCTAAATACTCTCTTTGAAGGGATGTGGGTGAATCCTGAAAAGAAATTTCGTATTCCAAAGAGGATTCAAATAGCTTACCCTTTCCCAGCAGAGGACAGGAAAAAATGGGAGTCACCCCCTGTGTTAGTCAGTGCACTGTCCAGGTTGACAAAGAAGGTAATTCTCCCTGCACCTGGTACGGCTTCGTTAAAAGAGCCGGCAGACTGAAAGATGAAAACTACATTGAAATCCATTTATGTTGCCAATGGTACGCTGCTCAGGCCCACTATTGCCTGCGCGTGGGTGAGTCGCGCTATTGAAAAATGGTCGGAAAGTGTGTCATCAGAAATTGACACGATTGATAAAGATGAGATACTCCTTAAGTTAGGGAATATCAAAGACGCTGCCGCATACATGCTAGAAGCAATGAAAGATATTGGACTCTTGAGTTCACAAGCCGCTACCATGGCAGTATCGGCTCGGCGGGCATTGTGGATTCGCCAGTGGAACGCGGATGGAGATTCCAAAAGAAACATGGAGGCTCTCCCATATAAAGGTGAGGCCTTATTTGGCGATGGACTGGATGCGTTAGTCTCAGCGGCATTTTTGCCCTCTGCGCCTGCACCGGCAAAAAAGACCTATCACCCACACATGCAGTCCTTTCGGCCCAATAAATACAAAAAAGCGAGAGGTTCCCCCTTCTTTGCTGGTAGGGGAATGGGAAAGAAGTCCACAGCGGCTTCACGTTCCCAGGAGCAGTAGTCTACTTCTGCCAAATCTTCAGCATGACGCTGGTGCTCCCTTGCGGGAGGCCGCTCGGGTGGTGGCACGTCTCAAACTGTTCAGCCAAGGTTGGATTCTGTCTGGCCTGGATCCCTGGGTGTTGCAAATCGTATCCCAGGGATACAAGCTGGAGTTTCAAGACGTTCCCCCATGCCGATTTTTCAAATGGATCTTGCCAGCTTCTCCTCCAGACAGAGAAGCAGTAACAGCGGCAATCCAAAAATTATGTCAGGATCAGGTCATAGTCCTGGTACCTGTGTCACAACAAGGGGAGGGGTTTTATTCAAGCCTTTTGTAGTTTCGAAGCCGGACGGCTCGGTCAGACTGATCCTAAACCTGAAAAATCTGAATTTCTACTTGAAACGTTTCAAGTTCAAAATGGAATCACTGAGAGCAGTGATTTCCAGTCTGGAGGAGGGGGACTACATGGTGTCTGTAGACATAAAGGATGCTTACCTGCATGTTCCCATTTACCCTCCTCACCAGGCCTATCTGAGATTCGCGGTTCAGGATTGCCACTACCAATTCCAGATGTTACCTTTTGGTCTCTCCACAGCGCCGAGGGTATTCACCAAGGTGATGGCGGAGATGATGGTTCTCCTGTGTCAGAAAGGAGTCAATATAATTACTTATCTGGACAATCTCCTGATAAAGGCGAGATCCAGGGAGCAGTTGTTACAAAACATCACACTCTCCCTGTCGATACTCCAGCAACACGGTTGGATCATAAATAATCCAAAGTCACAGTTGGAACCGACGACAAGGTTGTCTTTTCTCGGGATGATCCTGGACACAGAAGTTCAGAGAGTATTTCTTCCGGTGGAAAAGGCTCTGGAAATACAGAATCTGGTAAAACAGATATTGAAACCATCCAGGGTGTCGATCCATCAGTGCATTTGGTTGTTGGGGAAGATGGTGGCGGCCTACGAGGCCATACAGTTTGGCAGGTTCCATGCCAGAGTGTTCCAGTGGGACCTGTTGGACAAGTGGTCGGGTTCCCACCTACACATGCACCGAAAGATAATCCTGTCGACAAAAACCAGGATTTCAATCCTGCGGTGGCTACACAGCTCTCACCTACTAGAGGGACGCAGGTTCGGGATTCAGGACTTGCTCCTGGTAACCACGGATGCAAGTCTCCGTGGCTGAGGAGCTGTCACGCAATGAGAAAGCTTCCAAGGATGATGGTCAAGTCAGGAAGCCTGCCTTCACATAAACGTGCTGGAACTGAGAGCCATTTACAACGGCCTTCAACAAGCGGTACATCTTCTTCAAGATCATCCCGTGCAGATCCAGTCGGACAATGTAACAGCAGTCGTGTACATAAACAGGCAGGGCGGAATGAAAAGCAGTGAGGCAATGGCAGAGGTGACGAAGATCCTCCTCTGGACAGAAAGACATCTTAAAGCTCTGTCGGCAATATTCATTCCGGGAGTAGACAACTGGGAAGCAGACTTCCTCAGCAGACACGATCTCCATCCAGGAGAGTGGGGCCTCCACCAAGAAGTCTTCACAGAGGTGACAAGACTTTGGGGAGTTCCTCAAGTAGACATGATGGCATCTCGTCTCAACAAGAAGCTTCAGAGATACTGTTCCAGGTCGAGAGACCCTCAAGCGATAGCGGTGGATGCCCAGTGGGTTTTCCCGTCAGTGTATGTCTTCTCTCCACTTCCGCTGATCCCAAAAGTGCTCAGGATCATAAGAAGAACAAGAGTTCAAGCAATCTTCATTGCCCCAGACTGGCCAAGGAGGGCTTGGTACCCAGATCTTCAGGAGTTGCTCATAGAAAATCCTCGGCCTCTTCCTCTTCGCGAGGTCCTGCTACAGCAGGGGCCGTGCGTGTATCAAGACTTACCGCGGCTACGTTTGACGGCATGGCTGTTGAGCGCCGATCCTAGCCCGAAAGGGTATTCCCAAGGAAGTCATCCCCACTCTTATTCAGGCCAGGAAGGGAGTAACGTCGAAACATTGCCACCATATTTGGAGAAAGTATGTATCTTGGTGTGAATCCAAGAAGGCTCCTACGGAAGAGTTTCACTTGGGACGTTTTCTCCATTTTCTACAGGCTTGGGTGGAGGCGGGCCTCAGATTGGGATCAATCAAGGTCCAGATTTCGGCCTTGTCGGTGTTCTTCCAGAAACAATTGGCCTCTCTTCCAGAGGTTCAGACCTTCGTGAAAGGGGTTCTGCACATCCAGCCTCCATTCGTGCCTCCGGTGGCACCATGGGACCTTAATGTGGTGTTGCAGTTCCTCCAATCGGACTGGTTTGAGCCTCTACAAGAGATAGAGTTGAAGTTTCTCACTTGGAAAGTGGTGATGCTTTTGGCATTGGCATCCGCACGGCGGGTGTCTGAATTGGAGGCCTTGTCTCGCAAGAGCCCTTACCTAAACTTCCATGAAGATAGGGCAGAGTTGCGAACTCGTCAACATTTTCTTCCAAAGGTGGTTTCTTCTTTCCACATAAACCAGCCTATTGTGGTGCCAGTAGTTACTGACACGTTCACAGAGTCAAAGTCTCTAGATGTAGTTAGGGCTTTGAAAATTTATGTCGCTAGAACAGCTCGTATACGGAAAACAGAGTCGTTGTTTGTCCTGTATGCTCCCAATAAAATTGGATGTCCTGCTTCCAAGCAGACTTGCGCGTTGGATCAGAAGTACGATTCAGCACGCTCATACTACGGCTGGATTGCCGTTACCAACGTCGGTGAAGACCCATTCCACTAGAAAGGTGGGCTCATCCTGGGCGGCTGCTCGGGGGGTCTCGGCATTGCAACTTTGCCGAGCAGCTACTTGGTCGGGGTCAAACAGATTTGCAAAATTCTACAAGTTTGACACCTTGGCCGATGAAGACCTCAAGTTCGGTCAATCGGTGCTGCAGGGTCATCCGCACTCTCCCGCCCGTACTGGAGCTTTGGTATAAACCCCATGGTCATGAAGTGGACCCCAGCATCCTCTAGGACGTATGAGAAAACAGAATTTTGATACCTACCGGTAAATCCTTTTCTCCTAGTCCGTAGAGTATGCTGGGAGCCCGTCCCAGTGCGTACTTTACCTGCAGTTTAGTTATTAGTATTACACAAGTTGTGTTATCTTAGTTTAGCATGTTGCTGCAATTAGTTCATGCCTGTTGGCGTGTGTTATGTTGAATGCCATGTTGTGCGGCATGGTTGCGGTGTGAGCTGGTATGAATCTCACCACTAGTATTAAAGTAAATCCTTTCCTCGAAATGTCCGTCTCCCTGGGCACAGTTCCTATAACTGAGGTCTGGAGGAGGGGCATAGAGGGAGGAGCCAGTTCACACCCATTGAAAAGTCTTAAGAGTGCCCATGGCTCCTGCGGAACCGTCTATACCCCATGGTCATGAAGTGGACCCCAGCATCCTCTACGGACTAGGAGAAAAGGATTTACCAGTAGGTATCAAAATCCTGTTTACAGAGTCCGCCATTACCACCTTCCCTGGCAGGGAATTCCACATCCTGATTGCCCTAACAGTGAAGAACCCTTTCCTCCGTTGTGTTCGGAACTTCTCTCCTCCAGTCGCAGCGAGTGCCCACGTGTCCTAAACTGTGTTATTTTAATAAATAATTCCTCTGATAACTCTTTGCGATGTCCCTTTACATATTTGAAGATATTAATAATATCTCCTCTTAGGCGCCTCTTTTCTAGTGTATACATATTCAGCCTAGTAAGTCTTTCCTTATAGTCCAGTCCTTCTAGGCCTTTAATCAATTTAGTAGCACGCCTTTGAACACTTTCGAGTTCACCGATGTCTTTTTTATACAATGTTGCCCAAAACTGAACACAATATTCCAGGTGTGGACGTACCAATGCCTTATACAGCGGCATGATTACATCCGAGTCCCTTGTCTCAATTCCCTTTTTTTATGCACGCTAGCACCTTACTTGCCTTCTTTACTGCGTTTTTACATTGTGTACGGTTATTAAGCCTATTATCAATGAATACCCCCAAATCTTTTTCCAACTCTGTTTCCCCTAGGTGTTCCCCATTTAATATGTAGGATGCAAGTTTGTTTTTAGTCCCAAAATGCATAACCTTGCATTTGTATTGAACCTCATTTTCCATTTAGACGCCCAGAGTTCAAGTTTAGATAGATCATTCTGCAAGGACTCCACATCCAATTCTGAATTAATAACCTTACACAGTTTAGTATCATCTGCAAAGATTGACACTGTGCTTTCCAGGCCTATTTCTAGGTAATTGATAAATATGTTGAACAGTAGTGGTCCGAGTACGGACCCTTGTGGTATTCCGCTGACTAATGGGGACCAGGTTGAGGACTTCCCGTTGACCACTACTCGCTGTACCCCGCTATCCAACCAGCTGCTTATCCATGTGCAAATAGTTTTTCCTAGGCCAATCTCCTTTAATTTGATCATCAGTCTCCTGTGAGGAACTGTATCAAAGGCTTTTGCAAAATCTAGGAAGACCACATCCACTGCTTTTCCTTGATCAAGATTATTGCTCACTTCCTCGTAGAAGCTAATTAAGTTAGTCTGACATGACCTGTCCCTCACAAACCAATGCTGGGTCTTGCTAATAATCCTAGCGGACTTTAGATACTCCTGTATGACGTCCCTTAGAATTCCTTCCAATATTTTCCCCACTATAGATGTTAAACTAACTGGTCTGTAGTTTCCCGGAAGATTTTTGGATCCCTTTTTAAATAATGGCACTACCTCAGCTATACGCCAATCCTTCGGTACCATGCCTGATCTAATTGAACTTTTGAAAATCAAGTATAGGGGTCGTGCTAGTTGTGAACTAAGCTCCATAAGAACCCTCGGGTGAAGTCCATCGGTACCAGGTGATTTATTAATCTTAATTTTGCTTAGTCTCTACCGGACTGCTTCTTCGCTTAAACAAGTATCTAACCATGAATCATTACTGTCACAATTGTTGTGCTCTACTCCCACCATCAGTTCTTCACTGGTGAATACTGATGAAAAGAATTTGTTCAGTATTTCCGCTTTTATTTCGTCATCATTTATCAATTCTCCTAATTCATCTTTTAATGGACCTATATTCTCCTTTTTTAACCTTTTACCATTTATGTATTTAAAAAAACTTTTTAGGATTGGTTTTACTCTCTATAGCGATTTGCTTTTCATTTTCCATTTTAGCTGCTCTTATTGCTTTTTTGCATTTCTTATTACACTCCTTGTAATACTTGAAAGACTCCTCCTTTCCATTAGATTTAAATGCTATGAAAGCCCACTTTTTTTTATCCATTTCTGCCTTAACCTTCTTGTTAAGCCACATCGGTTTGAGTTTAATACTCCTGCGTTTCCTGTCCATGGGAATAAAATTATGAATATTGCTATCCAGCAACCCTTTTAAAACATCCCACATTTCCGAAGTGTTCTTTTTATTAAACAGAACCTCCCACTCTATGTCGTTAAGTGCACATCTAAGCATACTGAAATTAGCCTTTCTAAAGTTAAAAGTTTTGGTGGAGCCCCTGTAGCTATGTTTCCTGAAACTGATGTCGAATGTGATCATATAGTGATCACTGTTACCCAAAGTCTCCCCAACTTTAGTGTTTGATATAATGTCCACATTATTAGTAATTACTAGATCCATGTTAGTTTTACCCCTAGTTGGGTCCTCAACTAATTGAGACAAGTAGTGATCCCTAAACATATTTAAGAACCTGCTGCCCCTCGCTTTAGCACAGCTAATCAATACTTGGGAGGAGGCATAAGTAGTTGGTTTGTTTTGGGGACACGGGGACCAACTCCGAGTTAGTTGGCTGGTGACTAGAGAGGTGACAATGGTGTCTAGTTAGTGTCAGTCGTGGGAATATCATTGTTGATGTGATGGCTGGAACCCGAGGCTTATGCTGACTAACATTCTCACCTCTCAAATAAACAGTAGTGCACTGTGTGGAAACCATTTTTCTCTTACGTCCTAGAGGATGCTGGGGTCCACATTAGTACCATGGGGTATAGACGTGTCCACCAGGAGCCATTGGCACTTTAAGAGTTTGAGAGTGTGGGCTGGCTCCTCCCTCTATGCCCCTCCTACCAGACTCAGTTTTAGAAAATGTGCCCTGAGGAGCCAGTCACAGCTAGGGGAGCTCCATAGGAGTTTATTTAGTTTTATTTTTTTGAATAGAGTTTAGGCACAGGGAGGCTGCTGGCAACAGCCTCCCTGCTTCGTGGGACTAAGGGGGGGGAGTAGTGTCTGCCCTGAGGGGTGCGAGCTACTATCTCCGCTGACAGGACACTGAGCTCCTGAGGGGACAGATCGATCGCCGCCACAGGGGATCGCTCACTCCAGCAGCATGCCATCAACCCCCTTACAGAGCCAGAAGACGTTGGTGGCAAGTTAGCCCCCTGACAAGCAGGTAGCCGGTGTGGAGATGGCGGCAACAGGGTAGGGAGCGCAGTACTAACTGCGCTCCGGGGCTCAGCGGTACATGGTGTGAGGGGCGCCCTGAGCCAGCGCCTACACCCTAAACTGGTCACACAGCCTGTCGGGGACCCTGGATCACAGCCAGCAATTCACCTCAGGCCAGTATAAAAATATAAATATGAGCGGGAGCCAGCGTCATGGAAGGGGGTGGAGCTTCTCCTCAGAGAGACCCAGCAGCGTTCAGCGCCATCTTTCCTGCATGCAGACGCTGACAGGGGAGAGCTGTCCCTCCACATCGACTCCAGCTGCCTTGTTACGGTACCAGGGGGTTGTAGAGGAGGGGGGGAGGCTGTGATTTAGACTGTGTAACCTATTAAGGTACACAGTTAGCGCTGGTAAGGGGTGTCCTTATCTCCCAAGGTGCTGTGTGTGGGTTGGCTCCAAACTCTGTGTCTCCCTTGGCATTCTTAGTGGGGAAACTCTGTCTGCCATTTCCTTGTGTGTGTGGGGATGCTTGCTGTCTCACATAAGCCATGCCTAGGGATTCTGTGTCATATGCTGTGGAAGATATTTCATCTCAGGATGATCCCATTCCATGTAAGCAGGATTGCTCTGGTTTAGCACAGATTCCATTAAGAGAACCGGAGTGGTTAACCTCTATCAAGAGTATGATATCTCAGATTTCTACTAGAGTAGCACAAACTGAAAATGCAACTCAGGTTTTACAGACCTCTATGGCTGTTTGGTCCGGGTCGGCACCTTCAGGGCCCCCTGGCACTCACACTCAAAAACGTGCTCTTGCCCAGATTATGCAAGACGACAAAGACACTGACTCTGACACGGTAGGCGGTGATGGGGAAGTGCTGAGGGGGGCGGCATCTCTTGCAAAAGGGGTGCAGTTAATGATTGAAGCCATTAGAGATGTGTTAAATATTGTTGTTGACACAATACCTGAGCAGGTTGAGGAGGCTTACTTCACCGATACTAAGAAAGCCTCGCTAACCTTTCCAGCATCTAAAGAATTAAATGCTATATTCGAAAAATCCTGGGAAAACCCAGAGAAATAATTCCAGATCCCAAGAAAAGTTCTGGTCCCTTCCCTCAGGAGGATAGAAAGAAATGGGAAACCCCACCCATAGTTGACGCATCAGTATCCAGACTGTCAAAAAAGGTGGTTTTACCTGTCCCGGGATCTGCTGTGTTGAAAGAACCGGCTGATCGCAAAATTGACACTACGCTCAAATCCATATACACGGCTTCAGGGGTGATATTACGGCCTACTATTGCCTGTGCATGGATTTTTAAAGCTATAGTAAAGTGGTCTGGCACGTTACTTGGGGAATCGGATACAATGGATAAATGTGACGTTGAATTGTTCTTACATAACATACAGGATTCTGCGGGATTTACAGTGGAATCCATGAAGGACATGGGTTCGATGGCTGCTGGGATATCTTCCATGTCGGTCTCAGCTCGTAGAGGACTCTGGCTGCGCCAATGGTCTGCTGACACGGCATCCAGGAAAGGCGTGGAGAACCTACCCTACACAGGTCAGGCCCTATTTGGGGAAGCGCTAGATGCGTGGATCTCCACAGCAACGGCCGGTAAGTCACCTTTTCTTCCTTAAGCTGCGCCTGCCACAAAGAAACCCTTTTCTTCAGCTATGTCACAGTCCTTCCGGACTCCTAAATCAAGAACAAAAAAGCCGCATAACACCTTCTTTAGAGGAAGGCGGGCAAAATCCAAAAAACCTGCTGCTGCAGGCTCCCAGGACCAGAAGCCTGCTTCTGGTATATTAAAATCCTCAGCATGATGGTGGACCGCACGGCCTGGAGGAAGGACCGGTGGGGGCGAGGCTCAGAAGGTTCAGTCACGTTTGGGTGACGTCGGGCCTGGACCCCTGGGTGCAAGATATTGTGTCCCAGGGGTACAGGCTGGAATTTCATGAGCTCCCGCCTCACCGATTCTTCAAATCAGGCTTGCCAGCTTTGCTGCCAGACAGGGCTATCCTACAGGAAGCCATCCAAAAATTAGCAGGGTCACAGGTCATTGTCCCAGTTCCACCTCATATGCACAACAAGGTTTTCTATTCGGGTACCAAAACCGGATGGTTCGGTCAGACCAATTTTGAATTTGAAATCGTTAAACCCCTATCTGAGGGAGTTCAAATTCAAAATGGAATCTCTGAGAGCGGTGATCTCAGGTCTGGAGGAGGGGGAGTTTCTGGTATCCCTGGATATCAAGGATGCATACCTCCACATTCCAATTTGGTCGCCGCACCAGGCTTATCTCAGATTTGCACTGTTAGACAGTCACTATCAGTTTCAGGCTCTGCCATTCGGCCTCTCCTCAGCGCCGAGGGTGTTAACCAAGGTGATGGCGGAGGTGATGGTTCTCCTCCACAGGCAGGGAGTAAACATAATTCCATACCAGGACGATCTGCTGATAAAGGCAGTATCCAGGGAGAGGTTGTTACAGTCGATTACTCTTACGACTCAACTGCTCAGGAATCACGGTTGGATCCTGAACCTTCCGAAATCACATTTGGAGCCGACAAGGAGATTGTCTTTCCTGGGGATGGTCCTTGACACGGAAGTGCAGAGGGTGTTTCTTCCAAGGGAGAAAGCGTTGGTGATACAGTCTATAGTCCGGGATGTCTTGAAGCCTGCCCGGGTGTTGGTTCATCAGTGCATCCGCCTTCTGGGGAAGATGGTGGCCTCATATGAGGCTCTACAGTACGGAAGATTCCATGCTCGACCCTTCCAACTGGATCTCCTGGACAAATGGTCGGGGTCTCATCTGCACATGCACCAGAGGATACGTCTGTCGCTGAAGGCAAGGATTTCACTCCTCTGATGGCTGCAAATGCCTCACCTTCTGGAGGGCCGCAGGTTGGGAATTCAGAACTGGATCCTTCTGACCACGGATGCAAGTCTCAGAAGTTGGGGAGCGGTCACCAGGGGGAAACCTTCCAAGGAAGATGGTCAAATCAGGAAGCCATTCTTCCAATAAATATTCTGGAATTAAGAGCCGTGTACAACGGTCTTCTCCAAGCGGCTCATCTTCTACAAGATCGGGCCATTCAAGTACAGTCGGACAATGTCACGGCGGTGGCCTACATAAACCGACAGGGAGGGATAAGGAGCAGAGCTGCAATGTCAGAGGTGACAAGAATCCTACTCTGGGCAGAAAGGCACGCTTTGGCGCTGTCAGCATTCTTCCTTCCGGGCGTGGACAACTGGGAAGCAGACTTCCTCAGCAGACACGATCTCCATGGGAATGGGGCCTCCATCCGGAGGTGTTCACAGACGTGACCTGTCGTTGGGGCGTGCCTCAAATAGACATGATGACCTCACGTCTCAACAAGAAACTTCGGAGATACTGTTCCAGGTCTAGAGACCCACAACAGTGGCGGTGGATGCCCTGGTAACTCCATGGGTGTTCCAGTCAGTGTATGTGTTCCCTCCACTTCCAATCATTCCAAGAATCCTAAAGCTCATAAAGAGAACAAGGGTTTGGGCAATTCTCATTGCTCTGGACTGGCCAAGGCGAGCTTGGTACGCGGATCTTCTGGATCTACTGCTGGAAGAACCGTGGCCTCTACCTCTTCATTAGGACCTTCTGTAACAAGGGCCTTTTGCTTATCAGGACTTACCGCGGCTACGTTTGAAGGCATGGCGGTTGAATGCCAGATCTTAGCCCATAAGGGTATTCCGAGTGAGGTTATTCCTACCCTGTTACAGGCTAGGAAAGGGGTAACGTCTAAACATTACCATCGCATATGGAAAAAATATGTGTCTTGGTGTGAATCCAAGAAATTTCCTACGGTGGAGTTTCAACTTGGACCGTTTCTCCTCTTCCTGCAAGCAGGTGTGGATATGGGTCTGCATTTGGGATCCATAAAGGTCCAGATTTCGGCCTTATCTATTTTTTCCCAGAAACAATTGGCTGCCCTCCCTGAGGTTCAGGCCTTTTTGAAAGGGGTTCTGCACATCCAGCCTCCCTTTGTGGCACCGACGGCACCCTGGGATCTTAATGGGGTGTTGTAATTCCTGAAATTGGATTGGTTTGAGCGTCTACAGGAGGTTGAGGTCAAGTTTCTCACGTGGAAGGCTGTCACTTTGTTGGCCATAGCTTCTGCTCGACGTGTGTCGGAGTTTGGCGCTTTGTCCTGTAAGAGCCCCTATTTAATCTTCCATGAAGATGGAGCTGAGCTCAGGACACGTCAGCAGTTTCTTCCAAAGGTTGTGTGGGCTTTTCATATCAACCAACCTGTTGTGGTGCCAGTGGCTACTGACTCCTCAATTACATCAAAGTCCTTGGATGTTGTAAGGGTTCTGAAGATATATGTGAACAGAACGTCTCGTCACAGAAAATTGGACTCTTTGTTTGTTCTGTATGATCCCAAGAAAATTGGGTGTCCTGCTTCTAAGCAGACGATTTCTCGCTGGATTATCCAGCATGCATATTCTACTCGTAAGGTGGGTTCTTCCTCGGCGGCTTCCCGGGGTGTCTCGGCTTTACAACTTTGCCGAGCGGCTACTTGGTCAGGTACAAACACGTTTGCTAAGATCTACAAGTTCGATACTTTGGCCTCTGAGGACCTAAAGTTTGGTCGGTTAGTTCTGCAGGAGCCTCCGCGCTCTCCCTCCCGTTCTGGGAGCTTTGGTACATCCCCATGGTACTAATGTGGACCCCAGCATCCTCTAGGACGTAAGAGAAAATAGGATTTTAATTACCTACCTGTAAATCCTTTCTCGTAGTCCGTAGAGGATGCTGGGCGCCCGCCCAGCGCTTCGTGATCCTGCAGTAGTTATCTGGTTCAGTTTAGCTTTGTTCTTGGTTAAGCACTGCCTTTGTTACTTGGTTAAGTAATGTTTTGTTACTTGGTTAAGTAATATTGTTCAGCCGTTGCTGATGTTTCAAGCTGGTTAGCTTGGTTTGCCTTGTATGTGTGAGCTGGTGTGAATCTCGCCACTATCTGTGTAATTCCTTCTCTCGAAGATGTCCGTCTCCTCGGGCACAGTTTCTAGACTGAGTCTGGTAGGAGGGGCATAGAGGGAGGAGCCAGCCCACACTCTCAAACTCTTAAAGTGCCAATGGCTCCTGGTGGACCCGTCTATACCCCATGGTACTAATGTGGACCCCAGCATCCTCTACGGACTACGAGAAAAGGATTTACCGATAGGTAATTAAAATCCTATTATTACCGCGGTTTGCCACAATATGTACAATATACACACATACATTATTCGCAAAATATGCGCTATAGTGCGTTTTTACGTGGTACAGGGAGTGAGGGACTAATTTTTTTTAAATGCGTGGGTCCTACAGGACGCGCTGAGAGTCAGAGTCCTGTGTGCGCCTCAGCCAGTGGCGGATCTTGCCACGGGCAAGCAATACTTTTGCCCGGGGCACCGCTTTCCGGAGGGCGCCGGCGCCATCCGGAGGGCGCCGCACCAGGGCAAGATCCGCCACTGTGCCCCCCGCTGTGCCCCCCCGCTTTGAAGGGAACCAGACGCGTAGCGTCTAGTTTCCCTTCATTGAGAGGACCTTAGTTGTGCGGTGCGCGATGACGTCATCGCGCACCGCACAGCAAAGGTCCTCTCCATGAAGGGAAACTAGACGCTACGGTCTAGTTTCCCTTCATGTAGAGGACCTTTGCTGTGCGGTGCGCAATGACGTCATCGTGCACCGCACAGCATAGTGGCACAGACACTAGGGGTCATAATTGACCTCTAGTGTCTATGCTGTTCTATGGGAGAGACGTAATAACGTCTCTCCCATAGATCGAGGAGAGGAGAGAAGAAGAGCGGCGCCGGCGGAGGAGGTCTGCAGCGGTCTGGATCAGGAACGGGGATGGTAAGTATACTTTTTTTTATTTTATTTTTTCTTTTAGCGTCGCTACAGGGGGCATAAATGGTGGCGTAACTGACCACACCCCCATTTGAAGCCACGCCCCTATACTTTGCCCGGGGCGCCACAAGGCCAAGAACCGGCCCTGGCCTCAGCCAATAATGAAATGGTATGGCACACACAGTACTCTGAATCACAGCGCGTCCTTCAGGAAACCTCTCATTCCTCAGTGCCCGTCTCCCTAGCCAATCACCTTTGGCGCCTCCTGAGACTTCCCTCCTACCTGCCTGCCAGCGCACCGCTCCAGCCTCCGAGAGACTGCTGACCAGCAGCAGGCACCCGGGATTCAAACTGTCTCCTGGAAGCGCAGAAGCGCCGGCCCAGCGGCAGGAGACGTGCAGGGCCAGCATGGAGCACCGCATCCCAAGGCCGGGCCAGGGTACAGGAATGGAGCATCGCATCTTAGGGGCGGGCCCATACCGAGTGACCAAGCTGGTGAGAAGGGCTGGGGGGCACTGGGGACATACTCAGTACCTATCTGTATACATATACTGTACTGCTAGCAGGCTGGGCACAGCATCACTGGGTGCTGCTTCTCTGCACAGGGCATTGGTAGGTAGGATAAGGATTAATACCTTTCTGATAAAGGGGTCATGCCGTTGGGCAGGCTTGGACTGGCCCAAAGGGGTACAGGGGAAACCACCGGTGGGCCCTACTGCCTGGGGTCCCACCTCCTGCTCTAAGGATCAGGTTCCAGACTGTGCACTTGAATTATACATTATACATATGTTACCTTATACTAGACTATGGTGTATTTTCTACAATGCATTGCTGTTATTAATCTGTTATTAATCTGGTACATTATCATGCATGCAGCAGCTGAATTTACTGTATATATTTATGAAGGGGCCCAGATGTTGCACTCTTTAATCGTTGGTCAAACCAATGAGGTGGCAGGCCACACCCCCTCTGCAGACTGGCCACACATCTAAACATGGGCCCCTACCACTGCATCCCCCCAGTGGGCCCTACATGCCCCAGTCTGACACTGCCGTTGGGTATGAGACTTAGAAGCAGATTTTACTTGTTTTAAAGTCATAATTGTTTACTGTAAACCAGAGGGTCACACACACCAACTTTTGTAGTCCCAGCATGGCAGGCTGAGACTTGTGGTTCCACAAACAAGGTGACTTGTTTAAGCATTCTGTCCATGATCTCATTCAAATACTGATAATTAATAATTATAATAAAAAGCGTGCAACATGGTGTTCTGCAGAAAGATACAGGTTAGCTGTATTAATGTGCATGCATAGATTTATAAATGTTGTGATAAGTGTGTATTGAATTGTAAGAACCAGAGTCGGCCATAGGCATCTGCAAACTAGGCAATTGCCTAAGGCATTTGATATGCCTGGGGGCCTCAGCAGCTTCTGCTGATTAAAATGATATGCGGCATGCCTATATTCTGTGTGTAGCATTTCATATGCAGATACAGCCACAGTCTCACACAGGATATAGGCATGTTGCATATCAGTTTAATCAGCAGAAGCTGCTTCTGCATCCTAGCCACATAGCAATGCAAATACGATGCATTTTCATAAAAAAAAAGGTGTCCGACGTTAGCATTGAGGCAAGAATTATGAGGACACATCTGTATCCAAGCAGAGGCAGAGGTCACAGTGTTAGTGACAGTGTGAGTGCTGTGTGCATGTGAGTGGGTTGGTTGTGCAGTAGTGTTCGGAATATGTGTAAGGAGCATTATGTGTGTCATGTGTATTGGGGCACTAATAATGTGCAGCAAATGTGTAGGGGGCACAATGTGTGTCATTATGTGTATAAGGGCATTAATAATGTGCGGCATATGTGTAAGGGACATTATGTGTAAAAGGGCATTAATAAAGGTTGTCATAATGTCTAAGGCGCATTATGTTTATAAGGACATTAATAATGTGTCTCATATATGTAAGGGGCATTACGGTGCGGAATTATGTGTAGAAATGCATTACTAATGTGTGGCATTATGTGTATAAGGTGCTCTACTATGTGGCATTGCGTATAGAAAGAGCACTACTGTGTCGTCTAATGTGAATAAAGAGCAGTAGGGTGTGGTGTAATGTGAATAAGGAGCAATTCAATGTAATGTCATGTGAATAAGGGGCTCTACTGTGAGGAGTAACGTTTATAAGGTAAAGTGATACTACTGTGGGATGTAATGTGAATTATGGACACTATCGCATGATCAAATGTGAATAAAGTTGCAGTACTGTGTGGCGTTATTTGAATTTGGGTTACTATTGTGTGGCCATGCCCCTTGTCAGCAAAAACACACCCCTTTTTGGGCTGTGCGCCAAATGTGCGAACTGTTCCTATTTAAAATATAGGGGGTACAAACAGCAAAATAAGGACTGCTATGGGTGAGGGGTGATGGTGCTGGGAAAGATGTGCAAGGTCAGAGGCAGAACCAGCGGTGGTGCTAGCGGGCACCAGCCAAAATCTTGCCTAGGGCATCATATTGGTTAGGGCCGGCTCTGGTAAGAACCTACACAAAACAAGTGCATTGTGTGACTATGATTTTTGTGTGGGTGACTGGGGGATGTTGGTGCCTGTCAGCGTCACATGACTTGCTGTATGATGACCCACCATTATTCCATGTGAACTAGTCCTGTATCTTATGGCGCCATTTAAAACTCGACTCTAAGCATTAGGGTTCACTGATTGTTGATGTCACATCCTCTTTGTGGCATAGTCATTGTGGTTACCATGACAGGCCCTGACGCATTTTAAAGTAATGATATTGTGAAAAGGATTTAAAGCTCTTGCGGAACCTTTCCAGGATATCAGAGCGCTGTTTCCATCATATTGCTTCTTGGGTATTATATAAGCATCATTTTGGCTATGTGAGACCAAGCAATGCATTTACAATTATTAGTAGTTATTTATATAGCGCACACATATTCCGCAGCGCTTTACGGAGAATATTTGGCCATTCACATCAGTCCCAGTGGAGTTTACACTCTATATTCCCTACCACATTTATATGCACACACATTTTTACTAGGGTTAATTTTGTCAGACACCCATTAACCTACCAGTATATTTTTTGGAGTGTGGGAGGAAACCGGAGTACCCAGAGGAAACCCACGCAAGTACTGGGAGAATATACAAACTCCACACAGTTAGTGCCATGGTGGGAATTGAACCCATGACCTCAGTGCTGTGAGGCAGTAATACTAACCATTACACCAGCCGTACTGCCCAAACATTTTATCAGTACTGAAAATATGAATGTGATTTTCCATGCTGTATGTGTTGGGCATGTGGGGTGCCCCAATGTTTTTAAAGTGAGGGGTCCCCGGGACCCACATATTTTTCTGCTCAGCGCGATCACTGACATACACAGGATACACATACATATCTACAAACACTGCTGCAAAACAGTGTATGTCTTATAGTATGTGCCTTCCTTTGTAAATCGGAGATACATCGGACATAGGCCCTCAATCCGAGTTGATCGCTCGGTAGCTGCTTTTAGCAGCAGTGCAAACGCTAAGCCGCCGCCCTCTGGGAGTGTATCTTAGCTTAGCAGAAGTGCGAACGAAAGGATCGCAGATCTGCTACAAAAAAAGATTGTGCAGCTTCAGAGTAGCTCGAGACTTACTCCTAGCTTGCGATCACTTCAGACTGTTTAGTTCCTGTTTTGACGTCACAAACACGCCCTGCGTTCTCCCAGCCACGCCTCCGTTTCCCCAGCCACTCCTGTGTTTTTATCCGACACGCCTGCGTTTTTACACACACTTCCCGAAAACGGTCAGTTACCACCCAGAAACACCCACTTCCTGTCAATCACTCTGCGGCCAGCAGTGCGACTGAAAAGCGTCACTAGACCTTGTGTGAAACTGCATCGGCTTTTGTGAAAGTACGACGCGCGTGCACAGTGCGCACCATACGCATGCACAGAAGTGCCGCTTTATCAACTAATCGCCGCGCTCCGAACGAAAGCAGCTAGCGATCAACTCTGACTGAGGGCCCTATTCTGTGCTTACAATACAACGCCATGCCTATCTTTAGATTTTTATTAGATACAGATTCTATTATTGTGTATCTACCATGTACCTTAAACAGAACATAGTGCCTAGTGCGTTATAGACAGGTCAACAGGTTTGGAATGAACAGAGCAAAAGCTCTTCTGCCCACTCCGAAGACAGGTCATCTGCAGAACAGTCTGTGTTTCTGGTATACGTCAGATAAAAACTAGTGATGTGCACCGGAAATTTTTCGGGTTTTGTGTTTTGGTTTTGGGTTCGAACGCGTTTTGGCAAAACCTCACCGAAATTTTTTGTCGGATTCGGGTGTGTTTTGGATTCGGGTGTTTTTTTCAAAAAACCCTAAAAAACAGCTTAAATCATAGAATTTGGGGGTCATTTTGATCCCATAGTATTATTAACCTCAATAACCATAATTTCCACTCATTTTCAGTCTATTCTGAACACCTCACACCTCACAATATTATTTTTAGTCCTAAAATTTGCACCGAGGTAGCTGTGTGACTAAGCTAAGCGACCCAAGTGGCCGACACAAACACCTGGCCCATCTAGGAGTGGCACTGCAGTGTCACGCAGGATGGCCCTTCAAAAAAATACTCCCCAAACAGCACATGACGCAAAGAAAAAAAGAGGCGCAATGAGGTAGCTGTGTGACTAAGATAAGCGACCCAAGTGGCCGACACAAACACCTGGCCCATCTAGGAGTGGCACTGCAGTGTCACGCAGGATGGCCCTTCAAAAAAATACTCCCCAAACAGCACATGACGCAAAGAAAAAAAGAGGCGCAATGAGGTAGCTGTGTGACTAAGATAAGCGACCCAAGTGGCCGACACAAACACCTGGCCCATCTAGGAGTGGCACTGCAGTGTCAGACAGGATGGCACTTGAAAAAAATACTCCCCAAACAGCACATGACGCAAAGAAAAAAAGAGGCGCAATGAGGTAGCTGTGTGACTAAGATAAGCGACCCAAGTGGCCGACACAAACACCTGGCCCATCTAGGAGTGGCACTGCAGTGTCACGCAGGATGGCCCTTCAAAAAAATACTCCCCAAACAGCACATGATGCAAAGAAAAAAAGAGGCGCAATGAGGTAGCTGTGTGACTAAGATAAGCGACCCAAGTGGCCGACACAAACACCTGGCCCATCTAGGAGTGGCACTGCAGTGTCACGCAGGATGGCCCTTCAAAAAAATACTCCCCAAACAGCACATGACGCAAAGAAAAATGAAAGAAAAAAGAGGTGCAAGATGGAATTGTCCTTGGGCCCTCCCACCCACCCTTATGTTGTATAAACAGGACATGCACACTTTAAAGAACCCATCATTTCAGCGACAGGGTCTGCCACACGACTGTGACTGAAATGACTGGTTGGTTTGGGCCCCCACCAAAAAAGAAGCAATCAATCTCTCCTTGCACAAACTGGCTCTACAGAGGCAAGATGTCCACCTCATCATCATCGTCCGATTCATCACCCCTTTCACTGTGTACATCCCCCTCCTCACAGATTATTAATTCGTCCCCACTGGAATCCACCATCTCAGGTCCCCGTGTACTTTCTGGAGGCAATTGCTGCTGGTGAATGTCTCCACGGAGGAATTGATTATAATTCATTTTAATGAACATCATCTTCTCCACATTTTCTTGAAGTGACCTTGTACGCCGATTGCTGACAAGGTGAGCGGCGGCACTAAACACTCTGGAGGGAGGGCAACTTAGCTAGAATAAAGCCAGTTTGTGCAAGGGCCTCCAAATTGCCTCTTTTTCCTGCCAGTATACGTACGGACTGCCTGACGTGCCTACTTGGATGCGGTCACTCATATAATCCTCCACCATTCTTTCAATGGTGAGAGAATCATATGCAGTGACAGTAGACGACATGTCAGTAATCGTTGGCAGGTCCTTCAGTCCGGACCAGATGTCAGCACTCGCTCCAGACTGCCCTGCATCACCGCCAGTGGGTGGGCTAGGAATTCGTAGCTTTTTCCTCGCACCCCCAGTTGCGGGAGAATGTGAAGGAGGAGATGTTGACGGGTCACGTTCCGCTTGACTTGACAATTTTCTCACCAGCAGGTCTTTGAACCTCTGCAGACTTGTGTCTGCCGGAAAGAGAGATACAACGTAGGTTTTAAATCTAGGATCGAGCATGGTGGCCAAAATGTAGTGCTCTGATTTCAACAGATTGACCACCCGTGAATCCTGGTTAAGCGAATGAAGGGCTCCATCCACAAGTCCCACATGCCTAGCGGAATCGCTCTGTTTTAGCTCCTCCTTCAATGTCTCCAGCTTCTTCTGCAAAAGCCTGATGAGCGGAATGACCTGACTCAGGCTGGCAGTGTCTGAACTGACTTCACGTGTGGCAAGTTCAAAAGGTTGCACAACGTTGAAATCATTCTCCACTGCGCTTGAGTCAGGTGCATTCCACCTCCTTTGCCTATATCGTGGTCAAATGTATAGGCTTGAATGGCCTTTTGCTGCTCCTCCATCCTCTGAAGCATATAAAGGGTTGAATTCCACCTCGTTACCACCTCTTGCTTCAGATGATGGCAGGGCAGGTTCAGGTGTTTTTGGTGGTGCTCCAGTCTTCTGTACGCGGTGCCTGTACGCCGAAAGTGGCCCGCAATTCTTCTGGCCACCGACAGCATCTCTTGCACACCCCTGTCGTTTTTTAAATAATTCTGCACCACCAAATTCAAGGTATGTGCAAAACATGGGACGTGTTGGAATTTGCCCAGATGTAATGCACACACAATATTGCTGGCATTGTCCGATGTCACAAATCCCCAGGAGAGTCCAATTGGGGTAAGCCATTCTGCGATGATCTTCCTCAGTTGCCGTAAGAGGTTTTCAGCTGTGTGCGTATTCTGGAAAGCGGTGATACAAAGCGTAGCCTGCCTAGGAACGAGTTGGCGTTTGCGAGATGCTGCTACTGGTGCCGCCGCTGCTGTTCTTGCAGCGGGAGGCAATACATCTACCCAGTGGGCTGTCACAGTCATGTAGTCCTGAGTCTGCCCTGCTCCACTTGTCCACATGTCCGTGGTTAAGTGGACATTGGGTACAACTGCATTTTTTAGGACACTGGTGACTCTTTTTCTGAGGTCAGTGTACATTTTTGGTATCGCCTACCTAGAGAAATGGAACCTAGATGGTATTTGGTACCGGGGACACAATACCTCAATCAAGTCTCTAGTTGGCTCTGAATTAACGATGGATACCGGAACCACGTTTCTCACCGCCCAGGCTGCCAAGGCCTCAGTTATCCGCTTTGCAGCAGGATGACTGCTGTGATATTTCATCTTCCTCGCAAAGGACTGTTGGACAGTCAATTGCTTACTGGAAGTAGTACAAGTGGTCTTCCGACTTCCCCTCTGGGATGACGATCGACTCCCAGCAGCAACAACAGCAGCGCCAGCAGCAGTAGGCGTTACACTCAAGGATGCATCGGAGGAATCCCAGGCAGGAGAGGACTCGTCTGACTTGCCAGTGACATGGCCTGCAGGACTATTGGCTTTCCTGGGTAAGGAGGAAATTGACACTGAGGGAGTTGGTGGTGTGGTTTGCAGGAGCTTGGTTACAAGAGGAAGGGATTTAGTGGTCAGTGGACTGCTTCCGCTGTCACCCAAAGTTTTTGAACTTGTCACTGACTTATGATGAATGCGCTGCAGGTGACGTATAAGGGAGGATGTTCCGAGGTGGTTAACGTCCTTACCCCTACTTATTACAGCTTGACAAAGGCAACACATGGCTTGACACCTGTTGTCCGCATTTCTGTTGAAATAATTCCACACCGAAGAGCTGATTTTTTTTGTATTTTGACCAGGCATGTCAATGGCCATATTCGTCCCACGGACAACAGGTGTCTCCCCGGGTGCCTGACTTAAACAAACCACCTCACCATCAGAATCCTCCTTGTCAATTTCCTCCCCAGCGCCAGCAACACCCATATCCTCATCCTGGTGTACTTCAACAGTGACATCTTCAATTTGACTATCAGGAACTGGACTGCGGGTGCTCCTTCCAGCACTTGCAGGGGGCGTGCAAATGGTGGAAGGTGCAAGCTCTTCCCGTCCAGTGTTGGGAAGGTCAGGCATCGCAACCGACACAATTGGACTCTCCTTGGGGATTTGTGATTTCGAAGAACGCACAGTTCTTTGCTGTGCTTTTGCCAGCTTAAGTCTTTTCTTTTTTCTAGCGAGAGGATGAGTGCTTCCATCCTCATGTGAAGCTGAACCACTAGCCATGAACATAGGCCAGGGCCTCAGCCGTTCCTTGCCACTCCGTGTCGTAAATGTCATATTGGCAAGTTTACGCTTCTCCTCAGACGCTTTTAATTTTGATTTTTGGGTCATTTTTTTACTGATCTTTTGTGTTTTGGATTTTACATGCTCTGTACTATGACATTGGGCATCAGCCTTGGCAGACGACGTTGATGGCATTTCATCGTCTCGGCCATGACTAGTGGCAGCAGCTTCAGCACGAGGTGGAAGTGGATCTTGATCTTTCCCTATTTTTTTAACCTCCACATTTTTGTTCTCCATATTTTAATGCGCACAACTAAAAGGCACCACAGGTATACAATGTAGATGGATGGATAGTATACTTTATGTATGACGACAAATGACTGAAGACACAGAGGTAGGTACAGCAGTGGCCTACCGTACTGCTATATACAGTATAATGGACCTGGTGGACACTGTCAGCAGACTGCGTTTATAGTATAAAGAAAAAAAGACACCACAGGTATACAATGTAGATGGATGGATAGTATACTTTATGTATGACGACGAGTGACTGAAGACACAGAGGTAGGTACAACAGTGGCCTACCGTACTGCTATATACAGTATAATGGACCTGGTGGACACTGTCAGCAGACTGCGTTTATAGTATAAAGAAAAAAAGACACCAAAGGTATACAATGCAGATGGATGGATAGTATACTTTATGTATGACGATGAGTGACTGAAGACACAGAGGTAGGTACAGCAGTGGCCTACCGTACTGCTATATACAGTATAATGGACCTGGTGGACACTGTCAGCAGACTGCGTTTATAGTATAAAGAAAAAAAGACACCACAGGTATACAATGTAGATGGATGGATAGTATACTTTATGTATGACGACGAGTGACTGAAGACACAGAGGTAGGTACAGCAGTGGCCTACCGTACTGCTATATACAGTATAATGGACCTGGTGGACACTGTCAGCAGACTGCGTTTATAGTATAAAGAAAAAAAGACACCACAGGTATACAATGTAGATGGATGGATAGTATACTTTATGTATGACGACGAGTGACTGAAGACACAGAGGTAGGTACAGCAGTGGCCTACCGTACTGCTATATACAGTATAATGGACCTGGTGGACACTTTCAGCAGACTGCGTTTATAGTATAAAGAAAAAAAGACACCACAGGTATACAATGTAGATGGATGGATAGTATACTTTATGTATGACGACGAGTGACTGAAGACACAGAGGTAGGTACAGCAGTGGCCTACCGTACTGCTATATACAGTATAATGGACCTGGTGGACACTGTCAGCAGACTGCGTTTATAGTATAAAGAAAAAAAGACACCACAGGAGTGTTTTTCAGGCAGACAAACGTATACTGGTGGTCACTGTCAGCAAAACTGTGCACTGTACTCCTGCTATAGCTGCTCCCCAGTCTCCCCCACAATTAAGCAGTGTGAGCACTCAGCACAGATATATCATGCAGCACACTGAGCACAGATATGGTATAGAGCGTTTTTTTCAGGCAGAGAACGGATAAAAAAAAACTAGCAAAACTCTGCACTGTACTCCTCCTAACAGCTGCTCCCCAATCCTCCCCACAATAAGCTAAGCAGTAGCAATCAAATCAACTAACTATAACTATATAAACGGAGAGGACGCCAGCCACGTCCTCTCCCTATCAATCTCAATGCACGTGTGAAAATGGCGCAGACGCGGGCCTGCTTATATAGAATCCGAATCTTGCGAGAATCCGACAGCGGGATGATGACGTTCAGGCGCGCTAGGGTTATCCGAGCCATACGGGAGAATCCGAGTATGACTCGGACCCGTGTAAAAAGGGTAAAGTTCGAAAGTTCGGGGGGGTTCGGTTTCTCGGAAACCGAACCCGCTCATCACTAATAAAAACACAACTGAAGATGAAGCTAACACACTATTCCAGGTAAGCAGATAGATGTAATTACAGGTTGAGTATCCCTTATCCAAAATGCTTGGGACTACAAGTATTTTGGATATGGGATTTTTCCGTATTTTGGAATAATTGCAAACCATAATGAGATATCATGGCAATGGGACCCATGTCTAAGCACAGAATGCATTTATGTTTCATATACACCTTATATACACAGCCTGAAGGTAATTTTAGCCAATATTTTTAATAACTGTACATTAAACAAAGTATGTATACATACACACAATTCCTTTATGTTTCATATACACCTTATATACACAGCCTAAAGGTCATTTAATACAGTATTTTTAATAACTTTGTGTATTAAACAAAGTTTGTGTACATTGGGGGTAATTCCAAGTTGATCGCAGCAGGAAAATTTTTAGCAGTTGGGCAAAACCATGTGCACTGCAGGAGGGGCAGATATAACATGTGCAGAGTGATACCCCTTTTCCACTAGCTCAAAAAACACGGGTAAATGCACGGGGGCGCGCATTTACCCGTGTTTTTGGCAAGTGGAAAAGGGTAAACCCGGATCAAGTGACCCGTGAATCCTACCCGGCTATTTACCTGGGTAGGACACGGGAATGATCCGGGTAGGGTGTAGTGTAAACGGGAGCCGTGTCGATGCGACACGGCTCCCGTTTACACTGTATGGATGGGCGGCGCTGGGAGATCATGTGATCTCCCTGCGCCGCCCCTGCCGTGTAGCTAGAAGCGTCACCAACCCGGCATATGCCGGGTTGTGACTGCTAATGGGAAAGGGACCGAGCACGGGTCGCAGCAGGGGGCAGCTCCCGTGTCAGGCTCCCGGCTGCGACCCGTGCTCGTAGGTGTAAAAGGGGTATGAGTTGGATTTGGGTGTGGTGAGTTCAATCTGCAATCTAATTTGCAGTGTAAAAATAAAGCAGCCAGTATTTACCCTGCACAGAAACAATATAATCCACCCAAATCTAACTCTCTTTGCAAATGTTATATCTGCCTCCCCTGCAGTGCACATGGTTTTGCCCAACTGCTAAAAATTTTCCTGCTGCGATCAACTTGGAATTACCCCCATTGAGCCATCAGAAAACAAAGGTTTCACTATCTCAGTCTCACTCAAAAAATTCCGTATTTTGGAATATTCCGTATTTCGGAATATTTGGATATGGGATACTCAACCTGTATTACATAGGGGATCCGGTCTGAAGATCGACAGTGTCTAGGTCGACAATGTTTAGGTCGACCACTATAGGTCGACAGTCACTAGGTCGACATGGACACTGTCGATAAAACGAACCACACCCTTACATAGACCCAAAGCATTTATTACAATGATGGTTGTACTTTAATTGGGAACTAAAGTGACATAAACCTGGCAATCAAAAATAACTTATGAAGGAATGTATTGCTACATTGTACCTCAATGAAGACTAGAGGACATTGCTTTCCGGTGTAAAGGGATAGGAGTTATCTTTCCTTTATAGATAAATATATAAACATATCATTGTACTGCTGCCTTTATCACAGTGGCGTAGAAAAATAATGCTCCATTGCAGAGTGAACAGTTTAAAACATTTTATAATATAGTCTTGAATCATTTACAGTTATCTATTAATATTAAATATAGCACTTTTATATCATTTGCCATTAAGCAATAGAATCCCTTTTAAGACACAATGATGCTGCTCGGCGGGGGTTCCGACACGTATCCTGGCAGGGGGTCCACCATGTAAGGCGGCGGAGGGTCAATATTCTCACCCTCTGGTTTTGTCAGTGGAGTTGGTAAGTCTTCGTCAGGTTCTATTCTTGAATGATAATAGCTCAGACAGCCTGGGGAGACAAAGAGGGTCAGTTGTGGAGTATATATTGTACTGTACACTCAGGTTTCCCCTCATTTAGAGCGACAGGCTCCTGCTTCAATGTGATTCTCCCTTCTTAGGGGGGAATTCAAATGTTTGAAAAGTCGGTTGGGTGGGTGTTTTTTCCTGTCTATTAGATAGGAAAAAAACAGACTCCCAACTGACTTTTCAAACAATTGAATATCCCCCCTTAATGCTCAACAAAACCATAGCTAGCAGAGATTGGATTGAATACACTTTTTTTTCATCCTGACAGATAAAGGATCAGGGGCTGATGCAAAGTGGAATCATATATTCATAGCACATCTGCATGGCAGGAGTTCATGCAAATACTTCTGTGCAGAGACACACCCGCTGACACTTACCAGTGAAGAGAGGGAGCAAGGGAGGGAAGGGGCGGTGCCACGCAAGTTCAGTGGGGGTGTGTTCATGCAAATGTGGCCCATGCAGACCTGCAAAAATTCCCCAATGTGCCTGTTAGGGGGCGCATCTTTTGTAGACCATGGGTGTACATTATGCTAGATATTGCGTCTAAGTCACATGGTAGCCACACACAAATCCGCCCACAGTGTTCCAGGGATGCTAGGTTGCTACTTTTGCCGCAAAGGAATTGGCGATTAAATGTGATTAAAGTCACAGATTAATCATAGTGAAACGCGGCGGTGGAATGGCTTCGGCCGCTCGTGTCAGAACCTTTGTAACACAGGCTTTGTCACACACATAAGTACAAGTATTGCCAGCCCATTACTCAGTGTACACCTGCAATATATAGTGTTGTCTCTTTAAAGGTTCTGGTTTTAAGAAAAAAGGAGCTGGCTGCCACTAAGTTGCAATGTCCTTGGTACGGGCTATTTGACGTGATTAGAGTAAAGGTGTGTGAGGAGGATACATCTGTATATACAATACTCTGACACAGAGGGGTATGTGTAATAGTCTGCAGGCAGCTAAGAGAGATGTCAGTTTAAATCTAGCAGCGAAATCTAAACATTCAGTCGCTGTCTGCAACTCACTGGCGACTTGTTTATACTCTTCTCCAGGTGCCCGGTTATGATGTAATTAGGCCCCTCCCTGTTACGGTAAATCCCACCAATCACATGTCCTCTGGGAAGGGGTGGGGCTAAAATGACAGCAAATTGCTTCATTTTAGCCCCGCCCATTAATACAGACCTGCAAATTTCGGCATTAACAACCTATCTTGCCCGCTTCACTAGGAAGCAGGCAGGATGCGGGAGGGACACCCTCTATTCTGGGGTGCGGAGAACTACCCATAAACTCATAAGTCTCCTGCGACTTCCGGGAGAGTAGGTAAGTGTACATATAACACACACAGGGGGTTATTCAGAGATGGATGCAGATTGCTGCATACACAGATCTGAGTTTATCTCCTCACATGTGTGAGGGCGCCTCCTGATGTATACACAATTAAATTGCAGACGCATCGGAACTGAGGTTGACCCCTGGAAGTGCAGTCAGACGCCATTTTTTAAATCAGAGTGGCTGCGTGTGACGTCACGCAGCCACCCCGAAAACGGTCACAACGCGCCCCGTTCGCCCCCTATATGCCACACCACCACCCCTTCATGGATGCGGCCGCAATGTGTAAGGTCTCGCACGTGCACTGCGGCCAGTGCGAGCGCACAGACCACTCGAATGCAGCCACTAGGTACAGGCGCGCGGCTGCGTTCGGGTCTGAATTAGGCCCACAGTGGGAACATACCCTAAAACAAAAGACCTACAGTATTTAGACTTCTAGGAAGACTTACTGGCAACAAAAGACAAAACTGCAGCGATCCAGCCTAAGACAAGACCGTAGGCGACGCTCTTAAAGAATATGACAATCAGGAGGAAAACAGTTGCGGAGATCATCCCAGCGAGTTCAAGAATAGCTAATGGAAAGAGAAGCAAAATAGCAGGTGAACTTATTCAGGATAATCAGCATGTCCTCCCCAAAATATAATAATAATAATAATATTTATTAGCATAGTGAGAACAGGATAAAAGGCCTATACGTATTAGCATTTATTAGTCTAAAGTGGCGCTGTCCAATTGAGCTGTAAAGTAGTCAGCATTGTTTGGGCACATATTGTAGTGAGCTTATTACTCAAATGCTTCTTAGGCTGGATACACCACATCACGACTTGACGGTGGACCCCCCTATCTTGCCGGCATAGCAGCCGATCCATGTAAGCCCAGCTGTGATGTCAGCCCCCGCAGCAAGTGTACGGGCACACAGCCAGATGAGCCGATATATGTGACCGACACCGTTCACAGACAAATCATTTGCATACACCCTCTGACCTACCTAGAAATATATCAGCCATTGGCTCGTACAGCCAATAGATTACCTAGTGTGTACTCAGCTGTACTCAGGGCATCACCCTCCTGCTGTAAATGTACCTGGTATAAAAATATAAATGTATACAATATACATTCTAGCTGCCCCTCCAGGTCGGCACAGTGGGTAACGTGGTGGAGGTAAATGACAATGTATGGGGGGAGGGGGGGGGGACAGAACAGGGGACGATGTCATCACGTCATCGTGGCCCAGCCCCAGCTAGTCAAAGCCGAGATTTCGAGTATTGTGAGGCAGGGGGTGGGGCTATGATGACGCGATTCAGCCTCATGACAGCCCGATTTGGACAATGGCATGGGGAAGTGGTGGCGACCAACCGGGCGACATGCACACCCTTCTGGAAGGCCGGGAGAGCCACCCGATTTTCGAGAGCCAACTGGCAGTTCCAGGAGAGTAGGCTCACCATTACTTTATAAAAAACAGTCCCCCTAGAATTTCTGTACCATGTAATGGTCTGCGATTTGCGGGAGTTGGCGCGATTCCAGCAAGATAACCATTAGATTACTGTAACGCAGCAATTAGTTTAAAGGGAAAACCAGGTTGGTTTTGCCTTTAAACTAATTGTCACTTTAAATCAGGGGTGGGGAACCTCAGGCCCGCGGGCCGTATAAGGCCCGCAGAGCCACTTGATCCGGCCCGGCCAGGCTCACCTAACCGAGATGCCGGGCGCTCGCTGAGATTTTGTTACTAGCGGGCGCCTGGCTTCTTCCCCTCAGCAGCAGCTGGAGGCAGGAGCTCACTCCTGAGCTCCGGCATCCGGCTCTGGCAGTGTGTGGTGCTATGGGAGACATGTCATGATGTCTCTCCCATAGTTCTGAGGAGTGGGTGGCCAGGCGGGGGGCAACGGTCCAGAAGCAGGAGCGGGGCTGGTGAGTATTGTTTTTTTTCTTTTAATGTGTATGTGTAGGCGTCGCCACTAGGGGGCATATATAATGGGGCATATTTAATGGGGCATAACAAGTTACTGGGGGCATATATAATGGGGCAAAACAAGTGACTGGGGGCATATGTACTGGGGGAATATCTACTGAGGCAACAACTGACTGGGGGTATATCTACTGGGGGTATAACTACTGACTTGGGGCATAACTACTGGGGTCATATCTACTTGGGGCAGGCTAATTTTTAAGTTGATAATTTTTGTATGGCCCCCGAAGGATTTTATAAATATCCAAATGGCGCTTGGTAGAAAAAAGGTTCCCCACCCCTGCTTTAAATCTATGGAATATCCCGCCAGAATTGCGTTGGCAGCACCCGCAAAACGTGGACTATTACTTTTGGCATTTGGTGTCAGAAAAAAACTATGTATAAATGTAGGAATCCCGCGCAGTATATATAGTACAAGCGGTTTTGTTTTGATGTAGTTGTATATTACTAATTGCCCTGGTTCCACTAATGTAGTAAACCGATAATGTGTAAAACTGATCCCCTCCCTCTGTATTGTCCTTTTCGTTGATGCATTACTGAATTAGCTGTTGGTTTGGGGTTGTCTTCAGATTGCCGGCGGCCGGGCTCCCGGCAAGCACCATACCGGCGCCGGAATCCCGACTGCCGGCATACCGACATCTTTTCTCCCTCTTGGGGGTCCACGACTCCCCTGGAGGTAGAATAGATAGCGTGGCGCAATGGGCTCATTTGCGCTCGTCCAGCTGTCGGTATGCCAGCGGTCGGGATTCCGGCGCCGGTATGCTGGTCACCGGGACCCCGACTGCCGGCAAACCATACTATACCCGTTGGTTTGGACTAGCCTGTGGGTTGAAGATGATGTAAGTCTTATCTCACGCGATCACTCAGGATTCGGGGGGGGGGGGGGGGGGGGGAGTATCAAACTGTGGAAAGAGTTAAAGTACCAACCAATCAGCTTCTAACTGTCATTTTTCAAACACAGGCTGAAAAAAGACAGGAGCTGATTGGCTGGTACTGTAGCTGGAAGTGGAGATGTTGCCTATAGCAACCAATCAGATTCTAGCAATTATCTTCTAGGAGGTACTAAATAAATAAGTAGACTCTGATTGGTTGCTATGGCAACATCCCCACTTCTAAAAACCTGCACTTTAGTAAATACACTCCTATGGATTCAAAGCATGAAAATTACTTGAAATTACATGGAAAATCCAGATGTGTCTGTGGGAAGGAAAATGGGGGTTGATACTTACCTATAACTATTATCATTTTTCCTACGGCTCTTTTCATATTCGTAACGTTTAACCACAGTCCCAGTACAACTACAGCGCAGCCAAAGAAACCGAAGATAAAGGAACACACCAGCAAGACCTTGGCATATACTGAGGGAGAGAGAATGTACAGTAAATAATAATACATCATAATTCAGTACATTTTTGCTGCAAAATCATTGCGTACTATTTAACATAATTTTTCCAACAGCCAGAGCGGAACCGTGCGGTCATGAGAGCCGTAAAGCAGTACTTTGCATTTGCACTTAAGGTTCGATTTACCCCAGTGGTGAAAGTAGAAATATTTTCTTAGTGGTACTGAGTGACGAAAATAGCGTGGTCATGTGTTGTGAGGGGGCGTGGTCACATGCTGCTAGTGGGAGTGGCCACACGACAGCCCCTTTTTGGGGTGGAATCTGGAGGCAAGGCTAAAAATATATAGTATTAGTAATGCCTCCAATATAATAGAAATATATAGTAATGTCCCAATTTAATAACAATATATGTAATGCCTCCATTATAACAGGAAAATACAGCCACTGTGACACTCCCAGTAACCCTGACAAAGTGGGAGGAGCCGTCATACTACCAAGCACCATGGTCTTGTTGCTTTGTGGCACATTATAATTGTGGTAATGGCAAAATGTGTGGTACTGCGTACCCGCTGCCGAATTCTTAAGGGTACTCCATACCCGTGCGTACCCGCATACTTGCACCGCTGATTTACCCACAGGAAGCCACTCCCTGCCTTTCAGGCAGCCCTAGCCAGTTTCTGTGGGCTGCAGCCGATGCAGTCCATAGAAGCCGGGGTTTTCCGCATTTTCCGAATGACCCCCGTGGGCATGCACTCGCATATAATGCGGGTGATCTGCAGTAATTGCGAACGCCTCTGCCTGATTGACAGGCAGAGGCGTTCGCAGGGCGGCAACACTCTGTTTTCTAGGTGGAAACGGAGCATTGCAGGGGTAGCGCTTAACTAATGGGGGGTGTGGCGGCACGTGCCGTCTGTTTTTGGGGCATGCAGCCACTCCGAACTAAAAAATGGTTGCAGGTCTCCTACCTTCACAGCCAGGTTATAAACCAGAATTTGCAATCCTTACTGAATAACCCCCCTATATACGCTATCCCAACACTAATGAATTAGGGGCTGTAGTATGGTATGCCGGCGGCCGGGCTCCCGGCGACCAGCATACCGGCACCGGGAGGCCGACCGCCGGCATACCGACAGCGTGGCGAGCGCAAATGAGCCCCTTGCGGGCTCGCTGCGCTCGCCATGCCATGCTATTTATTCTCCCTCCAGGGGGGTCGTGGACCCCCACGAGGGAAAATATTTGTTGGTATGCCGGGAGTCGGGATCCCGGCGCCGGTATACTGTGCGCCGGGATCCCGACATTCGGCATACTGAAGACCACCCCCATTAGGTGCTCAGTGCTCAGCTGAGGGGGCAATTGATATCAGCATACTATTGGCTATAGTAGGGTCTCACGCATACGCTGGCTGATGGGCGTATATGCACAATAGGACTCCTGGTTCATAAACGCGGAAATCCTCACAACGCAAAGCACAGTTGTTATCGGAAGAGGTGTCCATTGCTAGAATATTATAATTGTACAGGCATACGGCGATAATAAACACTGCTATACATGCAATAGGTGGCGGTATGTATGAGACATCCCACCCTAATACAGATAGATGCCCATATAATTAATGAATATTGCTAAACTGCCCGTTACTGTTGAGCATCTTGCCCAGGAAACTAGTTGGCATCTTTTGGGTCTTTACTGATGGGCATATTATTGGGCATATTCAGTGGTAGTAACAGCACGGGCTGAGATGTGCCTACGGGCATCAGAGAATGGTACAATCACTTACTCATTCCAGAGTGAGCTTCACAAATGAATCTGTTGCAGATATTCCATAATCCGGCAAATTCAATGTCACCCCTTCCATTGGCATTAATCCAGTGATTGGTTGATATGGCGATCAGCAGGAATAGAGTGCTAACAAGTAACATGACGGCCACCGCCACTCTCAACTTCAAGGACAAGGTGGTGCTGAAAAGAGAGACAATTTTTACTGATATATATATATATATATATATATATAGAGAGAGAGAGAGAGAGAGAGAGAGAGAGAGAGAGAGAGAGAAAGCAATGTCCTTATAGAGAGGGGTACAACCACTCCAAATAATAAAGGAACAGGCGGCACTCCAAGGGTCTTGGAGTGCCGCCTGTTCCTTTATTATTGGGAGTGGTTGTACCCCTCTCTATAAGGACATTGCTTTCTCTATATCTCCACAAAGGAGGGCACCAGGGCAGTTGCTTGTTTATTTGGGGAGTGCCGACTACACCAACTTCCATATATATATATATATTATATATATTAGTGTGGGTATGTTGTTGCAGGAATCATCGGGGTAACTTTGTTTATCACACTCAAAAATCGAAATCAATTTCAAATCAGGATCCCCATTTTCTTAATGTAATAAGCAGCAGGTCGGACTGATATCATCCTATAGGATGCCTGTCAGCAGTCCCGGGAAAGGGGCGTGTCTTCACTGAAAGTGGGCGTTTGTTGGATTGATGGACACATATGGGAGTGGCCTACTGTGTCATGGCAGCAGGCCAGTATGCTATAACATAAGTAGGGCTAGCAATCCTTTATTCCATTGTCATGTTACTCATGTGCCAAATTCTACCTATACGCATCCTGCTGGTCAAAGGTTTTAAAAGAAACCCTATTTTTATATTTTTATTGAAACTTATGCAAATTAAGTTTTTAAGATTGCAGGCCAATGTCACGGCTTTCTAATTTCTGCAAGTCCTACATCCCGGCCACCGCCACTCTTCCCGACTACATCCCGGCCACTGCCACTCTTCCCGACTACATCCCGGCCACTGCCACTCTTCCCGACTACATCCTGGCCACCGCAACTCTTACCGGCTACATCCTGGCCACCACCACTCTTCTCGACTACATCCCGGCTACTGCCACTCTTCCCAGCTACATCCTGGCCACCGCAACTCTTACCGACTACATCCAGGCCACAGCTACTCTTCCCAGCTACATCCCGGCACCACCACTTCTTCTGGCCACATCCCAGCCCCCGTCACTCTTTTTGGCTACATCCTGGCCACCGCCACTCTTTCTGGCTACATCCTAGTCACCGCCACTCTTCCCGGCTACATCCCAGCCACCACCACGCTTCCCAGCTATATCCCTGCCACCGGCACTCTTCTCGGCTACATTCCAGCCATCCTGGCCACCGGCACTTTTCTCGGCTACATCCTGGCCACTGCCACTCTTCCCAGCTACATCCCGGCCACCACCACTCTTCTAGGCTACATCCTGGCCACTGCCACGCTTCCCGGCTATATCCCTGCCACCAGAACTATTCTCGGCTACATTCCAGCCATCCTGGCCACCACTACTCTTCCCGGCTACATCCAGGCCACCGCCGCTCTTCCCAGCTACATCCCGGGCACCACCACTTCTTCTGGCCACATCGCAGCCCCCGTAACTCTTTTTGGCTACATCCTGGCCACCGCCACTCTTTCCGGCTACATCCCAGTCACCGCCACTCTTCCCGGCTACATCCCAGCCACCGCCACTCTTCCCGGCTACATCCCAGCCACCGCCACGCTTCCCTTCTGTATCCCTGCCACCGGCACTCTTCTCGGCTACATTCCAGCCATCCTGGCCACCGCCACTTTTCTCGGCTACATCCTGGCCACTGCCACTGTTCCCAGCTACATCCTGGCCACTGCCACTCTTCTTGGCTACATCCCAGCCATCCTGGCCACCGACACTCTTCCCGGCTATATTCTGGCCACTGCCACTCTTCCTGGCTACATCCCTGCCACCACCACTCTTCTAGGCTACATCATGGCCACTGCCACTGTTCCTGGCTACATTCTGGCCACTGCCACTCTTCCTGGCTACATCCCAGCCACCACCACTCTTCTAGGCTACATCATGGCCACTGCCACTGTTTCCAGCTACATCCTGGCCACTGCCACTCTTCTTGGCTACATCCCAGCCATCCTGGCCACCGACACTCTTCCCGGCTACATTCTGGCCACTGCCACTCTTCCTGGCTACATCCCTGCCACCACCACTCTTCTAGGCTACATCATGGCCACTGCCACTGTTCCTGGCTACATTCTGGCCACTGCCACTCTTCCTGGCTACATCCCGGCCACCACCACTCTTCTAGGCTACATCATGGCCACTGCCACTGTTCCTGGCTACATCCTGGCCACTGCCACTCTTCTCGGCTACATCCCAGCCATCCTGGCCACCGCCACTGTTCCCGGCTACATTCTGGCCACTGCTACTCTACCCGACTACATCCTGGCCACTGCCACTGTTCCCGGCTACATCCTGGCCACTGCCACTCTTCTCGGCTACATCCTGGCCACTGCCACTGTTCCCGGCTACATCCTGGCCACCGCCACTCTTCCCGGCTACATTCTGGCCACTGCCACTCTACCCGACTACATCCTGGCCACTGCCACTGTTCCCGGCTACATCCCGGCCACTGCCACTGTTTCCGGCTACATCCCTGCCACCGCCACTCTTCTCGGCTACATCCCAGCCATCCTGTCCACTGCCACTCTTACCGGCTACATCCTGGACACTGCCACTCTTCCCGGCTACATCCTGGCCTCCACCACTCTTCCCGGCTACATCCTGGCCATTGCCACTCTTCTCGGCTACATCCTGGCCACTGCCCCACCGCCTCTGCTTTAAACACCATCAAACTGAAGTAAAGTGCACTTAAAATCTGTTGATCAAAATATTAATAATATTTTATTAGAGATCTGCGTGGACCCCCTGGTTTTGGTTTTGGTTTGGTTCTGGCAAAACGATCCTCAAATATTTTAGTGTTATTTCAGTTCTGGATTTATATACTGTAAAATGGATAGAAAGCTAAAAAAGTGCACGTTTTGGACCTTTTGTTGTTCCTGCAATATTATTAACATAAATAACATTAATTTCCAGTAAATTTCCAGCGTGATATGGCACCCTAAATCACAAGGGAGGGAGTTACATGCCATCAATAATACGCAAGATCGTTTTTTAGATCCAAGATCCGACCCCAAAGCGGCCTGATCCGGGACTTGGTTCAACTAGAACCCTCAGAGTACGGGTGTGTTCGGTTTTCAATAAAACTAAACTGCTCATCTGTCATTTTTATGTCGTTAATAAAGTTACTTTCTCTAACGTCCTAGTGGATGCTGGGAACTCCGTAAGGACCATGGGGAATAGCGGGCTCCGAAGGAGGCTGGGCACTCTAGAAAGATTTAGGACTACCTGGTGTGCACTGGCTCCTCCCACCATGACCCTCCTCCAAGCCTCAGTTAGATTTCGTGCCCGGCCGAGGTTGGATGCACACTAGGGGCTCTCCTGAGCCCTTAGAAAGAAAGTATAGTTTTAGGTTTTTTATTTTCAGTGAGACCTGCTGGCAACAGGCTCACTGCAGCGAGGGACTAAGGGGAGAAGAAGCGAACTCGCCTGCTTGCAGCCGGATTGGGCTTCTTAGGCTACTGGACACCATTAGCTCCAGAGGGATCGACCGCAGGCCCAGTCCTTGGTGTTCGGTCCTGGAGCCGCGCCGCCGTCCCCCTTACAGAGCCAGAAGCAAGAAGAGGTCCGGAAAAACGGCGGCAGAAGACATCAGTCTTCACCAAGGTAGCGCACAGCACTGCAGCTGTGCGCCATTGCTCCTCATGCACACTTCACACTCCGGTCACTGAGGGTGCAGGGCGCTTGGGGGGGGCGCCCTGAGCTGCAATAAAAACACCTTGGCTGGCAAAAATACCACAATATATAGCCCTAGAGGCTATATATGTGGTAAATACCCCTGCCAGAATCCAGAAAAAAGCGGGAGAATAGGCTGCGGAAAAGGGGCGGAGCTATCTCCCTCAGACACACTGGCGCCATTTCTCCTTCACAGATCCGCTGGAAGGAAGCTCCCTGGCTCTCCCCTGCAGTCTACACTTCAGAACAGGGTAAAAACAGAGAGGGGGGGCACTAAATTTGGGCGCATTACATATATAATATAAAAAGCAGCTATTAGGGACATAACTCAGTTAGTCCCTGCATTATATAGCGCTCTGGTGTGTGCTGGCATACTCTCACTCTGTCCCCCCAAAGGGATTTTGTGGGTCCTGTCCTCATTTGGAGCATTCCTTGTGTGTGTGCGGTGTGTCGGTACGGCTGTGTCGACATGTTTGATGAGGATAATGATGTGGAGGCGGAGCAGATGCCTTTAGAAGGGATGTCACCCCCTGCGGGGCAGACACCTGAGTGGATGGGCCAGAGCCGGCCCTAGCCAATATGATGCCCTAGGCAAGATTTTGGCTGGTGCCCCCTAGCACCGATGCTAGTTCTGCAAGAGATGCCTGGCATGAGTCAGCTGGCAGCTCTGCTAACGTCAGGCGCCTTTTTTTATGAAAATGCTTCTTATTTGCATTACTATGTGGCTAGGATGCACAAGCAGCTTCTGCTGATTAAAATGATATGCAGCATGCCTATATACTGTGTGCGACTGCGGCTGTATCTGCATATGAAATGCTACATTACAGTGATTTCCAGGAATACACACAGAATATAGGCATGCTGCATATCATTTTAATCAGCAGAAGCTGCTGGTGCCCCTAAGCATACCAAATGCCCTAGGCATTTGCCTAGTTTGCCTATGCCTAAGGCCGGCTCTGGGATGGGCTTATGGAAAGTAATGAGTGCACGTATAGACTCCCTATATAAGAAAATCGACGACATGCCAAATGTGGGACAGCCGTCTTCTCAGCTCGTGCCTGCCCAGGCGTCGCATGGGTCGTCAGGGGCTTTAAAACGCCCGCTACCTCAAGCAGACCCAGATGTCGACACTGATACTGACGCCAGTGTCGACGACGATGAGTCAAACCTGATGCCCACTAAGGCCATTCACTGTATGATTGAGGCAATGAAAGAGGTGTTAAACATTTCTGATATAACTACTGGTACCACTAAAAAGGGTATTATGTTTGGAGAGAAAAAACTACCCGTAGTTTTTCCCCCATCAGATGAATTAAATGAAGTGTGTGAAGAAGCGTGGGCTTTCCCTGATAAAAAATTGGTAATTCCTAAGAAGGTACTAATGGCGTTCCCTTTCCCGCCAGAGGATAGGTCACGTTGGGAAACACCCCCTAGAGTGGATAAAGCGCTCACACGTTTGTCTAAAAAGGTGGCACTACCGTCTCAGGATACGGCCGCCCTCAAGGAACCTGCTGATAGAAAGCAGGAGGCGATACTGAAGTCTGTATATACACACACAGGCATTATACTTAGGCCAGCTATTGCGTCAGCTTGGATGTGCAGTGCTGCCGCTGCTTGGTCAGATAAACTGTCAGAAAATATTGACACATTAGACAGAGACACGATCCTGTTAACCATAGACCATATAAAAGATTCAGTCTTATATATGAGAGATGCACAGAGGGAAATCTGCCGACTGGCATCTAAAGTAAGTGCATTGTCCATTTCTGCTAGGAGAGGCTTATGGACTCGCCAGTGGACAGGAGATGCAGATTCTAAAAAGCACATGGAAGTGTTGCCTTATAAGGGTGAGGAATTATTTGGGGATGGTCTCTCGGACCTAGTTTCCACAGCAACGTCTGGGAAGTCAGCATTTTTACCCCATGTCCCCTCACAGCCTAAGAAGGCGCCGTTTTATCAGGTTCAGTCCTTTCGGACCCAGAAAAACAGGCGTGGAAAAAGCGGGTCTTTTCTGTCTAGAGGCAGAGGTAGGGGAAAAAGGCTGCAACAAACAGCAGGTTCCCAGGAGCAAAAGTCCTCCCCCGCTTCTTCTTCCAAGTCCGCCGCATGACGGTGGGGCTCCACAGGCGGAGCCAGGTACGGTGGGGGGTCGCCTCAAAAATTTCAGCGATCAGTGGGTTCGCTCACAGGTGGATCCCTGGATCCTGCAAATAGTATCTCAGGGGTACAAGCTGGAATTCGAGGCGTCCCCACCCCACCGGTTCCTAAAATCTGCCTTGCCAATTGCTCCCTCAGACAGGGAGGCGGTGCTAACGCTAATTCACAAGCTGTATTCTCAGCAGGTGATAATCAAGGTACCCCTACTTCAACAAGGCCGGGGTTATTATTCCACACTATTTGTGGTACCGAAACCGGACGGTTCGGTGAGACCCATTCTAAATTTGAAATCCTTGAACACATACATAAAGAAATTCAAGTTCAAGATGGAATCGCTCAGGGCGGTTATTGCAAGCCTGGACGAGGGGGATTACATGGTCTCCCTGGACATCAAGGATGCTTACTTGCATGTCCCCATTTACCATCCTCACCAGGAGTACCTCAGATTTGTGGTACAGGATTGCCATTACCAATTCCAGACGCTGCCGTTTGGACTGTCCACGGCACCGAGGGTATTTACCAAGGTTATGGCGGAAATGATGATACTCCTTCGAAGAAAGGGAGTTTTAATTATCCCGTACTTGAACGATCTCCTAATAAAAGCGAGGTCCAAGGAACAGTTGTTGGTGGGAGTAGCACTATCTCAGGAGGTGCTGCACCAGCACGGCTGGATTCTGAATATCCCAAAGTCACAGCTGGTTCCGACGACACGGCTACTGTTCCTGGGTATGATTCTGGATACAGTCCAGAAAAAGGTGTTTCTCCCGGAGGAGAAAGCCAGGGAGTTGTCATCTCTAGTCAGAGACCTCCTGAAACCAAAACAGGTATCAGTGCATCGCTGCACGCGGGTCCTGGGAAAGATGGTGGCTTCTTACGAAGCAATTCCCTTCGGCAGGTTCCATGCCAGAATCTTTCAGTGGGACCTGTTGGACCAGTGGTCCGGATCGCATCTTCAGATGCATCGCTTGATAACCCTGTCTCCAAGAACCAGGGTGTCGCTACTGTGGTGGCTGCAGAGTGCCCATCTTCTAGAGGGCCGCAGGTTCGGCATACAGGACTGGGTCCTGGTGACCACGGATGCCAGCCTTCGAGGCTGGGGGGCAGTCACACAGGGAAGAAACTTCCAAGGACTATGGTCGAGTCAGGAGACTTCCCTTCACATAAATATTCTGGAATTAAGGGCCATCTACAATGCCCTAAGTCAAGCAAAATCCCTGCTCCTACACCAGCCGGTGCTGATCCAGTCAGACAACATCACGGCAGTCGCCCATGTAAATCGACAGGGCGGCACAAGAAGCAGGGTGGCGATGGCGGAAGTCACAAGAATTCTCAGATGGGCGGAGAATCATGTACTAGCACTGTCAGCAGTGTTCATTCCGGGAGTGGACAACTGGGAAGCAGACTTCCTCAGCAGACACGACCTCCACCCGGGAGAGTGGGGACTTCATCCAGAAGTCTTCCAGATGCTGGTAAACCGTTGGGAAAAACCACAGGTGGACATGATGGCGTCCCGCCTCAACAAAAAGTTAAAAAGATATTGCGCCAGGTCAAGGGACCCTCTGGCGATAGCTGTGGACGCTCTAGTGACACCGTGGGTGTACCAGTCGGTTTATGTGTTCCCTCCTCTGCCTCTCATACCAAAGGTATTGAGAATAATAAGAAAGCGAGGAGTAAACACCATTCTCGTGGTTCCGGATTGGCCAAGACGAGCGTGGTACCCGGAACTTCAAGAGATGCTCTCAGAGGACCCGTGGCCTCTACCGCTCAGACAGGACCTGCTACAACAGGGACCCTGTCTGTTCCAAGACTTACCGCGACTGCGTTTGACGGCATGGCGGTTGAACACCGGATCCTAAAGGAAAAGGGTATTCTGGAAGAAGTCATTCCTACGCTTATTAAGGCCAGGAAAGATGTTACGGCAAAGCATTATCACCGCATATGGCGGAAATATGTTGCATGGTGCGAGGCCAAAAAGGCCCCAACAGAGGAATTTCAACTATGTCGATTTCTGCATTTCCTGCAAGCAGGAGTGAATATGGGCCTAAAACTAGGCTCCATTAAAGTACAGATCTCGGCTCTGTCGATTTTCTTTCAAAAAGAACTAGCTTCAGTACCTGAAGTTCAGACATTTGTGAAAGGAGTGCTGCATATTCAGCCCCCATTTGTGCCTCCTGTGGCACCTTGGGATCTCAACATGATGTTGAGTTTCTTAAAATCACATTGGTTTGAGCCACTAAAAACCGTGGATCTGAAATATCTCACGTGGAAAGTGGTCATGTTATTGGCCTTGGCTTCAGCCAGGCGAGTGTCAGAATTGGCGGCTTTATCATGTAAAAGCCCTTATCTGATTTTCCATATGGATAGGGCAGAATTGAGGACTCGTCCCCAGTTTCTCCCTAAGGTGGTGTCAGCGTTTCACCTGAACCAGCCTATTGTGGTGCCTGCGGCTACTAAGGACTTGGAGGACTCCAAGTTGCTAGACGTTGTCAGGGCCCTGAAAATATATGTTTCCAGGACGGCTGGAGTCAGAAAATCTGACTCGCTGTTTATCCTGTATGCACCCAACAAGCTGGGTGCTCCTGCTTCTAAGCAGTCTATTGCTCGCTGGATTTGTAGTACAATACAGCTTGCACATTCTGTGGCAGGCATGCCACAGCCAAAATCTGTAAATGCCCATTCCACAAGGAAGGTGGGCTCATCTTGGGCGGCTGCCCGAGGGGTCTCGGCTTTACAACTTTGCCGAGCAGCTACTTGGTCAGGGGCAAACACGTTTGCAAAATTCTACAAATTTGATACCCTGGCTGAGGAGGACCTGGAGTTCTCTCATTCGGTGCTACAGAGTCATCCGCACTCTCCCGCCCGTTTGGGAGCTTTGGTATAATCCCCATGGTCCTTACGGAGTTCCCAGCATCCACTAGGACGTTAGAGAAAATAAGAATTTACTCACCGGTAATTCTATTTCTCGTAGTCCGTAGTGGATGCTGGGCGCCCATCCCAAGTGCGGATTGTCTGCAATACTTGTAAATATAGTTATTGTTAACAAAAGGGTTATTGTTGAGCCATCTGTTGAGAGGCTCAGTTGTTTTCATACTGTCAAACTGGATATAGTATCACGAGTTGTACGGTGTGATTGGTGTGGCTGGTAAGAGTCTTACCCGGGATTCTAAATCCTTCCTTATTATGTCTGCTCGTCCGGGCACGGTGTCCTAACTGAGGCTTGGAGGAGGGTCATGGTGGGAGGAGCCAGTGCACACCAGGTAGTCCTAAATCTTTCTAGAGTGCCCAGCCTCCTTCGGAGCCCGCTATTCCCCATGGTCCTTACGGAGTTCCCAGCATCCACTACGGACTACGAGAAATAGAATTACCGGTGAGTAAATTCTTATTTTAAGCACTAAAATGTTCGACTACCTGGAATTAAATTACCAGCACAAAGTAGTTTTTTTTTTTTTTTAAATTCTTTATTTATACGTGGTTAAGCACAGAAAGAAAACATTACATGAATACATGGGACAGTTGGCCATCAGAGCCAGCGTCCAGTATAAACCACAAGTTTTCAAGTAAACAACAAGGTTAGTCAGTGTAGAAAGAACAGTAACCTTCAAACGTAGAATTCGGGGAGGGGGAGGGGAGATGGGAAAGGGGGACAGGGGGGGGGGAGAGAACCACGGAACAATCTGTGCATAGTATGTATCCTGGAAATAGTAAGATCAGAAGAAAGGGGAAGAGGGGGGTCAAGGAGGAGACGAGAGCAGGCAAGAAAAAGGGAAGAAAGAGGATAAAGAAAGAGAGAAGAAAAAAGAAGGAGATAGGTCGGAAGGAGAAATAGTAGGCAGTGCCCATGGGTCTACGGAGGAAGCTAGGAGCAAGAGGAGGGGGACGGCAATCTGCGTTCAGCAGCAAGCCAGGGGGCCCAGACCTGCTCAAAAATGTGGCCCCGGTCGTGGAGATAGTATGTAATCTTTTCCATTGAGGCAATGTGCCAAATTTTAGTTTTAAGGGATGGGAGGGAGGGTGGGGAGGGGCTCTTTCAATTAAGAGCTATCAGCGACTTTGCCGCCATTAGGATATGTGTGGCCAGCTTTTGGGAGAATTTATTGAGCAGCGGGGGAGGATAACATAGTAAGAAGATCCAAGGATCTTTCAGCACAGGAGATTCCAAAAGTGAATTGAGGAGGGAGTGGACTAGGTCCCAGAAGGACACAATGGCCGGGCAGGTCCACCATATGTGGAGCATAGTGCCTCTAGCCCCGCAGTTCCTCCAGCAAGTAGGGGAGGAAGACAGAAAGAATTTGTTAAGTCGGTCGGGGGTGTAATACCAACGGTAGTAAACTTTGTAGGCCGTTTCCTTAAAAGCAGTGGCAATAGAGCATTTAGCAATCCTCAGTCTCATGTCCTCCCAATCTTCACTTTCCGGTGGGGGCCCGAGATCCCGTTCCCATGCGAGCTCATGGGGCGGGAGGGGGGAAGGGAGGAGTCTAGTAAAAGAGAGTAGCGTTGGGAGATTACGCCTTTGGAGAGATGAGAGTTGATGCACAAGCTTTCAAAGGGGGTGAGGGCACGAAGTAAGGCGGTGGAGGGGAGAGAGCCTAGAAAGTGGCATATTTGTAGGAATTGGAAGGGATTAAGTGGTTGTGAAGGGGTCTTTTGTTGGAGGTCAGGCAGGGACAGCCATTGGCCCCGATCGGCAAAGTTGATCGGGAATTTGAGGCCCAGCGTTATCCATAAACGGGACCTCGTAGTTGAGAGTCCAGGAGGAAACATAGGGTTCTGCCAGATGGGGGTCAAGGGCGAGGGGGTAGTGGTGAGACCCTTCTTCAGGGAGAGGGAGTCCCAAGTTTTAAGGTTGAATTTAATAGTGGGGAGAAGTTTAGAGGTTGGGGTCGGGAGGTGGAGGGCAGACGCCATAAGGGGGTCAGGTCCGGGAGACCAATGAAGGCTGCCTCAATATCCAGCCAAGATACCGATCCCGGAGGAGCATAAGAGGTGACAATATGGGATAGGTGAGAGGCTAGGTAGTAAAGTTTGACATCAGGAAGGCCTCTACCTCTCGCGGAGGTTGGCCTTTTCAGGGTATTGGCAGCAATGTGGGGGGGTCTGTGATTCCAAATAAAATGCACAAGGGCTCGTTGGATAGTACGAAGAAAGAAGGCCGGGACTGCCACTGGGAGGGTCTGGAAAAGATAGAGCCATTTGGGAATTATGGTAATTTTAACCGCTATGATCCTGCCCAGCCACGAAATAAAAAGACTGTTCCAGGAGGTCAGGTCAGCGAGTGTGTTGGTGAGGAGGGGTGGGAAGTTTGAGCAGCGTTTGAGCCTCGGATAGATCCCTGGCCGTGAGGAGCTTCCCTTGGTGCCAAACCAGGATACGAAAAGGGAAACCCCAGCGGTATTTAACATTATGACGGGAGAGCAGGGAAGTAACGGGTTTGAAGTCCCTGCGTTTGCCCAGAGTGAGCGGAGATAAGTCCTGGAAAATCTGAAGAGGGGTATTCTGGAAAGTCACAGACCCCAGCCGTCGGGCCTCCCTCATGACAGCCTCCTTCGCAGTGAAATAGTGCAGTCGGAGAATGACATCCCTGGGCTGGGAGGAGTCCTGAGAGCGAGGTCGCAGGGCTCGATGCGCTCGATCCAGGAGGAGATGTTCCTCAGGGGTGTCAGGCGACAGGTGTGCAAAGAGGCGCTTGAGGTAGAGGTCAAGATGGGCCGCCTCGACCTCCTCAGGGACACCCCGAATCCTCAGGTTGTTTCTCCTCGCCCTATTGTCCTGGTCCTCATGCTCCTCCCGCAAGTGGGCAACATCTTGGCGGAGTTGATGGAAGTCGGTCTCGACCGTTTGTTGGAACGACACCACCTCCTCCACTCGTCGTTCAAGTTGATCGGTTCAGGAGCCGATGTCGGCAATATCGGATTTCAGGGAGTGGAGAGCCTGGACTGAGGTCTTAATGTCCCGCATCTCCTTAAGGAGGGAGAGAAAGTCCTTGCGGGTGAGTGGCGTGAGATCGTCATCTTCGGTTTCCGAGTCGGAGGGACCCTGGGGGGGTCCGGGAGTATCAGGCCTGCTCTTGGCCGGGGTGTTTTTTTTGGTAAGGAATGGTGTGAGGTCGGACCCCTGTGACTTTTTGCCACCCCTGGGCATCGTGAGCATATGGAGGAGGGGGTGGGTAACAGGGTGGGAAGTAGAGGTGGCGCTCCAGCAGTGAGGCTCAGGACCAGGGAAGGTAAGGCGAGGGCCTTAAGGAGGCATCATGGTGTGGTCAGCCGAGCCCGGCAGATGAGGTAGGTCCAGGGAGCCCCAGGAGAGCAGGGGGCCCACATGGCCCCGAAGAGGAGGCAGGCAGACAGAGATCGCAGGAGGCGGGGCTCTGTGTAGGACCACCCCCGTTCAGGGACCGCGGAGATGAGCCCCGGGCACGGACCAGCCAGTGACCGGGGCAGCATCGGGGCCGGATAGCAGGGGTGAGAGAGGTCTGCAGTCAACAGCGGCCTTCAAGTGGGATACAGTGCGTGCTCCAGTGAGCTGTGGCAGGGGGGGTCGCAACCTGCAGGTAGTGAAGGAGATGGGCCTGCAAAATGGCCGCCGCTGGTGTAGCAGACAGGGAGCTGCAAGATAACCCTATTCCAGAGCCCCTCAGGAGGGTCCCCGGCGTCTGGGGGACCCAGGGGGTCCAGGGCAGCCAGCAGGTATGTGCGGAGGAGGGAGGGATCCACCAGGCCCGCGGGAGCCCCTCGTGAGTGTGAGTCGGGCCCGGAGGTCCCGGGCGGGCCGCCGCCAAAATCGAGGCCCCGGCTTAGAATCGGGATGTAGACCTCAACCTCCGGGAAGCGCCGGGAGCCTCCGCAGCGCCCAGGAGCAGGTCGCAAGGCAGAGGCAGGGGCCGCAATGAGCGGTACATACCCCAGGGATCCCGCCCTCCGCCGTCAATCTTGGGTCTCTCCGGTTACAGGGCCAGCCGCCCGGCCCCCCGCGACCTCCGGTGAGACGGCCGCCGCTCGTGTTGCGGCCTCCAGGGTACGTCCCCCGGCCGGGCAGTCCCCAGTATCCAGGTGTGGGTAAGGGGGGACACAGGCGGGACGGGAGAGAAGCAGCCGCGCCCGGTAGTATCACGGCCCCGGTTCGCCACTTCGGCCCGGCTCCAAACTCGAGCCCCGGGCTTCAGGCCAGGGGGAGGCCGCAATTCGCAGGAGTGCTTAAAAGCACTCCCCGCCTCCGCGGGTCCCCCACAGCAGCTGCAAACACGTACAGGGGGTCACAATAGAGAATCTGGGGCGGCCTGGTGCAGGTCGGGGGAAGGAGAGGGATATTAGGGATATTGAGTGTGCAGGAGCTGGGGAGAGCACGTCCACTCTCCAAGACAGCCAGGCCACGCCCCCAGCACAAAGTAGTTTTAGTTTGGTGCCAACGCTCCAATAACCTTCAAGTTCTTCCACTTGCTGAATGTTGTAGAAAACTCTCCATGGGCGATCTTGACATTAGGGTGCTACATACTCACAGACACTTAGGGGGTGTTCAGTTATGGGTGGTGTGTGGCTGCACACCATTAACCACAGTACCCCAATATTATATTTTCTTGTGCACCTCTGAGAGGATGCGGAAGGACATATGTACAAGGTACCAGAATAACAGTCAGAACACTGTCACGTGCAGTAAATAAAACAAAAATAAAGTATAATAAACAAACCCAGAAGGTCACATACAGTAAACCACATCATATGATAATGTAACATGTATCTACATGATATTGGCCCTCATTCCGAGTTGTTCGCTCGCTAGCTACTTTTTGCAGAAATGCACACGCTAAGCCGCCGCCCTCTGGGAGTGAATCTTAGCTTTGCAGAATTGCGAAGAAAAGATTAGCAGAATTGCGAATAGAAATTTCTTTGCAGTTTCTGAGTAGCTCGAGATTTACTCTGCCACTGCGATCAGTTCAGTCAGTTTCGTTCCTGGTTTGACGTCACAAACACATCCAGCGTTCGTCCATACACTCCCCCGTTTCTCCAGCCACTCCCGCGTTTTTTCCCGAAACGCCTGCGTTTTTTCGCACACTCCCATAAAACGGCCAGTTTCCACCCAGAAACACCCACTTCCTGTCAATCACACTTCCGATCACCAGAACGATGAAAAATCTTCGTTAAGCCGTGAGTAAAATACCAAACTTTTGTGCTAATTTACTTGGCGCAGGTGCACTGCGAACATTGCGCATGCGCAGTTTTCAACTAATCGCTCCGATGCGAAAAAAACTAACGAGCGAACAACTCGGAATGAGGGCCATTGTTTTTCCCTTGCATTAATAAACTTCCTAACTGCTATTTTTTTAATCAAATAAATGAAATAAAAGGTTAATGCTTAAATAAAAATGTATTCCAATTAGAGATGAGCGGATTCGGTTTTACTCGGATTTACTCGGTTCTCAAAACGGCATCTTATTGGCTCACGGATGTCATGTGTTTTGGATAGCCAATCAGATGCCGTTTTGAGAACCGAGTAAATCTGAATAAAACCAAATCCGCTCATCTCTAATTCCAATAATAAAGCTTTGTTTCTGGTAATAACGTTCATGACAAATATGCACAATGAAGCAGTAACACTATTGATAGATAAGGACGGGTAGGGGACTCAGCGTCGACAGTGTCTAGGTTGACGCCCATTAGGTCGACACCTATTGGTCGACAGTGGCTAGGTCGACACTAGAAATAGGTCAACACAGCCATTAGGTCGACATGAAAAAAGGTCGACATGAGTTTTTCATGGGTTTTTTTTGGTGTTGTTATCTTCGTAAAGTGACCGGGAACCCCAATTAGTGCACCGTGTCCCCTCGCATGGCTCGCGCAAGGTGCATCGCTCTACTACCGCTGCGCTCGGCACAGGTTACCATTCCCAATCGTAATCCACGTGGATCGTAAAGTATGAAAAAGTTTAAAAAAAAGAATTTAAAAAAACAACAACTCACATCGACCTTGCTCGCGTCGAGCTAATGGTCATGTCGACCTATTTAAAGTGTCGACCCAGAGTCCGGATACCACAAGGACATGATAACAGGTCAGCCCTCTGCCGCTTTAATAAATAGAACCCCTTAATCATTGTGTGGAAATGTCACTTAAGTCTAATTGTTACTGTGCACAGACGTTGGAGCCTATGTAGAAGTTGTACTGTGCTTGTGTTATATACACATTATAGGACAGGGGTTCTCAACCACATCCTCAAGTACCACTAAGAGGTCATGTTTTGTGGAAACAGGAGGGATAATAATTAATTAGTGACCGAGCAAAATAGATTAACTCCCCTGTGCAGGATTACAGAGATCCTCAACACATGACACGTTAGTGGTGTTTAAGGATTAGGGTTGAGAATCCTTGCTATAGAATAGCAACATATACTGAGAATTACAACTGGGATCCGATCAGAATCCCGGTGTTGGGCATCCCGGCAGTCGGAATACTGACGCCAGAATCCCGAAAAAACTGCTCGGAATACCAACCCGGGGATCCCGACATGAATCAATGGTGGCGCTGGTATTCCGAACGCTGGGATCTCAAATGGGGATTAGGTTTAGGCTGCGGGGGAAGGGTTAGGGTTAGGATGCTGGAGGGGAAAGGTTAGTATACTGGAAGGGTAGGATTAGGGTTAGGATGCTGGAGGGGAAAGGTTAGTATACTGGAAGGGTAGGGTTAGGGTTAGGATGCTGGAGGGTTAGGGTTAGGATGCTGGAGGGGAAAGGTTAGTATACTGGAAGGGTAGGGTTAGGATGCTGGAGGGTTAGGTTTAGGATGCTGGAGGGGAAAGGTTAGTATACTGGAAGGGTAGGGTTAGGGTTAGGATGCTGGAGGGTTAGGGTTAGGATGCTGGAGGGGAAAGGTTAGTAAACTGGAAGGGTATGATTAGGGTTAGGATGCTGGAGGGGAAAGGTTAGTATACTGGAAGGGTAGGATTAGGGTTAGGATGCTGGAGGGGAAAGGTTAGTACACTGGAAGGGTAGGGTTAGGGTTAGGATGCTGGAGGGTTAGGGTTAGGATGCTGGAGGGGAAAGGTTAGTAAACTGGAAGGGTATGATTAGGGTTAGGATGCTGGAGGGGAAAGGTTAGTATACTGGAAGGGTAGGGTTAGGGTTAGGATGCTGGAGGGGAAAGGTTAGTACACTGGAAGGGTAGGGTTAGGATGCTGGAGGGTTAGGGTTAGGATGCTGGAGGGGAAGGGTTAAGGTTAGACTGCAGGGAGGGAGGGTTGCGGTTAGGCACCACCGTGGATGGTTAAGGTTAGGCTGCAGGATGGGGGGGGTTAGGGTCAGGCTACGGGGAGGGATGGTAAGAAATTAGGGATAGTATACTTGCCAGTTAGGTGTCGGGATCCTGAGCATCGAGATGCTGCTGGCATATTCTGATTGCCGGCATCCCAAGCGTCGGGATCCATATACCATCCCTCACAACTGTATACAGACCAGTACAGTGCATTTGTCCACATATACAAAATAAGCAGAAAAGACGTGCATTGCAGTAGCTGGTAGAACTAGCGCGGTAGTACTGTGCTAATCAGAGAGACGATGTACTACATGGTGAAATGCGTAAGGCTTAGAACTGTCTATGGACATGTGATACAGCTTTAGAATGTAGGCACATTGTAATAATGAGCAGCATTTGTCTGATTGCAGGTTTCCTACTCATTCATTAAATTATGATGTACCAAGCAAGTTGTTTTCTTTTTGGGAAAGACCACAATCTAGATTTCTACACCCAGATAAAACATTGTAAGTAAAATGAATAGGGTTGCAGTCTATGCAGCAGGGTGGATCTATAGGGGGAGATAGATCAAAGCTTGGAGAGAGATAGAGTGCCAACCAATCAGCTCCTAACTGTCACTTTTCAAACACAGCCTGTAACTTGGCAGGAGCTGATTGGCTGGTACTTTATCACCTTCCACTTTATCTCTCTCCAAGCTTTGATACTGTACATCTCCCTCTAACAGTATATCGTGTCAGCTACAATACCTTGGTTGATTCGTGATCATGATGTTCCCTTTCGCCAGTGTTTCTAGAATTGAACCAAAAGTGGAACATTTGATGTTATATTTCAGCAATACTCCCCACCCACAGCTGTGATGGTGTAACAGTTACACCACTGAGGAATTAGTGCGGTGTGTACAAGAAAGAGGCTCTGTTATACATGGTAGGGTTACCCGATTCCAATACTTCTCTCTTTATTCAGATTAAAGTATTACAAAATTATTCTGTAATATGTGCTATAATGATCAATTAACTGCAATTGACTTACTGCAGTTGTAACAGTTTCATATATCTAGTGTTTTCTAATAGTCTGCTCTACGTATATATATATGTATATATATATATATACATATATATTTATTTCTGCTTTACTGGTGGAGCTTGTATATTGTATAGAACAAGTGGCTGTTGTCCCCAGTGCTGCCTCTGGGTTTCTCTCTCTCTCTCTCTCTCTTTTGAGCAAATGTACCAAGCCTTTAGGAGAGATAAAGGGGAGAGAGATAAAGTACCAACCAACCGGCTCCTGTCATTTTTCAATCACAGCCTGTAACATGACAGGAGCTGATTGGCTGGTACTTTATCTCTCTCTACTTTATCAGTCTCCAAGGCTTCGTACATCTCCCCCAATTCTTACCTTTCCTGCTGTCTTTATTTCCTCCTCTCTCTCTCTTCAGAACCCCCCCCCCCCCTTTGTTTCTCCTTTCTCCCTCTTGTTCCATCTTTTTTTTTTCTTTCTTTTTTAATATTGTGTATTTATTTAGATGTCACAGTATATTATTATTACAATCCGTTGTATGGCGCCTTACAAAGTACAGAAACAGCATGCACAAAATAATGACAAAAGTGACAAAACATAGCAGAACATGGCAAGGTTTATATACAAGGCTGTCATAAGACCAAACAGGCCAATCCCAAAGGTTTGGTGCTCTTTTTGACAGCAGAGGCGTAACTAGGGTTTTCGGAGCCCAGGGTAAGCTGAAAAGTGGCGCCCCCCCCAAAAATAAAAATAAATAAATAAATAAAATAATAACATATATATACCCCCTAAGAAATTATGTGCGCGCACTGAAAAATGGGCGTGGTCACATACGAGAAGGGGCGTGGCCACTGAAAATGGGGCATTCCAACATGACTATCACCTACCCCCTGCGTCATCTCTCAGCACACTGTCACCTTCCCCTTGTGTCGCCTCTCAGCACACTATCACCTACCCCTTGTGTCGTCTCTCAGCACACTATCACCTACCCCTTGTGTCGTCTCTCAGCACACTATTACCTACCCCTTGTATCATCTCTCAGCACACTATCACCTCCCCTTTGTGTCGTCTCTCAGCACACTATCACCTACCCCTTGTATCATCTCTCAGCACACTATCACCTCCCCCTTGTGTCGTCTCTCAGCACACTATCACCTACCCCTTGTGTCGTCTCTCAGCACGCTATCACCTCCCCCTTGTGTCGTCTCTCAGCACACTATCACCTCCCCCTTGTGTCATCTCTCAGCACACTATCACCTCCCCCTTGTGTCATCTCTCAGCACACTATCAACTCCCCTTTGTGTCGTCTCTCAGCACACTATCACCTACCCCTTGTGTCGTCTCTCAGCACGCTATCACCTCCCCCTTGTGTCGTCTCTCAGCACACTATCACCTCCCCCTTGTGTCATCTCTCAGCACACTATCACCTCCCCCTTGTGTCATCTCTCAGCACACTATCAACTCCCCTTTGTGTCGTCTCTCAGCACACTATCACCTACCCCTTGTGTCATCTCTCAGCACACTATCACCTCCCCTTTGTGTCGTCTCTCAGCACACTATCACCTCCCCCTTGTATCATCTCTCAGCACACTATCACCTCCCCCTTGTGTCGTCTCTCAGCACACTATCACCTCCCCCTTGTGTCGTGTCTCAGCACACTATCACCTACCCCTTGTGTCGTCTCTCAGCACGCTATCACCTCCCCCTTGTGTCGTCTCTCAGCACACTATCACCTCCCCCTTGTGTCATCTCTCAGCACACTATCACCTCCCCCTTGTGTCATCTCTCAGCACACTATCACCTCCCCCTGCATAGTCTCTCAGCACACTATCACCTCCCCCTTGTGTCGTCTCTCAGCACACTATCACCTCCCCCTTGTGTCATCTCTCAGCACACTATCACCTCCCCCTTGTGTCATCTCTCAGCACACTATCACCTCCCCCTGCATAGTCTCTCAGCACACTATCACCTCCCCCTTGTGTCGTCTCTCAGCACACTATCACCTACCCCTTGTATCATCTCTCAGCACACTATCACCTCCCCTTTGTGTCGTCTCTCAGCACACTATCACCTACCCCTTGTATCATCTCTCAGCACACTATCACCTCCCCCTTGTGTCGTCTCTCAGCACACTATCACCTACCCCTTGTGTCGTCTCTCAGCACGCTATCACCTCCCCCTTGTGTCGTCTCTCAGCACACTATCACCTCCCCCTTGTGTCATCTCTCAGCACACTATCACCTCCCCCTTCTGTCATCTCTCAGCACACTATCAACTCCCCTTTGTGTCGTCTCTCAGCACACTATCACCTACCCCTTGTGTCATCTCTCAGCACACTATCACCTCCCCTTTGTGTCGTCTCTCAGCACACTATCACCTACCCCTTGTATCATCTCTCAGCACACTATCACCTCCCCCTTGTATCATCTCTCAGCACACTATCACCTCCCCCTTGTGTCGTCTCTCAGCACACTATCACCTACCCCTTGTGTCGTCTCTCAGCACACTATCACCTCCCCCTTGTGTCGTGTCTCAGCACACTATCACCTACCCCTTGTGTCGTCTCTCAGCACGCTATCACCTCCCCCTTGTGTCGTCTCTCAGCACACTATCACCTCCCCCTTGTGTCATCTCTCAGCACACTATCACCTCCCCCTTGTGTCATCTCTCAGCACACTATCACCTCCCCCTGCATAGTCTCTCAGCACACTATCACCTCCCCCTTGTGTCGTCTCTCAGCACACTATCACCTCCCCCTTGTGTCATCTCTCAGCACACTATCACCTCCCCCTTGTGTCATCTCTCAGCACACTATCACCTCCCCCTGCATAGTCTCTCAGCACACTATCACCTCCCCCTTGTGTCGTCTCTCAGCACACTATCACCTACCCCTTGTATCATCTCTCAGCACACTATCACCTCCCCTTTGTGTCGTCTCTCAGCACACTATCACCTACCCCTTGTATCATCTCTCAGCACACTATCACCTCCCCCTTGTGTCGTCTCTCAGCACACTATCACCTACCCCTTTTGTCGTCTCTCAGCACGCTATCACCTCCCCCTTGTGTCGTCTCTCAGCACACTATCACCTCCCCCTTGTGTCATCTCTCAGAACACTATCACCTCCCCCTTGTGTCATCTCTCAGCACACTATCAACTCCCCTTTGTGTCGTCTCTCAGCACACTATCACCTACCCCTTGTGTCATCTCTCAGCACACTATCACCTCCCCTTTGTGTCGTCTCTCAGCACACTATCACCTACCCCTTGTATCATCTCTCAGCACACTATCACCTCCCCCTTGTATCATCTCTCAGCACACTATCACCTCCCCCTTGTGTCGTCTCTCAGCACACTATCACCTACCCCTTGTGTCGTCTCTCAGCACACTATCACCTCCCCCTTGTGTCATCTCTCGGCACGCTATCACCTCCCCCTTATGTCGTCTCTCAGCACACTATCACCTACCCCTTGTATCATCTCTCAGCACACTATCACCTACCCCTTGTATCATCTCTCAGCACGCTATCACCTCCCCCTTGTGTCGTCTCTCAGCACACTATCACCTACCCCTTGTGTCGTCTCTCAGCACACTATCATTCAATTTTTGCACATTACGGCAGTAGAGTCCCCTTTTTACACAGTACGCGGGCAGAGTCCCCTATTTGCACAGTATGCAGGCAGAGTCCCCTTTTTGCCTAGTGCCCCACAGTGCCAGATGCACAGTGTCCCACAGATATACACATTGCCAGATACACATCCCCCCACTCACCGCTCACAACGCTGGCGCTGCCCAGGCCACTGCTTTCTGCTATCTGAGGGAGGAGAGCGCAGCGCTTCTCCTACTCCTCTATAAACCATGTAGTCTGGTCTCCTGCTGCCGGCCACGGGTATCTTGGCGCCGATTCTTTAGCCAATCAGGAGCTGGTCCGCGAGCTCTGATTGGATAACAAACCAAACGAAGGAGACTCGCCGCGCTGCCGCCGGAGACCAGACACAGCAGATTGAGGGGCAGGAGAGGCGCTGCACTCTCCTCGCCTCACATAGCAGCGGGACAGGGACGGCCCAGGGGCAGAGCTACAGCAGCGGGGGCGAGTGGGCATGATGCCCTGGCTGCCAGCGGCGCCCCCCTCTGCTGGACCTGCCAGGGCGCCCAGGGCACATGCCCTGCTCGACCCCCCCTTAGTTACGCCTCTGGTTGACAGTGGGGAGATGATGGTATAAGCCAGAGAAGCAAAAGGACATGAGGGACGAGGGTCCTGCTTGTGAGAGCTTACAGTCTAAGGGGCAGTTCATAATGTTCTGGGAACTCTTAGAATGTTGCACAAGAAAAGGAATAAAACATCTAAAAAACAACAAAGCATTAACAAAGACTCTTGCACAATTGCACGTAGCCTCCGAGCTCCCCTGGGTTCTGTTACTGTATATAGCATGACCAGTTTCCGCATTACTTAACTGTCCAGAGGCAATTTCACCAACTGCAGTTTGTGTAATAAAGATGAACCAGTTTGGGATTTTTTGGATATTTAAACTTTTTATTTGTATAGAGCACAAGTTATATTAATGTTGAGATAATCTCCTATACATGGTATTGTTATAATAAGGATAAAAGGGATGCTCAACAAGTTGCTTATAAAAAGCCACAAAAAAAAAAAAACAATTAGGGGCCTATTTGTCAATAAATATTTGTGGGATATCCCCAGGAACATTTCTGTGGGTTACCTGCAAATGTTAAGGATCCCCAACATTTACCATGGAGGTGCCGCAGCAGATATCTTTACATTTTTGACCGCAAAGCAGTTTCTATTAGAGATGAGCGGGTTCGGTTCTCAGAGAACCGAACCCTACCGGACTTTGCCTCCCGAGTTCGGTTCCGAGCCCGGCTCGGGTTTTCCCGCGTGACTCGGAAACCCGAACGCGGCAAAACGTCATCATCCCGCTGTCGGATTCTCGCGAGATTTGGATTCCATATAAGGAGCTGCGCGTCGCGGCCATTTTCACTCAAGTCTCGGAGAGTGTATTGAGAGGACGTGTCCTCAGTGTTCAGTGTCTGTGTGGGGGCGGGAAAGTGGGGTGGTGAGTCTTGTGCTGTCTTGTGCTGTCCAGTGTAGTCAGTGTATTGTGCTGCATCAGTCCAGCCATTCACAGTGTTGGTGTTCTCTACTGCCATATATCCAGTGTAGCTGTATAAAGTGGTGTTGTGTTGTGCTGCTCAGTCCAGTCCAGTGTAGTCAGTGTATTGTGCTGCATCAGTCCAGGCAGTCACAGTGTTGGTATTCTCTGCTGCCATATATCCAGTGTAGCTGTATAAAGTGGTGTTGTGCTGCATCAGACCAGTGGTAGTGTCCTGTCCATCAGTCATTCCAGTGATGATATACGCTGCTGCTATATGTCCACTGCTACAGTATTATAATAATTATAACAACAACCACAAGTCCCTTACAGTGTCATTGTGTTGTGCTGCGTCAGACCAGTGGTAGTGTCCTGTCCATCAGTCATTCCAGTGACCAGGCAGTCACAGTGGTATACGCTGCTGCTATATGTCCACTGCTACAGTATAATAATAACAACAACAACAACAAGTCCCTTACAGTGTTGCTGTGTTGTGCTGCATCAGACCAGTGGTAGTGTCCTGGCCATCAGTCATTCCAGTCATTCCTGTGCCGCATATTGGCCCTCATTCCGAGTTGTTCGCTCTGTATTTTTCTTCGCATCGCAGCGATTTTCCGCTAATTGCGCATGCGCAATGTTCGCACTGCGACTGCGCCAAGTAAATTTGCTAAGAAGTTTGGTATTTTACTCACGGTATTACAAGGTTTTTTCTTCGTTCTGGTGATCGTAATGTGATTGACAGGAAGTGGGTGTTTCTGGGCGGAAACTGGACGTTTTATGGGAGTGTGTGAAAAAATGCTGCCATTTCTGGGAAATACGCGGGAGTGGCTGGAGAAACGGGGGAGTGTCTGGGCGAACGCTGGGTGTGTTTGTGACGTCAAACCAGGAACGAAACTGACTGAACGGATCGCAATGGCAGAGTAAGTGTCGAGCTACTCAGAAACTGCTAAGAAATTTCTATTCGCAATTTAGAGAATCTTTCGTTCGCAATTTTGCTAAGCTAAGATTCACTCCCAGTAGGCGGCGGCTTAGCGTGTGCAATGCTGCTAAAAGCAGCTTGCGAGCGAACAACTCGGAATGAGGGCCCTTGTCTTATATAACTCCCAAAAAATAATGGAGAACAAAAATTTGGAGGATAAAATAGGAAAAGATCAAGAACCACTTCCTCCTAGTGCTGAAGCTGCTGCCACTAGCCATGACATAGATGATGAAATGCCATCAATGTCGTCTGCCAAGGCCGATGCCCAATGTGATAGTAGAGGGCATGTAAAATCTAAAAGCCAAAGTTCAGTAAAAAGAACCAAAAAAAGAAATTTAAATCGTCTGAGGAGAAACGTAAACTTGCCAATATGCCATTTACGACACGGAGTGGCAAGGAACGGCTGAGGCCCTGGCCTATGTTCATGACTAATGGTTCAGCTTCACATGACGATGGAAGCCCTCATCCTCCTGCTAGAAAAATTTAAAGAGTTAAGCTGGAAAAAGCACAAAAAAGAACTGTGCATTCTGAGATGGTATCACAAATCCCCAAGGAGAGTCCAAGTGTGTCGGCGGTTGCGATGCCTGACCTTCCCAACACTGGATGGGAAGAGGTGGCTCCTTCCACCATTTGCACGCCCCCTGCAAGTGCTGGAAGGAGCACCCACAGTCCAGTTCCTGATATTGAAATTGTAGATGTCACTGTTGAAGTACACCAGGATGAGGATATGGGTGTTGCTGGCGCTGAGGAGGAAGTTGACGATGAGGATTCTGATGGTGATGTGGTTTGTTTAAGTCAGGCACCATGGGAGACACCTGTTGTCCACGGGGAAGAAGAAGCCCATTGTGATGCCTGGGCAAACTACCAAAAAAGCCACCTCTTCGGTGTGGAATTATTTCTGCACAAATCCGGACAACATGTGTCAAGCCATGTGTTGCCTCTGTCAATCTGTAATAAGTAGGGGTAAGGATGTTAACCACCTAGGAACATCCTCCCTTATATGTCAACTGCAGCGCATTCATCAGAAGTCAGTGTCAAGTTGTGAAACTTTGGGTAAGAGCGTAAGCAGTCCACTGACACCTAAATCCCTTCTTCCTCCTGTACCCAAGCTCCTGCAAGCCACACCACCAACTCCCTCAACGTCAACTTCCTCCTCAGTCAGGAACGTCAGTATGTTATGATTCCAGCACTCTGGTCTGAGGAGATCTTATAACTAGAGATGAGCGGGTTCGGTTTCTCTGAATCCGAACCCGCCAGAACTTCATGTTTTTTTTCACGGGTCCGAGCGACTCGGATCTTCCCGCCTTGCTCGGTTAACCCGAGCGCGCCCGAACGTCATCATGACGCTGTCGGATTCTCGCGAGGCTCGGATTCTATCGCGAGACTCGGATTCTATATAAGGAGCCGCGCGTCGCCGCCATTTTCACACGTGCATTGAGATTGATAGGGAGAGGACGTGGCTGGCGTCCTCTCCGTTTAGAATTAGAATAGATTAGAGAGACACTTGATTTACTAATTTTGGGGAGCATTAGGAGTACTCAGTAGTGTACAGTGCAGAGTTTTGCTGATAGTGACCAGTGACCACCACTTTTATTTATAATCCGTTCTCTGCCTGAAAAAAGCGATACACAGCACACAGTGACTCAGTCACATACCATATCTGTGTGCACTGCTCAGGCTCAGGCCAGTGTGCTGCATCATCTATTATCTATATATAATATTATATATATCTGTCTGACTGCTCAGCTCACACAGCTTATAATTGTGGGGGAGACTGGGGAGCACTACTGCAGTGCCAGTTATAGGTTATAGCAGGAGCCAGGAGTACATAATATATTATATAGTGAGTGACCACCAGACACACAGTGCAGTTTATTTAATATATCCGTTCTCTGCCTGAAAAAAGCGATACACACAGTGACTCAGTCAGTCACATACCATATCTGTGTGCACTGCTCAGGCTCAGGCCAGTGTGCTGCATCATCTATATATATATTATATATCTGTCTGACTGCTCAGCTCACACAGCTTATAATTGTGGGGGAGACTGGGGAGCACTACTGCAGTGCCAGTTATAGGTTATAGCAGGAGCCAGGAGTACATAATATTATATTAAAATTAAACAGTGCACACTTTTGCTGCAAGAGTGCCACTGCCATGTGACTAGTGACCAGTGACCTGACCACCAGTATATAATATTAGTAGTATACTATCTCTTTATCAACCAGTCTATATTAGCAGCAGACACAGTACAGTGCGGTAGTTCACGGCTGTGGCTACCTCTGTGTCGGCACTCGGCAGCCCGTCCATAATTGTATATACCACCTAACCGTGGTTTTTTTTTCTTTCTTTATACATACATACTAGTTACGAGTATACTATCTCTTTATCAACCAGTCTATATATTAGCAGCAGACACAGTACAGTGCGGTAGTTCACGGCTGTGGCTACCTCTGTGTCGGCACTCGGCAGCCCGTCCATAATTGTATATACCACCTAACCGTGGTTTTTTTTTCTTTCTTTATACATACATACTAGTTACGAGTATACTATCTCTTTATCAACCAGTCTATATTAGCAGCAGACACAGTACAGTGCGGTAGTTCACGGCTGTGGCTACCTCTGTGTCGGCACTCGGCAGCCCGTCCATAATTGTATATACCACCTAACCGTGTTTTTTTTTTCTTTCTTTATACATACATACTAGTTACGAGTATACTATCTCTTTATCAACCAGTCTATATATTAGCAGCAGACACAGTACAGTGCGGTAGTTCACGGCTGTGGCTACCTCTGTGTCGGCACTCGGCAGCCCGTCCATAATTGTATATACCACCTAACCGTGGTTTTTTTTTCTTTCTTTATACATACATACTAGTTACGAGTATACTATCTCTTTATCAACCAGTCTATATATTAGCAGCAGACACAGTACAGTGCGGTAGTTCACGGCTGTGGCTACCTCTGTGTCGGCACTCGGCAGCCCGTCCATAATTGTATATACCACCTAACCGTGTTTTTTTTTTCTTTCTTTATACATACATACTAGTTACGAGTATACTATCTCTTTATCAACCAGTCTATATATTAGCAGCAGACACAGTACAGTGCGGTAGTTCACGGCTGTGGCTACCTCTGTGTCGGCACTCGGCAGCCCGTCCATAATTGTATATACCACCTAACCGTGGTTTTTTTTTCTTTCTTTATACATACATACTAGTTACGAGTATACTATCTCTTTATCAACCAGTCTATATATTAGCAGCAGACACAGTACAGTGCGGTAGTTCACGGCTGTGGCTACCTCTGTGTCGGCACTCGGCAGCCCGTCCATAATTGTATATACCACCTAACCGTGGTTTTTTTTCCTTTCTTTATACATACATACTAGTTACGAGTATACTATCTCTTTATCAACCAGTCTATATATTAGCAGCAGACACAGTACAGTGCGGTAGTTCACGGCTGTGGCTACCTCTGTGTCGGCACTCGGCAGCCCGTCCATAATTGTATATACCACCTAACCGTGGTTTTTTTTTTCTTTCTTTATACATACATACTAGTTACGAGTATACTATCTCTTTATCAACCAGTCTATATATTAGCAGCAGACACAGTACAGTGCGGTAGTTCACGGCTGTGGCTACCTCTGTGTCGGCACTCGGCAGCCCGTCCATAATTGTATATACCACCTAACCGTGGTTTTTTTTTCTTTCTTTATACATACATACTAGTTACGAGTATACTATCTCTTTATCAACCAGTCTATATATTAGCAGCAGACACAGTACAGTGCGGTAGTTCACGGCTGTGGCTACCTCTGTGTCGGCACTCGGCAGCCCGTCCATAATTGTATATACCACCTAACCGTGGTTTTTTTTTTCTTTCTTTATACATACATACTAGTTACGAGTATACTATCTCTTTATCAACCAGTCTATATATTAGCAGCAGACACAGTACAGTGCGGTAGTTCACGGCTGTGGCTACCTCTGTGTCGGCACTCGGCAGCCCGTCCATAATTGTATATACCACCTAACCGTGGTTTTTTTTTCTTTCTTTATACATACATACTAGTTACGAGTATACTATCTCTTTATCAACCAGTCTATATATTAGCAGCAGACACAGTACAGTGCGGTAGTTCACGGCTGTGGCTACCTCTGTGTCGGCACTCGGCAGCCCGTCCATAATTGTATATACCACCTAACCGTGTTTTTTTTTTCTTTCTTTATACATACATACTAGTTACGAGTATACTATCTCTTTATCAACCAGTCTATATATTAGCAGCAGACACAGTACAGTGCGGTAGTTCACGGCTGTGGCTACCTCTGTGTCGGCACTCGGCAGCCCGTCCATAATTGTATATACCACCTAACCGTGGTTTTTTTTTCTTTCTTTATACATACATACTAGTTACGAGTATACTATCTCTTTATCAACCAGTCTATATATTAGCAGCAGACACAGTACAGTGCGGTAGTTCACGGCTGTGGCTACCTCTGTGTCGGCACTCGGCAGCCCGTCCATAATTGTATATACCACCTAACCGTGGTTTTTTTTTCTTTCTTTATACATACATACTAGTTACGAGTATACTATCTCTTTATCAACCAGTCTATATATTAGCAGCAGACACAGTACAGTGCGGTAGTTCACGGCTGTGGCTACCTCTGTGTCGGCACTCGGCAGCCCGTCCATAATTGTATATACCACCTAACCGTGGTTTTTTTTTCTTTCTTTATACATACATACTAGTTACGAGTATACTATCTCTTTATCAACCAGTCTATATATTAGCAGCAGACACAGTACAGTGCGGTAGTTCACGGCTGTGGCTACCTCTGTGTCGGCACTCGGCAGCCCGTCCATAATTGTATACTAGTATCCAATCCATCCATCTCCATTGTTTACCTGAGGTGCCTTTTAGTTGTGCCTATTAAAATATGGAGAACAAAAATGTTGAGGTTCCAAAATTAGGGAAAGATCAAGATCCACTTCCACCTCGTGCTGAAGCTGCTGCCACTAGTCATGGCCGAGACGATGAAATGCCAGCAACGTCGTCTGCCAAGGCCGATGCCCAATGGCATAGTACAGAGCATGTCAAAACCAAAACACCAAATATCAGTAAAAAAAGGACTCCAAAACCTAAAATAAAATTGTCGGAGGAGAAGCGTAAACTTGCCAATATGCCATTTACCACACGGAGTGGCAAGGAACGGCTGAGGCCCTGGCCTATGTTCATGGCTAGTGGTTCAGCTTCACATGAGGATGGAAGCACTCAGCCTCTCGCTAGAAAACTGAAAAGACTCAAGCTGGCAAAAGCACCGCAAAGAACTGTGCGTTCTTTGAAATCCCAAATCCACAAGGAGAGTCCAATTGTGTCGGTTGCGATGCCTGACCTTCCCAACACTGGACGTGAAGAGCATGCGCCTTCCACCATTTGCACGCCCCCTGCAAGTGCTGGAAGGAGCACCCGCAGTCCAGTTCCTGATAGTCAGATTGAAGATGTTGAAGTACACCAGGATGAGGAGGATATGGGTGTTGCTGGCGCTGGGGAGGAAATTGACCAGGAGGATTCTGATGGTGAGGTGGTTTGTTTAAGTCAGGCACCCGGGGAGACACCTGTTGTCCGTGGGAGGAATATGGCCGTTGACATGCCAGGTGAAAATACCAATAAAAATCAGCTCTTCGGTGTGGAGGTATTTCACCAGAAATGCGGACAACAGGTGTCAAGCCGTGTGTTCCCTTTGTCAAGCTGTAATAAGTAGGGGTAAGGACGTTAACCACCTCGGAACATCCTCCCTTATACGTCACCTGCAGCGCATTCATAATAAGTCAGTGACAAGTTCAAAAACTTTGGGTGACAGCGGAAGCAGTCCACTGACCAGTAAATCCCTTCCTCTTGTAACCAAGCTCACGCAAACCACCCCACCAACTCCCTCAGTGTCAATTTCCTCCTTCCCCAGGAATGCCAATAGTCCTGCAGGCCATGTCACTGGCAATTCTGACGAGTCCTCTCCTGCCTGGGATTCCTCCGATGCATCCTTGCGTGTAACGCCTACTGCTGCTGGCGCTGCTGTTGTTGCCGCTGGGAGTCGATGGTCATCCCAGAGGGGAAGTCGTAAGCCCACTTGTACTACTTCCAGTAAGCAATTGACTGTTCAACAGTCCTTTGCGAGGAAGATGAAATATCACAGCAGTCATCCTACTGCAAAGCGGATAACTGAGTCCTTGACAACTATGTTGGTGTTAGACGTGCGTCCGGTATCCGCCGTTAGTTCACAGGGAACTAGACAATTTATTGAGGCAGTGTGCCCCCGTTACCAAATACCATCTAGGTTCCACTTCTCTAGGCAGGCGATACCGAGAATGTACACGGACGTCAGAAAAAGACTCACCAGTGTCCTAAAAAATGCAGTTGTACCCAATGTCCACTTAACCACGGACATGTGGACAAGTGGAGCAGGGCAGGGTCAGGACTATATGACTGTGACAGCCCACTGGGTAGATGTATGGACTCCCGCCGCAAGAACAGCAGCGGCGGCACCAGTAGCAGCATCTCGCAAACGCCAACTCTTTCCTAGGCAGGCTACGCTTTGTATCACCGCTTTCCAGAATACGCACACAGCTGAAAACCTCTTACGGCAACTGAGGAAGATCATCGCGGAATGGCTTACCCCAATTGGACTCTCCTGTGGATTTGTGGCATCGGACAACGCCAGCAATATTGTGTGTGCATTAAATATGGGCAAATTCCAGCACGTCCCATGTTTTGCACATACCTTGAATTTGGTGGTGCAGAATTTTTTAAAAAACGACAGGGGCGTGCAAGAGATGCTGTCGGTGGCCAGAAAAATTGCGGGACACTTTCGGCGTACAGGCACCACGTACAGAAGACTGGAGCGCCACCAAAAACTACTGAACCTGCCCTGCCATCATCTGAAGCAAGAAGTGGTAACGAGGTGGAATTCAACCCTCTATATGCTTCAGAGGTTGGAGGAGCAGCAAAAGGCCATTCAAGCCTATACAATTGAGCACGATATAGGAGATGGAATGCACCTGTCTCAAGTGCAGTGGAGAATGATTTCAACGTTGTGCAAGGTTCTGATGCCCTTTGAACTTGCCACACGTGAAGTCAGTTCAGACACTGCCAGCCTGAGTCAGGTCATTCCCCTCATCAGGCTTTTGCAGAAGAAGCTGGAGGCATTGAAGAAAGAGCTAAAAGGGAGCGATTCCGCTAGGCATGTGGGACTTGTGGATGCAGCCCTTAATTCGCTTAACAAGGATTCACGGGTGGTCAATCTGTTGAAATCAGAGCACTACATTTTGGCCACCGTGCTCGATCCTAGATTTAAAGCCTACCTTGGATCTCTCTTTCCGGCAGACACAGGTCTGCTGGGGTTGAAAGACCTGCTGGTGACAAAATTGTCAAGTCAAGCGGAACGCGACCTGTCAACATCTCCTCCTTCACATTCTCCCGCAACTGGGGGTGCGAGGAAAAGGCTCAGAATTCCGAGCCCACCCGCTGGCGGTGATGCAGGGCAGTCTGGAGCGACTGCTGATGCTGACATCTGGTCCGGACTGAAGGACCTGACAACGATTACGGACATGTCGTCTACTGTCACTGCATATGATTCTCTCAACATTGATAGAATGGTGGAGGATTATATGAGTGACCGCATCCAAGTAGGCACGTCACACAGTCCGTACTTATACTGGCAGGAAAAAGAGGCAATTTGGAGGCCCTTGCACAAACTGGCTTTATTCTACCTAAGTTGCCCTCCCACAAGTGTGTACTCCGAAAGAGTGTTTAGTGCCGCCGCTCACCTTGTCAGCAATCGGCGTACAAGGTTACATCCAGAAAATGTGGAGAAGATGATGTTCATTAAAATGAATTATAATCAATTCCTCCGCGGAGACATTGACCAGCAGCAATTGCCTCCACAAAGTACACAGGGAGCTGAGATGGTGGATTCCAGTGGGGACGAATTGATAATCTGTGAGGAGGGGGATGTACACGGTGATATATCGGAGGGTGAAGATGAGGTGGACATCTTGCCTCTGTAGAGCCAGTTTGTGCAAGGAGAGAATAATTGCTTCTTTTTTGGGGGGGGTCCAAACCAACCCGTCATATCAGTCACAGTCGTGTGGCAGACCCTGTCACTGAAATGATGGGTTGGTTAAAGTGTGCATGTCCTGTTTTGTTTATACAACATAAGGGTGGGTGGGAGGGCCCAAGGACAATTCCATCTTGCACCTCTTTTTTCTTTTCTTTTTCTTTGCATCATGTGCTGATTGGGGAGGGTTTTTTTGGAAGGGACATCCTGCGTGACACTGCAGTGCCACTCCTAGATGGGCCCGGTGTTTGTGTCGGCCACTAGGGTCGCTAATCTTACTCACACAGTCAGCTACCTCATTGCGCCTCTTTTTTTCTTTGCGTCATGTGCTGTTTGGGGAGGGTTTTTTGGAAGGGACATCCTGCGTGACACTGCAGTGCCACTCCTAGATGGGCCCGGTGTTTGTGTCGGCCACTAGGGTCGCTAATCTTACTCACACAGCTACCTCATTGCGCCTCTTTTTTTCTTTGCGTCATGTGCTGTTTGGGGAGGGTTTTTTGGAAGGGACATCCTGCGTGACACTGCAGTGCCACTCCTAGATGGGCCCGGTGTTTGTGTCGGCCACTAGGGTCGCTAATCTTACTCACACAGCTACCTCATTGCGCCTCTTTTTTTCTTTGCGTCATGTGCTGTTTGGGGAGGGTTTTTTGGAAGGGACATCCTGCGTGACACTGCAGTGCCACTCCTAGATGGGCCCGGTGTTTGTGTCGGCCACTAGGGTCGCTAATCTTACTCACACAGCTACCTCATTGCGCCTCTTTTTTTCTTTGCGTCATGTGCTGTTTGGGGAGGGTTTTTTGGAAGGGCCATCCTGCGTGACACTGCAGTGCCACTCCTAGATGGGCCCGGTGTTTGTGTCGGCCACTAGGGTCGCTAATCTTACTCACACAGCTACCTCATTGCGCCTCTTTTTTTCTTTGCGTCATGTGCAGTTTGGGGAGGGTTTTTTGGAAGGGCCATCCTGCGTGACACTGCAGTGCCACTCCTAGATGGGCCCGGTGTTTGTGTCGGCCACTAGGGTCGCTAATCTTACTCACACAGCTACCTCATTGCGCCTCTTTTTTTCTTTGCGTCATGTGCTGTTTGGGGAGGGTTTTTTGGAAGGGACATCCTGCGTGACACTGCAGTGCCACTCCTAGATGGGCCCGGTGTTTGTGTCGGCCACTAGGGTCGCTTATCTTACTCACACAGCGACCTCGGTGCAAATTTTAGGACTAAAAATAATATTGTGAGGTGTGAGGTATTCAGAATAGACTGAAAATGAGTGTAAATTATGGTTTTTGAGGTTAATAATACTTTGGGATCAAAATGACCCCCAAATTCTATGATTTAAGCTGTTTTTTAGTGTTTTTTGAAAAAAACACCCGAATCCAAAACACACCCGAATCCGACAAAAAAAATTCGGTGAGGTTTTGCCAAAACGCGGTCGAACCCAAAACACGGCCGCGGAACCGAACCCAAAACCAAAACACAAAACCCGAAAAATTTCAGGCACTCATCTCTACTTATAACAAGGACCTGAGCACTGGAACGAAATGCTGGGAAAGGAAGCGGGAATGGAAAATAGTCCCTGGCGCCCTAACTCCGTTGTCTCGCCCGTGCTATCAGAAATCCCTTGCGAGACTATGGTTGCTTGAGCCCATGGCAGCCGCGTTTGAAGGGCGGATTACGTCTGCCCAACTCCGATGCCCCCTCAGGTCTTAATGGGAGACAAAGGGAAATCCGAGACAGGGTGATAACAAGGGGCCCTCTAACTCAGCAACAAGGCCAGGGGCTACAAGCTAACTTAAACTAGAATATGTGCGGAAAAACCGCCAGGGAAAAGGACAACCAAAATACCCACTTGTCCACTCTCCTACCCGGCACCGCCGAGTTCCGGAGAGGACTTGTGGAAGCGGAAACCTCCGCAAATGCTCCGAAAACAGAATAAAACAATAAAGCGGGCTGAGCCGCAGCACACGGCAGAGCCGCATCTCACGAACACCACACGAGATTCTCTGGCGACCGTGGCGGACAATAGAGGACCAGAGACTCCTTGGGATGAGATGACTACTCCACGATTCAGGAACTCTGAAGACAGGAATGACCGGACACAGCAGGACTGGAACAGACGTTCAGCAAACCTAAGCAGCATGCAGGAAGCTATTACCGGCGTCTGTGTGAAGCACTGAGAAAGTATTTAACAAGAAGTCCTCCAATCAGATGTTTCCAAGCCATATTATCAAACATGCCGTGCAGCTGCCAGGCTGCACGAGCAGAGACAAGTGTGTGTGTGATTGATTAGATTGACCCTGCAACGGGGAACGTGGTCCGCCCGTGGCGTCCCCGTTGCTAGGGTCCGGGCGGCTCAGCACGCCTGGCGTCCCTGCGTTGCTAGGGAGCCGGCGGCTACGCGCGCACGGCGTCCCAGCGTTGCTAGGGACCCGGCGGCTAGCCCGCCTGGCGTCCCTAGTAGCTAGGCGCCGGGCCGCGAGGACATCGCGGACCCCGGCGCCTAACACAGTAGTCCTGCAGGCCATGTCACTGTCAAGACTGAGGAGTCCTCCCCTAACCGGGATTCCTCCGGAGGATCCTTGAGTGGTACGCCTGCTGTTGCTGCTGTTGTTGCTGCTGGGAGTCGATCGTCATCCCAGAGGGGAAGTCGGAAGACCGCTTGTACTACTTCCAGTAAGCAATTGACTGTCCAACAGTCCTTTGCGAGGAAGATGAAATATCACAGCAGTCATCCTTTTGCAAAGTGGATAACTGAGGCCTTGACAGCTATGTTGGTGTTAGACGTGCGTCCGATATCCGCCATTAGTTCAGTGGGACTTAGAGAATTGTTTGAGGTACTGTGTCCCTGGTATCAAATCCCATCTAGGTTCCACTTCTCTAGGCAGGCGATACCGAGAATGTACACAGACGTCAGATAAAGAGTCACCAGTGTCCTACAAAATGCGGTTGTATCCAGTGTCAACTTCACCACGGACGTGGACAAGTGGAACAGGGCAGACTAAGGACTATATGACTGTGACAGCCCACTGGGTAGATGTATTGCCTCCCGCAGCAACAACAACAGCAGCGGCACCAGTAGCAGCATCTCGCAAATGCCAACTCGTTCCTAGGCAGGCTACGCTATGTATCACCGCTTTCCGTAACTGGCACACAGCTGACAACCTCTTACGGAAACTGAGGAACATCATCGCAGAATGGCTTACCCCATTTGGACTCTCCTGGGGATTTGTGATATCGGACGCCACAAATATTGTGCGTGCATTACATCTGGGCAAACTCCAGCATGTCCCATGTTTTGCACATACAATTAATTTGGTGGTGCAGAATTTTTTGAAAAATGACGGGTGTGCAGGAGATGCTGTTGGTGGCCTGAAAAATTGCGGGCCACTTTCGGCATTCTGCCACTACGTGCCGAAGTCTGGAGCACCAGCAAACGCTCCTGAACCTGCCCTGCCATCAACTGAAGCAAGAGGTGGTAACGAGGTGGAATTCAACCCTCTATATGCTTCAGAGGATGGAGGAGCAGCAAAAGGCCATTCAAGCCTATACATCCACCTACGATGTAGGCAAAGGAGGGGGAATGCACCTGACTCAAGCACAGTGGAGAATGATTTCCGTCTTGTGCAAGGTTCTCCAACCCTTCGAACTTGCCACACGTGAAGTCAGTTCAGACACAGCCAGCTTGAGTCAGGTCATTCCCCTCATCAGGCTTTTGCAGAAGCAGCTGGAGAAATTGACGGAGCGATTCCGCAAAGTATGTGGGACTTGTGGATGGAGCCCTTTATTCGCTTTGCCAGGATTCAAGGGTTGTTAATCTGTTGAAATCAGAGCACTACATTTTGGCCACCGTGCTCGATCCTGGGTTAAAGCCTACATTGTATCTCTCTTTCCAGCAGACCCTGTCCCTGAAATGATTGGTTTGTTAAAGTGTGCATGTCCTGTTTATACAACGAGGACAATTCCATCTTGCATCTCTTTTTCTTCTTTGCATCAAGTGCTGTTTGGGGACTAGTTTTTTTAAGTGCCATCCTGTCTGTAACTGCAGTGCCACTCCTAGATGGGCCAGGTGTTTGTGCCGCACACTTGTATCGCTTAGCTTGGCCATCCAGCTACCTAATTGCACCTCTTTTTCTTCTTTGCATCATGTGCTGTTTGGGGACTAGTTTTTGAATAGTGCCATCCTGTCTGTAACTGCAGTGCCACTCCTAGATGGGCCAGGTGTTTGTGCCGCACACTTGTGTCGCTTAGCTTAGTCATACAGCCACCTTATTGTGAGGTGTGAGGTGTTCAAAATAGACTGAAAATGAGTGGAAATGAATGTTATTGAGGTTAATAATAGCACAGGAGCAAAATTACCCCCAAATTCTGTGATTTTAGCTGTTTTTATGTTGTTTTTCCCCAAAAATCATCCAGATCCAAAACCAAAACCAAAACACAAAAGGGTGGTTTTGGCAAAACCAAACCAAAACAAAAACACGAAAGTGGAATTAGAATCAAAACCAAAACACAAAACACGAAAAGTGCCCGCTGCACATCTCTAGTTTCTATAAGGGCTGCTACTTACTAAGCTCTGGAATGTTTGCCCCCATAGCTAACATCATCTGCAGATGGCATTACCCAATAGTAACCTATGGGCTACTCTTAAGGGAATTTTTTGGAGAGGGATCCTCTGGACATTATAAAAGGGTGCAGCAATGATTCTGTTTCAGACATATTTGTTACAGCATAAATTATATTTTGAATGGGTCTTATTCTCAATAATTTAGCATTGTAGGCGGTGTCATTTTTGCCATGACCGGGTACTGCAGCTAGGAGGCACAAGGACGGCTGTGAGGCACATTTCTACATTGTTGTGTGAGTAATTTTAATAACATTGGCTATTTGTCATTGTGAAGTGTTTTATGCAGAGCCGTAACTAGACTTTTTGGTGCCCTGTGCCAGAAAGAGAATTGGCGGCACCCATTTCTCCAATAGGAACATAAGGTGCATGCCTCGTAGGGAAGGGGCATGACAAAATTGATCCCAGAGAAAGCCCATGCTATGATGGCCCTTCACACACACACACACACACACACACACACACACACACACACACACACACACACACACACACACGTAATGGATTTGGACACAAATCCTCTTTATACCACATTCATGCACTCAACCCATTCAGCCACAATACCCCTCATTGAATAATACATTTTAATATACTGCCACAGGACTCAAACCCACAACCTGTTACTTCCCACACAAACACCCCACCCACCGAACCACTTGATCCCGTATAAAAACTATGAGATTTCTAACCATATGAAACTACCTGTACCCCGTAAAAAAATAGCTAGCACCATAATCAAGCAGATCCATGCAGTGTGTAGTAGTGATGAGCGGGTTCGGTTTCTCGGAAACCGAACCCCCCCGAACTTCACCCTTTTTACACGGGTCCGAGCCATACTCGGATTCTCCCGTATGGCTCGGGTAACCCGAGCGCGCCCGAACGTCATCATCCCGCTGTCGGATTCTCGCGAGATTCGGATTCTATATAAGCAGCCGCGCGTCGCCGCCATTTTCACTCGTGCATTGGAAATGTTAGGGAGAGGACGTGGCTGGCGTCCTCTCCGTTATTGTTGAACTTGATTGTGCTCTGCACTATTGCTTAATTGTGGGGAGGGCTGGGGAGCAGCTGTATAATATAGGAGGAGTACAGTGCAGAGTTTTGCTGATCAGTGACCACCAGTTATCCGTTCTCTGCCTGAAAAAAACGCTCCATATCTGTGCTCAGTGTGCTGCATATATCTGTGCTCACACTGCTTAATTGTGGGGACTGGGGAGCAGCTGTATTATATAGCAGGAGTACAGTGCAGAGTTTTGCTGACAGTGACCACCAGTATACGTTGTCTGCCTGAAAAACACTCCATATCTGTGCTCAGTGTGCTGCTTTATTGTGGGGACTGGGGACCACCAGTATAATATTATATAGGAGGAGTACAGTGCAGAGTTTTGCTGACCAGTGACCACCAGTATATAATATATAGCATTACGGTACAGTAGGCCACTGCTGTACCTACCTCTGTGTCGTCATTAAGTATACTATCCATCTAGATTCTATACCTGTGGTGCATTTCAGTTGTGCAGTTTGCTGACACAGTGACCACCAGTATATATAGCAGTACGGTACGGAAGGCCACTGCTGTACCTACCTCTGTGTCGTCATTAAGTATACTATCCATCTACATTCTATACCTGTGGTGCATTTTAGTTTTGCAGTTTGCTGACACAGTGACCACCAGTATACTATATATAGCAGTATGAAAGGCCACTGCTGTACCTACCTCTGTGTCGTCATTAAGTATACTATCCATCTACATTCTATACCTGTGGTGCATTTTAGTTTTGCAGTTTGCTGACACAGTGACCACCAGTATACTATATATAGCAGTACGGAAGGCCACTGCTGTACCTACCTCTGTGTCGTCATTAAGTATACTATCCATCTACATTCTATACCTGTGGTGCATTTTAGTTTTGCAGTTTGCTGACACAGTGACCACCAGTATACTATATATAGCAGTACGGTACAGAAGGCCACTGCTGTACCTACCTCTGTGTCGTCATTAAGTATACTATCCATCTACATTCTATACCTGTGGTGCATTTTAGTTTTGCAGTTTGCTGACACAGTGACCACCAGTATACTATATATATAGCAGTACGGAAGGCCACTGCTTTACCTACCTCTGTGTCGTCATTAAGTGTACTATCCATCTACATTCTATACCTGTGGTGCATTTTAGTTTTGCAGTTTGCTGACACAGTGACCACCAGTATACTATATATAGCAGTACGGTACGGAAGGCCACTGCTGTACCTACCTCTGTGTCGTCATTAAGTATACTATCCATCTACATTCTATACCTGTGGTGCATTTTAGTTTTGCAGTTTGCTGACACAGTGACCACCAGTATACTATATATAGCAGTACGGTACGGAAGGCCACTGCTGTACCTACCTCTGTGTCGTCATTAAGTATACTATCCATCTACATTCTATACCTGTGGTGCATTTTAGTTTTGGAGTTTGCTGACACAGTGACCACCAGTATACTATATATAGCAGTACGGAAGGCCACTGCTGTACCTACCTTTGTGTCGTCATTAAGTATACTATCCATCTACATTCTATACCTGTGGTGCATTTTAGTTTTGCAGTTTGCTGACACAGTGACCACCAGTATACTATATATAGCAGTATGGAAGGCCACTGCTGTACCTACCTCTGTGTCGTCATTAAGTATACTATCCATCTATATTCTATACCTGTGGTGCATTTTAGTTTTGCAGTTTGCTGACACAGTGACCACCAGTATATATAGCAGTACGGTACGGAAGGCCACTGCTCTACCTACCTCTGTGTCGTCAAGTATACTATCCATCCATACCTATGGTGCATTTCAGTTGTGCGCAGTATATATAGTAGTAGGCCATTGCTATTGATACTGGCATTTAATTCCACACATTAAAAAATGGAGAACAAAAATGTGGAGGTTAAAATAGGGAAAGATCAAGATCCACTTCCACCTCGTGCTGAAGCTGCTGCCACTAGTCATGGCCGAGACGATGAAATGCCATCAACGTCGTCTGCCAAGGCCGATGCCCAATGTCATAGTAGAGAGCATGTAAAATCCAAAAAACAAAAGTTCAGTAAAATGACCCAAAAATCAAAATTAAAAGCGTCTGAGGAGAAGCGTAAACTTGCCAATATGCCATTTACGACACGGAGTGGCAAGGAACGGCTGAGGCCCTGGCCTATGTTGATGGCTAGTGGTTCAGCTTCACATGAGGATGGAAGCACTCATCCTCTCGCTAGAAAAATGAAAAGACTTAAGCTGGCAAAAGCACAGCAAAGAACTGTGCGTTCTTCTAAATCACAAATACCCAAGGAGAGTCCAATTGTGTCGGTTGCGATGCCTGACCTTCCCAACACTGGACGGGAAGAGCTTGCACCTTCCACCATTTGCACGCCCCCTGCAAGTGCTGGAAGGAGCACCCGCAGTCCAGTTCCTGATAGTCAAATTGAAGATGTCACTGTTGAAGTACACCAGGATGAGGATATGGGTGTTGCTGGCGCTGGGGAGGAAATTGACAAGGAGGATTCTGATGGTGAGGTGGTTTGTTTAAGTCAGGCACCCGGGGAGACACCTGTTGTCCGTGGGACGAATATGGCCATTGACATGCCTGGTCAAACTACAAAAAAAATCAGCTCTTCGGTGTGGAATTATTTCAACACAAATGCGGACAACAGGTGTCAAGCCGTGTGTTGCCTTTGTCAAGCTGTAATAAGTAGGGGTAAGGACGTTAACCACCTCGGAACATCCTCCCTTATACGTCACCTGCAGCGCATTCATCATAAGTCAGTGACAAGTTCAAAAACTTTGGGTGACAGCGGAAGCAGTCCACTGACCACTAAATCCCTTCCTCTTGTAACCAAGCTCCTGCAAACCACACCACCAACTCCCTCAGTGTCAATTTCCTCCTTACCCAGGAAAGCCAATAGTCCTGCAGGCCATGTCACTGGCAAGTCTGACAAATCCTCTCCTGCCTGGGATTCCTCCAATGCATCTTTGAGTGTAACGCCTACTGCTGCTGGCGCTGCTGTTGTAGCTGCTGGGAGTCGATCGTCATCCCAGAGGGGAAGTCGGAAGACCACTTGTACTACTTCCAGTAAGCAATTGACTGTCCAACAGTCCTTTGCGAGGAAGATGAAATATCACAGCAGTCATCCTGCTGCAAAGCAGATAACTCAGGCCTTGGCAGCCTGGGCGGTGAGAAACGTGGTTCCGGTATCCACCGTTAATTCAGAGCCAACTAGAGACTTGATTGAGGTACTGTGTCCCCGGTACCAAATACCATCTAGGTTCCATTTCTCTAGGCAGGCGATAGCCAAAATGTACACAGACCTCAGAAAAAGACTCACCAGTGTCCTAAAAAATGCAGTTGTACCCAATGTCCACTTAACCACGGACATGTGGACAAGTGGAGCAGGGCAGACTCAGGACTATATGACTGTGACAGCCCACTTGGTAGATGTATTGCCTCCGCAGCAAGAACAGCAGCGGCGGCACCAGTAGCAGCATCTCGCAAACACCAACTCATTCCTAGGCAGGCTACGCTTTGTATCACCGCTTTCCAGAATAGGCACACAGCTGACAACCTCTTACGGAAACTGAGGAACATCATCGCAGAATGGCTTACCCCAATTGGACTCTCCTGGGGATTTGTGACATCGGACAACGCCAGCAATATTGTGCGTGCATTACATCTGGGCAAATTCCAGCACGTCCCATGTTTTGCACATACATTGAATTTGGTGGTGCAGAATTATTTAAAAAACGACAGGGGCGTGCAAGAGATGCTGTCGGTGGCCCGAAGAATTGCGGGCCACTTTCGGCATTCAGCCACCGCGTACAGAAGACTGGAGCACCACCAAACATTCCTGAACCTGCCCTGCCATCATCTGAAGCAAGAGGTGGTAACGAGGTGGAATTCAACCCTCTATATGCTTCAGAGGATGGAGGAGCAGCAAAAGGCCATTCAAGCCTATACATCTGCCCACGATATAGGCAAAGGAGGGGGAATGCACCTGACTCAAGCGCAGTGGAGAATGATTTCAACGTTGTGCAAGGTTCTGCAACCCTTTGAACTTGCCACACGTGAAGTCAGTTCAGACACTGCCAGCCTGAGTCAGGTCATTCCCCTCATCAGGCTTTTGCAGAAGAAGCTGGAGACATTGAAGGAGGAGCTAAAACAGAGCGATTCCGCTAGGCATGTGGGACTTGTGGATGGAGCCCTTCATTCGCTTAACCAGGATTCACGGGTGGTCAATCTGTTGAAATCAGAGCACTACATTTTGGCCACCGTGCTCGATCCTAGATTTAAAACCTACGTTGTATCTCTCTTTCCTGCAGACACAAGTCTGCAGAGGTTCAAAGACCTGCTGGTGAAAAAATTGTCAAGTCAAGCGGAACGTGACCCGTCAACATCTCCTCCTTCACATTCTCCCGCAACTGGGGGTGCGAGGAAAAGGCTAAGAATTCCAAGCCCACCCGCTGGCGGTGATGCAGGGCAGTCTGGAGCGAGTGCTGACATCTGGTCCGGACTGAAGGACCTGCCAACGATTACTGACATGTCGTCTACTGTCACTTCATATGATTCTCTCACCATTGAAAGAATGGTGGAGGATTATATGAGTGACCGCATCCAAGTAGGCACGTCAGACAGTCCGTACGTATACTGGCAGGAAAAATAGGCAATTTGGAGGCCCTTGCACAAACTGGCTTTATTCTACCTAAGTTGCCCTCCCTCCAGTGTGTACTCCGAAAGAGTGTTTAGTGCAGCCGCTCACCTTGTCAGCAATCGGCGTACGAGGTTACTTCCAGAAAATGTGGAGAAGATGATGTTCATCAAAATGAATTATAATCAATTCCTCCGTGGATACATTCACCAGCAGCAATTGCCTCCACAAAGTACACAGGGACCTGAGATGGTGGATTCCAGTGGGGACGAATTAATAATCTGTGAGGAGGGGGATGTACACAGTGAAAGGGGTGAGGAATCGGAGGATGATGATGAGGTGGACATCTTGCCTCTGTAGAGCCAGTTTGTGCAAGGAGAGATTGATTGCACCTCTTTTTTCTTTCATTTTTCTTTGCATCATGTACTGTTTAGGGACAATTTTTTTGAAGTGCCATCCTGCCTGACACTGCAGTGCCACTCCTAGATGGGCCAGGTGTTTGTGTCGGCCACTTGTGTCGCTTAGCTTAGTCACACAGCGACCTTGGTGCGCCTCTTTTTTTCTTTGCATCATGTGCTGTTTGGGGACAATTTTTTTGAAGTGCCATCCTGCCTGACACTGCAGTGCCACTCCTAGATGTTTGTGTCGGCCACTTGTGTCGCTTAGCTTAGCCATCCAGCGACCTCTGTGCAAATTTTAGGACTAAAAATAATATTGTGAGGTGTTCAGAATAGACTGGAAATGAGTGGAAATTATGGTTATTGAGGTTAATAACACTATGGGATCAAAATTACCCCCAAATTCTATGATTTAAGCTGTTTTTTAGGGTTTTTTGTAAAAAACACCCGAATCCAAAACACACCCGAATCCGACAAAAAATTTTCGGTGAGGTTTTGCCAAAACGCGTCCGAATCCAAAACACGGCCGCGGAACCGAACCCAAAACCAAAACACAAAACCCGAAAAATTTCCGGTGCACATCACTAGACTGTGTAGCCACATCCAATCCCTTGCAGCCCACACTACATAGATCTGCCCAGTCGCAACACTGATCACCCCTTCACAAAGTACAAGGTAAGCTTCAAATAGTTAAAACTCTCCGACTTGGAATTCTCTAGCTATCTAGGCAGATAGGGGGTAATTCTGAGTTGATTGCAGCTTCAAGTTTGTTAGCAATTGGGCAAAACCATGGCCCTCATTCCGAGTTGTTTGCTCGCAAGCTGCTTTTAGCAGCATTGCACACGCTAAGCCACCGCCTACTGGGAGTGAATCTTAGCTTATCAAAATTGCGAACGAAAGATTAGCAGAATTGCGAATAGACACTTCTTAGCAGTTTCTGAGTAGCTCCAGACTTACTCGGCCACTGCGATCAGTTCAGTCAGTTTCGTTCCTGGTTTGACGTCACAGACACTCCCAGCGTTCGGCCAGACACTCCTCCGTTTCTCCAGCCACTCCCGCGTTTTTCCCAGAAACGGTAGCGTTTTTTCGCACACACCCATAAAACGACCAGTTTCCGCCCAGAAACACCCACTTCCTGTCAATCACATTACGATCACCAGAACGAAGATAAAACCTCGTAATGCCGTGAGTAAAATACCTAACTGCATAGCAAATTTACTTGGCGCAGTCGCACTGCGGACATTGCGCATGCGCATTAGCGACTAATCGCTCCGTTGCGAGAAAAGTATAACGAGCAAACAACTCGGAATGACCCCCCATGTGCAGTGCAGGGGAGGCAGATATAACATGTGCAGAGAGAGTTAGATTTGGGTGTGGTGTGTTCAATCTGCAATCTAAATTGCAGCGTAAAAATAAAGCAGCCAGTATTTATTTACCCTGCATAGAAACAAAACAACCCACCCAAATCTAACTCTCTCTGCAAATGTTACATCTGCCCCCCTGCAGTGCACATGGGTGGTCATTCCGAGTTGATCGCTCGTTATTTTTTTTTCCGCAATGGAGCGATTAGTCGCTAATGCGCATGCGCAATGTCCGCAGTGCGACTGCGCCAAGTAAATTTGCTATGCAGTTAGGTATTTTACTCACGGCATTACAAGGTTTTTTCTTCGTTCTGGTGATCGTAATGTGATTGACAGGAAGTGGGTGTTTCTGGGCGGACACTGGCCGTTTTATGGGAGTGTGCGAAAAAACGCTGCCGTTTCTGGGAAAAACGTGGGAGTGTCTGAAGAAACGGGGGAGTGTCTGGCTAAACGCTGGGTGTGTTTGTGACGTCAAACCAGGAACGAAACTGACTGAACTGATCGCAGTGGCAGAGTAAGTCTCGAGCTACTCAGAAACTGCTAAGAATTCACTCCCAGTAGGCGGCGGCTTAGCGTGTGCAAAGCTGCTAAAAGCAGCTTGCGAGCGAACAACTCGGAATGAGGGCCATGGTTTTGCCCAATTGCTAAAAAATTTCCTGCTGCGATCAACTTGGAATTACCCCCATAGTCCAATGAAGAAAATGTCTGATTGCAATGTCATAGGCAACGGGTTCAAATCCCAGGCACATCAGCATCCCGAATTGTCATAAAAGGCAGTGCGACTGAACAACAAAGAGCTATCAAGTCAAGTCCATGAATGCTGCGTAGGTATTAGTGACAAAAATGGGGTGGGGGTAGGAGACAGGGACAGTCAGGAGATGTTGGCCTTCAAAAAGGGGGGGAAGCTGGAATTAAAAGTAATTAGATCATTCATAATTGACAAGTGCTGCCAACAGCGCCCTCTACCCTGCAGCGCTATGTGCGGAGCACACTCCGCACACACCTAGTTACGGCCCTGGTTTTACGTAATGCTGTGAAACTGGACTATGAGCAGGGCCATTTTTAGCAGGGACGTGCAGTCAGGGGAAGCAGGGGAGGCAGTGCCTCCACTGTCATTAATGATTACAATAATATAAGTATATGCTTTATATTATTGTAATAAATTTTACATTATAAAACTGGTTCAAATATGTTTTGGAGGCACTGAGAACAGTGCCTCCCACGGCCAATGTTAAGGGGTCGGAAGCAGGGGGCGGGGGCAAGCGGAGGGCTGTAAAAATAAGAATTTACTTACCGATAATTCTATTTCTCATAGTCCGTAGTGGATGCTGGGGACTCCGAAAGGACCATGGGGAATAGCGGCTCCGCAGGAGACTGGGCACAAAAGTAAAAGCTTTAGGACTACCTGGTGTGCACTGGCTCCTCCCCCTATGACCCTCCTCCAAGCCTCAGTTAGGATACTGTGCCCGGACGAGCGTACACAATAAGGAAGGATTTTGAATCCCGGGTAAGACTCATACCAGCCACACCAATCACACCGTACAACTTGTGATTTGAACCCAGTTAACAGCATGATAACAGAGGAGCCTCTGAAAAGATGGCTCACAACAATAATAACCCGATTTTTGTAACAATAACTATGTACAAGTAATGCAGACAATCCGCACTTGGGATGGGCGCCCAGCATCCACTACGGACTATGAGAAATAGAATTATCGGTAAGTAAATTCTTATTTTCTCTAACGTCCTAGTGGATGCTGGGGACTCCGAAAGGACCATGGGGATTATACCAAAGCTCCCAAACGGGCGGGAGAGTGCGGATGACTCTGCAGCACCGAATGAGAGAACTCCTGGTCCTCCTCAGCCAGGGTATCAAATTTGTAGAATTTTGCAAACGTATTTGCCCCTGACCAAGTAGCTGCTCGGCAAAGTTGTAAAGCCGAGACCCCTCGGGCAGCCGCCCAAGATGAGCCCACTTTCCGTGTGGAATGGGCTTTTACAGATTTTGGCTGTGGCAGGCCTGCCACAGAATGTGCAATCTGAATTGTACTACAAATCCAACGAGCAATCGTCTGCTTAGAAGCAGGGGCACCCAGCTTGTTGGGTGCATACAGGATAAACAGCGAGTCAGATTTTCTGACTCCAGCCGTCCTGGAAACATATATTTTCAGGGCCCTGACTACGTCCAGGAACTTGGAATCCTCCAAGTCCCTAGTAGCCGCAGGCACCACAATAGGCTGGTTTAAGTGAAATGCTGAAACCACCTTAGGGAGAAATTGAGGACGAGTCCTCAATTCTGCCCTGTCCGTATGAAAAATTAGGTAAGGGCTTTTATAGGATAAAGCCGCCAATTCTGATACACGCCTGGCTGAAGCCAGGGCTAACAGCATTACCACTTTCCATGTGAGATATTTTAAGTCCACAGTGGTGAGTGGTTCAAACCAATGTGATTTTAGGAATCCCAAAACTACATTGAGATCCCAAGGTGCCACTGGAGGCACAAAAGGAGGCTGTATATGCAGTACCCCCTTGACAAACGTCTGAACTTCAGGAACTGAAGCTAGTTCTTTTTGGAAGAATATTGACAGGGCCGAAATTTGAACCTTAATGGACCCTAATTTGAGGCCCATAGACAGTCCTGTTTGCAGGAAATGCAGGAATCGACCCAGTTGAAATTCCTCTGTAGGGGCCTTCCTGGCCTCGCACCACGCAACATATTTTCTCCAAATACGGTGATAATGTTGCACAGTTACATCCTTCCTGGCTTTGATCAGGGTAGGGATAACTTCCTCCGGAATGCCTTTTTCCTTCAGGATCCGGCGTTCAACCGCCATGCCGTCAAACGCAGCCGCGGTAAGTCTTGGAACAGACATGGTCCCTGCTGGAGCAGGTCCTTTCTTAGAGGTAGAGGCCACGGGTCTTCCTTGAGCATCTCTTGAATTTCCGGGTACCAAGTCCTTCTTGGCCAATCCGGAGCCACGAGTATAGTCTTTACACCTCTCCTTCTTATGATTCTCAGTACCTTGGGTATGAGAGGCAGAGGAGGGAACACATATACTGACTGGTACACCCACGGTGTTACCAGAGCGTCCACAGCTATTGCCTGAGGGTCCCTTGACCTGGCGTAATATCTGTCCAGTTTTTTGTTGAGGCGGGACGCCATCATGTCCACCTTTGGTTTTTCCCAACGGTTCACAATCATGTGGAAGACTTCTGGGTGAAGTCCCCACTCCCCCGGGTGAAGATCGTGTCTGCTGAGGAAGTCTGCTTCCCAGTTGTCCACTCCCGGAATGAACACTGCTGACAGTGCTATCACATGATTTTCCGCCCAGCGAAGAATCCTTGCAACTTCCGTCATTGCCCTCCTGCTTCTTGTGCCGCCCTGTCTGTTTACGTGGGCGACTGCCGTGATGTTGTCCGACTGGATCAACACCGGCTGACCCTGAAGCAGAGGCCTTTCCTGAGTTAGGGCATTGTAAATGGCCATTAGTTCCAGGATATTTATGTGAAGTGACGTTTCCATGCTTGACCACAAGCCCTGGAAATTTTTTCCCTGTGTGACTGCTTCCCAGCCTCTCAGGCTGGCATCCGTGGTCACCAGGACCCACTCCTGAATGCCGAATCTGCGGCCCTCTAGGAGATGAGCACTCTGTAACCACCACAGGAGAGACACCCTTGTCCTTGGAGACAGGGTTATCCGCTGATGCATCTGAAGATGCGATCCGGACCATTTGTCCAGCAGATCCCACTGAAAAGTTCTTGCGTGGAATCTGCCGAATGGAATCGCTTCGTAAGAAGCCACCATCTTTCCCAGGACCCTTGTGTATTGATGCACTGACACTTGGCCTGGTCTTAGGAGGTTCCTGACTAGGTCGGATAACTCCCTGGCTTTCTCCTCCGGGAGAAACACCTTTTTCTGTACTGTGTCCAGAATCATCCCTAGGAACAGCAGACGTGTCGTCGGAATCAGCTGCGATTTTGGAATATTTAGAATCCATCCGTGCTGTCGTAGTACTACTTGAGATAGTGCTACTCCGACCTCTAACTGTTCTCTGGACCTTGCCCTTATCAGGAGATCGTCCAAGTAAGGGATCATTAAGACGCCTTTTCTTCGAAGAAGAATCATCATTTCGGCCATTACCTTGGTAAAGACCCGGGGTGCCGTGGACAATCCAAACGGCAGCGTCTGAAACTGATAGTGACAGTTCTGTACCACAAACCTGAGGTACCCTTGGTGAGAAGGGCAAATTGGGACATGGAGGTAAGCATCCTTGATGTCCAGAGACACCATATAGTCCCCTTCTTCCAGGTTCGCTATCACTGCTCTGAGTGACTCCATCTTGAACTTGAACCTTTTTATGTAAGTGTTCAAGGATTTTAGATTTAAAATGGGTCTCACCGAGCCGTCCGGCTTCGGTACCACAAACAGCGTGGAATAATACCCCTTTCCCTGTTGTAGGAGGGGTACCTTGATTATCACCTGCTGGGAATACAGCTTGTGAATGGCTTCCAATACCGCCTCCCTGTCGGGGGGAGACGTTGGTACAGCAGACTTCAGGAACCGGCGAGGGGGAGACGTCTCGAATTCCAATTTGTACCCCTGAGATACTACCTGCAGGATCCAGGGGTCCACTTGCGAGTGAGCCCACTGCGCACTGAAATTCTTGAGACGGGCCCCCACCGTGCCTGAGTCCGCTTGTAAGGCCCCAGCGTCATGCTGAGGACTTGGCAGAAGCGGGGGAGGGCTTCTGTTCGTGGGAAGAGGCTGTCTGCTGCAGTCTTTTTCCCCTTCCTCTGCCCCGGGGCAGATATGAGTGGCCTTTTGCCCGCTTGCCCTTATGGGGACGAAAGGACTGAGCCTGAAAAGACGGTATCTTTTTCTGCTGAGAGGTGACCTGGGGTAAAAAGGTGGATTTCCCAGCCGTTGCCGTGGCCACCAGGTCCGATAAACCGACCCCAAATAACTCCTCCCCTTTATACGGCAATACTTCCATATGCCGTTTGGAATCCGCATCACCTGACCACTGTTGCGTCCATAACCCTCTTTTGGCAGAAATGGACATCGCACTTACTCTTGATGCCAGAGTGCAAATATCCCTCTGTGCATCTCGCATATATAGAAATGCATCCTTTAAATGCTCTATAGTCAATAATATATTGTCCCTTTCCAGGGTATCAATATTTACAGTCAGGGAATCCGACCAAGCCACCCCAGCACTGCACATCCAGGCTGAGGCGATTGCTGGTCGCAGTATAATACCAGTATGTGTGTATATACTTTTTAGGATATTTTCCAGCTTCCTATCAGCTGGTTCCTTGAGGGCGGCCGTATCAGGAGACGGTAACGCCACTTGTTTTGATAAGCGTGTGAGCGCCTTATCTACCCTAGGGGGTGTTTCCCAACGTGCCCTAACCTCTGGCGGGAAAGGGTATAATGCCAATAATTTTTTAGAAATTAGCAGTTTTTTATCGGGGGAAACCCACGCTTCATCACACACCTCATTTAATTCATCTGATTCAGGAAAAACTACGGATAGTTTTTTCACACCCCACATAATACCCTTTTTTGTGGTACTTGTAGTATCAGAAATGTTCAAAACCTCCTTCATTGCCGTGATCATGTAACGTGTGGCCATACTGGAAAATACGTTTGTTTCCTCACCGTCGACACTGGAGTCAGTGTCCGTGTCAGTGTCTGTATCGACCTGAGGTAACGGGCGTTTTAGAGCCCCTGACGGTGTTTGAGACGCCTGTACAGGTATTAACTGATTTGCCGGCTGTCTCATGTCGTCAACAGTCTTTTGTAAAGTGCTGACACTATCACGTAATTCTTTCCATAAGACCATCCAGTCAGGTGTCGACTCCCTAGGGGGTGACATCACTAACACAGGCAATTGCTCCGCCTCCACACCATTTTCCTCCTCATACATGTCGACACAACGTACCGACACACAGCACACACACAGGGAATGCTCTGACAGAGGACAGGACCCCACTAGCCCTTTGGGGAGACAGAGGGAGAGTTTGCCAGCACACACCAGAGCGCTATATATATATATAGGGATAACCTTATATAAGTGTTTTTCCCTGATATAGCTGCTGTATATATTTATCTGCCAAATTAGTGCCCCCCTCTCTTGTTTTACCCTGTTTCTGTAGTTCAGGACTGCAGGGGAGAGTCAGGGAGCCTTCCTCCAACGGAGCTGTGAGGAAAAAATGGCGCCAGTGTGCTGAGGAGATAGGCTCCGCCCCCTTCTCGGCGGCCTTTCTCCCGCTTTTTTATGGAAAAATTGGCAGGGGTTAAATGCATCCATATAGCCCAGGAACTATATGTGATGTATTTTTTGCCAAAAAATGTGTTTTTATTGCGTCTCAGGGCGCCCCCCCCCCAGCGCCCTGCACCCTCAGTGACCGGAGTGTGAAGTGTGCTGAGAGCAATGGCGCACAGCTGCGGTGCTGTGCGCTACCTTATTGAAGACAGGACGTCTTCTGCCGCCGATTTTCCGGACCTCTTCAGTCTTCTGGCTCTGTAAGGGGGCCGGCGGCGCGGCTCTGGGACCCATCCATGGCTGGGCCTGTGATCGTCCCTCTGGAGCTAATGTCCAGTAGCCTAAGAAGCCCAATCCACTCTGCACGCAGGTGAGTTCGCTTCTTCTCCCCTTAGTCCCTCGGTGCAGTGAGCCTGTTGCCAGCAGGTCTCACTGAAAATAAAAAAACCTACTTTAAACTTTTACTCTAAGCAGCTCAGGAGAGCCCCTTAGTATGCACCCTTCTCGTTCGGGCACAAAAATCTAACTGAGGCTTGGAGGAGGGTCATAGGGGGAGGAGCCAGTGCACACCAGGTAGTCCTAAAGCTTTTACTTTTGTGCCCAGTCTCCTGCGGAGCCGCTATTCCCCATGGTCCTTTCGGAGTACCCAGCATCAACTAGGACGTTAGAGAAAGCCCATTAAAAAATGCACTGTATGCGGCACTAGAATAAATGCCTCAGTGACAGGGGCGTACTTTTAGCCCATATAAAAGAACGCCCCTGTCACTGAGGCAAATATGATTGGAGATCTCCCTGTGGTCCAGCCCACTTTTACTGTGACTGACTGACTCCTTTCCACCTCACCGGACCCTTGTAGTATGAGAGTGTGTACAGGGGCTGTGTGTGCGTGTGCATCCGCCCTGCCACTCTCCCCGGCTCCACACTCCCAGCGCTAACCCTACACGGACTGTGCTCCCGATCCGGGCCGGTGCTCTGTGACCCTGCTGGCTGGAGGAGGCTAACCAATTCCAGACGTGCGCTCACCCATCCCCTCCATCCCCTGTGCACACAGTAAGTAGCCGGCGCTCCCACACTCTGCCCCTGGCAGACACTGAGCTGGTGCCACCCGCCCACACCTGGCAGCATGTGTGCTCTGCCCTGCTAGCCTCCCCAATAACGGGATACAACTTTCTCCCGTGGCTTGACACCTGGTGCGGGGCAGCACTTATCCGGATAAGGTATAATGTAGCGGCTGCTGGTAAGCTACAGTATAGAGCCCCAGATACCGTAGCCAGTGTTACCAAAGCAGCATGTGTGTATAGTGCTGAGTAGCGAGTACTGGTATCCAAGGTGTGCAGGCTGTATGTGTGTGCTAGATGCAGCGATAGCTCCAGATGCCATCGCTCAGGTATGTGTGTGTCTTATCCGACTCTGCAGCGCTTCATGTAGCCATTATACTGTGTGCAACTATAATGTGTAGCTGGTGAGGTGACTGTATATGAGTGTCTGTATGTGTGTATATATACATGCCTATCAGGGACGTGCAGTCATGCTCCAAATCGGTGTCTTGCTCAGGGCCTCATGACGTCTAAATTCACCTTTGGCGGCGGCCATAGCAGCGGCCTTAGTGGGCATGCCTCACCAGCCACTGACCTCACCGCACGCCACTGATTTTTAGGGGTGGCTGAGCTTTCCCCAGGCTCTTCTTAATGAGGAACCCAGCCTGATGTGGCTTCGAAGATTCCAGGTGAACTGACGGCTTATAGAGCCCATTTGATGTACTACTGTATATGTTTGTTTTTTCAAGTGCCGGCTCAAGTTGATGACCAGTGCCGTTTCTAGCGGCGGGCCAGCTGTGCAATCGCCTGTCGTGTCACGTTTCAATGTCCTGTAACTGCTCCCCTCCTCCCTGTCATTAGTACTCTGCTTGGGGGCGGAGTTTCATGGAATGATGCATTTGCGTTGTGATGTCACGGCGCAATGCGCCATTTCAAGAAACTCCACCCACTGAGCGGAGAACTATGACAGGGAGGCAGGGGAGAAGAGGATCAACTGGCTGTTGGTGGATGGTGGCTGGCTGTACACAGCCCTGACAACAAGCATTACACACCACTGGCCTGGCTTTACACACCCCTGACAACCCTGGCATTACACACCTCTGGCCTGGCATTACACATCCCTGGCACACCCTTGGCCTGGAATTTGGCATCCCTGGCCTGGCATTACACACCCCTATCTCCCCTGGTATTACACACCCCTGGCATTATACACTCCTGGCCTGGTATTACACACCCCTGGCACCCTTGACATTACACTCCCCTGGCATTACACACCCCTGGCCTGGCATTACACACCCCTGTCACCCCTAGCATTACACACCCCTGGCACCCCTGCCATTACACACTCCTGGCAACTATTTACCCCTGAGCCCTGGCAATGAGCATAACAAACCCTGGCAACTAGCATTACACACCCTTGGCAATGAGCATTACCCCTGGCAACGAGCGTCACCCCTGAGCCCTGACAATGAGCATTACCCTTGGCAATGAGCATTACACACCTCTGGCAACTAGCATTACACACACCTGGCAATGAGCATTACCCCCGGCAACGAGCATGACACCTGTCCCAGAGCATGAAACCCCTGGCAATGAGCATGACACCCAGTGAGTGAAACCCTTGGCAATGAGCAGGTAATTTAAAAGTAATTAGAAGCTTTACTGTAGGGCATAATGTATCACAGCATTGCGGTGTTTGGCATAAATGGTGCAGGGGGCATTACTGTGTGGGGCTTAATATGGTGGAATTTATATTTTTTTCCCTGTGGTGGCCGAGGTCTGTTGGTACAGGGTCAAAAACTGGGGTGTGAAGTAGCCTTTTCCTGCGATGCCATGCCCATTTTTAGCTAGACCATGCCCTAGGTGTTTTTTATATCTAGGATGGGGAGAGGGGGAGGGGGCGCATTTTTTGAATGTTGATTGGGGGGCTCATTTTTAAATCTCACAGTAAGAGCCAAATTGGCTAGAAACAGCCCTGTTGATGACCGCCTGGCCCGGCCCTCGTTTCGGTCCACTTCTAGGTGACTGGCCTTCCTTTTCTTACAAGCTTGGAGATCAGTCCTAGGCTGATCTGTTATCAACTGCTCTGGCCTGGCTTTTTGTGCCATCGACCCTTGATGGTTAGAGTGTTTTCGACATTTATGGCATCCCACATTGATTCCCGATGGTGACACTAGCTCCGCTATACGCATGCACACGCACCGTCATCAATGTCTCACCATAGTCCAACCATCATCAATGGCTCACCAATGGTAGTTAATTACTGGTGGTGGAAAATCATCGACCACTAGGGATGGCCATGGGTGTGTTCACCATCGATGGTGAAACTGTGAGTGATGGCCATCCCTATCGACAACCGATGGCAGAGCTATCAATAGTCATCACTAGGCTGGCTACGTGTGGTAAGCTCCTTAGACGTGTTACACCATGCAGGGTTTAATACGGATGAGCTGTCCCGACACATGAAGAACGATAAATTGCAAGTTCTTTTCGTGGGCAATCGCAGCGAGTGCGACCACAGTGTATTTTAAGTCTGACCCATTCCCAGCCACCTTTCAGCACAGCCGCAGCAGCTTACTTACTTCCTTATGCTAACGCCAGAACTCGTCCGCGTATGCCGGAATATCCGTGCATCTGCCTGTGGAAGTCCATCCCGCCCACTGTTTTTATACCGCAGTTGTCAACCCCCCATTGGGTGCAACAGATCAATCCTGCCTGCATCTGCATACTATGGGGAATATTCAATTGTTTGAAAAGTCGGTTGGATGTCTGTTATCTCCTGTCTATTAGATAGGAAAAAACAGACACCCAACTGACTTTTCAAACAATTGAATACCCCCCTATGAATGAGCGTGGAAATTGTCTGACATGCACATGATAAATAAATTTACTATAGGTCACTCGGGGGCCACTCTCCATAGATATGAATGAGGATTCGCTGATTGGACAGCGCGCGGGAACTTCCGCGAACGGACCAATCAGCGTATTTCCATTCATTACTATGAAGAGTGACCAGGAGTTGGGATGTTCCATGGACCAAAGAGGACGTGACCCCTTCATATTGTAAGTAATACATTGGGGAAAGAGGGATGTGTGGTGGTGGTGGTGGTGGTGGTGGTGGTGGTGGTGGTGGTGGTGGTGGGGGTGTTTATTTAATAAAAGGGGGGACACATATGTATGCAATGGGTCTAAATGAGTCCTGCTGGCTCTGCGTCTGTGTATTAATCAACCAATTCACCCAGTGCGCTATTAGAGAGAGATCATGGGGGATAAGTATAGATATTCCATGTTTATTATATAACCCAGTGATATATAACTTTTCACAAACATTAATGTCAAATAATAATAGGGCTTCTCCAATAGGAAACAAATAATGGACAAGGACACACAGTGTTCAGTGGATCAGCCGATGTAGTTAGCACATGCAGCAGCACTAGATATCCACGGGCGCGGGCACAGCAGATGACGGTCCGACTTTGGCTACTATACTGTCATTGATGGTTTCCCATGATAGACCTTTGCTCTCTGGATCCATACGGCAGATGTAGAAACTCAGGGCACCTGGAAAATGAGACGGGAGAAGTGAGATGATGCGTCACTGCTGCCGGTCCCTAAGGTCTCTCCCTCAGAAGCTGCACAGTCAGAATCAGGGCAGGACCTATGGTCACTGGGTGCGTGCTATGCGGGTCTGGGACTCAGGGTCAACAGCAAAAAGGTCGACACACCTTAGGTCGACGCCAATTGGTCGACACACCTTGTGTCGACATGGACAAAAGGTCGACAGGAACAAGGTCGACATGGAAAAAGGTCGACATGAGTTTTTTATGTTTTTTTGGTGTCGTTTTCTTCGTAGAGTGACCGGGAACCCCAATTAGTGCACCGCGTCCCCTCGCATGGCTCGCTTCGCTCGCCATGCTTCGGGCATGGTGCCTTCGCTCCGCTACCGCTTCGCTCGGCACAGATTACCGTTCCAATCGTAGTCCACGTGGATCGTTAAGTATGAAAACGTTCCAAAAAAGAAAAAAATCGTGAAAAACTCATGTCGACCTTTTTTCATGTCAACCTTGTTCCTGTCGACCTTTTGTCCATGTCGACCTAAGGCGTGTCGACCAATTGGCGTCGACCTAAGGTGTGTCGACCTTTTTGCTGTTGACCTGGAGTCCGGATACCGTGCTATGCATGGACTGGGGACAGTGCTTGTTTGCACCTCTATTGCTCTGATAAATGATTGGAGGTAAGATATAGATAAATGTTCGTATTTAACAGAAACCTAGAGAAGCAGCCCGGAGGGGGCCCGGGCCACTACCATAGGGGGCTCATCCCCCAGAGTGATCCCGTACCCCCCCCCCCCCCCCGCCCCTCCAGAAACTCTCCTGGACGGAACGACCATTGGCATATCTATAATGGGTGCAGGGTGTGGTGCACATGGGTTCCTGGGCCCAGGAGGGCCAAAACTGCACACCCCACACTCATAAAATGATACCTCTCTGGAGTACCGTACCAGAACTGCTGCACCAGCTGAAATCACCAGGAAAGTGACGCAGCTTGTACATCCATGTGGACTACGATTGGGAATAGTAACCTTGCCACAAGCATGGCGAGCGATGTGAGGGGACACGGTGCACTCATTGGGGTTCCCCGTCACATTACGAAGAAAACAACACCATTTTAAAAAAAAAAAAAAAATGTCGACCTTTTGTCATGTCGACCTTTTCCATGTCGACCTAATGAACGTGTCAACCTTTTTCAGGCATCGACCTAGTCACTGTCGACAATGGTGATCCACCTAATGACTGTCAACCTAGTTACTGTCAACCCAACGAACCACACCGCATAAATTGTTAGGCCCAGTACAAATGAAATAGCAAGAGCCCCTGCAGTACAGCACCTGCCTATAAGTGACTGGGGGGTATCCAGTTGCTAGGTAGATAGCAAATAGATAGTCAATCGGTTGACAGTCAAAACGTCAAAAGAGTCAAAAAGATATCAGGGTCAAATGGTCAACATGGACTTATGTCAGCAGGATTAGGCACCAGGGGGAGGGTTTGGTACTAGGGGAAGGGTTAAGGGTTGGAACTGGGTGGGTGGGGTTTAGGGTTAGGCACTTGGGGGGAGTTAGGGTTAGGCTGCTGAAGGGGACATTTAGGATTAATCACTAGGGGAAGGGTTAGGCACCAGGGGAAGGGTTAAGGGTAGGCACTGGGGTTGGGGGGGGGGGGGGGGGGGTTAGACTTAGGCATTTGGGTGGTTAGGCTTAGGCTGACAAGGGGGATGGTTAGGGTTATGCACCATTGGGAGGGTTTGGCTGTGGAAGGGGACGGTTAGGGTTAGTCACTAGAGGAAGGGTTAGGCACCAGGGGAAGGGTTAAGGGTAGGCACTGGGGTTGGGGGGGGGGGGGAGTTAGACTTAGGCATTTGGGGGGTTAGGCTTAGGCTGACAAGGGGGATGGTTAGGGTTATGCACCATTGGGAGGGTTTGGCTGTGGAAGGGGACGGTTAGGGTTAGTCACTAGGGGAAGGGTTAGGCACCAGGGGAAGGGTTAAGGGTAGACACTGGGGTTGGGGGGGGGGGGGAGTTAGACTTAGGCATTTGGAGGGTTAGGCTTAGGCTGACAAGGGGGATGGTTAGGGTTATGCACCATTGGGAGGGTTTGGCTGTGGAAGGGGACGGTTAGGGTTAGTCACTAGGGGAAGGGTTAGGCACCAGGGGAAGGGTTAAGGGTAGGCACTGGGGTTGGGGGGGGGGAGTTAGACTTAGGCATTTGGGGGGTTAGGCTTAGGCTGACAAGGGGGATGGTTAGGGTTATGCACCATTGGGAGGGTTTGGCTGTGGAAGGGGACGGTTAGGGTTAGTCACTAGGGGAAGGGTTAGGCACCAGGGGAAGGGTTAAGGGTAGGCACTGGGATTGGGGGGGGGGGGGGGGGAGTTAGATTTAGGCATTTGGGGGGGTTAGGCTTAGGCTGACAAGGGGGATGGTTAGGGTTATGAACCATTGGGAGGGTTTGGCTGTGGAAGGGGACGGTTAGGGTTAGTCACTAGGGGAAGGGTTAGGCACTAGGGGAAGGGTTAAGGGTAGGCACTGGGATTGGGGGGGGGGGAGTTAGACTTAGGCATTTGTGGGGGTTAGGCTTAGGCTGACAAGGGGGATGGTTAGGGTTATGCACCATTGGGAGGGTTTGGCTGTGGAAGGGGACGGTTAGGAGTTGGTACTAGGGAGAGAGTTAGGATAATATTGACGGTAAAATGTACCTGTATATGGGCAGGATGTACCAACCTTGCGTGGTAAATCCCGCCACTTACCGTGCCAGTACTAGTCACATATGTACTAACATATGTGATTAGTATCGCTCTTCTGATAAGTGCTGCCCTGTGCAATGTCCACCAGTCCCTGGACTTCTGGGATGATGACCCGGGAGTCCACCTGCGCATGCAGATGGGTCGTTACATTCTTATTACAACTGTATTATAACCGTAGACCGTGAGAAATAGGCCTCTGAGACTGAGAACTCTGTATTGTCTTGCTACAGTGCTCGTGTAAATATTACCATTGTACTCTTCTTATTAGGCCCTGTGTATACTGTTTACTTTGTAGGAGATGTTGGCGCTCCGTATATTTTTACTACAGCTGTTACTAATAGCAAACACAGAATGGCCGGTTACGTGAGAACGTGGCTACTAACCTTTATACAGACTTGAGTCATCTCAGCTAAAACCTTCACTCACAAGAACTTACTGCAGGTTATAAGCAAGTTTAACTTTAACTATGCGTCGGTGTATTTACTGCTAGTCATTAGGAAGCTAGTCATTAGGAAAGCTAAATACAGTATAATTTATTTTCAAATAATCTTATTATCAACTGTGAGTCCCTTTAAATCTCATACTCCACAAGTGCCGGGACTGTATACTGTAATGTCCACATCTGCTGCTATAACTGAAAGAACAAACCTCTGGTCAATTTAGCAGCACGCAACAAGAATCTCATTGCAGAGAGATGGCTATCTATATGGTCAGGACCATTTTAACGTACGGGCTTACTACCTCCCAGTCTGCAGCCAGTGAATGGTTGTCAGCATGCTGATTGGTGCATGGCTGGAGCTATCCAGCAATCAGAGTGCAGCATTCTCTACCTGCCTTCCAGCCTGCAGCCAGTGAATGGCTGCCAGAATGCTGATTGGTGCATGGCTAGAGCTATCCAGCAATCAGAGTGCAGTATTCTCTACCTGCCTCCCAGCCTGCAGCCAGTGAATGGTTGCCAGAATGCTGATTGGTGCATGGCTGGAGCTATCCAGCAATCAGAGTGCAGTATTCTCTACCTGCCTCCCAGCCTGCAGCCAGTGAATGGTTGCCAGCATGCTGATTGGTGGATAGCTGGAAGCCTGACGGCTTATTTTTGACCAGTTATATAGCGCACACATATTCCGTAGCACTCTACAGAGAATATTTCAGTCATTCACGTCAGCTCCTGCCCCAGTGGAGCTTTAAGAACAGATGTTTCTTAAAAACACATTTGGGGTGGGATGTACTAAAGGAAAAATGCAGTACAACCCCCGTTTTAGGGTATTTACCACATTTTCATATGTAGAAAGACCCGACCGACCGCTTTTGACGCGGAGGGTATTACCATCTTTTTACGGTGATACCCTATATTCTTTCCGCAACGTGTCGCACCCCGTTGCCCAGTGTCGCACCCGCCGCCCAGTGCCACACCCGCCGATCCCCCCTCCCCTGTTTCCAGTCAGCAACCCTTGGCACCCTTGCAAGTGCTCCACGGCACCCAGTCTGGAAACCACTGTCCTATAGTGTTAGCACACAGTAGCCTATTAGCTTCTGTAGTGCAAATTTTACTGGAGAGGGATCCTCCGATTCCTGCCCCACCGGCTTCCACTGACGGCCTGCACAGCTCCCATTGCTACCTATGGGGGCTGCAGGAATGTGACAACCGGAATGTACAGGTGGAGAAAGCTGTGATTTCTCTTCACTTTTCAGTAGTAGATAGAGAGGGATGAATAAATGAAGCTTTCTCCTGCTATAATGCCGCATGAAAAGTATTTCTGTGCTTTTACTCTACAAGTAGATCCCTAAAAGTCTCTTTCAGGGCAAACACAGCTCCGTGTGTATGATGTGTGGTCTCCAAAGGGGGGACTGAATAAATTGTAGTTCACTTGAATCAATCATACCAGAGATAATAGCAAGAACCACCGATAGCCACCCAAGGGCGAAGGACCAGGAATAGTGGTAACTGATTTCGGCAAAGAAGGATGAGAATATGACAGCAGCGTGAGTCATTGCGGCAAAGCCCAGGAGAGCTGTAGGAGAAAGAGAACAACAAGAAGGTTTGTTAATAAGACAATCAAGTTCCCGAAATTAAATTTCACTTTTTCTTTACCTCTTTGCTAAAACTGAACATATAGTGCACTTAGAAGAGCAGAACGTGTGCATAAGTCTAAAGAGTTTTCCTTTTTCCCAGTGGGTTCTGGTAAGTGTTTTGACCCTAACCCACACCTTCCGCAGCTTAACCGTCCCCTCCCCTTGCCTAAACCTAACCACGCCCCGCATCCTAACCTTAACCCACCACTCCCGCAGCCTAGCCCTAACCGTCCCCTTACGCAGCCTAGCCCTAACCGTCCCCTTCCCCAGCCTAACCCTAACAATCCCCTTCCCCAGCCTAACTCTAACAATCCCCTTCCCCAGCCTAACTCTAACCGTCCCCTCCCCTGGCCTAAACCTAACCACGCCCCGCATCCTAACCTTAACCCACCACTCCCGCAGCCTAGCCCTAACCGTCCCCTTACGCAGCCTAGCCCTAACCGTCCCCTTCCCCAGCCTAACCCTAACCATCCCCTTCCCCAGCCTAACTCTAACCATCCTCTCCCACAGGCTAACCCTAATCATCCCCTCTCCCAGCCTAAACCTAACACCCCCCCCACACCCTGCAGCCTAACCCTAACCGTCCCCTTCCCCAGCCTAACCCTGACCATCCCCTTCCCCAGCCTAACTCTAACCATCCTCTCCCACAGGCTAACCTTAATCATCCCCTCTTCCAGCCTAAACCTAACACCCCCCCACCCCCTGCAGCCTAACCCTAACCGTCCCCTTCCCCAGCCTAACCCTAACCATCCCCTTCTGCAGCCTAACCCTAACCGTCCCCTTCCACAGCCTAACCCTAACCATCCCCTTCTGCAGCCTAAACCTAACCGTCCCCTCCCACAACCTAACCCTAACCGTCCCCCTAGTGCCTATCCCTAACCCTCCCCCTAGTGCCTAACCTTAACCCTCCCCCTAGTGCCTAAACTTAACCCTCCCCCTAGTGCCTAACCCTCCATTTTGTGCCAAGCCCTAACCTAAATATAACCCTAATTCTAACCCCAGTACTTACTGTCGGGATCCATCAGGATTCCGCTGTGGGTATTCTTTTGGGATCCAAACTGACAGGATCCTGACCGCATCCCCTTCCCTAGCCTAACTCTAACCATCCTCTCCCACAGGCTAACCCTAATCATCCCCTCTCCCAGCCTAAACCTAACACCCCCCACCCCCTGCAGCCTAACCCTAACCGTCCCCTTCCCCAGCCTAACCCTAACCGTCCCCTTCCCCAGCCTAACCCTAACCATCCTCTCCCACAGGCTAACTCTAACCATCCCCTCTTCCAGCCTAAACCTAAAACCCCCCCACACCCTGCAGCCTAATCCTAACCGTTCCTTTCCGCAGCCTAACCCTAACCATCCCCTTCCCCAGCTTAGCCCTAACATTCCCCTTCCCCAGCCTAACTCTAACCATCCTCTCCCACAGGCTAACCCTAATCATCCCCTCTCCCAGCCTAAACCTAACACCCCCCACCCCCTGCAGCCTAACCCTAACCGTCCCCTTCCCCAGCCAAACCCTAACCATCCCCTTCCCCAGCCTAACTCTAACCATCCTCTCCCACAGGCTAACCCTAATCATCCCCTCTCCCAGCCTAAACCTAACACCCCCCCACACCCTGCAGCCTAACCCTAACCGTCCCCTTCCCCAGCCTAACCCTAACCATCTCCTTCCCCAGCCTAACTCTAACCATCCCCTCCCACAGGCTAACCCTAATCATCCCCTCTCCCAGCCTAAACCTAACACCCCCCACCCCCTGCAGCCTAACCCTAACCGTCCCCTTCCCCAGCCTAACCCTAACATTCCCCTTCCCCAGCCTAACCCTAACCATCCTCTCCCACAGGCTAACTCTAACCATCCCCTCTTCCAGCCTAAACCTAAAACCCCCGCACCCCCTGCAGCCTAATCCTAACCGTTCCTTTCCGCAGCCTAACCCTAACCATCCCCTTCCCCAGCCTAACCCTAACCATCCCCTTCCCCAGCCTAACTCTAACCATCCTCTCCCACAGGCTAACCCTAATCATCCCCTCTCCCAGCCTAAACCTAACACCCACCACCCCCTGCAGCCTAACCCTAACCGTCCCCTTCCCCAGCCTAACCCTAACCATCCCCTTCCCCAGCCTAACTCTAACCATCCTCTCCCACAGGCTAACCCTAATCATCCCCTCTCCCAGCCTAAACCTAACACCCCCCCACACCCTGCAGCCTAACCCTAACCGTCCCCTTCCCCAGCCTAACCCTAACCATCCCCTTCCCCAGCCTAACTCTAACCATCCTCTCCCACAGGCTAACCCTAATCATCCCCTCTCCCAGCCTAAACCTAACACCCCCCACCCCCTGCAGCCTAACCCTAACCGTCCCCTTCCCCAGCCTAACCCTAACATTCCCCTTCCCCAGCCTAACTCTAACCATCCTCTCCCACAGGCTAACTCTAACCATCCCCTCTCCCAGCCTAAACCTAACACCCCCCACCCCCTGCAGCCTAACCCTAACCGTCCCCTTCCCCAGCCTAACCCTAACATTCCCCTTCCCCAGCCTAACTCTAACCATCCTCTCCCACAGGCTAACCTTAATCATCCCCTCTTCCAGCCTAAACCTAACACCCCCCCACCCCCTGCAGCCTAACCCTAACCGTCCCCTTCCCCAGCCTAACCCTAACCATCCCCTTCCCCAGCCTAACCCTAACATTCCCCTTCCCCAGCCTAACTCTAACCATCCTCTCCCACAGGCTAACCCTAATCATCCCCTCTCCCAGCCTAAACCTAAAACCCCCCCACCCCCTGCAGCCTAATCCTAACTGTCCCCTTCCCCAGCCTAACCCTAACCATCCCCTTCTGCAGCCTAACCCTAACCGTCCCCTTCCACAGCCTAACCCTAACCATCCCCTTCTGCAGCCTAAACCTAACCGTCCCCTCCCACAACCTAACCCTAACCGTCCCCCTAGTGCCTATCCCTAACCCTCCCCCTAGTGCCTAACCTTAACCCTCCCCCTAGTGCCTAAACTTAACCCTCCCCCTAGTGCCTAACCCTCCATTTTGTGCCAAGCCCTAACCTAAATATAACCCTTATTCTAACCCCAGTACTTACTGTCGGGATCCATCAGGATTCCGCTGTGGGTATTCTTTTGGGATCCAAACTGACAGGATCCTGACCGCATCCCCTTCCCCAGCCTAACTCTAACCATCCTCTCCCACAGGCTAACCCTAATCATCCCCTCTCCCAGCCTAAACCTAACACCCCCCACCCCCTGCAGCCTAACCCTAACCGTCCCCTTCCCCAGCCTAACCCTAACCATCCCCTTCCCCAGCCTAACTCTAACCATCCTCTCCCACAGGCTAACTCTAACCATCCCCTCTCCCAGCCTAAACCTAACACCCCCCACCCCGTGCAGCCTAACCCTAACCGTCCCCTTCCCCAGCCTAACCCTAACCATCCCCTTCCCCAGCCTAACTCTAACCATCCTCTCCCACAGGCTAACCCTAATCATCCCCTCTCCCAGCCTAAACCTAACACCCCCCACCCCCTGCAGCCTAACCCTAACCGTCCCCTTCCCCAGCCTAACCCTAACCATCCCCTTCCCCAGCCTAACCCTAACCGTCCCCTTCCCCAGCCTAACCCTAACCGTCCCCTTCCCCAGCCTAACCCTAACCGTCCCCTTCCCCAGCCTAACCCTAACCGTCCCCTTCCCCAGCCTAACCCTAACCGTCCCCTTCCCCAGCCTAACCCTAACCATCCTCTCCCACAGGCTAACCCTAATCATCCCCTCTTCCAGCCTAAACCTAAAACCCCCGCACCCCCTGCAGCCTAATCCTAACCGTTCCTTTCCGCAGCCTAACCCTAACCACCCCCTTCTGCAGCTTAACCCTAACCATCCCCTTCCCCAGCTTAACCCTAACATTCCCCTTCCCCAGCCTAACTCTAACCATCCTCTCCCACAGGCTAACCCTAATCATCCCCTCTCCCAGCCTGAACCTAACACCCCCCCACCCCCTGCAGCCTAACCCTAACCGTCCCCTTCCCCAGCCTAACTCTAACCATCCTCTCCCACAGGCTAACCCTAATCATCCCCTCTCCCAGCCTAAACCTAACACCCCCCACCCCCTGCAGCCTAACCGTCCCCTTCCCCAGCCTAACCCTAACCGTCCCCTTCCCCAGCCTAACCCTAACCGTCCCCTTCCCCAGCCTAACTCTAACCATCCTCTCCCACAGGCTAACCCTAACCATCCTCTCCCACAGGCTAACTCTAACCATCCCCTCTCCCAGCCTAAACCTAAAACCCCCGCACCCCCTGCAGCCTAATCCTAACCGTTCCTTTCCGCAGCCTAACCCTAACCACCCCCTTCTGCAGCTTAACCCTAACCATCCCCTTCCCCAGCCTAACCCTAACATTCCCCTTCCCCAGCCTAACTCTAACCATCCTCTCCCACAGGCTAACCCTAATCATCCCCTCTCCCAGCCTAAACCTAACACCCCCCCACCCCCTGCAGCCTAACCCTAACCGTCCCCTTCCCCAGCCTAACCCTAACATTCCCCTTCCCCAGCCTAACTCTAACCATCCTCTCCCACAGGCTAACCCTAATCATCCCTTCTCCCAGCCTAAACCTAACACCCCCCCACCCCCTGCAGCCTAACCCTAACCGTCCCCTTCCCCAGCCTAACCCTAACCATCCCCTCTCCCAGCCTAAATCTAACACCCCCCACCCCCTGCAGCCTAACCCTAACCGTCCCCTTCCCCAGCCTAACCCTAACCATCCCCTTCCCCAGCCTAACTCTAACCATCCTCTCCCACAGGCTAACCCTAATCATCCCTTCTCCCAGCCTAAACCTAAAACCCCCCCACCCCCTGCAGCCTAACCATAACGGTCCCCTTATGCAACCTAGCCCTAACCATCCGCTTCCCCAGCCTAACCCTAACCATCACCTTCTGCAGCCTAACCCTAACCGTCCCCTTCCACAGCCTAACCCTAACCATCCCCTTCTGCAGCCTAAACCTAACCGTCCCCTCCCACAACCTAACCCTAACCGTCCCCCTAGTGCCTATCCCTAACCCTCCCCCTAGTGCCTAACCTTAACCCTCCCCCTAGTGCCTAAACTTAACCCTCCCCCTAGTGCCTAACCCTCCATTTTGTGCCAAGCCCTAACCTAAATATAACCCTAATTCTAACCCCAGTACTTACTGTCGGGATCCATCAGGATTCCGCTGTGGGTATTCTTTTGGGATCCAAACTGACGGAATCCTGACCGCATCCTGTATGCCCAGTACAGTAACAATTGTAAGTTTGTTTTCCTGCACACTGCAGCTAAAGGCCCCCATACATCTGTGTGCTGTTTCCCTGATTCCTCAATGCCAACGGAACCACCGATCCGCCGATGATTGGCAATCCATTGGGGAATTAAGGAAATTCCATGTAAAAAAATTATTTGCCAATTCTGAGCGGATTTTTCAACTTGTTGATCATTCCTGATTCCACGACCCAGGCAAACAGTCCATTGCAAATGAATGGGAGCCTCTACGCAAAGAAAATGCAAAAGGTATAAAAATGCCAGCTCAATCCAGACATGGATGGCGCCGTATTAGCCAACTCTGCAGGTGCTACCCCGATATTTGTGCTGCCACACCGACATTTCTTTTCACTGAATCCTTCTTCCCGTGCCTTGAATAAAGTATTATTCTGTCATATGGGTGATGAGTACTTGAGCATTTTTTTCTCCGTAAACACATCAGGTACCCAATTCAGCAGGACAAGAGGCTACTAGAGCTGTTTTACCTTAGGACCTAATTCAGACCTGATTGCAGCAACAAAATCTTTCTCTAATGGGCAAACCAATGTGCAGATGGGGCAGATGTAACATGTGCAGAGAGAGTTAGATGGGTTATATTGTTTCTGTGCAGGGTAAATACTGGCTGCTCTATTTTTACACTGCAATTTAGATTTCAGTTTGAACACACCCCACCCAAATCTAACTCTCTCTGCACATGTTACATCTACCCCACCTGCACTGCACATTATTATTACCAGTTATTTATACACACATATTCCGCAGCGCTGTACAGAGAATATTTACCCATTCACATCAGTCCGTGCCCCAGTGGAGCTTACAATCTATATTCCCTACCACATGTACACACACACACATTTACGCTAGGGTTAATTTTTGTTTGGAACCAATTAACCTACCAGTATATTTTTGGATTGTGGGAGGAAACCCACGCAAGTACGGGGAGAATATACAAACTCCACACAGTTAGGGCCATGGTGGGAATCGAACCCACGACCTCAGTGCTGTGATGCAGTAATGCTAACCATTACACCATCCGTACTGCCCTAATTTTGCCCATTAGAGAAAAAGTTTGCTGTTGCGATCAAGTCTGAATAAGGCCCCTAATTGGGACCTAAAAAACTAGATTTTATGACCACAGCACACTTCAGGTCACACTGGGTGTGAAAATAAGGAAACTAGATAAATCCTTTTATCTGCACCTCTGTAGTGTCAACACAACCTGCAGCCCATTGTGGCGTAATATACGAGGATTACTCACCCATTAAGAATGACAGCACCCCTTGGCAGGACAAGCATCCAAAATTCATCCGTAGATCAACAATAGCACAAGGAAGTAAGACTATGATCCCAATAATAAACATTGCAATGAGGAGATTGATGACGTCACCTTAAGATAGAGGGTATAAGGCGTTAGTAATGCTACTGTGTATGCTAGATAAAAACTACTGCACACACAGCGTTATATAACGATGCTTCCCAACAGTTATACAGGTGACTGTGGCCCATTATAAGCCCCACCCCCACATCAGTCCAGGCTCCACCCTCATCTGCCCAGAGATGGGATAGCAACAATTTTAGGACAAATCTCAGCCACTTTCGAGGACTGCGATTCGGGACTGTCCCGCCCAAAGGGTTAGTGGTGTGGACGTACTGTAAGACTGACAAAGTTTACATTATATATGGGATAATGCAGGACCGTCTTTATAGCATCGTAGGCCCTAGGCATATCAATGCAATGGGGCCCCTAACCACCCATTCACGGGAACTATTTAAAAAGAAATCATGACATACCCCTCCTGCGGTCCTGAGCCATAACTCAGCACTCTGATTGGTGGATAGCTCCAGCCATCCACCAATCAGACAGCCACTCACTGTCTGACTGCAGGCTGGGAGGCCGATAGAGAAAGCTGTCTGGCCACTCTGATTGTGTGACCACCACCTGCCCCTGCTCAGAGGCCCTTAGAATTGTGTGGCCCTGGGCAGCTGCCTGTACGTTAAGATGGCCTGGGATAATGCACTCCCTCCCCATAGTATATGGAGAGTAGACGTCACTGTGGAGGGCTGTTACCATAACAACCCACACGCTTGCAGGCCAAGTTTTTTTATATGTGTCATATTGATCCAATATAGCTTCCAACATATACTGTATAATAATTCGCAGTTTGGCTTTATTACGTTCTAATGCTCTATTCCTGCCTACATTCTGGACCTCTTCTGGACATTTACCCGGGCAACATCAAGGCAAAATAACCCCTGCCCACACCTGGCTCCCTATTTATACAAACCTTGCCCACTTTCTGACAAAGGCCCACCCATTCTGCCATGAACCCCACCTAGGGGTAAATTTACTAAGATGGGAGTTCTAATTAAGATGGGATGTTGCCCATAGCAACCAATCAGATTCTACTTCTCATTTATCTAGCACCCTCTAGAAGATAATACCTGGAATATGATTGGTTGCTATGGGCAACATCCTATCTTAAATAGAACTCCCATCTTAGTAAATTTACCCCCTAGTCCGAGAACTGGTACAATTGGGAGGAACGACCCATGGGAGGGCATGGGGATTTCAGCAGCATATCAGCAGCATTACCGGTTGTCAAGAAGACACTTGGTAAGGACTGAGATAAACATAGAGGCCTCTTACATTTATTAATAGCCGGATGCAAGACAGGACAGGCAGTGCCTGCAGAATGTTACACAAGCCTCGTCACCCCTATCTACATATGTACTCAATGAACAGACCGTAACAAATGTCATCGCAAAACACAGAGTCAAATATGCGTACTGTTATAAATATACTCCCCCAGCTCTGCAAAGAATATTTTGGGGCATTTAAATAGAAAATACAGTGTCTTGCTAAAGTATTCACCCCCCTTTGCATTTTTCATGTTTTGTTGCCTCACAACCTTGAATTAAAATGGATTGTTTGAAGGTTTGCATCATTTTATTCACAGAACATGGCTACAACTTTGAAGATGTTTTTTCTTATTATTGTGAAGCAAACAACAAATAGGACAAAATAACAGAAAACGTCAGCGTGCATAACTATTCACCCCGCTATAGTCAGTACTTTGTAGAGCCACCTTTTCCGGCAATTACAGCTGCAAGTCGCTTTGGATGAGTCTCTATGAGCTTGCCACATCTTGCCACTGGGATTTTTGCCCGTTCCTCAAGGCAAAACTTCTCCTGCTCATTCATGTTGGATGGTTTCCACTTGTGAACAGCAATCTTCAAGTCTGACCACAGATTCTCAATTGGATTGAGATCTGGGCTTTGACTAGGCCATTCCAACACATTGAAATGTTTCCCCTTAAACCACTTGAGTGTTGCTTTAGCAGTATGCTTTCGGGTCATTGTCCTGCTGGAAGGTGAACCTCCATCCCAGTCTCAAATCACAGGCAGACTGAAACAGGTTTTACTCAAGAATATCCTTGTATTTAGCACCATCGACTTCCCTCGACTCGAAACAGTTTCCCAGTCCCTGCTGCTGAAAAACATCTCCACATCATGATGCTGCCACCACCATGTATCACTGTGGGGATGGTGTTCCTGGGGTGATGGGATGTGTTGGTTTTGCGCCAGACATAGCAGTTTCCTTGGTGGCCGAAAAGTTCAATTTTAGTCTCATCTGACCAGAGCACTTTCCTCCATACATTTGGGGAGTTGTCCACATGCCTTTTGGCAAACTCAAAAAGTGCCTTCTTATTTTTAACACTAAGTAATGGCTTTTTTCTGGCCACTCTTCCATAAAGCCCAGCTCTATGGAGTGTACGGCTTATTGTGGTCACATACGCAGATACACTAGTCTCTGCTGTGGAACTCTGCAGCTCCTTCAGGGTTACCTTTGGTCTCTGTGATGCCTCTCTGATTAATGCCCTCCTTGCCCGGTCTGTGAGTTTTGGTGGCTGGCCCTTTCTTGGCAGGTTTGTTGTGGTACCATGTTTTTTTCCATTTGAAGATGATGGATTTGATGGTGTTCCGGAGGATCATCAAAGATTTGGATATTTTTTTATAACCCAACCCTGACTTGTGCTTCTCACCAACTTTGTCCCTGACTTGTTTGGAGAGCTTCTTGGACTTCATGGTGTGATGCCTCTTGCTAAGTGGTGTTGAAGCCTCTGGGGCCTTTCAGAAAAGGTGTGTTTATACTGACAGATCATGTGACACTGAATTCAAATGATATATCCCGCCCAATCTCCTGTCTAAAATGATCACCGTTATCGTGCATATCGCACCCATAGTAATCAGGTTTAGCTTTGTAAAGGTGCCAGGTGCCAAGGGTAGCAAGCTGAAATAATGATACCATGCCCTCGAGGGCAGAAACAGAACGGGTGTAGAAAGGGGTGAAAATAATTGAATCCCACCCTTAGATTGCACACAGGTGGACTTCATTTCACTAACTATGTGACTTCTGAACGTAATTGGTTGCACCAGAACTTTTGAGGGGCTTCATAGCAAAGGGGGTGAATACATATGCACATGCCAATTTTCAAGTTTTTATTTATAAAAATTATTTTTTATGTAAATTTTTCTCATTTCACTTCACCAACTTGGACTATTTTGTTCAGATCCATCACATAAAATTCAGATTAAAAAAAAACAATTAAATTACAGGTTGTAATGCAACAAAATAGGTAAAAAGCCAAGGGGGTGATTACTTTAGCAAGGCACTGTAACTCCACTTATTTTACGGCTGATAAAGAGGGGCGTAAATCTCTTCTTGTATGTACAGTACTTAATACAAGTCAACTGAGGGTATGGGTGTGAGTTACCGACGGCCGGGATGCCGTTGTTCAGTATACCTATTGCGGCATCCCAACAATTGAAATCCCTACAGGGGTGAGCTAGCTATGTTCTCCCCTCTCTCCCTAACCCTCCCTATCCGCAGACTAACCCTAACCTCCCCTTTGGTGCCTAACCTCCCTCAATGTTGCCTAAACCTAATCCCCCCTTTCCCGCAGCCTAAACCTAACACCCCCCACCACCACCACCGCGTGCGACTCAGAATCGGATCCACTAACGGGAATTCTAATTGATTTAACACATGAAGATTTTATACGTCCTTACCTGTGACGGGTATGGATAGACATTCCTTGACCTTATCACAATACCGAAATAATCCGAAGTTCCCAGATGTGGAAGGGATGACTCCCCAGTAATCCGTGACCAGGGCGGTTATAGCCAATACGTTAGTACATTGCTGGAGGAAGAAGATGCCAAACTTCCACTTGCAGAACAACATCGCATATGGATCTGCAGAAAGAAGCAATGGTCAGGAAGCTAGGCTAGAGATAAGGCTACCGCAGAGGCGGGCGCACAGGGAATCTGCAGCCGTTGTAGAACCATCGGGGTCCTAATTCAGAGATGTTCGGAAACACGATGTTCATGTACATCTCCGATGTTTTTTGCATCTGCGCATGTGCAGATCTGGGGCTGCGATGTCGGTCGCAGTGCCCCAAATGCCGCTACATGACTGTCATACTGCTGGCGGTTGGGAGCAGCAACAGGGCGGCGTGATGGTGCCTTTTTCAGGGTGTAATAAGGACAGTGGCTGTGTTCTATTGTAAGAGGCTGGAATTCTGGATTTGATTCCAGTCATCTCCCTGTAATCCAACCAACTCCGTCAAAGTCCCACTTTCTAGCCAGTCCCTACACTGACCGGCTTAACAATCTATTGCAATACTTTGCAATCAACATTCCCTGTATTTAAATAAAATAAATTAGGTGACTGCAGGGCATGTATGACTATCTATCTATCTATCTATCTATCTATCTATCTATCTATCTATCTATCTGTCTATTATCTATCTAACTATCTATCTATCTATCTATCTATCTATCTATCTATCTATCTATCTATCTATCTATCTATCTAGATACAAATACATATGGACTCCAACCTCACCCCCACATTCCTATGTTCATAAAATTTTAATTGCGCCACTAAATGCTACGGGTCTCACGACTACGGGGGTAATTCAGATCTAATAGTAGATGTGCTAAATTTAGCACATCTACAATCAGTTACTCTGACATGCGGGGTACACCCAGCACAGGGCCAGTCCGCCCCGCATGTCAGGCCCTACCCCAACCCCCCCCCCGCACGGGTGCAAAAGCATGCCATGGCGGCAATGCTTTTGCAGCCGCCGAGTAGCTTCCTACCTGTGCAGCCGCCGTGGCCCGTCCCCGCAATGGTCCAGAAACGCCTGCGTTGTCCAGGCCACGCCCCACCAACGGCGATCTAGCGCTGTTGGCACGCCCCCTCCCACCCTACGACCGCCTCTACGTGTCAGTCATGCAGAGACAATTGCAGCAATGAGATGCTTTTGCATCTCACTAGGCTTCTCGGGGTGCGCAGTGCGCCCCCAAAGGGCTTGAGTCTGCGAACGCTTCCGCTGCAGCGATCCAGTCTGAATTAGGTCCTACTTGTATTCTACTATGATATTCTAATTTAATAACCTCTTTTAGCTTTAAATAGCATTTAAGAGTTGTGCCTGATGAGACAGCACAGCCGAGCTCTTACCGTGCTCTGTGGTAGATTGCAGTCACAAGAATTCCGGCGCTCCCAGACTACTCTCTGCCTGGGCAGGAACCTATCTCCCAGTTACAGGGTCTGGACACTCTCTTAAGCAACAGAGGAAAGACGCTGAAGGAAGTTTGTACTTAATGGAGCTTTTGCAAACGTTTTACCGCCCTGGTGTTCGCAATCTAAACTGTAAAGGGAAAGACTCTGGCATGGGGTTGCACAAGGGGCTGCATCTTGAGCAACAGGTTGCATCAGGTTTTACCGAAAATGTATAGATTTACAAATTCAGACGTTTTATTTCCTTTGCTCTACATTATATGGAAAGCCAGTCACGTTTTAAATGATAATCGTTCCATAACTTCTAAAATGGCTTTGGTTAAAGTTACGCAAATATTATATCAAGTTTCATGAGTGAAGTGTGCAATTTCATTGAATTTACCTTGTAGTACTAAGGGCCTAATTCAGACCTGATTGCAAAAGCAAAATCTTTTTCTTAAGGGCAAAACCATGCTGTACTGCAGGTGGGGCAGATGTAACATGTGCAGAGAGAGTTAGATTTGGGTTATATTGTGTCTGTGCAGGGTAAATACTAGGTGTAGTATGTTATGTCAGCGGTCGGGATCTGGGCGAACGCAAATGAGCCCCTTGCGGGATCACTGCGTTCGCCATGCAGCGGGCACGGTGGCGCGCTACATGCGCCACACTATTTATTCTCCCTCCATTGGGGTCGTGGACCCCCAAGAGGGAGAATAGTTGTCGGTATCCTGGGTTTCGGGATTCCGGCTCCGGTATACTGAGCGACGGGATCCCAAAAACCGTCAAACTGAAGACCACCCGTACATATTGGCTGCTTTATTTTTACACTTCAATTTAGATTTCAGTTTGAACACACCCCACCCAAATCTAACCCTCCCTGCACATGTTACATCTGCCCCCCCCCCCCCCCCGCAGTGCACATGGTTTTGCCCGTTAAAGAAAAAGTTTGCTGTTGCGATCAGGTCTGAATTAGGCCCTAAATCCAGATATGCTGAGAATGTAGGTTCTTGGTGTAGAAAACTTAGTGAAAAGCCTGATATATTTTGTGACACATTTACAGTAAACCAGACATTCTACTAATAAAGAGCACGCAGCTGCTTTCCCGGCAATGTCTAGTTGGTTGCTTGATGGCATGCAATGGCTGGTTGGACAATTGCTTGCTTCTCCAGTGGCTACTTGATTGAAAGCTATATCTCCTCCTAACCTCATTGCACCTAACTGAAATCATGTACTGTGCAGCTGCTGACCTCTGACCTCTGGACCCCACATCCCAAACCCCAGTGCCTCCTGTGGTCTCAGATGAATGCAGGTTTTGGTTAAGTGAATTGTTTAATTTTTATTTTTTATTAAAGGGACACTAGGGGTCTATTTACTAAGCCCTGAATGGAGATAAAGTGGATGGTGATAAAGTACCAGCCAATCAGCTCCTAACTGCCATGTCACAGGCTGGGTTTGAATCATCGCTGTGCGGCATAATATCAGTGACGGACGTCGCTGTGCGGCATAATGTGAGTAACACACATCGCTGTGCGGCATAATGTCAGTGACGGACATCGCTGTGCGGCATAAAGTCAGTGACGGTCGTCGCTGTGCGGCATAATGTGAGTAATGGACATCGCTGTGCGGCATAATGTGAGTAACAGACGTCGCTATGCGGCATAATGTGAGTAACGGACGTCGCTGTGCGTCATGTGAGTAACGGATGTGGCTGTGCAGCATAATGTGAGTAACGGACGTCGCTGTGCGGCATAATGTAAGTAACGGATGTCGCTGTGCGGCATAATGTGAGTAACGGACATCGCTGTGCGGCATAATGTGAGTAACGGACGTCGCTGTGCGGCATGTAACGGATGTGGCTGTGCAGCATAATGTAAGTAACGGACGTCGCTGTGCGGCATAATGTAAGTAACGGATGTCGCTGTGCGGCATAATGTGAGTAACGGACGTCGCTGTGCGGCATAATGTGAGTAACGGACGTCGCTGTGCGGCATGTAACGGATGTGGCTGTGCAGCATAATGTGAGTAACGGACGTCGCTGTGCGGCATAATGTGAGTAACGGACGTCGCTGTACGGCATGTGAGTAACGGATGTGGCTGTGCGGCATAATGTGAGTAACGGATGTCGCTCTGCAGCATAATGTGAGTAACGGACGTCGCTGTGCGGCATAATGTGAGTAGCGGATGTGGCTGTGCGGCATGGTATCCGGACTCCAGGTCGACAACAAAAAGGTCGACACACCTTAGGTCGACGCCAATTGGTCGACACACCTTAGGTCGACATGGACAAAAGGTCGACAGGAACAAGGTCGACATGGAAAAAGGTCGACATGAGTTTTTCACAATTTTTTTATTTTTTGGAACCTTTTCATACTTAACGACCCACATGGACTACGATTGGAACGGTAATCTGTGCCGAGCGAAGCGGAGCGGAGCGAAGGCACCATGCCCGTTTTCTTCTACGAAGGAAAACGACACCAAAAAAACATAAAAAACTCATGTCGACCTTTTTCCATGTCGACCTTGTTCCTGTCGACCTATTGTCAATGTCGACCTATTGTCCATGTCGACATAAGGTGTGTCGACCAATTGGCGTTGACCTAAGGTGTGTTGACCTTTTTGTTGTCGACCTGGAGTCCCAGACCCGTGCGGCATAATGTGAGTAACGTATGTCGCTGTGCGGCATAATGTGAGTAACGGATGTCGCTGTGTGGCATTATGTGAGTAACGGATGTTGCTGTGTGGCATAATGTGAGTAACGGCTGTCGCTGTGCGGCATAATGTGAGTAACGGACGTCGCTGTGCGGCATAATGTGAGTAACGGACGTCGCTGTGCGGCATGTGAGTAACGGATGTGACTGTGCGGCATAATGTGAGTAACGGATGTCGCTGTGTGGCATAATGAGAGTAACGGACGTCGCTGTGTGGCATAATGTGAGTAACGGACGTCACTGTGCGGCATAATGTGAGTAACAGACGTCGCTGTGTGGCATAATGTGAGCAAAGGACGTCGCTGTGCGGCATAATGTCAGTGACGAAAGTCGCTGTGGGCATAATGTGAGTAAAAGACGTCGCTGTGTGGCATAATGTGAGTAACGGACGTCGCTGTGCGGCATAATGTGAGTAACGGACTTCGCTGTGCGGCATAATGTGAGTAACGGACGTCTCTGTGCGGCATAATGTGAGTAACAGACGACTCTGTGCGGCATAATGTGAGTAATGGACATTGCTGTGCGGCATAATGTGAGTAACGGACATCGCTGTGCGGCATAATGTGAGTAACAGACATCGCTGTGCGACATAATGTGAGTAACCGACGTCGCTGTGCGGCATAATGTGAGTAATGGACGTCGCTGTGCGGCATAATGTGAGTAACGGATGTCGCTGTGCGGCATAATGTGAGTAACGGATGTGGCTGTGCGGCATAATGTGAGTAACGGACGTCGCTGTGCGGCATAATGTGAGTAACGGACGTCGCTGTGCGACATAATGTGAGTAACGGACGTCGCTGTGCGGCATAATGTGAGTAACGGACGTTGCTGTGCGGCATAATTTGAGTAACGGATGTCGCTGTGCGGCATAATGTGAGTAACGGACCTCGCTGTGTGGCATAGTGTGAGTAACGGATGTCGCTGTGCGGCATAATGTGAGTAACGGATGTCGCTGTGCGGCATAATTTGAGTAACGGATGTCGCTGTGCGGCATAATGTGAGTAATGGACCTCCCTGTGCAGCATAGTGTGAGTAACGGATGTCGATGTGCGGCATAATGTGAGTAACGGATGTCGCTGTGTGGCATAATGTGAGTAACGGATGTCGCTGTGCGGCATAATGTGAGTAACAGACGTCGCTGTGCGGCATAATGTGAGTAATGGACGTCGCTGTGTGGCATAATGTGAGTAACGGACGTCGCTGTGCGGCATAATGTGAGTAACGGATGTCGCTGTGTGGCATAATATGAGTAACGGATGTCGCTGTGTGGCATAATGTGAGTAACAGACGTCGCTGTGCGGCATAATTTGAGTAACGGATGTCGCTGTGCGGCATAATGTGAGTAACGGACCTCGCTGTGTGGGATAGTGTGAGTAACGGATGTCGCTGTGCGGCATAATGTGAGTAACGGATGTCGCTGTGCGGCATAATTTGAATAACGGATGTCGCTGTGCGGCATAATGTGAGTAACGGACCTCGCTGTGCGGCATAGTGTGAGTAACGGACGTCGCTGTGCGGCATAATGTGAGTAATGGACGTCGCTGTGTGGCATAATGTGAGTAACGGACGTCGCTGTGCGGCATAATGTGAGTAACGGATGTCGCTGTGTGGTATAATGTGAGTAACGGATGTCACTGTGTGGCATAATGTGAGTAACGGATGTCGCTGTGCGGCATAATGTGAGTAACGGATGTTGCTGTGTGGCATAATGTGAGTAACGGACCACGCTGTGCGGCATAGTGTGAGTAACGGATGTCGCTGTGCGGCATAATGTGAGTAACGGACGTCGCTGTGCGGCATAATGTAAATAACGGATGTCGCTGTGCGGCATAATGTGAGTAACGGGCGTCGCTGTGCGGCATAATGTGAGTAACGGACGTCGCTGTGCGGCATGTAACGGATGTGGCTGTGCAGCATAATGTGAGTAACGGACGTCGCTGTGCGGCATAATGTGAGTAACGGACGTCGCTGTACAGCATGTGAGTAACGGATGTGGCTGTGCGGCATAATGTGAGTAACGGATGTCGCTCTGCAGCATAATGTGAGTAACGGACGTCACTGTGCGGCATAATGTGAGTAGCGGATGTGGCTGTGCGGCATGGTATCCGGACTCCAGGTCGACAACAAAAAGGTCGACACACCTTAGGTCGACGCCAATTGGTCGACACACCTTAGGTCGACATGGACAAAAGGTCGACATGGAAAAAGGTCGACATGAGTTTTTCACAATTTTTTTATTTTTTGGAACCTTTTCATACTTATCGACCCACATGGACTACGATTGGAACGGTAATCTGTGCCGAGCGAAGCGGAGCGGAACGAAGGCACCATGCCCGTTTTCTTCTACGAAGAAAACGACACCAAAAAAACATAAAAAACTCATGTCGACCTTTTTCCATGTCGACCTTGTTCCTGTCGATCCTTTGTCCATGTCGACATAAGGTGTGTCGACCAATTGGCGTCGACCTAAGGTGTGTTGACCTTTTTGTTGTCGACCTGGAGTCCCAGACCCGTGCGGCATAATGTGAGTAACGTATGTCGCTGTGCGGCATAATGTGAGTAACGGACGTCGCTGTGTGGCATTATGTGAGTAACGGATGTTGCTGTGTGGCATGATGTGAGTAACGGATGTCGCTGTGCGGCATAATGTGAGTAACGGACGTCGCTGTGCGGCATAATGTGAGTAACGGACGTCGCTGTGCGGCATGTGAGTAACGGATGTCGCTGTGTGGCATAATGAGAGTAACGGACGTCGCTGTGTGGCATAATGTGAGTAACGGACGTCACTGTGCGGCATAATGTGAGTAACAGACGTCGCTGTGTGGCATAATGTGAGCAAAGGACGTCACTGTGCGGCATAATGTCAGTGACGGACGTCGCTGTGCGGCATAATGTGAGTAAAAGACGTCGCTGTGTGGCATAATGTGAGTAACGGACGTCGCTGTGCGGCATAATGTGAGTAACGGACTTCGCTGTGCGGCATAATGTGAGTAACGGACGTCTCTGTGCGGCATAATGTGAGTAACAGACGACTCTGTGCGGCATAATGTGAGTAACGGACATTGCTGTGCGGCATAATGTGAGTAACGGACATCGCTGTGCGGCATAATGTGAGTAACAGACGTCGCTGTGCGACATAATGTGAGTAACCGACGTCACTGTGCGGCATAATGTGAGTAACGGACGTCGCTGTGCGGCATAATGTGAGTAACGGACGTCGCTGTGCGGCATAATGTGAGTAACGGATGTCGCTGTGCGGTATAATGTGAGTAATGGACGTCGCTGTGCGGCATAATGTGAGTAACGGATGTCGCTGTGCAGCATAATGTGAGTAACGGATGTGGCTGTGCGGCATAATGTGAGTAACGGACGTCGCTGTGCGGCATAATGTGAGTAACGGACGTCGCTGTGCGACATAATGTGAGTAACGGACGTCGCTGTGCGGCATAATGTGAGTAACAGACGTTGCTGTGCGGCATAATTTGAGTAACGGATGTCGCTGTGCGGCATAATGTGAGTAACGGACCTCGCTGTGCGGCATAATGTGAGTAACGGATGTCGCTGTGCGGCATAATGTGAGTAACGGATGTCGCTGTGCGGCATAATTTGAGTAACGGATGTCGCTGTGCGGCATAATGTGAGTAACGGACCTCCCTGTGCGGCATAGTGTGAGTAACGGATGTCGATGTGCGGCATAATGTGAGTAACGGATGTCGCTGTGTGGCATAATGTGAGTAACGGATGTCGCTGTGCGGCATAATGTGAGTAACAGACGTCGCTGTGCGGCATAATGTGAGTAATGGACGTCGCTGTGTGGCATAATGTGAGTAACGGACGTCGCTGTGCGGCATAATGTGAGTAATGGATGTCGCTGTGTGGCATAATATGAGTAACGGATGTCGCTGTGTGGCATAATGTGAGTAACGGATGTCGCTGTGCGGCATAATTTGAGTAACGGATGTCGCTGTGCGGCATAATGTGAGTAACGGACCTCCCTGTGCTGCATAGTGTGAGTAACGGATGTCGATGTGCGGCATAATGTGAGTAACGGATGTCGCTGTGTGGCATAATGTGAGTAACGGATGTCGCTGTGCGGCATAATGTGAGTAACAGACGTCGCTGTGCGGCATAATGTGAGTAATGGACGTCGCTGTGTGGCATAATGTGAGTAACGGACGTCGCTGTGCGGCATAATGTGAGTAACGGATGTCGCTGTGTGGCATAATATGAGTAACGGATGTCGCTGTGTGGCATAATGTGAGTAACGGATGTCGCTGTGCGGCATAATTTGAGTAACGGATGTCGCTGTGCGGCATAATGTGAGTAACGGACCTCGCTGTGCGGCATAGTGTGAGTAACGGATGTCGCTGTGCGGCATAATGTGAGTAACGGACCTCGCTGTGCGGCATAGTGTGAGTAACGGATGTCGCTGTGTGGCATAATGTGAGTAACGGATGTCGCTGTGCGGCATAATTTGAATAATGGATGTCGCTGTGCGGCATAATGTGAGTAACGGACCTCGCTGTGCGGCATAGTGTGAGTAATGGATGTTGCTGTGCGGCATAATGTGAGTAACGGACGTCGCTGTGTGGCATAATGTGAGTAACGGATGTCGCTGTGTGGCATAATGTGAGTAACGGATGTCGCCGTGCGGCATAATGTGAGTAACGTATGTCGCTGTGCGGCATAATGTGAGTAACGGACGTCGCTGTGTGGCATTATGTGAGTAACGGATGTTGCTGTGTGGCATGATGTGAGTAACGGATGTCGCTGTGCGGCATAATGTGAGTAACGGACGTCGCTGTGCGGCATAATGTGAGTAACGGACGTCGCTGTGCGGCATGTGAGTAACGGATGTCGCTGTGTGGCATAATGAGAGTAACGGACGTCGCTGTGTGGCATAATGTGAGTAACGGACGTCACTGTGCGGCATAATGTGAGTAACAGACGTCGCTGTGTGGCATAATGTGAGCAAAGGACGTCGCTGTGCGGCATAATGTCAGTGACGGACGTCGCTGTGCGGCATAATGTGAGTAAAAGACGTCGCTGTGTGGCATAATGTGAGTAACGGACGTCGCTGTGCGGCATAATGTGAGTAACGGACTTCGCTGTGCGGCATAATGTGAGTAACGGACGTCTCTGTGCGGCATAATGTGAGTAACAGACGACTCTGTGCGGCATAATGTGAGTAACGGACATTGCTGTGCGGCATAATGTGAGTAACGGACATCGCTGAGCGGCATAATGTGAGTAACAGACGTCGCTGTGCGACATAATGTGAGTAACCGACGTCACTGTGCGGCATAATGTGAGTAACGGATGTGGCTGTGCGGCATAATGTGAGTAACGGACGTCGCTGTGCGGCATAATGTGAGTAACGGACGTCGCTGTGCGACATAATGTGAGTAACGGACGTCGCTGTGCGGCATAATGTGAGTAACAGACGTTGCTGTGCGGCATAATTTGAGTAACGGATGTCGCTGTGCGGCATAATGTGAGTAACGGACCTCGCTGTGCGGCATAATGTGAGTAACGGATGTCGCTGTGCGGCATAATGTGAGTAACGGATGTCGCTGTGCGGCATAATTTGAGTAACGGATGTCGCTGTGCGGCATAATGTGAGTAACGGACCTCCCTGTGCGGCATAGTGTGAGTAACGGATGTCGATGTGCGGCATAATGTGAGTAACGGATGTCGCTGTGTGGCATAATGTGAGTAACGGATGTCGCTGTGCGGCATAATGTGAGTAACAGACGTCGCTGTGCGGCATAATGTGAGTAATGGACGTCGCTGTGTGGCATAATGTGAGTAACGGACGTCGCTGTGCGGCATAATGTGAGTAACGGATGTCGCTGTGTGGCATAATATGAGTAACGGATGTCGCTGTGTGGCATAATGTGAGTAACGGATGTCGCTGTGCGGCATAATTTGAGTAACGGATGTCGCTGTGCGGCATAATGTGAGTAACGGACCTCCCTGTGCTGCATAGTGTGAGTAACGGATGTCGATGTGCGGCATAATGTGAGTAACGGATGTCGCTGTGTGGCATAATGTGAGTAACGGATGTCGCTGTGCGGCATAATGTGAGTAACAGACGTCGCTGTGCGGCATAATGTGAGTAATGGACGTCGATGTGTGGCATAATGTGAGTAACGGACGTCGCTGTGCGGCATAATGTGAGTAACGGATGTCGCTGTGTGGCATAATATGAGTAACGGATGTCGCTGTGTGGCATAATGTGAGTAACGGATGTCGCTGTGCGGCATAATTTGAGTAACGGATGTCGCTGTGCGGCATAATGTGAGTAACGGACCTCGCTGTGCGGCATAGTGTGAGTAACGGATGTCGCTGTGCGGCATAATGTGAGTAACGGACCTCGCTGTGCGGCATAGTGTGAGTAACGGATGTCGCTGTGCGGCATAATGTGAGTAACGGACCTCGCTGTGCGGCATAGTGTGAGTAACGGATGTCGCTGTGCGGCATAATGTGAGTAACGGATGTCGCTGTGCGGCATAATTTGAATAATGGATGTCGCTGTGCGGCATAATGTGAGTAACGGACCTCGCTGTGCGGCATAGTGTGAGTAATGGATGTTGCTGTGCGGCATAATGTGAGTAACGGATGTCGCTGTGTGGCATAATGTGAGTAACGGATGTCGCTGTGCGGCATAATGTGAGTAACGGATGTCGCTGTGTGGCATAATGTGAGTAACGGATGTCGCTGTGTGGCATAACGTGAGTAACGGATGTCGCTGTGCGGCATAATGTGAGTAACGGATGTCGCTGTGCGGCATAATGTGAGTAACGGACGTCGCTGTGTGGCATAATGGGATGTCGCTGTGCGGCATAATGTGAGTAACGGATGTCGCTGTGCAGCATAATGTGAGTAACGGATGTCGCTGTGCGGCATAATGTGAGTAACGGATGTCGCTTTGTGGCATAATGTGAGGACGCCGCTGTGAATAATGTGACGCCACTGTGTGCTGTAATGTGAGTGTGTGTGTGACCTCAGTGTGAGTGTGATCCCCCCCCCCCTCAGATGCAGCAGCTGTGAGAACTACATCCCCCAGTAGCCACCTCTCCTCCCAACAGCCCCCTCACTTTCCAGCAGCCCCCTCCCCAGTGCAGAGATGGAGGGGAGACCACTGGATCGGTAAGTACTTATTTCCCCTTGCGCCGTGAGGTTATTATACATTATTTTTATTTGGATAAGAGCTCCTCCCCCTTGTGTCGTAACTCCTCCCCTTACGGAAAAGGTCCCTTAGCCCACTTGATTCTAGCATCTACCGTAATTCCAAATTGGGAGCGATTCCGCAAGTCTTTTTCACAGTAACACTGACTGACACCTGAACCATGAAAATCAAGGTTGTCACTGCAGAGTAGTTGCTCTCACAAAAATATTGCTTAGCCGATTTTATACTGTATATAGATTTCATTTATACTACTGATTTTTTTTAGTTACAACCCAGTCTATTGAAAATAATTCATTTGTTTTTCTATTTCCTGTAGAACAATGATGTAATTCAGCCACAGAAACATACATTTTCTCTTAATTGGCTTGCAGGAAGTTGATTAGTATTTGGAAAAATAAGACTTTAAGCTGCAGTTATTGAAAATGCGTTTTACACTGCCCCCTTGTGGCAGGATGCTGCATTTAAGCATTTGCAAATAGAACTACAGCTGCTGTCTTCACTGAGGGTTCCAACGATTTTCTGATTAATGGGTCTATTTAACAATTTTGGACAAATTACCCTGATAAATAGCATCCCTTATAGCTGCACGACTTGGTCGCATTGAGCATCTTTTTTGCTAATTTTTGCATTGTATTCACATAATTAAAACAACCAGAACCGACAAAGGGGGTGATTCCGAGTTGTTCGCTCGCTAGCTGCTTTTAGCAGCATTGCACACGCTAAGCCGCCGCCCTCTGGGAGTGTATCTTCGCTTAGCAGAATTGCGAATAGAAAATTCTTAGCAGTTTCGAGACTTACTCCTACACTGCGATTAGCTCAGGCCATTTCGTTCCTGGTTTGACGTCACAAACACGCCCTGCGTTCGGACAGCCACTCCCCCGTTTTTCCAGACACTCCCGCGTTTTATCCTGGCACGCCTGCGTTTTTCCGCACACTCCCAGGAAACGGTCAGTTTCCGCCCAGAAACGTAAAATATATAGACCCACTAAGTAGTCACAGCTGCTGGAAGAGGTTTGTCAGACCTCCAGAAGGTTAAATAGATAAAGCAAAAATACCAGCGCTAAAGGGGGGTACTCACGGAGCGATCGCTGCTTAAAATCTAAGCAATCTGACTAGATTGCTTAGATTTTAAGACTGATCGCTCCGTGTGTACCCCCTACAGCGATAGCGATGCGCAGCCCCGCGCATCGCTATCGCTGGTGCTAGATTGGCCTGCCGTGCAGGCCAATCTAGCGGGTCGCTCATTTCACCCGCTGGGTGAAATGAGCGGCCCCCCCGTCTCCCCCCGCACGCTCAGCACACATCGCGATGTGCTGAGCGGTGGGAGAGATGTGTGCTGAGCGTTTCGCTCAGCACACATCTCTCCCGAATCGGCCAGTGAGTACTGGCCAAAAGAGTCGTTTAACCAAAATATTGATAAGAAACAATTGGATCAGTTAATCAGTGTTAATCAACCTCCTGTGTTGAGTACTTCCAGCAATCTATGGAAACCCCTTCAATCACCTACACCTACAAGAGTCATCTTTTCGTGGAACTGTGGATGAGGTATATTTAGGGTATTACCAGCTGACTGTGCTTTATACTGCTTTTTGAGGAGGAGCGGATTTCCACTTAAGTCCGGGATCTTTTAAATTAATGGTATTGTTCCTATCAGCAAAATCTACTCTTCTGACCACTTTAGAGCCATTCAGGATTAACTAATGTTTTCCTCATTATTATTTTTTTCATATGCTGTTATCGACTATTTAGTCTCTATTACGGTTTTAGTAATGTTTTAATATTATTTTATATTAAAAAAGTAAAATAAAAACACTGATTAACTGATCCAATTGTTTCTTATCAATATTTTGGTTAAACGACTCTTAGCGCTGGTATTTTTGCTCCGCCCAGAAACACCCACTTCCTGTCACTCACACTCCGATCACTTCAACGATGAAAATTCTGCGTTCTGCCGTGAGTAAATCTACTAAGTTTTGAGCTAAAATACTTAGCGCATGCGCGCTGCGTACCATGCGCATGCGCATTTTCGCATTAATCGCCCCGTTGCAAAAATCGTCAACGAGCGATCAACTCGGAATGACCCCCAAACTGCATAGCTAGCATGCACTGACCGCGGGGGGTCTTGTCACATTTGTCCATCTGTGTGTGACTGAGTCTGAATCTGTATACGATGCTGTGGCCGCAGCTCTATCTCACGCCAAATTCTGTTGTGCTTCATCGGCTGCTTTGCTACAAGTGTAAAACAATTTCCTGTGCAGTTAAAGTCGCAGCCCGGCGTCACCAGTACACTGTGAGCGGCTTCTTACTGCATCAGCAACGCGACTACGGTGCAATATTTAAAGAGAAATACAATGCATTACTCCTCTCAAAGCATCTCAATTGCTCCCGGCGTCCTATCCCCGTATGGCATAAAGGTGCCCTGTAAGTGAGGAGACATCTGTACGTCTTGAGTTTCTATACTCAATTGCACAGTAGAGGGGAGGGGTGTAGAGATGAGCGCCTGAAATTTTTCGGGTTTTGTGTTTTGGTTTTGGGTTCGGTTCCGCGGCCGTGTTTTGGGTTCGAACGCGTTTTGGCAAAACCTCACCGAATTATTTTTGTCGGATTCGGGTGTGTTTTGGATTCGGGTGTTTTTTTCCAAAAACACTAAAAAACAGCTTAAATCATAGAATTTGGGGGTCATTTTGATCCCAAAGTATTATTAACCTCAAAAACCATAATTTACACTCATTTTCAGTCTATTCTGAATACCTCACACCTCACAATATTATTTCTAGTCCTAAAATTTGCACCGAGGTCGCTGTGTGAGTAAGATAAGCGACCCTAGTGGCCGACACAAACACCGGGCCCATCTAGGAGTGGCACTGCAGTGTCACGCAGGATGTCCCTTCCAAAAAACCCTCCCCAAACAGCACATGACGCAAAGAAAAAAAGAGGCGCAATGAGGTAGCTGTGTGAGTAAGATTAGCGACCCTAGTGGCCGACACAAACACCGGGCCCATCTAGGAGTGGCACTGCAGTGTCACGCAGGATGGCCCTTCCAAAAAACCCTCCCCAAACAGCACATGACGCAAAGAAAAAAAGAGGCGCAATGAGGTAGCTGACTGTGTGAGTAAGATTAGCGACCCTAGTGGCCGACACAAACACCGGGCACATCTAGGAGTGGCACTGCAGTGTCACGCAGGATGTCCCTTCCAAAAAACCCTCCCCAAACAGCACATGACGCAAAGAAAAAAAGAGGCGCAATGAGGTAGCTGTGTGAGTAAGATTAGCGACCCTAGTGGCCGACACAAACACCGGGCCCATCTAGGAGTGGCACTGCAGTGTCACGCAGGATGTCCCTTCCAAAAAACCCTCCCCAATCAGCACATGATGCAAAGAAAAAGAAAAGAAAAAAGAGGTGCAAGATGGAATTATCCTTGGGCCCTCCCACCCACCCTTATGTTGTATAAACAAAACAGGACATGCACACTTTAACCAACCCATCATTTCAGTGACAGGGTCTGCCACACGACTGTGACTGATATGACGGGTTGGTTTGGACCCCCCCCAAAAAAGAAGCAATTAATCTCTCCTTGCACAAACTGGCTCTACAGAGGCAAGATGTCCACCTCATCTTCACCCTCCGATATATCACCGTGTACATCCCCCTCCTCACAGATTATCAATTCGTCCCCACTGGAATCCACCATCTCAGCTCCCTGTGTACTTTGTGGAGGCAATTGCTGCTGGTCAATGTCTCCGCGGAGGAATTGATTATAATTCATTTTAATGAACATCATCTTCTCCACATTTTCTGGATGTAACCTCGTACGCCGATTGCTGACAAGGTGAGCGGCGGCACTAAACACTCTTTCGGAGTACACACTTGTGGGAGGGCAACTTAGGTAGAATAAAGCCAGTTTGTGCAAGGGCCTCCAAATTGCCTCTTTTTCCTGCCAGTATAAGTACGGACTGTGTGACGTGCCTACTTGGATGCGGTCACTCATATAATCCTCCACCATTCTATCAATGTTGAGAGAATCATATGCAGTGACAGTAGACGACATGTCCGTAATCGTTGTCAGGTCCTTCAGTCCGGACCAGATGTCAGCATCAGCAGTCGCTCCAGACTGCCCTGCATCACCGCCAGCGGGTGGGCTCGGAATTCTGAGCCTTTTCCTCGCACCCCCAGTTGCGGGAGAATGTGAAGGAGGAGATGTTGACAGGTCGCGTTCCGCTTGACTTGACAATTTTGTCACCAGCAGGTCTTTCAACCCCAGCAGACCTGTGTCTGCCGGAAAGAGAGATCCAAGGTAGGCTTTAAATCTAGGATCGAGCACGGTGGCCAAAATGTAGTGCTCTGATTTCAACAGATTGACCACCCGTGAATCCTTGTTAAGCGAATTAAGGGCTGCATCCACAAGTCCCACATGCCTAGCGGAATCGCTCCGTGTTAGCTCCTCCTTCAATGCCTCCAGCTTCTTCTGCAAAAGCCTGATGAGGGGAATGACCTGACTCAGGCTGGCAGTGTCTGAACTGACTTCACGTGTGGCAAGTTCAAAGGGCATCAGAACCTTGCACAACGTTGAAATCATTCTCCACTGCACTTGAGACAGGTGCATTCCACCTACTATATCGTGCTCAATTGTATAGGCTTGAATGGCCTTTTGCTGCTCCTCCAACCTCTGAAGCATATAGAGGGTTGAATTCCACCTCGTTACCACTTCTTGCTTCAGATGATGGCAGGGCAGGTTCAGTAGTTTTTGGTGGTGCTCCAGTTTTCTGTACGTGGTGCCTGTACGCCGAAAGTGTCCCGCAATTCTTCTGGCCACCGACAGCATCTCTTGCACGCCCCTGTCGTTTTTTAAAAAATTCTGCACCACCAAATTCAAGGTATGTGCAAAACATGGGACGTGCTGGAATTGGCCCAGATTTAATGCACACACAATATTGCTGGCGTTGTCCGATGCCACAAATCCACAGGAGAGTCCAATTGGGGTAAGCCATTCCGCGATGATCTTCCTCAGTTGCCGTAAGAGGTTTTCAGCTGTGTGCGTATTCTGGAAAGCGGTGATACAAAGCGTAGCCTGCCTAGGAAAGAGTTGGCGTTTGCGAGATGCTGCTACTGGTGCCGCCGCTGCTGTTCTTGCGGCGGGAGTCCATACATCTACCCAGTGGGCTGTCACAGTCATATAGTCCTGACCCTGCCCTGCTCCACTTGTCCACATGTCCGTGGTTAAGTGGACATTGGGTACAGCTGCATTTTTTAGGACACTGGTGACTCTTTTTCTGAGGTCTGTGTACATTTTCGGTATCGCCTGCCTAGAGAAATGGAACCTAGATGGTATTTGGTACCGGGGACACAGTACCTCCAACAAGTCTCTAGTTGGCTCTGCAGTAATGATGGATACCGGAACCACGTTTCTCACCACCCAGGATGCCAAGGCCTCAGTTATCCGCTTTGCAGTAGGATGACTGCTGTGATATTTCATCTTCCTCGCAAAGGACTGTTGAACAGTCAATTGCTTACTGGAAGTAGTACAAGTGGGCTTACGACTTCCCCTCTGGGATGACCATCGACTCCCAGCGGCAACAACAGCAGCGCCAGCAGCAGTAGGCGTTACACGCAAGGATGCATCGGAGGAATCCCAGGCAGGAGAGGACTCGTCAGACTTGCCAGTGACATGGCCTGCAGGACTATTGGCATTCCTGGGGAAGGAGGAAATTGACACTGAGGGAGTTGGTGGGGTGGTTTGCGTGAGCTTGGTTACAAGAGGAAGGGATTTACTGGTCAGTGGACTGCTTCCGCTGTCACCCAAAGTTTTTGAACTTGTCACTGACTTATTATGAATGCGCTGCAGGTGACGTATAAGGGAGGATGTTCCGAGGTGGTTAACGTCCTTACCCCTACTTATTACAGCTTGACAAAGGGAACACACGGCTTGACACCTGTTGTCCGCATTTCTGGTGAAATACCTCCACACCGAAGAGCTGATTTTTTTGGTATTTTCACCTGGCATGTCAACGGCCATATTCCTCCCACGGACAACAGGTGTCTCCCCGGGTGCCTGACTTAAACAAACCACCTCACCATCAGAATCCTTCTGGTCAATTTCCTCCCCAGCGCCAGCAACACCCATATCCTCCTCATCCTGGTGTACTTCAACACTGACATCTTCAATCTGACTATCAGGAACTGGACTGCGGGTGCTCCTTCCAGCACTTGCAGGGGGCATGCAAATAGTGGAAGGCGCATGCTCTTCACGTCCAGTGTTGGGAAGGTCAGGCATCGCAAACGACACAATTGGACTCTCCTTGTGGATTTGGGATTTCAAAGAACGCACAGTTCTTTGCGGTGCTTTTGCCAGCTTGAGTCTTTTCAGTTTTCTAGCGAGAGGCTGAGTGCTTCCATCCTCATGTGAAGCTGAACCACTAGCCATGAACATAGGCCAGGGCCTCAGCCGTTCCTTGCCACTCCGTGTGGTAAATGGCATATTGGCAAGTTTACGCTTCTCCTCCGACAATTTTATTTTAGGTTTTGGAGTCCTTTTTTTTCTGATATTTGGTGTTTTGGATTTGACATGCTCTGTACTATGACATTGGGCATCGGCCTTGGCAGACGACGTTGCTGGCATTTCATCGTCTCGGCCATGACTAGTGGCAGCAGCTTCAGCACGAGGTGGAAGTGGATCTTGATCTTTCCCTAATTTTGGAACCTCAACTTTTTTGTTCGCCATATTTTATAGGCAGAACTAAAAGGCACCTCAGGTAAACAATGGAGATGGATGGATTGGATACTAGTATACAATTATGGACGGACTGCCACGGTTAGGTGGTATAAAAAAACCACGGTTAGGTGGTATATATTGTAATACAATTATGGATGGACGGACTGCCTGCCGAGTGCCGACACAGAGGTAGCCACAGCCGTGAACTACCGCACTGTACACTGGTTGATAAAGAGATAGTAGTATACTCGTAACAACTAGTATGACTGACTATGACGGTATAAAGAATGAAAAAAAAACCACGGTTAGGTGGTATATATTATAATACAATTATGGATGGACGGACTGCCTGCCGACTGCCGACACAGAGGTAGCCACAGCCGTGAACTACCGCACTGTACACTGGTTGATAAAGAGATAGTAGTATACTCGTAACAACTAGTATGACACTATGACGGTATAAAGAATGAAAAAAAAACCACGGTTAGGTGGTATATATTATAATAATACAATTATGGATGGACGGACTGCCTGCCGAGTTCCGACACAGAGGTAGCCACAGCCGTGAACTACCGCACTGTACACTGGTTGATAAAGAGATAGTAGTATACTCGTAACAACTAGTATGACTGACTATGACGGTATAAAGAATGAAAAAAAAACCACGGTTAGGTGGTATATATTGTAATACAATTATGGATGGACGGACTGCCTGCCGAGTTCCGACACAGAGGTAGCCACAGCCGTGAACTACCGCACTGTACACTGGTTGATAAAGAGATAGTAGTATACTCGTAACAACTAGTATGACTGACTATGACGGTATAAAGAATGAAAAAAAAACCACGGTTAGGTGGTATATATTGTAATACAATTATGGATGGACGGACTGCCTGCCGAGTTCCGACACAGAGGTAGCCACAGCCGTGAACTACTGCACTGTACACTGGTTGATAAAGAGATAGTAGTATACTCGTAACAACTAGTATGACTGACTATGACGGTATAAAGAATGAAAAAAAAACCACGGTTAGGTGGTATATATTATAATACAATTATGGATGGACGGACTGCCTGCCGACTGCCGACACAGAGGTAGCCACAGCCGTGAACTACCGCACTGTACACTGGTTGATAAAGAGATAGTAGTATACTCGTAACAACTAGTATGACACTATGACGGTATAAAGAATGGAAAAAAAACCACGGTTAGGTGGTATATATTATAATACAATTATGGATGGACGGACTGCCTGCCGACTGCCGACACAGAGGTAGCCACAGCCGTGAACTACCGCACTGTACACTGGTTGATAAAGAGATAGTAGTATACTCGTAACAACTAGTATGACACTATGACGGTATAAAGAATGAAAAAAAAACCACGGTTAGGTGGTATATATTATAATACAATTATGGATGGACAGACTGCCTGCCGAGTGCCGACACAGAGGTAGCCACAGCCGTGAACTACCGCACTGTACACTGGTTGATAAAGAGATAGTAGTATACTCGTAACAACTAGTATGACTGACTATGACGGTATAAAGAATGAAAAAAAAAACACGGTTAGGTGGTATATATTATAATACAATTATGGATGGACGGACTGCCTGCCGACTGCCGACACAGAGGTAGCCACAGCCGTGAACTACCGCACTGTACACTGGTTGATAAAGAGATAGTAGTATACTCGTAACAACTAGTATGACACTATGACGGTATAAAGAATGAAAAAAAAACCACGGTTAGGTGGTATATATTATAATAATACAATTATGGATGGACGGACTGCCTGCCGACTGCCGACACAGAGGTAGCCACAGCCGTGAACTACCGCACTGTACACTGGTTGATAAAGAGATAGTAGTATACTCGTAACAACTAGTATGACTATGACGACGGTATAAAGAAAGAAAAAAAAATACCACGGTTAGGTGGTATATAATTATACAATTATGGATGGACGGACTGCCTGCCGAGTGCCGACTGCCGACACAGAGGTAGCCACAGCCGTGAACTACCGCACTGTACTGTGTCTGCTGCTAATATAGACTGGTTGATAAAGAGATAGTATACAACAATATACTACTATACTGGTGGTCAGGCACTGGTCACCACTAGTCACACTGGCAGTGGCACTCCTGCAGCAAAAGTGTGCACTGTTTAATTTTAAATTAATATAATATTATGTACTCCTGGCTCCTGCTATAACAACCTGCAGTGCTCCCCAGTCTCCCCCACAATTATTATAAGCTTTTATACATTGATGTGCAGCACACTGGGCTGAGCTGAGTGCACACAGACTGAGTCACACTGTGTGACTGCTGTGTATCGTTTTTTTCAGGCAGAGAACGGATATAGCAGAGAACGGATATATTAAATAAAAGTTAACTTAACAACAACTGCACTGGTCACTGTGGTAAACTCTGTCTGCACAATCTCTCTCTCTCTCTCTCTCTTCTAATCTATTCTAATGGAGAGGACGCCAGCCACGTCCTCTCCCTATCAATCTCAATGCACGTGTGAAAATGGCGGCGACGCGCGGCTCCTTATATAGAATCCGAGTCTCGCGAGAATCCGACAGCGTCATGATGACGTTCGGGCGCGCTCGGGTTAACCGAGCAAGGCGGGAAGATCCGAGTCGCTCGGACCCGTGAAAAAAAAAGTGAAGTTCGTGCGGGTTCGGATTCAAAGAAACCGAATCCGCTCATCTCTAGAGGGGCGGGACTCATTCAAGAAGCTGCAGAGCCTACAAATTGTGTACTGAGTGTCTGCTCTATACCATGGAGAGGCTCCCAGCACACTGCTCAGGGAGGAGGGGAATCTGTAGAAGCCTGATCCACAGGCAGTGTTGGACTGGGGCATGTAGGGCCCACCGGGGGAATGCAGTGGTAGGGGCCCATGTTTATGGGTGTGGCCAGTCTGCAGAGGGGGTGGCCTCCCACCTCATTGGTTTGACTAACCATTAGAGAGTACAACATCTAGGCCCCTTCATAAATATATACAGTAAATTCAGCTGCTGCATGCATGATAATGTACCAGATTAATAACAGAGTAATAACAGCAATGCACTGTAGAAAATACACCATAGTCCAGTATAAGGTAACATATGTATAATGTATAATCCAAGAGCAGGAGGTGGGCCCCCAGGCAGTGGGGCCCACCGGTGGTTTCCCCTGTACCACTGTGGGCCAGTCCAAGTCTGTCCACAGGTGAAGAAGGGTGAGCACTGTCAGTGTGTCAGTTTGTCCTGTCAGTCTGTATGTCTTTTCTGTCAGTTTGTTTCCCAATCCAGTGTCAGCCTGTCTATTCCTAGTCCCAGTGCCGGAACTAGTGAGCGGTGGGCCCAGGTGCGACAAAATGCTTTGCCCCCCATCCCATCCAAGTCCACCCCCTCACCCCTGGAGAGGATCTGGTTAGGGGGACCTGCTCAGGGCCAGGAAAATGGATACCTAGCAACTGTGCCGTAACGAGACATTTTAGCACTGTGTGCAAGAAACGGCATTGGAGCCCCCCCATATATGCAAAACAGGGGCAGTGCGCGCCTTAGGCGCGCGCAAAAAATATAGGGGCGTGGCCACAAAATAATACCAATTCATATAACGGTGCAAGTAGTCTCATAATTCAAATTACGCCGCACAGTAGCACCACTACACCAGTTAGAGTCCCTTTTACACATTACGGCGGACAGCGTCCCCTTTTAACACTTTAAGGCAGACAGCATCCCCCTTTTTTACACATTACGGCAGACAGCGTCCCCTTTTTTACACATTACGGCAGACAACATCCCCTTTTTACACATTACAGCAGACAGCGTCCCCTTTTTACACATTGCGGCAGACAGCATCCCCCTTTTTTACACATTACGTCAGCCAATCCCCCTTTTTACACATTACGGCAGACAGCGTCCCCTTTTTACACATTACGGCAGACAGCGTCCCCCTTATTACACATTACCGCAGACAGCGTCCCCTTTTTTACACATTACGGCAGACAGCATCCCCCTTTTTACACATTACGGCAGACAGCGTCCCCCTTTTTTACACATTACGGCAGCCAGTCCCCCTTTTTTACACTTTACGGCAGACAGCGTCCCCCTTTTTTACACATTACGGCAGCCAGTCCCATTTTTTACACATTACGGCAGACAGCGTCCCCCTTTTTACACATTACGGCAGACAGCGTCCCCCTTTTTACACATTACGGCAGACAGCGCCCCCCTTTTTTACACATTACGGCAGCCAGTCCCCCTTTTTTACACATTACGGCAGACGGCGTCCCCCTTTTTACACATTACGGCAGACAGCGTCCCCCTTTTTACACATTACGGCAGACAGCGTCCCCCTTTTTACACATTACGGCAGACAGCGCCCCCCTTTTTTACACATTACGGCAGCCAGTCCCCCTTTTTTACACATTACGGCAGACGGCGTCCCCCTTTTTACACATTACGGCAGACAGCGTCCCCCTTTTTACACATTACGGCAGACAGCGTCCCCCTTTTTACACATTACCTCATATTACTATATATATATACTATATACTATACTATATATATATACATATATATATATATGCTATATATATATATATATATATTAATTACCCCATAGGCCTACAGCTCTGTCCCTTATGCCACCCTGGTAACATCCTGATATACCGCCTCCAGCAATTAATTATTCTATCCCCCCTTCCCGTGCACCTTGTATTATAATGACCGGTGGCGCCGCCATGAGGGTGTGCCCATCACACAGTGACGTCTCCACGCGGAAAGGGCCAGGGGAGGGGAGCCGGTCACGGAAAAGACAGTGAGTGATGACGCACTGCCTCAGCCCGGCCCCGACTCAGCGTCTTGCAAGTTCAGATTCTCGGCAGCGGGGGCGGGCTGTCAGCAGGCTGCCTGCAGCTGCCGCAGATCATGATCACCACGCTAACACACTCTGCCCCCGGCGCTGCGCCTTCCAGTTTCAGACTTTCAGTGGCAGCGGGCTGTCAGTGCTCCCTGCGGCTGGCTGCCGCAGATCATGATCATCGCGGCCACTGCGAGCGCAGGGCGGAAGTACTGTATGGGAACGGGTCCCGACGCCGGCTTCTCAAATGTGCGGGGGCATGTTTAGGGGGGGCGATCGCCCTTTCCGCCTTTGTCTGGATCTGGCACAGCGCTCCTCTCCTCGGCCGGCGGCGGACAGCGGCATGTAATGAGTCAGTTACAGCGCTGGCTTTGGGCCCCTGGACAGTGGCGGGCCCCAGTGCAAGGCACTGCTTGCACTGGCAGTTGTTCCGCCACTGCCTAGTCCTGTCTGTAAGTCTAGCCTTTCCCTCAATCTGTCTCTCAGTCCTGTCAATGTATTTACGCCCCAGGCCTAACAGTATGCCTGTCCTGTCAGTCAGCATGTCTGCCCTGTCAGTCTGTATGTCTGTCCCATCAGTCTATTTTCCAGTCCAGTACCATAGTATTTCTCTGTCCTGTCATTCTGTATGCCCATCCAGTCAGTCTGCAACCCAGTCCAGTGTCACAGGGTCCGTCTGCTATTCCTGATTCCCAGTCTCTGTTTTCTGTCAGTCTGCCCTCCAGTCCTGTGAGTATGTTTGTCTCCCAGGCCTGTCAGCCTGTCTCCCCTGTCAGTCTGAATGTCTCCCTTGTCAGTCTCAATGTCTCCCCTGTCAGTCTCAATGTCTTCCCTGTCAGTTTAAATTTCACCCCTGTCAGTCTAAAGGCCTAATTCAGACTTGATCGTAGCAGCAAATTTGTTAGCAGATGGGCAAAACCATGTGCACCGCAGGTGGGGCAGATATAACATGTGCAGAGAGAGTTAGATTTGGGTGGGTTATATTCAGGGGCGGAACTGCCGGAGACGATGGAGTCTGTTGCCGCCGGGTTCCAGTCCTGAAAGGGGCACCTGGCCTCCCAGTGCTGTGTCCTTCCTGCTTTTACAGAGGAGCATCAATCGTCATAAGTGGTGCTCCAATCCAGTGACCTGGGCTCAGTGTTCGTCACCAAACATGCGTCTGCGACCCTGATTGGGCCTGGCAGAGGAGCCAGGAGCCGGTAAAAGTGCGGTATGCGGGGCGGGTGTGCAGAGAGGAGAGCGGACGGGAGCCAGAAGAGCAGTAGCAGATGAATGTGGTAATACGTGAACATCTATATGTAAAACACTGCAGCCGTATAATAGTGTAGAATGCTTCCTGCACTGAAGATCGGTTGTAACAGAAATGGCAACAATGTTGCTTCTACTAAAAGTATCTAGTAATAATCACCCACCATCTGTCTGGTCTCAACCTCTACAGGAATATTCATGTTGCTGTCATGAATATAATACCCCTTTCACATCGCACTAAAAACCCGGTATCGACACGGCATATTGCCGTGTCGAAACGGGTCAGTGTGCGATGTGAAAGCTCCTTTTCAGAATTAGCGGGTCGCCTGGCCCGGTAATTCAACCCGGTAAAAAAGAAGGGTTATTACCGGGTTGAATACCGGGTCAGGCGCAGTGTGAATGGAAGCCGTTCCGATGCGACACGGTTCCCATTCACAGCATAGGGAGAGGCGGCGCAGGAGATGAGCTCATCTCCCAGCGCCGCCTCCACCCCCGCCCCTGCTGCGCCCTCCGCTGCTATGGCAACCGACTCGGTATATTGCCGGGTCGGAAAGCCAGCAACGGAGCGCAAATGCCGGATCCCACCCGGTAAGTACACGTTTCTCTTACCGGGTAGGATCCGGCATTTGCGATCTGAATGCAGCATAAGAGTCTGTATACTTGTATTTATAGTTTGCCATGTTATTTACCGTTGTCGTATTTTTAATGTATTCGGGCTATATAAATTGATGTTATATATGTTAGCTATTGTGTGTACTAAATGATTATGTTAAACACTATACCTCTGTATTGTGGCTGTGATATATTTAAATACTGTTGGTATATCTCTTTAATTAAAAGTCTGAATGTCAACGGCTGCGCTGAGTTTATTGAAATGTGTATTGATTCGTTTTTAAATATTTTCTTTCAAAAATGGACCCTTCTCAGAGCTATAATTTGTGGAATAGCATAATTAAAATTGTATGGATGCATTTTACCAGCCACTGCCTGGTTCTTAAAACCGTGTTTTAAACTGATGTAATATTGTGATTGGTCGAATGAGCTGTATAGGGTTAGGGCATACATGCACACTTTCCGGGAGGGGGCAGCCAGGTCCGCACAAAAGGGATTATGGTTCTGGCATGGAGTGGCGGTACGGAGGAATGGAGATGCGATCACTTCATTGCATCCCCATTCCTCGCTCTGCAATGCCCACATTACTTTTTCTCCGTATGCGCTGGCTACGGGGGTGAGTGGGCAGCCAAGGGGGATGGTGCAGGAGACTGCGGGGGAAGGTGGTGGGTGTAAACCGGCTCCAGGAGACCTGCCTACTTTACTGGGCTGCCAGGAGTGGCACCCGATTTTCAGGAGCCTTACGCCCATTCCGTGAGAGTAGGCAAGTACTGTATGTGTTAGGGTTCGTTAAGGAGATTGTGTTAGGGCGGAGCCACTGGGGGGGGGGGGGGGGGGGGGCACCATCATCTCTTTTGCCTCCGGGCACCTGGTATGAAGTTACACCACTGGTTATATTGTTTCTGTGCAGGGTAAATACTGGCTGCTTTATTTGTACACTGCAATTTAGATTTCAGTTTGAACACACCCCACCCATATCTAACTCTCTCTGCACATGTTTAATCTGCAACACCCCCTCCCCCCTGCAGTGAACATGGGTTTGCCCATCTGCTAACAAATTTGCTGCTACGATCAAGTCTGAAATAGGCCCTAAATGTCTTCCCTGTCAGTCTGCAAGTTTTCCCTGTCAGCGTGAATGTCTTACCCGTCAGTCTGAATGTCTCCCCCATCAGTCTGAATGACTCCCCTGTCAGTTTAAATGTTTTCCCAGTCAGTCTGAAAGTCTTCCCCGTCAGCCTGAATGTCTTCCCCGTCAGCCTGAATGTCTTCCCCGTCAGCCTGAATGTCTTCCCCGTCAGCCTGAATGTCTTCCCCGTCAGCCTGAATATCTTCCCCGTCAGTCTGAATGTCTCCCCCGTCAGTCTGAATGTCTCCCCCGTCAGTCTGAATGTCTTCCCTGTCCGTCTGAATGTCTTCCCTGTCCGTCTGAATGTCTCCCCTGTCCGTCTGAATGTCTCCCCTGTCAGTATGTCTCCCCTGTCAGTCTGTATGTCTCCTGTCTGTCTAAATGTCTCCCGTCAGCCAGAATCTCTTCCCTGTCAGTCTGAATGTCTCCCCTGTCAGTCTACATCTCTTCCCTGTCAGTTTAAATGTCTCCTGTGTCAGTTTAAATGTCTCCCCTGTCAGCCTGAATGTCACCCCTGTCAGTCTGAATATCTTCCGTGTCAGCCTGAATGTCTTCCCTGTCAGCCTGAATGTCTCCCCTGTCAGTCTACATGTCTCCTCTGTCAGTCTAAATGTCTCCCGTCAGCCTGAATGTCTCCCCTGTCAGCCTAAATGTCTTCCCTGTCAGTCTGAATGTCTTCCCTGTCAGTTTGATTGTCTTCCCTGTCAGCCTGAATGTCTTCTCTGTCAGTCTGAATGTCTCCCCTGTCAGTACAAATGTTTCTCCTGTCAGCCTGAATGTCTTCCCTGTCAGTCTAAATGTCTTCCCTGTCAGCCTGAATGTCTTTCCTGTCAGTCTAAATGTCTTCCCTGTCAGCCTGAATGTCTTCCCTGTCAGCCTGAATGTCTTCCCTGTCAGTCTGAATGTCTTCTCTGTCAGTCTGAATGTCTCCCCTGTCAGTATGAATGTCTTCCCTGTCAGTCTGAATGTCTCCCCTGTCAGTATAAATATTTCCCGTCAGCCTGAGTGTCTCCCGTCAATCTAAATGTCTTCCCTGTCAGTCTGAATATCTTCCCTTTCAGTATGAATGTCTTCCCTGTCAGTCTGAATGTCTTCCCTGTCAGCCTAAATGTCATCCGTGTCAGTCTTAATGTCTCCCCTGTCAGCCTGAATGTCTCCCCTGTCAGCCTGAATGTCTCCCCTGTCAGTCTAAATGTCTCCCCTGTCAGTCTGAAAGTCTTCCCTGTCAGCCTGAATGTCTTCCCTGTCAGTCTGAATGTTGTCCCTGTCAGCCTGAATGTCGTCCCTGTCAGCCTGAATGTCGTCCCAGTCAGTATGAATGTCTTCCCTGTCAGTATGAATGTCTCCCCAGTCAGTCTGAATGTCTTCCCTGTCAGTCTGAATGTTTCCCCTGTCAGCCTGAATGTCTCCCGTCAGTATAAATGTCTTCCCTGTCAGTCTGAATGTTTTCCTTGTCAGTCTGAATGTCTCCTGTCAGTATAAATGTTTCCCCTGTCAGCCTGAATGTCTCCCCTGTCAGTATAAATTTCTCCCCTGTGAGCCTGAATGTCTCCCTTGTCAGTCTCAATGTCTTCCCTGTCAGTCTGAATGTCTTCCCTGTCATTCTGAATGTCTTCCCTGTCATTCTGAATGTCTCCCCTGTCAGCCTGAATGTCTTTCTTGTCAGTATAAATGTCTCCCCTGTCAGCCTGAATGTCTCCCCTGTCAGTCTAAATGTCTTCCCTGTCAGCCTGAATGTCTTCTCTGTCAGTCTAAATGTCTTCCTTGTCAGTCTGAATGTCTTCCCTGTCAGTGTAATTGTCTACTCTGTCAGTATAAATATTTCCCCTGTCAGCATGAATGTCTCCCCTGTCAGTCTAAATGTCTCCCCTGTCAGTCTCAATATCTTTCCTGTCAGTCTGAATGTCTTCCCTGTCAGTCTGAATGTCTCCCCTGTCAGTATGAATGTCTCCACTGTCAGTCTCAATGTCTTCCCTGTCAGTCTGAATGTCTCCCCTATCAGTATAAATGTCTCCCCTGTCAGTATGTCTTCCCCGTCAGTCTGAATGTCTTCCCTGTCAGTCTGAATGTCTCCCCTGTCAGTATAAATATCTTCCCTGTCAGTCCGAATGTCCCCCGTCAGTCTGAGTGTCTCCCCTGTCAGTATAAATATCTTCCCTGAAAGTCTGAATGTCTCCCCTGTCAGTCTGAATGTCTCTCCTGTCAGTATGAATGTCTCCCGTCAGTATGAATGTCCCCTGTCAGTCTGAATGTCCCCTGTCAGTTTGTTTTTGACACCAGTGTCAGAGTGTCTGCCTATTCCCAGACCTATCTGTGAGTTTGTACTGTCAGTCTGTCTTTCAGTCCTGTCATGTACAAAAGGTCAACAGTGCTTAAGGGCGATAGGTTCAAAAGGTCGACATGACAATGGTTCACACACAAATTGTCGACACTTTTTGTTTTTATTTATCACGATTTCCTAATATTTGCTTGATATACTATCCATGTGGACTACGATTGGGATTGGTAAGCGCAGTGAGCCACCTCATCCGAAGTGTGGCGAGCAAGGCTAGCCCGCGAGGATCTACATTTTTACTGATGGTGGTCACAGACCATTTGTGTGTCAACCATTGTCATATCAACCTGTTTACTGTGTCAACCTTTTGTACCTTTAGATCTTGCCCGCTGTCGGCCTTTCATCTAGTGACCTTTTGTACCTTTAGACCTAATGCATGTGGACCGTATGTGGTTGACCTATTGACTGTCTACAGTGTACATCTATTATACCACACCCCTTATAAGTATCAAGTATAATATAACTACATAAGTGTCTCTTGTAGGCTTATTGTGGTGGTTTGTCATTGTGTTGTTCCTAATTCCGAGTTTCCCATGACCCTCCGTTCAGATAACGCTCCCATTGTATTTCACATTGCATAAATCTGCATTATCCCACATCAATGGGATGACATACACAATTATATTGTCAACCCTATAATGTCAACAGTTATGATGTAGACATTGTTGAAATGTAGACATGGAACATCAACAGCTGCGGAATGTCGACATGGTCTCAATGTTAATGTGTTAAATGCTGCAGGGACCGAATGGTTAGGGTTAGGCTGCGGGAGCATAAGGTTAGGGTGAGGCTACAGGAGGGGTGGGTTAGGCTGTAGCAGCATAAAGTTAGGGTGAGTTTTTGAGAAGGGATGGTTAGGCTGTGTCAGCATACGTTTAGGGTTTGGCTACGGGAGGGTGGGTTAGGCTGCAGCAGCATAAGGTTAGGATGAGGATATGAGAGAAGACCGATAGGCTGCAACAGCTGAAGGTTAGGGTGAGGCTACAGGAGGGGCGGGTTAGGCTGCGGCAGCAGAAGGTTGGGTTAAGTCTATGAAAGGGGATAGTTAGGCTGTATCAGCGAAAGGTTAGGGTGAGGTTATGGGAGGGGAGGGTTAAGCTGCGGCAGCGGAAGCTTAGGGTGAGGCTAAGGGAGGGGTGGATTAGTCTGCAGCAGCAGAAGGTAATGGTAAGGCTACGGGAGGTATGGGTTTAGGCTGCAGCAGCAAAAGGATAGGGTGAGTCTATGGGAGGGGAGAGTTAGGTTGCAGCAGCAAAAGGTTAGGGTGAGGCTAGGGTAGGGGAGAGTTAGGCTGCGGCAGCAGGTTAGGGTGAGGCTATGAGAAGGGATGGTTTAGGATTGGGCACTATGGGGAGGGTTAGGGGTTAGTGATAATCACTGTCGGAACCATTGCAGGAACACCTGGACCCGGAAGACACTGATGGAGCCGAACCAGGTAACACTGCTTTTCTTCCCAACATTCTAATCGCTGTACTTACTATAAAGCTGACACTTCAGATGACGCCTCCAGAACTGATGGTCACATGACCACCGGGACACAGAGGCCACTGCGGGATCAGATAAGTGACAGCTGGCCCTTTGGGGACATATGTTGACATTCTATATTGTTGACATTTCATCAGTGTTGACAATGATGAATCTCGGCATGATGAATATCTACAAAATAGTGTATATCAGCCTGATTCTATACCAAGAAACACAACTCCTAATTGCTGGATATATTTTACATTTCATCATCTTATTAAGCTATAGTTGGATGGACAAAGGGCGACTCTGCTGGGAGAGGTCATGGATCAATGGGTCGACCTGGATAAGGTCAATAGGTTGACATGGACTTGGTCGACATGGTGAAAGGGTCGACACAGTGAGGTCGATGCAGAGCATGTTGACACGTGAAAAGGTCGACATGAGTTTTTTTAAATGTTTTTGATTACTTTTTTTTTTGTAGAACATGACCAGGAACTGCAATTAGTGCACTGCGTCCCCTTCTGCGGGCAAGGTGCGTCGCTGCGCTATAAAAAAGTGAAAATTAAAAATGGTAAAAAACGTAGCATGTGTCGACCGGTCTCGTGGCAAACTTTTCACTGTGTCGACAATTTCCTGTGTCGACCTTGTCCAAGTTGACCAATAGTGGTCGACTTATTGACTGTCAACCCAAGTACTGTCGACCTACCATCCGGATAGCGCTGGGAAAGATCCTTTGCTCTCAGATGGATTTATTGCATGTTGTGTATGGGGTAATCACTTTCCTACTGTGACAGGAACACTGGAATAGTGTTTGAGGGCAGGTATGTTTGTCCCAGGTTCTTGTCCTACATGTTTTAGTAAAAGGAAAACTTCCAGGAAAATGTTTTGTTTTGTTAGCAGCTTTTCAGGCAGTTGGAAAAGCTGGATAAGGGCCCGAGAGAGAGAGAGGGCAGGTTCTAGACATTGGGTCCAGTTCGGGTCTTTGGCCTCACAGAGGGCTAATCAGGGCTTTCAGCTGTGTAAGAGTGTTATAGGGTTGCTAGCCTGATCAGTGTGTGCAGGCTGCCTGGGGAGAAACTGCAAAACCTCTGTGGGAAAAACATGCTTCCTTATACAAGTGAGCCATACAGTATTTACTGGAAAACTCTGTGTTTTGTTTAGAGACAGTCAGGAACGTCTTGTGTATAGTTAGTGCCGGACAGGCAAGGTATTTTCTTTTTGATGTTAATTTTATTTTCTGCTTAATAAAACTGGTTGCGGCCAGTTGCACCACAAAACTCGACTTGTATGATTTCTCAGCTGCTGCTTGCTGCCATCTACCCCAGGAGATGGCACCCTGTTCCCCTACAGTGTTACACCTACATATTCACTTGTTTTAAGCAAAGATCTAATAAATATTTGCAGAGTAAACTAAACTCACCTTAATCACAGTACTCACAGTAATTACAATAGAAGAGAATTGGTAAAAGTATGATAATTGATGACATCATGGGGCTGATTCGGATGCAGTCACAGCCGTCCTTGCATCAAACGCAATAACAGCACATAATGGCATTCATCTAGTGTTTATAATACCCTGCAATACAGAATATTGGTGAGCTGAAATATTCTGTGCTGCTGTTAAAATGTTAATGGTATAGGGGCTTAAGGTCATTCTAACTCCACCCACTAATCGGTCTGATACCAGTTAGATATAAGGAATGTTATAAGGTCACTACTATTATCAACGCTTATCCATCCGTCAGAGGGCAGCTGAAAACATATTTACTGTAAATCGAAAAATAAATGTTAATTTCAGTTGCGGGAAATGCACTGATGAATATGAATTCAAGGTATGGCCTCCGTGTCCGTTTTATACAGTTTAATTTGTTTTCTAATTGTAGTTTTTATTTTTTGTCATATGTACTGTTCTCCTCAGCGCAGTTATATAGTATGACTTGTAATAGTATGAGTAAGTGTAAGTAGGACAAACCACGCCAGCAAAGAATGCGTCAGGGGTCCCTACCAATGTTTCTATCAGCCTCTGGTGAATCAGGTCCTAGGATATAACTGAGCAAAATACGTTCACAGGAAGCATCTCCCCTTTACAAGGTGTGAGATCTTTACCAGCAAACCCCCCCCCCCCCCCCCATTTCTGTAAGTGCTATAAGTGTGATAAGTGCGAGTCATAGTGATCTCTAGGAGTAGTGTGATGTTTCTCACCACTTTTGGTAATCTTAGTACATTCATTCACAGCCTCCCCCCCTTATTTGAGAGTGTGACATGACACGTTCAGCAACCATACCACTCAGGAAGCCAAGGCAGCAGTACCAGCTCTGACCCCGACAAGGTATTTATCATACAGTATCTACGCTTTTCCATTATCATAGCTGAACGGACAGCAGATGTATGTATTACTGTATGTACACAGGACCTAATTCAAGGTTGATTGCAAAACAAAATTTTCCCCAAATGGGTAAAACCATGTGCAGTGCAGGTGGGGCAGATGTAACATGTGCAGAGAGCGTTAGATTTGGGTGGGGTGTGTTCAAACTTAAATCTAAATTAGCCCACAAATGTTCGACAGATTTATTTTTACACAGCAATTTATATTTCAGTTTGACCCCCACCCAAATCTAACTCTCTCTGCACATGTTACATCTGCCCCACCTTGCAGTGCAACATGGTTTTGCTTTACTTACACATATGAATCAGGCCCATTGTGTAGACTTTACTGCCCTTAAATTGATAGATAATTAAAAGCATCACAGTCTATTTTCATGCAGGAGGGTTACTGCGGCGTTAGAGGTGACGTGCCAGCTGCTGTGGAACTACAAGTCTCAGCACAGACATTGCAGAGCCATTGGATGCTTACCTCTGCATTATTGCTTAAGTAAAATGATTACATTAAATAGAGTTGAGTTTTATTCCTTTTAAGTCACTAGCTGTTCTACCCGTTCTTCACACGGGAGTTTCTGATTTTCACTGTTGTACATATAAATGAGTGTTATTAATGTAAATTAGAGACGTCTTAATGTAAGTAAATATTAAGCCATGGTTCTTGGCGTTACCCGAGGAGAAGCCATAGCAGATACGGTAAAAAGTGACAGGACCATTTTTGTAGTCTATTACATTCTACACACTGGAGGAGCAATCCAAATTTTGATCCGATTGACCGTTTGGGCGTTATCGTTCACACACCACAAGCCATGCATCAGTAATGATGTCATTATGTCAGCCCCTTTTTCATCCAATAGGGGAGGTTTATTAAAATTCTAATTACGTAGTTTTCCTATTTCCCATCTGAAAAATATCTATGTTAAATGTCAGCTTCCTAACATATCGGGAAGCAAGAGTATTAGTGATGAGTCAGCGAGTGAGTGAGTGAGTGAGTGAGTGAGTCAGCGAGTGAGTGAGTGAGTGAGTAAATTGAGAGAGTAGTAATTTCATAAACTTTGTTAGGCTGACATGGTCTGGCGTCATAACAATACACTGAACAGAATTCTTGTATGAACCGTTTCTTTTGTATCATTGGGCCTAATTCTGATTTGGAAGTAAAGCAAAAAAAAAAAAGCAAGTAACTTTGTATCTGGAACGGTATCCGGACTCTGGGTCGACACCACTTAGGTCAACACCCATTAGTCGACAGTGAATAGGTCGACGTGACCATTAGGTCGACACGAACAAGGTCGACGTGAGGTTTTTTTTACAATTTAAAAAAAAAAACTTTTTCATACTTTGCAATCCACGTGGACTACAATCGGGAACGGTAACCAGTGGTAGCGGAGCGAGGTACCTTGCCCGAAGCATGGCGAGCCAAGCGAGCCATACGAGGGGACACGGTGCACTAATTGGTATTCCCGGTCACTTTACGAAGAAAACGACACCAAAAAAACATGAAAAACTCATGTCGACCATTTTTCATGTTGACCTAATAGCCGTGTCGACCTATTTCTAGTGTTGACCTAGCCACTATCGACCAATAGGTGTCGACCTCATGGGTGTCGACCTAGACACTGTCGACCCTGAGTCCCATACCCTCTGGAACAAACCATGTTGTCATGCAAGGGGAGCAAATACATTTATATATTTTCTGTGCAGGGTAAATACTGGCTGCTTTTGCATGTAGCCCACAAATGTTGGAGAGCTTTATTTATACACTGTAATTTAGATTTCAGTTTGGACACGACCCTCCCAAGTCTATGGGCAGGATGTAATGCCACCCAAGTTCGGCCGAAGTGCAGGATGGCGGCCAAACTTGGACGTTTTTTAAAGGGGCGATCACAAGGCATGGTTTTGCCTTGTAAGTGATCGCCCCTTTAAAAAAAACGGCATCCTGCACATCGGCCGAACTAGGGCAGCATTACATTCCGGCCTATATCTCTCTGCACATGTTACATCTGCCCCACCTGCAGTACAGCATGGTTTTGCCCAAGAGCACAGTTACTTGCTTTTTTTTATTGCTTTACTTCCAAATCAAAATCAGGCCTGGTGTCTGTATAGCTGAATGTACCACATACTGTAGTTGCTGACCTTCGGGCTGCCCCTTCTTGGAGGGGGCAACCAAGTCGGCTCATAGGGGGTGGGGGTGCAGGGGGGTGGCTTTGATTTGGGGGGGAGGGTTTGAGGAGTGTGATGTGGACAAGGATGCTGAGACAGCGCAATTGTGTCATTGTGGCCATGCCTCCCATTATACAATACTGAGATTACCGGCATTGCAAAGTGTGGGGTATGGCTACAATGAAGCAATTCAGCGTTATTGCCCGCCGGGTCACTCGGCAAGTGGGTGGCTGGGCAGCGGGTGAAGGCCGGATCCAGGACGCTTGTCAACTCTGTCGGATGGCAGGAACGCCACACGGTTTTAGGGAGCCTCCCGGCCGTTCTGGGAGAGTAGGTATGTGTGATGTACTATATAATATTTACCGTCAATTACAGTGATTGATAAGCATTTGAGTCTTCTGCACAGCTAACATGCATCTAAGCCATGCACTGACGCACGTGGAAATGTCTAATTAGCACAATTATACCACTAGTGCACACAGGAGAGCGAGCGAGGGAGAGCTTTATTCAGAGGTAGATGCTAACTGCCCGCAAAGCAAGCTTATTGTACTATGGGGGTAATTCCAAGTTGATCGCAGCAGGACATTTTTTAGCAGTTGGGCAAAACCATGTGCACTGCAGGGGAGGCAGATATAACATGTGCAGAGAGAGTTAGATTTGGGTGTGGTGAGTTCAATCTGCAATCTAAATTGCAGTGTAAAAATAAAGCAGCCAGTATTTACCCTGCACAGAAACAATATAACCCACCCAAATCTAACTCTTTCTGCACATGTTATATCTGCCTCCCCTGCAGTGCACATGGGCCCTCATTCCGAGTTGATCGGTCGCAAGGCGAATTTAGCAGAGTTACACACGCTAAGCCGCCGCCTACTGGGAGTGAATCTTAGCTTCTTAAAATTGCGACCGATGTATTCGCAATATTGCGATTACTAACTACTTAGCAGTTTCAGAGTAGCTCCAGACTTACTCTGCCTGTGCGATCATTTCAGTGCTTGTCGTTCCTGGTTGACGTCACAAACACACCCAGCGTTCGCCCAGGCACTCCCACCGTTTCTCCGGCCACTCCTGCGTTTTTTCCGGAAACGGTAGCGTTTTCAGCCACACGCCCCTGAAACGCCGTGTTTCCGCCCAGTAACACCCATTTCCTGTCAATCACATTACGATCGCCGGAGCGAAGAAAAAGCCGTGAGTAAAAATACTTTCTTCATAGTAAAGTTACTTGGCGCAGTCGCAGTGCGAACATTGCGCATGCGCACTAAGCGGATTTTCACTGCGATGCGATGAAAAATACCGAGCGAACAACTCGGAATGAGGGCCATGGTTTTGCCCAATTGCTAACAAAATTCCTGCTGCGATCAACTTGGAATTACCCCCTATGTCTGAGCCACGTGCAGGCTCTGTGGGGGCCAACCATTTGCGTATTACTGTCAGAGACACATTGCTGCCAGTCTGTAGGTAGCTCGTGCTTGCTGCACTCCCAGTGCATCGCCATGCAGCCGGATCATGATGTGTCTATTTGCTGTGACTGTGATGTCATTTTCCTATGATAATTAAATATCATTAAAATTTTTAACAGAGTAGCTGATTGAGAGGTGGACACTAATAGCACAGCCGCTGCGTCTTTGTAGGCATCGGCTGTGTAAAAAAATGCAAAAGCCGCAGGAGGCGTCTTAAGTAAAAAGATGCCCCCTGCCTGCCTCTCTTATCCGCTTCTGCGTCCGGATCATCTGCCTGAGCATCTGAGGAACCCCTGGCACGCTGCTGGGCCAGTGAAGCTGCATCCAAGGATGCAGCCACTGGCTTCAGCATGCCTAGAAAACAGGGCTGATATGCCCCCGTTTTCTGTAACGCTGCCTGTTGCCGCCCTCAAACGCCATCTGCATGTCAATCGTGCTGCGGCTTTTGGGACACTGCGAGCACCGTTGCAGAAACAGATCTGCGCATGTGTGCAGATCACAAAATATTGGAGGTTTACGCAAGATGGCATACCTCTCAACTCTGGAGCATCCAGCTCGGGACCTGCACGGTCATGGGTGGGACAGGGGGACAGTTCTGGGAGGTATAGGATGGGGAGGAGCTCAGTGCTGGGGTTGCAAGAAATAGTGTCCTTGTTGGGACGGGCTTGCAACATATATATAGTAATTGCTATTGGTCACAATAGCTGTGTTAGATGTTTTGCTGTCATCCTACTCATTACAGATTTAGCACAGAGTGACATTTGTAAAACTGGTTCTTAGTAAGCACCTGGGACCCAAGAAGAAGCTACCTGCCAAGTTTCAAGATTGTAGGCCTTGTGGTTTAAGAGATTTCGTGATGAGTCAACTATATACATAGATCCTGGTGGATATCCGCATTAAAGGACAGGAGACTGATAAGCCTTGTGTCAAGCCGTAACCCGGTACGCAATATTATTTCTTGCGTGTGACAGAACCATCTGAGAATTACTACACCATAGGCGCTCTTTTGTTCTTCCTTTTTTATATTTCATATATATATATATATATATATATATTCCAGCAACGCTTGTTGCTGTTCACACCAATATGTTGCGTTTCATGGGTTGCGGACCACTTCATCAGCTATGGTAACATATTTCAGATATGGGGATTGTATTGATGTCAGTGTAGATCCATTCAAGAAAATAACTGCCATATATTATGCCACATTCCGAGCCGTCTGTTCTGCTCATATACCAGAATGCCATACTCTAACTACATGCTGTTATAATCAGTGGCAGCTCCTATCTGCCTGTGGTAGGGGGGCTGCCGCTACCTGTGCCCCGAGAAGAGGAGAGGAGGTGGCAGTCAGCCCCTGTCAGCTGGGTCTCAGCACCTGCACAATGGATCTGGCAGGTGCTGAGACCGGCACATACGCACAAGCGGTGGCCAGGCTGCACATGCAAAAAACACCGGCTGCTATGGACTGCATCAGCTCCAGCCCATAGAAGACGGCTTAGGCTGCACAAAAGACAGGGAGTGGCTTCCTACAGGAAGCATGCTCTCTGGTAATCGCAGTCCAGTCTGGCAGTCCCAGGGGGAGGAAACACCTCACAATGGGACTGCCTGTAGTGCCTGTGACTGGCAGCTAGGACCTCCAACAGGAAGTCACTGCAATTCACAGTGAAGCCAGTGCAGTCATGGACTACATCTGGCTCACTGACACTGAGCTGAGGTGGCAGAAGTTAATTTTTTTGAGGGGATAGGGGGGCTGCAGTCCTGCAGCCCATAGGCAAAATCCACCACTTTATATAATCTATATAGATTACTTCTGAAAATGGCTCTGCGCTTCTGACTAAATATATCATTGTGGTATCCAGTCCAATGACTTGAGTACTTACCACACAAAGCCTTTACCAGAAAATGCTGTATACCATTTATAAGCCTGCTCTGACCATAGCCCCATAATTCCTATTTGGAAAAGTGTCTACGATGCTTGGTAATAATGGTTTGCTGTCTAATAATGCACTAACCAGCAGAGCATTGCAGAATATCGTACCTTTAAAAAGCTATTACAAAAACATTTATATGCAGCAGCTGTTACTATCTTTATCTACAGAGCCCACCTCTAGGTCCTGGACACCGGTGTACTATACCAGTAAAACAATCAGGTTCATGGGGGAAGTGGGGGTGGGGTGCTATGCTCCTGTGACTGATTACTCCACCAGCAGAGGGAACAATGGCCCTCATTCCGAGTTGATCGCTAGCTGCTTTCGTTCGCAGCGCGGCGATTAGTTGAAAAAGCAGCATTTCTGCGCATGCATACGGGCCGCAGTACGCACGCGCGAAGTACTTTCACACAAAACTATGCAGTTTTACACAAGGTCGAGCGACGCTTTTCAGTCGCACTGCTGATCGGTGAGTGATTAACAGGAAGTGGGTGTTTCTGGGCTGAAACTGACCATTTTCAGGGAGTGTGCTGAAAAACGCAGGCGTGCCAGATAAAAACGCAGGAGTGGCTGAAGAAACGGGGGAGTGGCTGGCCGAACGCAGGGCGTGTTTGTGACGTCATACCAGGAACTAAACTGTCTGCAGTGATCGCAAGGTAGGAGTAAGTTTCGAGCTGCTCAGAAACTGCATGAAAATTTTTACACGCAGTTCTGCTAACCTTTCGTTCGCACTTCTGCTAAGCTAAGATATACCCCCAGAGGGCGGCGGCCTAGCGTGTGCACTGCTGCTAAAAGCAGCTAGCGAGCGATCAACTCGGAATGAGGGCCAATGAACTATCTCTACATTCCTAATAATAGGTGATTTCAAAGGTCCAAATAGGTGATGACCCAGTACAAGCCTTCACTCTTCCAAAAACCACAACAGGGCAGTGGTGGTACACCTCAGCTTAGCACTGGTGGTGCACCTATTCCATAGACTGTACCAAAATGTGAAACTCTTTTAATGGAAAACAAGCATTTGTCCAGGGTCAACCAGATGAAGGGCTCACCTTGTAGTAATGGGTAGGAAAGTCCATGAAGAGCTTCTATCTCCCCGCTGGTGTCCTAGAAAGATAAGAGGTCTTGAGTGTCAAAAAGAAGACTCTCGTCTCTTGGGGAATTGACCAACTTGAGATATACTGGATAAATAGTAATAGTTAATACTACTACCCTCAAACGTAACCCAGGGTTAGATTCAATAAGGATTGGTGTTGCCGTCTTTTGCAATCCGCTGGACATCGCCGTCAGATTGCTGTCTAAAAATCCAGTTTTTACTAACCAGCACCAATAGAAGTCCCAATGCGATGTCCATCAAATTTTTGTCTGTCTAAAACCCCATTGGATTACCCCCTTCCAATGGCAATCTGCAGCTGATTCAAAGCACTTCACAGGTATCTATAAATAAAGTCTTAATATGCCACAGCCTGATGCATCCAGATAACAGCATTAGAGGGTCAGGAACCTGAGGGTGATAATGAATGTGTAGTCAGGTGGGCTGTAGTAGCGGATAGTAAGGTCAATACATGCACTCACTGCTCCATCCCCAGCCAGGCCCGGCGACAGGGGCGGTCAAAGGGGACAATCGTCCCGGGCCCCAACGTTGTGAGGGGCCCCGAGGTCCGGCTGCGGCAGTGTGGCGGCTGCAAGCTCATCATGGATGGAAGTAATTATATACATCGCAGCAATGAGCCGCCGCACCGGCCGCCCGCTGTGTAGTTAATAGCAGCATGATGCTGCTATTAACTATACAGCGGGCGGCTAGCGCGGCATCGCATTGCCGCAATGTATATAATTAGCCAGCACTACAAGAACAGCGGCACCCCTGTGGTAACCCCCCTCTGCCCCAAGGTCAGCTGTGCAATGACGTCGCTCTCCTCCCGGCCCGCCCTGTCTCTGCTGTGGCAACTACCTGAGAGGAGCGGCCGTGCAGTCTGCAGAAGCAGGACTGCAATTAAAATGACTGCCAGGCTGGCGAATATACAGAATAAAACAGCCGGAGGCAGGCAGGCTAGCAGCTTGTGGGGAGACTGGTCTGAATAGCGGCGGCTGTGTGCTGGTAAGTGTGCGCTCTTCTGGATTTTGGGGCTTTGGGTTTGGGCACATGTCATAGATGCATGAATGCAGGCCTGGCGAAAGGGGGGTGGTCAAAGGGGACACCCTTACCGTGCCCCGAGGGTCAGAGTACTTTTAGTGCTTTTACAACTAACTGCCTGTCTGTCACCAATTTAGTTAACTAAAGCCTAGTACACACTAGGCGATCCCCGCCGACATTGGCGGCGGCGGGGACCCGGCCAGGTGCCGGCATTGGCAAGTGCATACACACTTGCCGATGCCGGTGAGGAAGGGAGCGATGGCGGGGGGAACAACGGCAGCATGGCTGTCGTTAACGAGGACCTTCCTCGTCTGTACAAGTTCAGACGAGGGAGGGGGGGCGTTAACGATGTGCGCATCGATAGCGACATTGAGTGTACAGTACACACTAGGCGATATTGTGAAAGATCTTGCTCAAATCAGCCCTTCTGAGCGAGATCTCTCACTTTCTCGTCTAGTGTGTATGGGGCTAAAGTGTCTGGCCGCAGAGTCCTCCCTTCCCCCCTCACTTGGTCCCGTCCCAGTGGTGCATGCAGCCATCATGACTATGACGCTGCATCGCCTTCCATGTCTCTTGCCATTGAGGAGCATGCCTGAACCAGCACAGCCTCCTGCCAGTGTTGGGCACAGGTGTGTGACAGTGCATTTACAGACTGAGGGGGTGGGGGGCCCCAGAGATATCAGTGTATGGGGCCCCAAGATTTCTGTTGCCGGCCCTGTCCCCAGCCACCTGCTTGGCGCTTCCATTACACCAGTGCACAATGCAAGCGGCTGCTCCTCCTCTGCCTGGCATCGGCCTAAACTGCCAAGTGACCTGCGCGTCACCCTGGGACATACTGCTGCCTCAGCCCAAAGAAGCAGTTCTGTGGAGGATAGACATACCAACGTCGGCTGCACATACATTCCTGGACATATGACTCCAGAAATGTATTACCTCCGGAATTCGGATATGTTTTATTATCACCGGACTGTCTGCTCACACAGTCCCCCGCCCTCCCCGGGCCCTCAACATGTGTCTTCCCTGTACTCCCTCTATGGCCGGCCCTGCTGTATCAGGTTATGTACTTGGTACAGTATCACCGCTCAGAGATGCTCACAAGGTCCAGAGAATAGGCGCTTCCATTGAACTGTGTGAGACTGTTGGAGTAGATGTACTAAGCAGTGATAAAAGTGGAGAAGTGAGCCAGTGGAGTAGTTGCCCATGGCAACCAATCAGCTGCTATGTATAATCTTATAAGCTTTGCAGTAACATTTATCAAGTGCATTCTATAAAATTATACAGAGCAGCTGATTGGTTGCCACGGGCAACTTCTCCACACTTTTCACTGCTTCATACATCTACCAGTAAGCTCTAAACCTTTTTGTAATATTTTATTTAATTAAATCCCATGTGTACAATACTACAGGGTAAATTTACTAATTGGTTGCTATGGGCAACATAATCAATTCTCTGTTTTAGAAGCTTTAGTAAATTTGGCCCTATAGCACCTTTGCATATTTCTTTTAGATAAAGATGTGACTGAAAGAGGAGGAAGCCGTCAGCCTGTGACAGAGCGCTGTGCAGGGGAACATCCTGTGTGGCTTTCTGTAGTAGATCTCGTACGTGGTTTTAGCTAGGTCTTCAGCAGAAAAACGTGGTCATACGTGCGCAGACCACAAACATGTGATAAATATTCTTTGACGGGACTTGAGTTCTAAAATGCCAGTTACTTCAGTCTGTCATGTTTCTAGGCTGGGTCATATACTTTAGCACTTACAACTATGATGCAGTGGCGTAAATATAAATTGGGCTCCCCCACCCAAAAAGTTTTACCCCCCTTTCAATTGTACCTGTTCGTTGTCAGGGGTTCTGCTCGTTATCAGGGGATATCCCCCTACCGCTGGGACTGTCATGCCTGCCCCTATTGAAAATGTCCTGCTCATTGTCAGGGGTTCTGCTCAGTCAGGGGATCCCCCCTCCAGCCTCCACCGCCATGGATCTGCGGTCCTGTCACGCCTGTCCCCATTAAAAAAGTCCCTCCCAAAATGGCCGCCGCCTCCTCTAGTATCCTTAATAACTGTCTCCTCTGAGGTGGCGGCCTTTTTGTGAGGGACATTTTCAATGTAGGCAGGCACGATGGGACCGCAGATAAGTATCAGCAGGTGCAGGCAGTGACGTAGCAATTACCCCCGCAGACCCCCAGCACCCACAAGCCACCCAGCGCATCCAAGCCACCACGTGCTATTCCACTGATACGATGACCACCAGAAACATTGTGCTGCATTATTAGGTCTTACAGGGGAGTGTGCTCACTACAACATGCTCTGTTTTATCTTACCCCTTCATATAGCTTCTTAGGTGGGTTCCCTCACCCTGTTTCTTCCCAGTACTATATTGCTAGGATTAGCGGAATATAACCTCACTTAGGGGTATATTTACTAATGTGTCGGTGTTTAGAAATGGAGATGTTGCCCATAGCAACCAATCAGATTGTACTTAGTATACTATTTATCTAACACCTTCTAGAAGATAATAGCTAGAATCTGATTGGTTACTATGGGCAACATCTCCACTTCTAAAGACCCGCACTTTAGTTAAAATATCCCTATATGCAGGATTAAATCTAGTGTATAGATATGTCTGGCGCAAATATAAGGCTGTCATCATTACCATCATCATCATCATCATCATCAACTCAGAGACGTGCCCCAGGCCAATGTGGGACGTGCACCTCTGGCCTCCTAAAAGGTGCGTTTCACAGATACGCATAAGTCAAAATCAATGTGTATCTCCACACTGCCTTACTGCACTGACCTTTCACATGAGCCCCCCCATCAGGGCCATCCACGTGCAGATATAATAGACGCTTAGCTCGAACTACAGACACAAGAAGCAGCGTGGCACAGGTAAAGCCAGGCTCTAACCATCATTTATGCAGACCAAAGCACATTGGGTGTAACTGCAGCAGACTGGCACAGGCACATTGGGTGTAACTGGCATACGCTGGCACAGGCACATTGGGTGTAACTGGCGCACGCTGGCACAGGCGCATTGGGTGTAACTGCCACACGCTGGCACAGGCGCATTGGGTGTAACTGCCACACGCTGGCACAGGCGCATTGGGTGTAACTGCTGCACGCTGGCACAGACGTATTGGGTGTAACTGCTGCACGCTGGCACAGACGCATTGGGTGTAACTGCTGCACGCTGGCACAGACGCATTGGGTGTAACTGCTGCACGCTGGCACAGACGCATTGGGTGTAACTGCTGCACGCTGGCACAGACGCAGTGAGTCCTAGACCATCGCTAAAAGAACTGTACCCATACAGCACATTACCGGTAACATTTAAAGCTGGATCATTCTCTGCATTATATTTTGTTCTGGGAGAGTAACTAGCTCCTAATATATGGCTGCTTTATTGAAACAACTAATAGGGAGCGCCTGCAATATATACAGTACTCATGTAAATCCTTCGCATTAGGTGTAACTGCCGCAGACTGTCACAGACGCATTGGGTGTAGCTGCCGCAGACTGTCACAGACGCATTGGGTGTAACTGCTGCAGACTGTCACAGACGCATTGGGTGTAACTGCTGCAGACTGTCACAGACGCATTGGGTGTAGCTGCCGCAGACTGTCACAGACGCATTGGGTGTAGCTGCCGCAGACTGTCACAGACGCATTGGGTGTAGCTGCCGCAGACTGTCACAGACGCATTGGGTGTAGCTGCCGCAGACTGTCACAGACGCATTGGGTGTAGCTGCCGCAGACTGTCACAGACGCATTGGGTGTAGCTGCCGCAGACTGTCACAGGCGCATTGGGTGTAGCTGCCGCAGACTGTCACAGGCACATTGGGTGTAGCTGCCGCAGACTGTCACAGGCACATTGGGTGTAGCTGCCGCAGACTGTCACAGACGCATTGGGTGTAGCTGCCGCAGACTGTCACAGGCACATTGGGTGTAGCTGCCGCAGACTGTCACAGGCGCATTGGGTGTAGCTGCCGCAGACTGTCACAGACGCATTGGGTGTAGCTGCCGCAGACTGTAATAGACGCATTGGGTGTAGCTGCCGCAGACTGTCACAGACGCATTGGGTGTAGCTGCCGCAGACTGTCACAGGCACATTGGGTGTAGCTGCCGCAGACTGTCACAGGCGCATTGGGTGTAGCTGCCGCAGACTGTCACAGACGCATTGGGTGTAGCTGCCGCAGACTGTCACAGGTACATTGGGTGTAGCTGCCGCAGACTGTCACAGGCACATTGGGTGTAGCTGCCGCAGACTGTCACAGACGCATTGGGTGTAGCTGCCGCAGACTGTCACAGGTACATTGGGTGTAGCTGCCGCAGACTGTCACAGGCGCATTGGGTGTAGCTGCCGCAGACTGTCACAGACGCATTGGGTGTAGCTGCCGCAGACTGTCACAGACGCATTGGGTGTAGCTGCCGCAGACTGTCACAGGCGCATTGGGAGTAACTACCGCAGACTGTCACAGGCACATTGGGTGTAGCTGCCGCAGACTGTCACAGGCACATTGGGTGTAGCTGCCGCAGACTGTCACAGGCACATTGGGTGTAGCTGCCGCAGACTGTCACAGGCACATTGGGTGTGTGGCATTTGCAGACTATATAATAAAACACCTGCCCCCGTGTCCCCCAGCTGCGACTCCTGCTGCTGTGGTTGTTGTTACCCCTTAGTACTGAGTGCAATGTTCTATTATGCTTGCATCTGTCAACCAATATGCAGGTCTGTAGGATGACGAGTCAATGTGATGTAAGGGAAGACGATTCACCAGTCAGTTTACTTGTTTACATGAGCTATAGCACCCTAACTTCTACCTAAAGTAGGTATCAAGCAATGACAAAAATGTATCTCTGCTTCTAGCAGTCAGTAAGACAAGCCCATCTTTGATGTTTGAACATGATGTTATCCTGGAGACAGCTTTTTCTTAATGGATGCTTCCCCTTCGCTAGGATCCAGTGACATCACCGAGACTCTTTGGGATTGTATCTAGTGTTGAAAGAGGGGTGTAGTACTGTCCAGACTCCAGTCTTCCTGTTCTCCAGGGACGCTTCATGCTCTGTGCCAAGATGGCTACCAAGGTCACTACTGAGCATGTGCAGGGGCCACCTTATCTTTACTGTGTAGAGTGACATGGTGGGAGACAGATTCCTCCTGCTTTGCTTCTATGAGAGACTTGGTTGTTACCTGCTATAAAGCTGTTTCAACATCCCTGCATCACTTCCTGTTTGCAGTATATACTCGCCGGCTGGTGAGCTGTACGAAACCACACTCTGCTCAAGCTCCACCCCATCACCAGTGTGCATGTAACAGTGAGTACGACTGTACCTGCTATCTATCAATAAACCAACATCACTGTTTAAATCCCTGGGCAGTTCATAGTTTGAGTCATCTGCTGGTGTGTGCCTATATAACTCTGCAATAGCAACACCTGAACACACATCATTCCCAACATCTAGTTCCTAGCAAATTCATTGGCTGCCTTCTCCTGTATAATGATTCAGCTCACAAAATGGCAGCCATCGCTGTGATTTATATAGAGAATACTGTGCCATCCCAACACTGTCTGGTTATGAGAATACAGGACAACACCTATGGTCTCTCTTCCCAGTTATCTGCTAGCTGTCCGGCGGTGTCGGCTCTGTGGAAGGAAATGGTGTATAAGAACATTGTCGGGATCTCCTGCTCATGTCTCAGCTTCGTTCTGCTGCTCACAGGGCTCCTCAGCGACTTCTGGTTCGTCAGTTTTGGCTCAGACTTGTTCCACACAGGACTCTGGCAAAACTGCACCAAAAACATATGCCATAAGGTCACAGAGAAAGGTGAGTCTTGTTATTTCTGCACATGTCCCCTTCCACAGAGCATCCATGCAGTGTGTAATTCATACTTGCCTACTTTTGAAAAAGCATTTCAGGGAGATTGTGAAAGTAACATCTATCAGCGCAGACGTGTACCGCTACATCTAAGAGGTGTGTCATAAAACTTAAATGTAAATGAGCCCCACAGTTTGTAAGATCTACTTGTTGAAGAGAAGACACTGATATTTTTCAGGAATTGTTCGTGTATTGTGTTTTAGACGAGCTTCCATATGCTGTAAGTGGCCAAGAGAAACCTTATTTAAAATGCATGTAGCCATAGGAATCATTAGGGGTCTATTTACTAAGTCTTGGATGGAGATGAAATCGCTGGAGATAAAATACCAGCCAATCGGCTCCTAACTGTTATTTTTAAAACACAGCCTGTGGCATTGCAGTTAAGAGCCGATTGGCTGGTACTTTATCTCCGGTGACTTTATCTCCATCCAAAGCTTAGTAAATAGACCCCAATGTGCCTTATAACAATGCAGGAAATAGCACTGATGAACTAATTTGAATGTATGTATTTCTGATTTATTTTTTTACCCCAAGAATGTAAAGTAAAATCAGGGAGATTGCTGGTCTATTCAGGGAGTGAGGGAGATTGCTACTATTTCAGGGAGTCTCCTGCAGAATGAGGGAGGGTAGGCAACTCTGGTGTAATTGCTGATAAACTAAAATAATCAACAGAGAAATGCTTTGTCCCCACTATTCCTTGAAACACTCATTAGTATGTTTTTCAAGGCACATACGGTATATGTAATATATCTAACCAATGTTATTTACAAAAAGAAACGATGCTCAGAATCCTAGCAGGGGAAGTTAAGTATATTTACCTTCCCCCAATGGCCCCCTAACCCTCCCTTCTAGTAGCCTAAACCTACCCCCCCACCAGCATAACCATAACCCTCTCCGGTGGTGCCTAACCCCCCCCCCCCTCCTCCCGCAGCCTAACCCTAACCTTCCGTGGTAGTGCCTAAACCTACCCCCCCTTCCCGCAGCCTAAACTTAAACCCCCACCCCCCGCAGCCTAACCCTACCCCTCCTTAGGGGGTGCCTGAACCTAACCCTCCCCACCCCATAGCCTAGCCCTAGCCCTAGCCCCCTCCCCTATTCGGGATCCCCGACGACAGTATTTTGACTGCCGGGATCCTAAACGGATCCCTTGCAAAAATATACCCTTTGGGCAGTGGCATTTATTCCTCACTGGATCCTGTTTGGACAATGCCCTCGGTGCCCGAAGACTAACGCATCCACTAACCACACTACTTTTATTTTTATATTGTTTTCTATCATCCGGTTTATATGATTTGCAGATGAAACAAACCAAGGTGGGTTTTTAAATGTTGTTATGCATCAAGTTTCATTTTACACTGCGCCAAGAGGCCGATATCACTACACTGATGCTGGTCTTCCCAGCATCGGCCAATATCGCAGTCAGTCTGTGCGACTTTCACCTCCGTAACCTTTATTACATAATGGGGGTCATTCCGAGTTGATCGCTCGCTAGCAGTTTTTAGCAGCCGTGCAAACGCTATGCCGCCTCCCACTGGGAGTGTATTTTAGCTTAGCAGAAGTGTGAATGAAAGGATCGCAGAGCGGCGGCAAACTTTTTTTGTGCAGTTTTAGAGTAGCTCAAAACCTACTCAGCGCTTGCGATCACTTCAGATTGTTCAGTTCCTGTTTTGACGCCATGAACACGCCCTTTGTTCGCCCAGCCTCGCCTGTGTTTTTCCTGGCACGCCTGCGTTTTTTCGAACACTACCTGAAAACGGTCAGTTGACACCCAGAAACGCCCCCTTCCTGTCAATCACTCTGCGGCCAGCGGTGCGACTGAATAGCTTCGCTAGACCTTGTGTGAGACGACATCGTTCGTTGCAATTGTACGACGAGCGTGCGCATTGCGCCGCATACGCATGCGCAGAGGTGCCATTTTTTTGCCTCATCGCTGCACAGCGAACGAATGCAGCTAGCGATCAACTCGGAATGACCACCAATGTTACTGCGATTGTCACAGGCCACCCTGTCCTCGGAAACTTACTCGGGGGTCCCTCTGCCCCACAAGATTACCTCACTCATCTCTTGAAATACTTAGGCCAAGAGTCATCAAATCTTGGAGAAAGATAAAGTGGAGGGAGGTTTTAGGTACCAGCCAATCAGCTCCTGTCATTTTTCAAATGCAGCCTGGAACACGGCAGTTAGGAGCCGACTGGCTGTTACTTTATCTCTCGCCAAGGCTCAGTATAGGTGTCCCTATGGACCTGTGCATGTGTAAATGGTATTCTACAGGAAACCTATATTTAGTAGGTGTCTCCCAGCGGTTCAGACGTATGACCAGGCTTTCATCCCTTATCCTGCAGGATATATTGAGGCCACCCGAGCTTTGCTGATCTGGTCCACCTCCCTCCTGATGTTTGCAATGCTGTTTTCTTGCCTTGCGCTAATCAACAAACGCATCGGAAATATCACAGCCTCTCTGGTGGCTGCCTCCATAGAATGTTCAACAGGTAGGTGACCTGAGACATGACCGTTTTATGTTGTCATTATGCAGCGTACAGGCCGCCTATATATTTAGGAAATGCCACATAACCACAGGCACAGGGGATTAGAAGTGCACGGACGGACTGATCACTTTGCACACATTTTGAAAATGTTTTTAACATTTTTATTTATTTTTGGATAGTTAGAATTTAATGCATTATTTAAGTACTGTGGATATTTAGCTGCAGGCTGAATTAGGGGTTTATTTTTTCCATTCATTTATTTTATATAGATGGGTTGTGGTGAGAGTCGGAAGTAAGGGTGGGAGCAATAATTATACATCTTAGTTATTATTCATGTCAGGGGTTGGGGGTAACCAGTGTCGGACTGGGGCATGTAGGGCCCACTGGGGGAATGCAGTGGTAGGGGCCCATGTTTAGGGGTGTGACCAGTCTGCAGAGGGGGTGTGGCCTGCCACCTCATTGGTTTGACTAACCATTAGAGAGTGCAACTTTTGGGCCGCTTCATAAATATATACAGTAAATTCAGCTGCTGCATGCATGATAATGTACCAGATTAATAACAGATTAATAACAGCAATGCACTGTAGAAAATACACCATAGTCCAGTATAAGGTAACATATGTATAATGTATAATTCAAGTGCACAGTCTAGAACCTGATCCTTAGAGCAGGAGGAGGAGTCCCCAGGCTCCTCCTCTGTACCCCTGTGGGCCAGTCCAAGCCTGGGGGTAACTGCTCTCCATATAACATCCTATGCTGTAACTAGTCTAGGAGAAAATAAAGACTTATTTCTGTTACAATCTGCAGCAATCTTCCTTCTCATCGGGATGTCTGTCTACACAGCTGAGACTTGCTACACAGTTATGAACAGTTCTTACAACTACCAGTGGTCCTTCTACCTCTGCTGGACGTCTAACGTGACTGTGATCGTTGCAGGTAGGTTTGTCGCCCATTTCTTTGTCTATTGACATCCAGGATCCCAGGAAGGCAAAAAGTTTCACTCTGGGGTGTGAAAAGTTTATTATCGGGTGTCAGAGTTCACCAAGCCAAGGACCTAGGGACAATAGGCCTGATTCAAGTGATTCAGCTTGGCTCTGCTGCCTCTGCCTGCTCTGCCTATGGGCCTGGTTCTGAGGTGGAAGTGCAGTAAAGCAAAAAGGACCAAGTAATTGTTCAAGCAGTGTTGGTGCAGCGTCTTCTGACACAGCAGAGCGGTGAAGTTATGTAATGCTGAAGGTGGCGTCTTGTTTAATGAGACGCCCACCTCCAGCTACTGTGATCCGCTGCCTGCATCCGAAAAACTCAGCATCGGATCACCTTTGGCAACATCGCGGCGACATCGGACATCTAAGCAAGCCTTAGGTTGCTCAGAAAGTACATAGCAACTAAGCCATTGAATATTCGTCTAAAGACTCAGTTGCTGGCTTTGGCATGTCCCTAAAATGCCGGTGCCGCCCCCCTGTGACCAGCACCGTTGTGGCACGTGGACATGCACATTGCACAACCTGTCAGACAGCTGCGAGCGAATCGCTCCATTGTCAGAGTATGAATCAGGCATGAGCATAAAACATATCAGAATATTACACCTTCTATGAGTTTGTAGTACGCCGCACTTAGGGCCTGATTTTGAGTTTTACACTAATGCAATTGCAACTGCAACTCTCTAGGCTACAGAACTGCTGATCTCAGCAACTGAAGCTGCCGCCCAGCAATGAACAAAAATACATTATTTTTTCCACAGTAAATGGTACTAAAACAATAATTTTTTTCCCCCTATTTTTTTTACTACAGGTTGAGTATCCCTTATCCAAAATGCTTGGGACCAGAAGTATTTTGGATATCGGATTTTTCCGTATTTTGGAATAATTGCATACCATAATGAGAGATCCTGGCGATGGGACCTAAGTCTAAGCACAGAATACATTTATGTTTTATATACACCTTATACACACAGCCTGAAGGTCATTTAATACAATATTTTTAATAATTTTGTGTATTAAACAAAGTCTGTGGACATTTAGCCATCAGAAAACAAAGGTTTCGTTATCTCAGTCTCACTCAAAAAATTCCGTATTTCGGAATATTTGGATATGGGATACTCAACCTGTATACTTTTTGGACCTTTGTCCAGGCCATCAAATTTCAGCAAACTAGAGGAGAGCTTACACTCTATAGGGGAGGGACATTCGGACATGGGTGAGAGGTGTGTGTGGGTTAGGAGGAGCGCTGGTAGATGTGAATTTTTGGAGCTTTGGATAGAGGTGGAGATTGTTAGGGATAAGGAGTGAGTATCAGCGGTGAGGAGAAACGTAGGAGAAGTCTCAGAGGCAGTGTGGAGGGGGTGAGGTTAGAGATGTAGGGGGTAGAAGATTGTGTGATAGCTCGTAGGTGGCTGTGAAGAGGTTGAATTGGACTCTGTAGGGGAAGGGGAGCTAGAATAGAGCATGGCAAGGGTGGAAGTGTACAGAGAGGAAAGGAGCGGGCCAGGAACAGAGACCTAAGAGACAGTAACTATGAAGGGTTGGGTTCTTGTGTACTGTGGTGGAGAGCTTGCTCCGTAACAGAGAAGAGTTTGTGAGTGACTTTGATGAGTAAACCATTGACTTCACTAAAGCATTGCCTAACCTTGGTCCTTCTCTCCGCAGCGATATTCCACCTCCTGGCCCACAAGTCATTACACTTACCTGGATATGAGTCTATGTGAAACACCAACATCATCTCCATCAACAAAAATATCCAGTATCCGGTACTTACATGACAGTGCTTCTCCGGGGGAATTATCACAGAATCCAGATCTCTCGTCTCGCCTGTAACTGGGATGAGCCCGTTATACTTCTTATAGATGACGTCTGTCGCCCCCTATTGTGTTTGCATTTTCTGGCCCAGGTTGATAAAACTACTTACTTAAGAGTTTAAGGGGGAGCTGTATCAAGGCTTGGATAGAGATAAAGTGGATAGAGATACTAACCATTCAGCTTCTTACTATCACTTTACAGGCTGCGTTTAAAAATAACATAATCTGATTGGTTGGTACTTTATCTCTCTCCAAGCGTTGATACATCTCCCCCACATCACAATGATATCAATACACTGGTCCTATAAAGTCATACATGTGGCCCCTAAAATTACCAAATGTACAAGAATGAACCGACTGATCTCAAATGGGTCCTTATTAATATGTTCTTGCAGTATGGCCCTCATTCCGAGTTGTTCGCTCGCTAGCTGCTTCTAGCAGCATTGCACATGCTAAGCCGCCGCCTACTGGGAGTGAATCTTAGCATAGCAGAAGTGCAAACGAAAGATTAGCAGAATTGCGAATAGAAAATTCTTAGCAGTTTCTGAGCAGCTCCAGACTTACTTCTACACTGCGATCAGCTCAGCCCGTTTCGTTCCTGGTTTGATGTCACAAACACGCCCTGCGTTCGGCCAGCCACTCCCCCGTTTCTCCAGACACTCCCGCGTTTTATCCTGGCACGCCTGCGTTTTTCCGCACACTCCCTGAAAACGGTCAGTTTCCGGCCAGAAACACCCACTTCCTGTCAATCACACTCCGATCACTTCAACGATGAAAATTCTTAGTTCGGACGTGAGTAAATCTACTAAGTTTTGTGTTAAAATACTTAGCGCATGCGCGCTGCGTACCATGCATATGCGCATTTTCGCCTTAATCGCTCCGTTGCGAAAATCGTCAACGAGCGAACAACTCGGTATGACCCCCTATATGTGGTTGGCAGACTGCCACTATCAATCACTCTGTGTGTAGAGCATTCTTGTCTGGTTCAGCCCCTTGTCCCGAGCGGAGAACAGTCACACCACGCAGATGGCTACACTACAGTAGAAAGTCGCTGTTTGGTGAACGTCAGGATTGACAGACTTTAATTAGGATATTCCACCCAAAATTAAATGATTCTTTAGTGGGCTAACTCTGCTATTTATTCATGTTTAGTATAATATTGCTCAAAACCTAACTCACAGACTGTCCCCATCAACCTCCTTTAAAGGTCCCGGGTTCAGAGAGACACCTGCAGAAGTCCAAGCTGCCGCAGAACACCAGAGAAAGCTCTGTATCTTGTGCGGCCTTTCCTCTTTTATGCTAACTTCCACTGTTAAAGGTACCTACCAGTGGGGGTCATTCTGAGTTGATCGCTAGCTGCCGTTGTTCGCTGCGTAGCGATCAGTGAAAAACCCGGCTAATCTGCGCATGCGTGTGCTCCGCAATGCGCACGCGCGTCGTACGGGTACAAAGCCCATTGTGGTTTTGCACTGGTTCTAGCGACAATATCAATCGCACAGCCGGCCGCAAGGAGATTGACAGAAAGAGGGCGTTTCTGGGTGTCAACTGACCATTTTTAGGGAGTGCTTAGAAAAATGCAGGCATGGCAGAAAAAACGCAGGTGTGGCTGGTTGTTCGCTGGGCGGGTGTGTGGCGTCAAAAGCCGTCCCTCCGTTGTTAGAATCAACGCACACGAAGAGTAACTACAGGGCTGGTCTTGTTTTGCACAAAATGATTTTGCAGGCGCTCTACTGCACACGCGTTCGCACTTCTGCAAAGCGAAAATACACTCCCCAGTGGGCGGAGACTATGCGTTAGCACGGCTGCTAAAAACTGCTAGCGAGCGATCAACTCGGAATGACCCCCAGTATCTGTAATTTGAAAGGTAAAAGAAATGGGGGAGGGATTCTATTGGTAGAACTGCTAAGATATATAAAATTCCATACAACAATTGGTACTGTAAGTAGTGTAGTCTGTAAAGCAATGGTTAATCTATGCCAGTCCCAACCGCTTTGGAACTTATTGTGTGTCATCTGTTCAATTCATCGGGTCCAAATACTTATCATCAGTGCATACCACTCCAGATAGATTTTAGATGGAGGGAGAAGGAGGGCGGGATATGGAATACCAGAAAGTAATGAGAGCAGGGTCCTGACTGGATGGCAGAATTCTTGGTAAGTGTTAGTGCTGGGAAGTTCTTTTTTTTTAAATAGGATAAAATAACGCAGGAATCCCTTCTATGGGGGTGATTCCGAGTTGTTCGCTCGCTAGCTGCTTTTAGCAGCATTGCACACGCTAAGCCGCCGCCCTCTGGGAGTGTATCTTAGCTTAGCAGAATTGCGAACGAAAGATTAGCAGAATTTGGTGAATAGAAATTTCTTAGCAGTTTCTGAGTAGCTCCAGACCTACTCACAAATAGCGATCAGTTCAGTCAGTTTCGTTCCTGGTTTGACGTCACACACACGCCCAGCGTTCGGCCAGCCACTCCCCCGTTTCTCCAGACACTCCTGCGTTTTTTCCTGACACGCCTGCGTTTTTCCGCACACTCCCAGAAAACGGTCAGTTTCCGCCCAGAAACACCCACTTCCTGTCAATCACACTACGATCAGCAGAACGATGAAAAAACCTGGTTAGGCCGTGAGTAAAATACCAAACTTTTGACCTAATTTACTTGGCGCAGGCGTGCTGCGTACATTGCGCATGCGCAGTTTGCGACTAATCGCTCCGTGGCGGAAAAAAATAACGAGCGAACAACTCGGAATTACCCCCTATGTTTCCTGAATTGGTGCAGATTGCTAACAATCTTACATACCACTCTAACTATTGATGTCTAATAAATACATTTTTATCAATACAAAAACTCTTCCAGTGATTGAGCATTGTTTTTCTATGCTGTCTTGTGATTGGTCCAAACAAAATCAATGTACAGGAGTGTTCCTAATTCTGCACCGAAATGTAAACAGATATTTTAATGCACTTTAAGGAGTAGTGAATACGCATTTATGGGCATTCCCAATGTAGCTGCAGGACCTATTCACCCCACAATAATAACGTGATATTTATACATGTTCAGCAGGACAGCAAAGGGGCAAAATAAACGTTACCATAGTTAAGTTTTTTTGTGATGGAGCCGACCAAGAGGTGCTGCAGGCCCCACTCTGAGCCCAGGCCTGGTACATTAATACAGACCGTACCGTCATACTTGCCTACTTGTAAAAAAAAGCATTTCAGAGAGATTGTGAAAGTAAAGGTGCATACACACTCAGCGTTTTTGCCCAGCGTGTATGCAGAGCGATTATCGTGAACATCGCTGGCAGGAAAATAACTCAATGCATACACACTGAGCTATTTTCCTGTGCCCAGCGATGGAGGGGGAGCACTTTCCACAGTAGGAGTCTGTGGAAAGTGCTTCACTCGGCTGTTCAAACAGCCTGACGGACGACGGCGGCTGGCGATGATGCGGGAGCGCGCATCAGCTCCCACCGCTCATTGGGGGTCATTCCGAGTTGATCGTAGCTGTGCTAAGTTTAGCACAGCTACGATCCTTGACTCAGACATGCTGGGGGACGTCCAGCACAGGGCTAGCCCACCCCGCATGTCAGTGCCAGCCCCCCCGCACAAATTCAAAAGCATCGCACAGAGGCGATGCCTTTGTATTTGAGGAGTAACTCCCGGCCAGCATGAGCTCCTGCGGCTAGCCGGGAGTTACTCGTCGCTCCCGCTGGCCGCAGCGGCTGCATGACACGTCACGCAGCCACCGCAGCCCGCCCCCCAAACGGTCCGACCACGCCTGCGTTGGCCGGACCGCTCCCCCTAAACGTCCGTCCCGCCTAGCGACCGCCTCTGTCTCAGAGACGATCGCTAAGCAACGATGACTGCCATGCGCCGGCGCACTGCGGCGCATGCGCAGTTCCGACCCGATCGCACAGCTGCGAAGAAGTGCAGTGTGCGATCGGGTCGGAATGACCCCCATTGCCCGGCCATTCACACTGGTCGAGTTTGAGCTCAAAGTAGCTCAAAATGACAAAAGTGAGCTACTTTGAGCTCAAGATCGCCCAGTGTGTATGGGCCTTAACACCTGTAAGTGTGGACGTGTACTGCTACATCTGAGAGGATTGTAACAAAAACGATTTACACACAAATGTAAATGAGTCCCAAACCCGTTAGTAAGATCTATTTGTTGATGAAAAGACACTGATACTTCTCAGGGTTTGCTCCTGTACTTACTGTTTTACAAGTGGTTCCATATAAGTGGCCACAATAAATCCTATTTAAAAATGTATGTAGCCATAGGGATCACTGTGCCTTATAACCAATAAAGAGGAACAGGGCCGCCACCAGGGGGGAACTGCCGGTACTGGAATCCTGGGCCCAGACAGAAAAGGGGGCCCAGCCTGGCTCCTACAAGTAATAGAGTGAAATAGAATCTCCCCTTATTCTTCCTCTCTCTCTCTCCCACCTATTTCATCTGTTTCTCTCTACCATGTCCCTCTATTCCTTCTCTTTATTCTCTCACTCTTGCTCTCGATTCATCCCTCCCCCCCATCGGAATCATGACGGGGGTAGGTGGGGGGGTCCTGCCTATTTGCCAGTCCCGGGACCCACAATTTATGATGGCAGCCCTGCAGGGGAATGGCACTGATGATCCCATTTGAATGTATGTATCTCTGATTTACTTTTCCCCCAAGAATATAACAGTTACATAATGGGGGTAAGGTGCAATCAGGGAGATTGCTAGACTCAATCAGGGAGATTGCTACTATTTCAGGGGGTCTCCCTCACAATCAGAGAGAATTGGCAAATATGTTGTACCCCCCTGATGGCGCCCCTGCCTATGACCAATATATAATCAAAGGATAAATCAAAACACAGTACTTAATTCATACACCTTACAGTATATGGCAGGAAAGTACCTAAGTCACACTAAGCCTATTAAAAGCAGATTAAACAAGATGCTTATATAAAAGGGTTTTTTATTTCTAAAGTGTACACTAATAAATATATCAGGGAACAATAGATACAGGCGGGCGCCTTAAGGGTAAGTTTGTGGGTTTATCTGACTGCAGCCTTGGGGAGTAGGAGCTTACCGTTGAAAATGTTTCCTGGGGAAAAAAACCCTATATTTAGTAAAAAAAATTGAATATCAGTTTCAGAAGATACTGAGGACGTTGTCCACGAAACGCGTCGCCTTTTGGACCGATTGCAGTGATAATTACTTTCTTTTTTAGTATTTTTACATTTCATTCTCATTTATTTTGTTCAAAATGCTTTATTGTACATACCTATTTTCTTTTATCTCTCATCAATTGCCGTTTTGATGTTTTTTACTGTGATTTTTTTGTGGGTTGTTATTGATCTTCTGAAAATGATATTTATTTTATTTATTTAGGTGTCAACATAAAGGGATTTTGCCCAGGACGCAATTTCATTAATGCACAGAAAAGAGGTAGTGAGGCTGCGCTGAATTTGATGAATATAACAATAATAATGTAATAAGTAAAACACAATTTTATTCCTAAAATAGGTACAATAGGTATATATTAAAAACTAAATACATAAAATGCATATCAGAAACAAATAGTATATTTTCTATGTTTCGAAAAACATTTCTAAAGGGTAACCCTATTCGCCAGGTAGAAAGTGTGGAATTGTGGAGTTTTTTGCAGTGACCGTTCCAAGATGTTTTCCCCTGTAGTGTTACAGTCCAGCATAGACAACAGTCTCAGAAATAAGCAATATCCAATGGGTGGACTAATTACCGTTAGAGGGTAGTGTGCTCCAGATTCTTTGGTGGAGAGCTCCTCATGCGTTACGGTTGGTACAGTCCTTTATGCAATTATTGCTGTATGCAGTCTGAGAATTTGGTAAGGCCGTCTGGACAAAGTTCGGGGAATGGTTCGGTCCTCCTTCAGAACAATTCCTGGCGGGGGTCCCTGGTACACCTGACGCGTTTCGCTGCAGTCAACTAGCAGCTTTATCAAACCTTTGATAAAGCTGCTAGTTGACTGCAGCGAAACGCGTACCTATTGTACCTATTTTAGGAATAAAATTGTGTTTTACTTATTACATTATTATTGTTATATTCATCAAATTCAGCGCAGCCTCACTACCTCTTTTCTGTGCATTGTATACGGGAGTGACTTCCCCTTTCCTGAGACTGCAGCTCGGTGAAATATCTCCTACCTAAAGCGCCCGAGTACCCTTGGGTAACCAAATTTTCTACACGCAATTTCATTAATACTGATTTTACTTTATTTCTAGGAGTATATGACTTCATCTGTATACCAACAGAAGTAGTCATACTCCAAAGTACAGAAACCTATCAGTTATATAAAGTTATATTATTCATTCCCACTAGTGAACATTACGTGGTTACATTCATACCTGCTGACCCTGTATTAGCAACAAACGATACAAAGCATTCAAAAACCTTGTATCGAATTAGCTGTACCGCGAGGCCTGGTCACGTATGTAAAATTCATATAGACAAATCCTGAAAGTGATCAGTGCACTTGCTCAACTCCATCTACTGTCCACTGTGCATGTGGAACTCTGTCTTCAGCCAAATGCGCTTGTAATCACAATGGGGCAGTTTATAGCACGGAGATGAATTGGCGTAAATACAGTAAATTCAACTGTGATTCTTCATGTGACTGTGCTGCCATCTAGTGACCACCTGTGTTACTGCAATAATAAGAATTTACTTACCGATAATTCTATTTCTCGGAGTCCGTAGTGGATGCTGGGGTTCCTGAAAGGACCATGGGGAATAGCGGCTCCGCAGGAGACAGGGCACAAAAAAGTAAAGCTTTTACCAGATCAGGTGGTGTGCACTGGCTCCTCCCCCTATGACCCTCCTCCAGACTCCAGTTAGGTACTGTGCCCGGACGAGCGTACACAATAAGGGAGGCAATTTGAATCCCGGGTAAGACTCATACCAGCCACACCAATCACACCGTACAACTTGTGATCTAAACCCAGTTAACAGTATGATAACAGAAAGAGCCTCTTAAAGATGGCTCCTTAACAATATAACCCGAATTTGTTAACAATAACTATGTACAGTATTGCAGATAATCCGCACTTGGGATGGGCGCCCAGCATCCACTACGGACTCCGAGAAATAGAATTATCGGTAAGTAAATTCTTATTTTCTCTATCGTCCTAAGTGGATGCTGGGGTTCCTGAAAGGACCATGGGGATTATACCAAAGCTCCCAAACGGGCGGGAGAGTGCGGATGACTCTGCAGCACCGAATGAGAGAATTCCAAGTCCTCTTTTGCCAGGGTATCAAATTTGTAGAATTTTACAAACGTGTTTTCCCCCGACCACGTAGCTGCTCGGCAGAATTGTAATGCCGAGACCCCTCGGGCAGCCGCCCAAGATGAGCCCACCTTCCTTGTGGAATGGGCCTTAACAGATTTAGGCTGTGGCAGGCCTGCCACAGAATGAGCAAGTTGAATTGTGTTACAAATCCAACGAGCAATCGTCTGCTTAGAAGCAGGGGCACCCAACTTGTTGGGTGCATATAGTATCAACAGCGAGTCAGATTTTCTGACTTCAGCCGTCCTTGAAATGTATATTTTTAAGGCTCTGACAACGTCCAACAACTTGGAGTCCTCCAAGTCGCCAGTGGCCGCAGGCACCACAATAGGTTGGTTCAGGTGAAACGCTGATACCACCTTAGGGAGAAAATGCGGACGAGTCCTCAGTTCTGCCCTATCCGAATGGAAGATTAGATAAGGGCTTTTATAAGATAAAGCCGCCAATTTAGATACTCTCCTGGCGGAAGCCAGGGCCAGTAACATAGTCACTTTCCATGTGAGATATTTAAAATCCACCTTTTTCAATGGTTCAAACCAATGGGATTTGAGGAAATCTAAAACTACATTTAGATCCCACGGTGCCACCGGAGGCACCACAGGAGGCTGTATATGCAGTACTCCTTTAACAAAAGTCTGTACCTCAGGAACTGAGGCCAATTCTTTTTGGAAGAATATTGACAGGGCCGAAATTTGAACCTTAATAGATCTCAATTTGAGACCCATAGACAATCCTGATTGTAGGAAATGTAGGAAACGACCCAGTTGAAATTCCTCCGTCGGAACACTCCGATCCTCGCACCACGCGACATATTTTCGCCAAATGCGGTGATAATGTTTCGCGGTGACTTCCTTCCTTGCCTTAATCAAGGTAGGAATGACTTCTTCTGGAATGCCTTTCCCTTTTAGGATCTGGCGTTCAACCGCCATGCCGTCAAACGCAGCCGCGGTAAGTCTTGAAAGAGACAGGGACCCTGTTGTAGCAGGTCCCTTCTCAGAAGTAGAGGGCACGGGTCGTCCGTGACCAACTCTTGAAGTTCCGGGTACCAAGTCCTTCTTGGCCAATCCGGAGCCACTAGTATTGTTCTTACTCCTCCTCACCGTATAATCTTCAATACCTTTGGTATGAGAGGCAGAGGAGGAAACACATATACTGATTTGTACACCCAAGGTGTTACCAGTGCGTCCACAGCTATTGCCTGTGGATCTCTTGACCTGGCGCAATACTTGTCCAGTTTCTTGTTGAGGCGAGACGCCATCATGTCTACCATTGGTCTTTCCCAACAGTTTATTAGCATGTGGAAGACTTCTGGATGAAGACCCCCCTCTCCCGGGTGAATATCGTGTCTGCTGAGGAAGTCTGCTTCCCAGTTGTCCACGCCCGGGAAGAACACTGCTGACAGTGCTATTACGTGATTCTCCGCCCAGCGAAGAATCTTGGCAGCTTCTGCCATTGCACTCCTGCTTCTTGTGCCGCCCTGTCTGTTTACATGGGCGACCGCCGTGATGTTGTCCGACTGAATCAACACCGGTTTTCCTTGCAGGAGTGGTTCCGCCTGGCTTAGAGCATTTTAGATTGCTCTTAGTACCAGAATGTTTATGTGAAGAGACTTTTCCAGGTTCGTCCATACCCCCTGGAAGTTTCTTCCTTGTGTGACTGCTCCCCAACCTCTCAGGCTGGCGTCCGAGGTCACCAGGATCAAATCCTGTATGCCGAATCTGCGGCCCTCCAATAGATGAGCCTTTTGCAACCACCACAGAAGATATACCCTTGTCCTTGGCGACAGGGTTATTCGCAGGTGCATCTGAGGATGCGACCCTGACCATTTGTCCAACAGATCCCTTTGGAAAATTCTTGCATGGAATCTGCCGAATGGAATTGCTTCGTAAAAAGCCACCATTTTTCCCAGGACTCTTGTGCATTGATGTACAGACACCTTTCCTGGTTTTAGGAGGTTCCTGACAGGTCGGATAACTCCTTGGCTTTTTCCTCGGGAAGAAAAACCTTTTTCTGAACCGTGTCCAGAATCATCCCTAGGAACAGCAGACGTATCGTCGGAAAACAGCTGCGATTCTTGGAATATTTAGAATCCAGTCGTGCCGTCGAAGAACTACTTTAGATAGTGCTCTTCCGACCTCCAACTGTTCTCTGGAACTTGCCCTTTTTAGGTCGTGCAAGTAAGGGATAATTTAGATGCCTTTTTTCTTTGAAGAAACATCTTTTCGGCCATTACCTTGGTAAAAAGGCCCGGGGTGCCGTGGATAATTCAAACGGCATCGTCTGAAACTGATATTGACAGTTCTGTACCACGAACCAGAGGTACCCTTGATGAGAAGGACAAAATTTGGACATGGAGGTAATCCTTGATGTCCAGGGACACCATATAGTCCCCTTTTTTCCGGTTCGCTATCACTGCTCTGAGTGACTTTATCTCGATTTGAACCTTTTATGTAAGTGTTCAAAACATTTTAGATTTAGACTATGTGTCACCAAGCCGTCTGGCTTCAGTACCACAATATAGTGTGGAAAAATAATACCCTTTTCCTTGTCGTAGGAGGGGTACTTTGATTATCACCTGCTGGATATACAGCTTGTGAATTGTTTCCAATGCTGCCTCCCTGTCGGAGGGAGCCGTTGGTAAAGCAGACTTCAGGAACCTGCGAGGAGAAGATGTCTCGACTCTCCAATCTTTACCCCTGGGATAATACTCGTACGATCTAGGGGTCAACTTGCGAGTGATCCCACTGCGCCCTGAGACTCTTGAGACTACCCCCCCACCTTGAGTCCGCTTGCACGGCCCCAGCGTCATGCTGAGGACTTGGCAGACGCGGTGGAGGGCTTCTTTTCCTGGGAAAGGGCTGCCTGCTGCAGTCTACTTCCCTTACCTCTATGTCTGGGCAGATATGACTGGCCTTTTGCCTGCATGCCCTCATGGGAAAGGAAAGATTGAGGCTGAAAAGACGGTGTCTTTTTTAGCTGAGATGTAACTTGGGGTAAAAAAGGTTGGATTTCCCAGCTGTTGCTGTGGTCCCCAGGTCCGATGGACCGACCCCCAAATAACTCCTTCCCTTTATACAGCAATACTTCCATCTGCCGTATGGGATCTGTATCACCTGACCACTGTCGTGTCCCTGACATCTTCTGGGAGATATGGACAACGCACTTATCTTGATGCCAGAGAGCAAATATCCCTCTGTGCATCTCACATACATATATATAGAATGCATCCTATTAAATGCTCTACATGAATAAAATATTTTCAGTCAGGGAATCCGACCAAGCCAACCCAGCACTGCATCTCCAGGCTGATGGCGATCGCTGGTCGCAGTATAACCACCGTATGTGTGTATATACTTTTTAGGATATTTTTCCAGCTTCCTATCAGCTGGCTCCTTGAGGGCGGCCGTATCTGGAGACGGTAACGCCACTTGATAAGCGTGTGAGCGCCTTATCACCCTAAGGGGTGTTTCCCAACGTACCCTAATTTCTGGCGGGAAAGGGTATAACGCCAATATTTGCTATCGGGGTAACCCTACGCATCATCACACACTTCATTTTATTTTATCTGATTCAGGAAAAACTACAGGTAGTTTTTTCCACTCCCACATAATACCCTTTCTTGTGGTACTTGTAGTATCAGAAACACGTAACACCTCCTTCATTGCCCTTAACGTTTGGCCCTAATGAGAAATACGTTTGTTTATTCACCGTCGACACTGTATTCAGTGTCCGTGTCTGTGTCTGTGTCGACCGACTGAGGTAAATGGGCGTTTTTAAAACCCCTGACGGTGTTTCTGAGACGCCTGGACCGGTCCTAATAGATTGTCGGCCGTCTCATGTCGTCAACCGACCTTGCAGCGTGTTGACATTCTCACGTAATTCTCTAAATAAGCCATCCATTCCGGTGTCGACTCCCTAGAGAGTGACATCACCATTACAGGCAATTTCTCCGCCTCCTCACCAACATCGTCCTCATACATGTCGACACACACGTGCCGACACACAGCACACACACCGGGAATGCTCTGACAGAGGACAGGACCCACTAGCCCTTTGGGGAGACAGAGGGAGAGTCTGCCAGCACACACCAAAAACGCTATAATTATATAGGGACAACCTTATATAAGTGTTTCTCCCTTATAGCATCTTTTATATATATACAATATCGCCAAAATCAGTGCCCCCCCTCTCTGTTTTAACCCTGTTTCTGTAGTGCAGTGCAGGGGAGAGCCTGGGAGCCTTCTCTCCAGCTTTTCTGTGAGAGAAAATGGCGCTGTGTGCTGAGGAGATAGGCCCCGCCCCTTTTACGGCGGGCTCGTCTCCCGCTATTTTTGAAGTTAGGCAGGGGTTAAATATCTCCATATAGCCTCTGTGGGCTATATGTGAGGTATTTTTTGCCTCTAATAAGGTTTTTATTTGCCTCTCAGAGCGCCCCCCCCAGCGCTCTGCACCCTCAGTGACTGTTGTGTGAAGTGTGCTGAGAGGAAAATGGCGCACAGCTGCAGTGCTGTGCGCTACCTTTATGAAGACTCAGGAGTCTTCAGCCGCCGATTTTGGACCTCTTCTCTCTTCAGCGTCTGCAAGGGGGCCGGCGGCGCGGCTCCGGTGACCATCCAGGCTGTACCTGTGATCGTCCCTCTGGAGCTAGTGTCCAGTAGCCAAGCAGCAAATCCACTCTGCACGCAGGTGAGTTCACTACTTCTCCCCTAAGTCCCTCGTTGCAGTGATCCTGTTGCCAGCAGGACTCACTGTAAAGTAAAAAACCTAAGCTAAACTTTCTCTAAGCAGCTCTTTAGGAGAGCCACCTAGATTGCACCCTTCTCGTTCGGGCACAAAATCTAACTGGAGTCTGGAGGAGGGTCATAGGGGGAGGAGCCAGTGCACACCACCTGATCTGGTAAAAGCTTTACTTTTTTGTGCCCTGTCTCCTGCGGAGCCGCTATTCCCCATGGTCCTTTCAGGAACCCCAGCATCCACTTAGGACGATAGAGAAAAGCCTTTCTACAATTAAGAGCACAGGAAGCTCTTATTATTAGCATTCCCAAAGTTTGTCAATATGGCCTGAAATCCCATTGGCATAGGCAAATGCAGGGGGGTTTCCGGTTGCCCGAAAATACCCCTCCTCTTGGCGAGTGGCTCAAATTATTACAATAATAGCAATGGCATATACAGGGCCGGTTCTAGCCCTTGTGGGCGAAAATAGGGGCATGGCTTCATAAAGGGGCGTGGTCAGGTATGCCCCCTGTAGAGTTGTGCCCCTGTTTGTGCCCGCTGTAGAGTTGTGCCCCTGTTTGCGCCCCCTGTAGAGTTGTGCCCCCGTTTGTGCCCCCTAGTTTGTGCCGCTTACAAAAAAGAAATAAAATAAATTAATTAATACTCACCATCCCCTCTCCTGATTCCCAACCGCTGCTGACCTCCGTCTACGGCCGCCGGTGCCGCTCCTCTGATCTATGGGAGAGACATCATGATGTCTCTTCCATAGCACAGCATAGACACTAAAGGTCAATTATGGCCCCTAGCTTCTATGTGCCGGTCCCACAATGCCGCGTGGTATGTGATGACGTCATCGCGCACCGCGCAGCAGCGACAGCACAGCACCGGGGGGCACCACCAGTAGTGGATCTTGCCATGGCGGCGGCGCCCTCCGGAAAACGGTGCCCAGGGCAAAAATCCTGTGTGCCCGTAGCAAGATCCGCTACTGGGTATATAATATGATTACTAGAGCTGCTGCCACATCATGCAGTGTAAGGCTAAGGCCACATATAGCGGCTAAGCGAGTTCCGCTGAATGGGACCCGTTTGGTTGGGAGGAGGGTTCTGTGTTCACACGGAACCTGTTCTGCGAGATGCCGCAGAACAGGATCCGGCCAGTGACACACAGGATTTCAATGTGAATACATACGTCAGGTACTAAATGCGCATGTGTATGCACTGCAATGCGCACACGTGTCGGACAACAACAATGGACATCGCCGGTCAGCAACGGGATGGTCCGAAAATTCCATTCGCACGGGCGATCGCAAAGTGATTGACTAGAAGAGGCCGTATGTGGGTGGCAACTAACCGTTTATTGGGAGTGTTCGGAAAAATGCAGACGTTCCCAAGAGTTTTCATGGAGAGTGTCTGACGTCAGCTCCGGCCCCGATCAGCCTGTTCTCATTACACTGTAGGAGAAAGTCCTGGACTAAGCAGAGACTGCACACACTGGATTTCAGTGGCTCAGCGTACACATAGCATCGTACACTTGCACGGCGAAAATACACTCCCCCTGGAGGCAGCGACTATCTGATCGCAGGACAGCAAAATTAGCAACCCAGCGATCAGATCTGAATCACCCCCAAAGTCCCAACACCTCCGGCAGCTCGCAGGCTATTACATTGAGACCATGGTCTGTTATGGGAGTGTTGCAGGCGTGTTGCTGCAGTGCTTACGTACACAGGCGTTTAATCTCTTATATTGTTGGCCAGATAACCTACAGATGTAGCCACGCTGGTTGTGGCTGCGACAAGCTGCGGGTGCGATGCACATACTTCCACCTGCGATCCACAGGCATCACACTGCCTAGTGGTGGGTGCAAATAGTCGCAGCCCGGCGCAGCTAGTCATTGCTGCAATGCACATGCACATGTGTACACATCACAACAACGATGAACACTGCCACATCTGTAGCATAGGGCTGCTGCAAGTTTCACTGGTGCAACCGATGGTGGTGTCTAAACGCAAAGCAAGCAAGATAGCAGCACCTGGGCTGTCTACACTGGGCATCTCAGTCCTCCCTCCCACTGTCTCTCACTGTCCCGCACTGTAGGCCTGATTAGAAAGTAGTACACAAAGCCTATGCTGTGCGCACTACTCCGAAGTTACAAGATTGGCGCATGCACATGTATCTGTTTTATACTCCCACAGGTACCCAAAGCCACTGCCTCACTGACAGCAGCACATCCCTGCCTCACTGACAGCAGCACATCCCTGCCTCACTGACAGCAGCACATCCCCGCCTCACTGACAGCAGCACATCCCTGCCTCACTGACAGCAGCACATCCCCGCCTCACTGACAGCAGCACATCCCCGCCTCACTGACAGCAGCACATCCCCGCCTCACTGACAGCAGCACATCCCCGCCTCACTGACAGCAGCACATGCCTGCCTCACTGACAGCAGCACATCCCGCCTCACTGACAGCAGCACATCCCAGCCTCACTGACAGCAGCACATCCCCGCCTCACTGACAGCAGCACATGCCTGCCTCACTGACAGCAGCACATCCCGCCTCACTGACAGCAGCACATCCCAGCCTCACTGACAGAAGCACATCCCCTCCTCACTGACAGCAGCACATCCCTGCCTCACTGATAGCAGCGCATCCCCGCCTCAGCACATCCCGCCTCACTGACAGCAGCACATCCCAGCCTCACTGACAGAAGCACATCCCCTCCTCACTGACAGCAGCACATCCCTGCCTCACTGATAGCAGCGCATCCCCGCCTCAGCACATCCCCGCCTCACTGACAGCAACACATCGCCGCCTCACTGACAGCAGCACATCCCAGCCTCACTGACAGCAGCACATCCCTTCCTCACTGACAGCAGCGCATCCCCGCCTCACTGACAGCAACACATCGCCGCCTCACTGACAGCAGCACATCCCAGCCTCACTGACAGCAGCACATCCCCGCCTCACTGACAGCAACACATCCCCGCCTCACTGACAGCAGAACATACCCTCCTCACTGACAGCAGCACATCCCTCCTTCACTGACAGCAGGACAGTGGCGCATCCCCTCCTCACTCAGCACATCCCTGCCTCACTGACAGCAGCACATTCCCGCCTCACTGACAGCAGCACATTCCCGCCTCACTGACAGCAGCACATCCCCGCCTCACTGACAGCAGCACATCCCACCTCACTGACAGCAGCACATCCCAGCCTCACTGAAAGAAGCATATCCCCTCCTCACTGACAGCAGCACATCCCAGCCTCACTGACAGCAACACATCGCCGCCTCACTGACAGCAGCACATCCCCGCCTCACTGACAGCAACACATCGCCGCCTCACTGACAGCAGCACATCCCCGCCTCACTGACAGCAGCACATCCTCGCCTCACTGACAGCAGCACATCCCCGCCTCACTGAAAGCAGCACATCCCCGCCTCACTGACAGCAGTACATCCCCGCCTCACTGACAGCAACACATCCCCGCCTCACTGACAGCAACACATCCCCGCCTCACTGACAGCAGTACATCCCCGCCTCACTGACAGCAACACATCCCCGCCTCACTGACAGCAGCACATACCCTCCTCACTGACAGCAGCACATCCCCGCCTCACTGACAGCAGTATATCCCCGCCTCACTGACAGCAGCACATCCCCGCCTCACTGACAGCAACACATCCCCGCCTCACTGACAGCAGCATATCCCCGCCTCACTGACAGCAGCACATCCCTGCCTCACTGACAGCAGTACATCCCCGCCTCACTGACAGCAACACATCCCCGCCTCACTGACAGCAGCACATACCCTCCTCACTGACAGCAGCACATCCCCGCCTCACTGACAGCAGCATATCCCCGCCTCACTGACAGCAGCCCATCCCCGCCTGACTGACAGCAACACATCCCCGCCTCACTGACAGCAGCACATCCCCTCCTCACTGACATCAACACATCCCCGCCTCACTGAAAGCAGCACATCTCTGCCTCACTGACATCAGCACATCCCCTCCTCACTGACAGCAGCACATCCCCGCCTCCCTGACAGCAGCACATCCCTTTAATACAATGGGGAGAGAAAAGAAGGCTCTTGTGTGGGCGCACTCTTGTAGAAAAAAATATATTTGATGAAATAATTAAGATGAAATATTTAAAACATAACTTTTATTGGCTTTTATTACAAAAAAGGTTATTACCGGAGATCTATCCTTCAAAATGCAACATAGAAAGCATCTTGGTAAAATAAAATGTTCTGGTCTCTTATTGGTAAAGAGTGTGTGAAAGGGTGGTAGACATTAGTTGGTCATACCCCCATTCCCCTTGACCAGTACAGGCTTGCTGTATTGATGGAACCACAGGGTGGTCGAGACACAAAATTAATAGCTATGCTCTTATGGCTTATAGAAAATTAGAGAAATGATCAGAAGTCACTCCTCTGGGTATAGTACAGGAAAAAAGACGACATGCACCTATCTGAATTCAAGACAATGATAACGGTGGAGGCAGGTATGGCACCTCAAGTAGATGGTGCCCGTGACCGATAGGTTATTGGATAGAAAAAAGTGGTGATACTGCTGTTGGTGTTACTGCCACATAAGTGAGGAAAATCCTACTCTACAACACCAGGTATTCACAGGTGGTCTCCCTTCCTGGTACTGACCTGGCCCAACGCTGTTTAGCTTCCAAGATCAGACGAGATCGGGCGCTGGCAGCGTGGTATGGTAGTAGAGAATTTTGTGTGAACACCAATGAGAGTGCACCTATATATGAATAATGAAAATTAGGACTGACAGAGAAGAAATAGATAGAAGATCGTGTAAATAGGTGGATCTGCTTTTCACGTTAGACCCGATCCGAAATTCCCACTCACGTGGTGCAGTGTACCGGGAATCGTGAATGAGAGTCCACGAAAAAGTGGTGATCTATCGAAGATTGGACTTGTGAGAATTGATACTAGAATTCTCAGACAGAGAAATCCCTGACTGCTGGTATATTATGATTGTCCAAACAGATAGTATATAAGAAGAAATGCTGGTGAAACCAGGTGAATATGTGGTCACTCAGGTAACTCAGGTAATGTGTTACTGCCACATAAGTGAGGTGTCAAATTCACCAAAACTGCACAAACATATATCTGTTGACCAAATGTATCATAGGATATTTGCCTTGCAACCCCAGATAGGATATAGAATGCTATAATAGATATATGTTAATTCTATGCATGCATCAATTGCTGTGAGGAGGCAGGAATAGAAATAGATGGAAACCAACACATTCATAAATATAACAGATATATTAGTCATATGTGTGAACTGGTAACGCTTTAAAATATAAGCTGATTTCCAATAGTATGCTAGATGCTAGATAAATGCTAATGCAGACCTCTGATCAATCACCCCTATGCTGTACACTCAATGCAAGATAATTAAGACAGTGCTGCTGAGAATTGCAATAGGAGTTGCTATCCGTGGCATGCAGCCACTGGATAGTGGGGCTTACGGTTTCACCAGAGATATGAGGAAGCCAAGAGAGCAAGAAAGGTAAATATGGCTAAATGCCAAGATGCGGTAGTGTCGACGAGACCCCTGTGCCTGGATGCGGAAGACGCGTTTCGCCCTGGGGCTTGTTCACTTCCGGGTTCCGTGCTGTCCAGTGTGGGGAGAGGGCTTTTATGTCCGCCCCTGTTAGAGCTTGGCCAATCCGGAGATGTCGTCTGGTGGGTGTGATCTCCCCATGTGTGTAGTTGCTAGGAGACCGCAGTAATGAAGACGTCAGATCGGGAGGCGGAAGATGCGTCACCCATCGCGAGATCGCGGATGCCATCTTGGATATGGGAAAAATACCCTTACAATTAGGATTTGTGTGGGCGGTTGCTAAGAGACTACAATAGCGAAGCTAAGACGTCAGATCGGGAGGCGGGAGATGCATCACCCATCGCGAGATTGCGGACGTCATCATGGATATGGGAGGAATACCATTGAGATCAAGATTAGTGTGGACGGTTGCTAAGAGACTACCATAGCGGAGCTGAGACGTCATACCCGGAGGGCTGAAAACATTTGGTGATAGTAGATCGCTATTTTAGATGTGGGAAATAATAGGCCGTAAATAGGTGGCAAATGCCCTTCTTACATAGCTTCACTGTAAAAATGCTAATCTTACAGATTGATAATGACAGGCGATATGATTAAAAGAAAAGTACAAGAGAAATGAGAAAAGGGGGATGAAAGATTATAATGCATTAAAATAAATTAAATGAATAAAATACATGTGAATAAATATACATAATGATGATGTAAATAATGATAAAACTGCTGGATTCAAGGGGGTATGTGGAATAAGGAATAGGCTGGATAGGCCTAGTGGAAATTAGTGAGGGATAAGCTGTGCGTGCCTCGAGCAATGGTGAGTGGAAGGTGAATGCAGGAGTAGAGGGGTCAAGGGATGTGGGTGCATTGGTGTGCAGTGACCACGGGCAAAAATTTTTGCCCGTGGTCACTGCACACCAATGCACCCACAACTAATCCCCGTTTTCAATTATTCCCCTATCATGTGGTTTCTTCACTGCACACATTTATTGGTTTCCCCACATACACCTACATTTATTTCCTCAGGTACCATAATAGCTATCCCTTGACCCCTCTACTCCTGCATTCACCTTCCACTCACCATTGCTCGAGGCACGCACAGCTTATCCCTCACTAATTTCCACTAATTTCCACTAGGCCTATCCTATCCTTATTCCACATACCCCCTTGAATCCAGCAGTTTTATCATTATTTACATCATCATTATGTATATTTATTCACATGTATTTTATTCATTTAATTTATTTTAATGCATTATAATCTTTCATCCCCCTTTTCTCATTTCTCTTGTACTTTTCTTTTAATCATATCGCCTGTCATTATCAATCTGTAAGATTAGCATTTTTACAGTGAAGCTATGTAAGAAGGGCATTTGCCACCTATTTACGGCCTATTATTTCCCACATCTAAAATAGCGATCTACTATCACCAAATGTTTTCAGCCCTCCGGGTATGACGTCTCAGCTCCGCTATGGTAGTCTCTTAGCAACCGTCCACACTAATCTTGATCTCAATGGTATTCCTCCCATATCCATGATGACGTCCGCAATCTCGCGATGGGTGATGCATCTCCCGCCTCCCGATCTGACGTCTTAGCTTCGCTATTGTAGTCTCTTAGCAACCGCCCACACAAATCCTAATTGTAAGGGTATTTTTCCCATATCCAAGATGGCGTCCGCGATCTCGCGATGGGTGACGCATCTTCCGCCTCCCGATCTGACGTCTTCATTACTGCGGTCTCCTAGCAACTACACACATGGGGAGATCACACCCACCAGACGACATCTCCGGATTGGCCAAGCTCTAACAGGGGCGGACATAAAAGCCCTCTCCCCACACTGGACAGCACGGAACCCGGAAGTGAACAAGCCCCAGGGCGAAACGCGTCTTCCGCATCCAGGCACAGGGGTCTCGTCGACACTACCGCATCTTGGCATTTAGCCATATTTACCTTTCTTGCTCTCTTGGCTTCCTCATATCTCTGGTGAAACCGTAAGCCCCACTATCCAGTGGCTGCATGCCACGGATAGCAACTCCTATTGCAATTCTCAGCAGCACTGTCTTAATTATCTTGCATTGAGTGTACAGCATAGGGGTGATTGATCAGAGGTCTGCATTAGCATTTATCTAGCATCTAGCATACTATTGGAAATCAGCTTATATTTTAAAGCGTTACCAGTTCACACATATGACTAATATATCTGTTATATTTATGAATGTGTTGGTTTCCATCTATTTCTATTCCTGCCTCCTCACAGCAATTGATGCATGCATAGAATTAACATATATCTATTATATCATTCTATATCCTATCTGGGGTTGCAAGGCAAATATCCTATGATACATTTGGTCAACAGATATATGTTTGTGCAGTTTTGGTGAATTTGACACCTCACTTATGTGGCAGTAACACATTACCTGAGTTACCTGAGTGACCACATATTCACCTGGTTTCACCAGCATTTCTTCTTATATACTATCTGTTTGGACAATCATAATATACCAGCAGTCAGGGATTTCTCTGTCTGAGAATTCTAGTATCAATTCTCACAAGTCCAATCTTCGATAGATCACCACTTTTTCGTGGACTCTCATTCACGATTCCCGGTACACTGCACCACGTGAGTGGGAATTTCGGATCGGGTCTAACGTGAAAAGCAGATCCACCTATTTACACGATCTTCTATCTATTTCTTCTCTGTCAGTCCTAATTTTCATTATTCATATATAGGTGCACTCTCATTGGTGTTCACACAAAATTCTCTACTACCATACCACGCTGCCAGCGCCCGATCTCGTCTGATCTTGGAAGCTAAACAGCGTTGGGCCAGGTCAGTACCAGGAAGGGAGACCACCTGTGAATACCTGGTGTTGTAGAGTAGGATTTTCCTCACTTATGTGGCAGTAACACCAACAGCAGTATCACCACTTTTTTCTATCCAATAACCTATCGGTCACGGGCACCATCTACTTGAGGTGCCATACCTGCCTCCACCGTTATCATTGTCTTGAATTCAGATAGGTGCATGTCGTCTTTTTTCCTGTACTATACCCAGAGGAGTGACTTCTGATCATTTCTCTAATTTTCTATAAGCCATAAGAGCATAGCTATTAATTTTGTGTCTCGACCACCCTGTGGTTCCATCAATACAGCAAGCCTGTACTGGTCAAGGGGAATGGGGGTATGACCAACTAATGTCTACCACCCTTTCACACACTCTTTACCAATAAGAGACCAGAACATTTTATTTTACCAAGATGCTTTCTATGTTGCATTTTGAAGGATAGATCTCCGGTAATAACCTTTTTTGTAATAAAAGCCAATAAAAGTTATGTTTTAAATATTTAATCTTAATTATTTCATCAAATAAATTTTTTTCTACAAGAGTGCGCCCACACAAGAGCCTTCTTTTCTCTCCCCATTGTATTAAAGTTCGCATACTTTCTGGCTCTGGGTGCACCACCAACTAGGACTAAATTAACATCTACACGTATATTTCATACAATATTGAAAGGGCTAATTTTTTGCCCCTTTTCTCCCCTATTTTCTTAAGGTAACCTATTGTCCAAATTTGGTTTTCTCTTCTCTAATGCTAGCATTTTTCCTGATTAGTCCATCCGGTGCCGGATCGCCCTAGGTTTCTGAGCAGCACATCCCTGCCTCACTGACATCAGCACATCCCCTCCTCACTGACAGCAGCACATCCCCGCCTCACTGACAGCAGCACATCCCCGCCTCACTGACAGCAACACATCCCCGCCTCACTGACAGCAACACATCCACGCCTCACTGACAGCAGCACATCCCCTCCTCACTGACAGCAGCACATCCCCGCCTCACTGACAGCAGCACATCTCTGCCTCACTGACAGCAACACATCCCCGCCTCACTGACAGCAAAACATCCCCTCCTCACTGACAGCAGCACATTCCCGCCTCACTGACAGCAGCACATCCCCTCCTCACTGACAGGAACATATCCCTGCCTCACTGACAGCAACACATCCTCGCCTCACTGACAGCAGCACATCCCCGCCTCACTGACAGCAGCACATCCCCTCCTCACTGACAGCAACACATCCCCGCCTTACTGACAGCAGCACATCCCCGCCTCACTGACAGCAGCACATCCCCGCCTCACTGACAGCAACACCTCCCCGCCTCATTGACAGCAACACATCCCCGCCTCACTGAGAGCAACACATCCCCTCCTCACTGACAGCAACACATCCCCGCCTCACTGACAGCAACACATCCCCTCCTCACTGACAGCAGCACATTCCCGCCTCACTGACAGCAGCACATTCCCGCCTCACTGACGGCAGCACATTCCCGCCTCACTGACAGCAGCACATTCCCGCCTCACTGACGGCAGCACATTCCCGCCTCACTGACGGCAGCACATCCCTGCCTCACTGACAGCAGCACATCCCCGCCTCACTGAAAGCAGCACATCCCCGCCTCACTGACAGCAACACATCCCCACCTCACTGACAGCAGCACATCCCCTCCTCACTGACAGCAGCACAGGCCTGCCTCACTGACAGCAGCACATCCCGCCTCACTGACAGCAGCACATCCCAGCCTCACTGACAGAAGCACATCCCCTCCTCACTGACAGCAGCACATCCCTGCCTCACTGATAGCAGCGCATCCCCGCCTCAGCACATCCCGCCTCACTGACAGCAGCACATCCCTTCCTCACTCAGCACATCCCCGCCTCACTGACAGCAACACATCGCCGCCTCACTGACAGCAGCACATCCCAGCCTCACTGACAGCAGCACATCCCTTCCTCACTGACAGCAGCGCATCCCCGCCTCACTGACAGCAACACATCGCCGCCTCACTGACAGCAGCACATCCCAGCCTCACTGACAGCAGCACATCCCCGCCTCACTGACAGCAACACATCCCCGCCTCACTGACAGCAGAACATACCCTCCTCACTGACAGCAGCACATCCCTCCTTCACTGACAGCAGGACAGTGGCGCATCCCCTCCTCACTCAGCACATCCCTGCCTCACTGACAGCAGCACATTCCCGCCTCACTGACAGCAGCACATTCCCGCCTCACTGACAGCAGCACATCCCCGCCTCACTGACAGCAGCACATCCCACCTCACTGACAGCAGCACATCCCAGCCTCACTGAAAGAAGCATATCCCCTCCTCACTGACAGCAGCACATCCCAGCCTCACTGACAGCAACACATCGCCGCCTCACTGACAGCAGCACATCCCCGCCTCACTGACAGCAACACATCGCCGCCTCACTGACAGCAGCACATCCCCGCCTCACTGACAGCAGCACATCCCCGCCTCACTGACAGCAGCACATCCCCGCCTCACTGAAAGCAGCACATCCCCGCCTCACTGACAGCAGTACATCCCCGCCTCACTGACAGCAACACATCCCCGCCTCACTGACAGCAGCACATACCCTCCTCACTGACAGCAGCACATCCCCTCCTCACTGACAGCAGCACATCCCCGCCTCCCTGACAGCAGCACATCCCTGCCTCACTGACATCAGCACATCCCCTCCTCACTGACAGCAGCACATCCCCGCCTCACTGACAGCAGCACATCCCCGCCTCACTGACAGCAACACATCCCCGCCTCACTGACAGCAACACATCCACGCCTCACTGACAGCAGCACATCCCCTCCTCACTGACAGCAGCACATCCCCGCCTCACTGACAGCAGCACATCTCTGCCTCACTGACAGCAACACATCCCCGCCTCACTGACAGCAACACATCCCCTCCTCACTGACAGCAGCACATCCCCGCCTCACTGACAGCAGCACATCCCCTCCTCACTGACAGCAACATATCCCTGCCTCACTGACAGCAACACATCCTCGCCTCACTGACAGCAGCACATCCCCGCCTCACTGACAGCAGCACATCCCCTCCTCACTGACAGCAACACATCCCCGCCTTACTGACAGCAGCACATCCCCGCCTCACTGACAGCAGCACATCCCCGCCTCACTGACAGCAACACCTCCCCGCCTCATTGACAGCAACACATCCCCGCCTCACTGAGAGCAACACATCCCCTCCTCACTGACAGCAACACATCCCCGCCTCACTGACAGCAACACATCCCCTCCTCACTGACAGCAGCACATTCCCGCCTCACTGACAGCAGCACATTCCCGCCTCACTGACGGCAGCACATTCCCGCCTCACTGACAGCAGCACATCCCCGCCTCACTGACAGCAGCACATCCCCGCCTCACTGAAAGCAGCACATCCCCGCCTCACTGACAGCAACACATCCCCGCCTCACTGACAGCAGCACATCCCCTCCTCACTGACAGCAGCACATGCCTGCCTCACTGACAGCAGCACATCCCGCCTCACTGACAGCAGCACATCCCAGCCTCACTGACAGAAGCACATCCCCTCCTCACTGACAGCAGCACATCCCTGCCTCACTGATAGCAGCGCATCCCCGCCTCAGCACATCCCGCCTCACTGACAGCAGCACATCCCTTCCTCACTCAGCACATCCCCGCCTCACTGACAGCAACACATCGCCGCCTCACTGACAGCAGCACATCCCAGCCTCACTGACAGCAGCACATCCCTTCCTCACTGACAGCAGCGCATCCCCGCCTCACTGACAGCAACACATCGCCGCCTCACTGACAGCAGCACATCCCAGCCGCACTGACAGCAGCACATCCCCGCCTCACTGACAGCAACACATCCCCGCCTCACTGACAGCAGAACATACCCTCCTCACTGACAGCAGCACATCCCTCCTTCACTGACAGCAGGACAGTGGCGCATCCCCTCCTCACTCAGCACATCCCTGCCTCACTGACAGCAGCACATTCCCGCCTCACTGACAGCAGCACATTCCCGCCTCACTGACAGCAGCACATCCCCGCCTCACTGACAGCAGCACATCCCACCTCACTGACAGCAGCACATCCCAGCCTCACTGAAAGAAGCATATCCCCTCCTCACTGACAGCAGCACATCCCAGCCTCACTGACAGCAACACATCGCCGCCTCACTGACAGCAGCACATCCCCGCCTCACTGACAGCAACACATCGCCGCCTCACTGACAGCAGCACATCCCCGCCTCACTGACAGCAGCACATCCCCGCCTCACTGACAGCAGCACATCCCCGCCTCACTGAAAGCAGCACATCCCCGCCTCACTGACAGCAGTACATCCCCGCCTCACTGACAGCAACACATCCCCGCCTCACTGACAGCAACACATCCCCGCCTCACTGACAGCAGTACATCCCCGCCTCACTGACAGCAACACATCCCCGCCTCACTGACAGCAGCACATACCCTCCTCACTGACAGCAGCACATCCCCGCCTCACTGACAGCAGCATATCCCCGCCTCACTGACAGCAGCACATCCCCGCCTCACTGACAGCAACACATCCCCGCCTCACTGACAGCAGCATATCCCCGCCTCACTGACAGCAGCACATCCCTGCCTCACTGACAGCAGTACATCCCCGCATCACTGACAGCAACACATCCCCGCCTCACTGACAGCAGCACATACCCTCCTCACTGACAGCAGCACATCCCCGCCTCACTGACAGCAGCATATACCCGCCTCACTTACAGCAGCCCATCCCCGCCTGACTGACAGCAACACATCCCCGCCTCACTGACAGCAGCACATCCCCTCCTCACTGACATCAACACATCCCCGCCTCACTGAAAGCAGCACATCTCTGCCTCACTGACATCAGCACATCCCCTCCTCACTGACAGCAGCACATCCCCGCCTCACTGACAGCAGCACATCCCCGCCTCACTGACATCAGCACATCCCCTCCTCACTGACAGCAGCACATCCCCGCCTCACTGACAGCAGCACATCCCCGCCTCACTGACAGCAACACATCCCCGCCTCACTGACAGCAACACATCCACGCCTCACTGACAGCAGCACATCCCCTCCTCACTGACAGCAGCACATCCCCGCCTCACTGACAGCAGCACATCTCTGCCTCACTGACAGCAACACATCCCCGCCTCACTGACAGCAACACATCCCCTCCTCACTGACAGCAGCACATTCCCGCCTCACTGACAGCAGCACATCCCCTCCTCACTGACAGCAACATATCCCTGCCTCACTGACAGCAACACATCCTCGCCTCACTGACAGCAGCACATCCCCGCCTCACTGACAGCAGCACATCCCCTCCTCACTGACAGCAGCACATCCCCGCCTTACTGACAGCAGCACATCCCCGCCTCACTGACAGCAGCACATCCCCGCCTCACTGACAGCAACACCTCCCCGCCTCATTGACAGCAACACATCCCCGCCTCACTGAGAGCAACACATCCCCTCCTCACTGACAGCAACACATCCCCGCCTCACTGACAGCAACACATCCCCTCCTCACTGACAGCAGCACATTCCCGCCTCACTGACAGCAGCACATTCCCGCCTCACTGACGGCAGCACATTCCCGCCTCACTGACGGCAGCACATCCCCGCCTCACTGACAGCAGCACATCCCCGCCTCACTGAAAGCAGCACATCCCCGCCTCACTGACAGCAACACATCCCCGCCTCACTGACAGCAGCACATCCCCTCCTCACTGACAGCAGCACATGCCTGCCTCACTGACAGCAGCACATCCCGCCTCACTGACAGCAGCACATCCCAGCCTCACTGACAGAAGCACATCCCCGCCTCACTGACAGCAGCACATCCCTGCCTCACTGATAGCAGCGCATCCCCGCCTCAGCACATCCCGCCTCACTGACAGCAGCACATCCCTTCCTCACTCAGCACATCCCCGCCTCACTGACAGCAACACATCGCCGCCTCACTGACAGCAGCACATCCCAGCCTCACTGACAGCAGCACATCCCTTCCTCACTGACAGCAGCGCATCCCCGCCTCACTGACAGCAACACATCGCCGCCTCACTGACAGCAGCACATCCCAGCCTCACTGACAGCAGCACATCCCCGCCTCACTGACAGCAACACTTCCCCGCCTCACTGACAGCAGAACATACCCTCCTCACTGACAGCAGCACATCCCTCCTTCACTGACAGCAGGACAGTGGCGCATCCCCTCCTCACTCAGCACATCCCTGCCTCACTGACAGCAGCACATTCCCGCCTCACTGACAGCAGCACATTCCCGCCTCACTGACAGCAGCACATCCCCGCCTCACTGACAGCAGCACATCCCACCTCACTGACAGCAGCACATCCCAGCCTCACTGAAAGAAGCATATCCCCTCCTCACTGACAGCAGCACATCCCAGCCTCACTGACAGCAACACATCGCCGCCTCACTGACAGCAGCACATCCCCGCCTCACTGACAGCAACACATCGCCGCCTCACTGACAGCAGCACATCCCCGCCTCACTGACAGCAGCACATCCCCGCCTCACTGACAGCAGCACATCCCCGCCTCACTGAAAGCAGCACATCCCCGCCTCACTGACAGCAGTACATCCCCGCCTCACTGACAGCAACACATCCCCGCCTCACTGACAGCAGTACATCCCCGCCTCACTGACAGCAACACATCCCCGCCTCACTGACAGCAGCACATACCCTCCTCACTGACAGCAGCACATCCCCGCCTCACTGACAGCAGTATATCCCCGCCTCACTGACAGCAGCACATCCCCGCCTCACTGACAGCAACACATCCCCGCCTCACTGACAGCAGCATATCCCCGCCTCACTGACAGCAGCACATCCCTGCCTCACTGACAGCAGTACATCCCCGCCTCACTGACAGCAACACATCCCCGCCTCACTGACAGCAGCACATACCCTCCTCACTGACAGCAGCACATCCCCGCCTCACTGACAGCAGCATATCCCCGCCTCACTGACAGCAGCCCATCCCCGCCTGACTGACAGCAACACATCCCCGCCTCACTGACAGCAGCACATCCCCTCCTCACTGACATCAACACATCCCCGCCTCACTGAAAGCAGCACATCTCTGCCTCACTGACATCAGCACATCCCCTCCTCACTGACAGCAGCACATCCCCGCCTCACTGACAGCAGCACATCCCTGCCTCACTGACATCAGCACATCCCCTCCTCACTGACAGCAGCACATCCCCGCCTCACTGACAGCAGCACATCCCCGCCTCACTGACAGCAACACATCCCCGCCTCACTGACAGCAACACATCCACGCCTCACTGACAGCAGCACATCCCCTCCTCACTGACAGCAGCACATCCCCGCCTCACTGACAGCAGCACATCTCTGCCTCACTGACAGCAACACATCCCCGCCTCACTGACAGCAACACATCCCCTCCTCACTGACAGCAGCACATTCCCGCCTCACTGACAGCAGCACATCCCCTCCTCACTGACAGCAACATATCCCTGCCTCACTGACAGCAACACATCCTCGCCTCACTGACAGCAGCACATCCCCGCCTCACTGACAGCAGCACATCCCCTCCTCACTGACAGCAACACATCCCCGCCTTACTGACAGCAGCACATCCCCGCCTCACTGACAGCAGCACATCCCCGCCTCACTGACAGCAACACCTCCCCGCCTCATTGACAGCAACACATCCCCGCCTCACTGAGAGCAACACATCCCCTCCTCACTGACAGCAACACATCCCCGCCTCACTGACAGCAACACATCCCCTCCTCACTGACAGCAGCACATTCCCGCCTCACTGACAGCAGCACATTCCCGCCTCACTGACGGCAGCACATCCCCGCCTCACTGAAAGCAGCACATCCCCGCCTCACTGACAGCAGCACATCCCCGCCTCACTGAAAGCAGCACATCCCCGCCTCACTGACAGCAACACATCCCCGCCTCACTGACAGCAGCACATCCCCTCCTCACTGACAGCAGCACATGCCTGCCTCACTGACAGCAGCACATGCCTGCCTCACTGACAGCAGCACATCCCGCCTCACTGACAGCAACACATCCCCGCCTCACTGACAGCAGCACATACCCTCCTCACTGACAGCAGCACATCCCCGCCTCACTGACAGCAGCATATCCCCGCCTCACTGACAGCAGCACATCCCCGCCTCACTGACAGCAACACATCCCCGCCTCACTGACAGCAGCATATCCCCGCCTCACTGACAGCAGCACATCCCTGCCTCACTGACAGCAGTACATCCCCGCATCACTGACAGCAACACATCCCCGCCTCACTGACAGCAGCACATACCCTCCTCACTGACAGCAGCACATCCCCGCCTCACTGACGGCAGCATATACCCGCCTCACTGACAGCAGCCCATCCCCGCCTGACTGACAGCAACACATCCCCGCCTCACTGACAGCAGCACATCCCCTCCTCACTGACATCAACACATCCCCGCCTCACTGAAAGCAGCACATCTCTGCCTCACTGACATCAGCACATCCCCTCCTCACTGACAGCAGCACATCCCCGCCTCACTGACAGCAGCACATCCCCGCCTCACTGACATCAGCACATCCCCTCCTCACTGACAGCAGCACATCCCCGCCTCACTGACAGCAGCACATCCCCGCCTCACTGACAGCAACACATCCCCGCCTCACTGACAGCAACACATCCACGCCTCACTGACAGCAGCACATCCCCTCCTCACTGACAGCAGCACATCCCCGCCTCACTGACAGCAGCACATCTCTGCCTCACTGACAGCAACACATCCCCGCCTCACTGACAGCAACACATCCCCTCCTCACTGACAGCAGCACATTCCCGCCTCACTGACAGCAGCACATCCCCTCCTCACTGACAGCAACATATCCCTGCCTCACTGACAGCAACACATCCTCGCCTCACTGACAGCAGCACATCCCCGCCTCACTGACAGCAGCACATCCCCTCCTCACTGACAGCAGCACATCCCCGCCTTACTGACAGCAGCACATCCCCGCCTCACTGACAGCAGCACATCCCCGCCTCACTGACAGCAACACCTCCCCGCCTCATTGACAGCAACACATCCCCGCCTCACTGAGAGCAACACATCCCCTCCTCACTGACAGCAACACATCCCCGCCTCACTGACAGCAACACATCCCCTCCTCACTGACAGCAGCACATTCCCGCCTCACTGACAGCAGCACATTCCCGCCTCACTGACGGCAGCACATTCCCGCCTCACTGACGGCAGCACATCCCCGCCTCACTGACAGCAGCACATCCCCGCCTCACTGAAAGCAGCACATCCCCGCCTCACTGACAGCAACACATCCCCGCCTCACTGACAGCAGCACATCCCCTCCTCACTGACAGCAGCACATGCCTGCCTCACTGACAGCAGCACATCCCGCCTCACTGACAGCAGCACATCCCAGCCTCACTGACAGAAGCACATCCCCTCCTCACTGACAGCAGCACATCCCTGCCTCACTGATAGCAGCGCATCCCCGCCTCAGCACATCCCGCCTCACTGACAGCAGCACATCCCTTCCTCACTCAGCACATCCCCGCCTCACTGACAGCAACACATCGCCGCCTCACTGACAGCAGCACATCCCAGCCTCACTGACAGCAGCACATCCCTTCCTCACTGACAGCAGCGCATCCCCGCCTCACTGACAGCAACACATCGCCGCCTCACTGACAGCAGCACATCCCAGCCTCACTGACAGCAGCACATCCCCGCCTCACTGACAGCAACACATCCCCGCCTCACTGACAGCAGAACATACCCTCCTCACTGACAGCAGCACATCCCTCCTTCACTGACAGCAGGACAGTGGCGCATCCCGTCCTCACTCAGCACATCCCTGCCTCACTGACAGCAGCACATTCCCGCCTCACTGACAGCAGCACATTCCCGCCTCACTGACAGCAGCACATCCCCGCCTCACTGACAGCAGCACATCCCACCTCACTGACAGCAGCACATCCCAGCCTCACTGAAAGAAGCATATCCCCTCCTCACTGACAGCAGCACATCCCAGCCTCACTGACAGCAACACATCGCCGCCTCACTGACAGCAGCACATCCCCGCCTCACTGACAGCAACACATCGCCGCCTCACTGACAGCAGCACATCCCCGCCTCACTGACAGCAGCACATCCCCGCCTCACTGACAGCAGCACATCCCCGCCTCACTGAAAGCAGCACATCCCCGCCTCACTGACAGCAGTACATCCCCGCCTCACTGACAGCAACACATCCCCGCCTCACTGACAGCAACACATCCCCGCCTCACTGACAGCAGTACATCCCCGCCTCACTGACAGCAACACATCCCCGCCTCACTGACAGCAGCACATACCCTCCTCACTGACAGCAGCACATCCCCGCCTCACTGACAGCAGTATATCCCCGCCTCACTGACAGCAGCACATCCCCGCCTCACTGACAGCAACACATCCCCGCCTCACTGACAGCAGCATATCCCCGCCTCACTGACAGCAGCACATCCCTGCCTCACTGACAGCAGTACATCCCCGCCTCACTGACAGCAACACATCCCCGCCTCACTGACAGCAGCACATACCCTCCTCACTGACAGCAGCACATCCCCGCCTCACTGACAGCAGCATATCCCCGCCTCACTGACAGCAGCCCATCCCCGCCTGACTGACAGCAACACATCCCCGCCTCACTGACAGCAGCACATCCCCTCCTCACTGACATCAACACATCCCCGCCTCACTGAAAGCAGCACATCTCTGCCTCACTGACATCAGCACATCCCCTCCTCACTGACAGCAGCACATCCCCGCCTCACTGACAGCAGCACATCCCTGCCTCACTGACATCAGCACATCCCCTCCTCACTGACAGCAGCACATCCCCGCCTCACTGACAGCAGCACATCCCCACCTCACTGACAGCAACACATCCCCGCCTCACTGACAGCAACACATCCACGCCTCACTGACAGCAGCACATCCCCTCCTCACTGACAGCAGCACATCCCCACCTCACTGACAGCAGCACATCTCTGCCTCACTGACAGCAACACATCCCCGCCTCACTGACAGCAACACATCCCCTCCTCACTGACAGCAGCACATTCCCGCCTCACTGACAGCAGCACATCCCCTCCTCACTGACAGCAACATATCCCTGCCTCACTGACAGCAACACATCCTCGCCTCACTGACAGCAGCACATCCCCGCCTCACTGACAGCAGCACATCCCCTCCTCACTGACAGCAACACATCCCCGCCTTACTGACAGCAGCACATCCCCGCCTCACTGACAGCAGCACATCCCCGCCTCACTGACAGCAACACCTCCCCGCCTCATTGACAGCAACACATCCCCGCCTCACTGAGAGCAACACATCCCCTCCTCACTGACAGCAACACATCACCGCCTCACTGACAGCAACACATCCCCTCCTCACTGACAGCAGCACATTCCCGCCTCACTGACAGCAGCACATTCCCGCCTCACTGACGGCAGCACATCCCCGCCTCACTGAAAGCAGCACATCCCCGCCTCACTGACAGCAGCACATCCCCGCCTCACTGAAAGCAGCACATCCCCGCCTCACTGACAGCAACACATCCCCGCCTCACTGACAGCAGCACATCCCCTCCTCACTGACAGCAGCACATGCCTGCCTCACTGACAGCAGCACATCCCGCCTCACTGACAGCAGCACATCCCAGCCTCACTGACAGAAGCACATCCCCTCCTCACTGACAGTAGCACATCCCAGCCTCACTGACAGCAGCACATCCCAGCCTCACTGACAGTAGCACATCCCAGCCTCACTGACAGCAGCACATCCCCGCCTCACTGACAGCAGCACATCCCCGCCTCACTGACAGCAGCACATCCCAGCCTCACTGACAGTAGCACATCCCAGCCTCACTGACAGCAACACATCGCCGCCTCACTGACAGCAGCGCATCCCCTCCTCACTGACAGCAGCACATTCCCGCCTCACTGACAGCAACACATCCCCGCCTCACTGACAGCAACACATCCCCGCCTCACTGACAGCAGCACATCCCTAACTGACAGCAGCACATCACTGCCTCACTGACAGCAGCACATCTCCGCCTCACTGACAGCAACACATCCCCACCTCACTGACAGCAGCACATCCCTAACTGACAGCAGCACATCACTGCCTCACTGACAGCAGCACATCTCCGCCTCACTGACAGCAGCACATCGCTCCCTCCCTGACAGCAGCACATCCCTCCTTCACTGACAGCAGGACAGTGGCGCATATCCCCTCCTCACTCAGCACATCCCTCCCTCCCTGACAGCAGCGCATCCTCTCCTCACTGATAGCAGCACATCCCTGCCTCACTGACAGCAGCACATCCCCTCCTCACTGACAGCAACACATCCCAGCCTCACTGACAGCAGCACATCCCCGCCTCACTGACAGCAGCACATCCCGCCTCACTGACAACAGCACATCCCAGCCTTACTGACAGAAGCACATCCCCTCCTCACTGACAGAAGCACATCCCCTCGTCACTGACAGCAGCACATCCCTGCCTCACTGACAGCAACACATCCCCGCCTCACTGACAGCAGCACATCCCCTCGTCACTGACAGCAGCACATCCCTGCCTCACTGATAGCAGCGCATCCCCGCCTCACTGACAGCAGCACATCCCGCCTCACTGACAGCAGCATATCCCGCCTCACTGACAGCAGCACATCCCAGCCTCACTGACAGAAGCACATCCCCTCCTCACTGACAGCAGCACATCCCCGCCTCACTGACAGCAACACATCCCCTCTTCACTGACAGCAGCACATCCCTGCCTCACTGATAGCAGCGCATCCCCGCCTCACTGACAGCAGCACATCCCGCCTCACTGACAGCAGCATATCCCGCCTCACTGACAGCAGCACATCCCAGCCTCACTGACAGCAGCACATCCCTGCCTCACTGACAGCAACACATCCCAGCCTCACTGACAGCAGCACATCCCCTCCTCACTGACAGCAGCACATCCCAGCCTCACTGACAGCAACACATCCCAGCCTCACTGACAGCAGCACATCCCGCCTCACTGACAGCAGCATATCCCGCCTCACTGACAGCAGCACATCCCAGCCTCACTGACAGCAGCACATCCCTGCCTCACTGACAGCAACACATCCCAGCCTCACTGACAGCAGCACATCCCCTCCTCACTGACAGCAGCACATCCCAGTCTCACTGACAGCAACACATCCCAGCCTCACTGACAGCAGCACATCCCCTCCTCACTGACAGCAGCACATCCCAGCCTCACTGACAGCAACACATCCCAGCCTCACTGACAGCAGCACATCCCCTCGTCACTGACAGCAGCGCATCCCCGCCTCACTGACAGCAGCACATCCCTGCCTCACTGATAGCAGCGCATCCCCGCCTCACTGACAGCAGCGCATCCCCGCCTCACTGACAGCAGCACATCCCTGCCTCACTGACAGCAGCACATCCCTTCCTCACTCAGCACATCCCCGCCTCACTGACAGCCACACATCGCCGCCTCACTGACAGCAGCACATCCCTTCCTCACTCAGCACATCCCAGCCTCACTGACAGCAGCACATCCCCGCTTCACTGACAGCAGCACATCCCCGCCTCACTGACAGCCACACATCGCCGCCTCACTGACAGCAGCACATCCCAGCCTCACTGACAGCAGCGCATTCCCGCCTCACTGACAGCAGCGCATTCCCGCGTCACTGACAGCAGCACATCCCCGCCTCACTGACAGCAGCACATCCCTCCCTCACTGACAGCAGGATAGTGGTGCATCCCCTCCTCACTCAGCACATCCCTGCCTCACTGACAGCAGCACATCCCTCCATCGCTTTCAGCAGCGCATCCCCTCCTAACTAACAGCAGCATATCCCTGCCTCACTGACAGCAGCACATCCCCTCCTCACTGACAGTAGCACATCCCCTCCTCACTGACAGCAGCACATCCCTCCCTCACAGCAGGACAGCAGCACATCCCTGCCTCACTCAGCACATCCCTCCCTCCCCAACAGCAGCACATCCCTCCCTCACTGACAGCAACACATCTCCGCCTCACTGACAGCAGCACATCGCTCCCTCCCTGACAGCAGCACATCCCTCCTTCACTGACAGCAGGACAGTGGCACATATCCCCTCCTCACTCAGCGCATCCTCTCCTCACTGACAGCAGCACATCCCCTCCTCACTGACAGCAACACATCCCAGCCTCACTGACAGCAGCACATCCCCTCGTCACTGACAGCAGCACATCCCTGCCTCACTGATAGCAGCGCATCCCCGCCTCAGCACATCCCCGCCTCACTGACAGCAGCACATCCCTTCCTCACTCAGCACATCCCCGCCTCACTGACAGCAACACATCCCCGCCTCACTGACAGCCACACATCGCCGCCTCACTGACAGCAGCACATCCCAGCCTCACTGACAGCAGCGCATCCCCGCCTCACTGACAGCAGCGCATTCCCGCCTCACTGACAGCAGCACATCCCTGCCACACTGACAGCAGCACATCCCTCCCTCACTGACAGCAGGATAGTGGTGCATCCCCTCCTCACTCAACACATCGCCGCCTCACTGACAGCAGTACATCCCCGCCTCACTGACAGCAGCACATCCCCGCCTCACTGACAGGAATACATCCCCGCCTCACTGACAGCAGCACATCCCCGCCTCACTGACAGCAGCACATCCCAGCCTCACTGACAGTAGCACATCCCAGCCTCACTGACAGCAACACATCGCCGCCTCACTGACAGCAGCGCATCCCCTCCTCACTGACAGCAGCACATTCCCGCCTCACTGACAGCAACACATCCCCGCCTCACTGACAGCAACACATCCCCGCCTCACTGACAGCAGCACATCCCTAACTGACAGCAGCACATCTCCGCCTCACTGACAGCAGCACATCTCCGCCTCACTGACAGCAACACATCCCCACCTCACTGACAGCAGCACATCCCTAACTGACAGCAGCACATCACTGCCTCACTGACAGCAGCACATCTCCGCCTCTCTGACAGCAGCACATCGCTCCCTCCCTGACAGCAGCACATCCCTCCTTCACTGACAGCAGGACAGTGGCGCATATCCCCTCCTCACTCAGCACATCCCTCCCTCCCTGACAGCAGCGCATCCTCTCCTTACTGATAGCAGCACATCCCTGCCTCACTGACAGCAGCACATCCCCTCCTCACTGACAGCAACACATCCCAGCCTCACTGACAGCAGCACATCCCCGCCTCACTGACAGCAGCACATCCCGCCTCACTGACAGCAGCATATCCCGCCTCACTGACAGCAGCACATCCCAGCCTCACTGACAGAAGCACATCCCCTCCTCACTGACAGCAACACATCCCCTCGTCACTGACAGCAGCACATCCCTGCCTCACTGACAGCAACACATCCCCACCTCACTGACAGCAGCACATCCCCTCGTCACTGACAGCAGCACATCCCTGCCTCACTGATAGCAGCGCATCCCCGCCTCACTGACAGCAGCACATCCCGCCTCACTAACAGCAGCATATCCCGCCTCACTGACAGCAGCACATCCCAGCCTCACTGACAGAAGCACATCCCCTCCTCACTGACAGCAGCACATCCCAGCCTCACTGACAGCAACACATCCCCTCGTCACTGACAGCAGCACATCCCTGCCTCACTGATAGCAGCGCATCCCCGCCTCACTGACAGCAGTACATCCCGCCTCACTGACAGCAGCATATCCCGCCTCACTGACAGCAGCACATCCCAGCCTCACTGACAGCAGCACATCCCTGCCTCACTGACAGCAACACATCCCAGCCTCACTGACAGCAGCACATCCCCTCCTCACTGACAGCAGCACATCCCAGCCTCACTGACAGCAACACATCCCAGCCTCACTGACAGCAGCACATCCCCTCGTCACTGACAGCAGCACATCCCCGCCTCACTGACAGCAGCACATCCCTGCCTCACTGATAGCAGCGCATCCCCGCCTCACTGACAGCAGCACATCCTGCCTCACTGACAGCAGCATATCCCGCCTCACTGACAGCAGCACATCCCAGCCTCACTGACAGCAGCACATCCCTGCCTCACTGACAGCAACACATCCCAGCCTCACTGACAGCAGCACATCCCCTCCTCACTGACAGCAGCTCATCCCAGCCTCACTGACAGCAACACATCCCAGCCTCACTGACAGCAGCACATCCCCTCGTCACTGACAGCAGCGCATCCCCGCCTCACTGACAGCAGCACATCCCTGCCTCACTGATAGCAGCGCATCCCCGCCTCACTGACAGCAGCACATCCCAGCCTCACTGACAGCAACACATCCCAGCCTCACTGACAGCAGCACATCCCCTCGTCACTGACAGCAGCGCATCCCCGCCTCACTGACAGCAGCACATCCCTGCCTCACTGATAGCAGCGCATCCCCGCCTCACTGACAGCAGCACATCCCTGCCTCACTGACAGCAGCATATCCCTTCCTCACTCAGCACATCCCCGCCTCACTGACAGCCACACATCGCCGCCTCACTGACAGCAGCACATCCCTTCCTCACTCAGCACATCCCAGCCTCACTGACAGCAGCACATCCCCGCCTCACTGACAGCAGCACATCCCCGCCTCACTGACAGCCACACATCGCCGCCTCACTGACAGCAGCACATCCCAGCCTCACTGACAGCAGCACATCCCTCCATCGCTTTCAGCAGCGCATCCCCTCCTAACTAACAGCAGCACATCCCTGCCTCACTGACAGCAGCACATCCCCTCCTCACTGACAGTAGCACATCCCCTCCTCACTGACAGCAGCACATCCCTCCCTCACAGCAGGACAGCAGCACATCCCTGCCTCACTCAGCACATCCCTCCCTCCCCAACAGCAGCACATCCCTCCCTCACTGACAGCAGAACAGCAGCACATTCCTGCCTCACTCAGCACATCCCTGCCTCACTGACAGCAGCACATCCCTGCCTCAATGACAGCAGCACATCCCCACCTCACTGACAGCGGCACAACCCCGCCTCCCTGACAGCGGCAAATCCCCACCTCACTGACAGCGGCACATCCCCACCTCACTGACAGCAGCACATTTCCTCCTCACTGACAGCAGCGCATCCCCGCCTCACTGACAGCAGCGCATCCCCTGCCTTACTGACAGCAGCACATATCCTCCTCACTGACAGCAGCACATCCCTGCCTCACTGACAGCAGTGCATCTCTACTTCACTGACAGCAGCACATCCCTGCCTCACTGCCAGCAGGGTAGTGTCTAGTTTCCCTTCATGGAGAGTACCTTTCCCATAATGCAATGGGTCCACGTCATTAACTATATGCAATAGTAACCTGTGGTGAGTGGGCTGGTATCAGCGGCAGTGATATAGGGGACACGGTGGGCTGGTATCAGGAGCAATGATATAGGGGACACGGCGGGCTGGTATCAGGAGTAGTGATATAAGAGGACATGGCGGGCTGGTATCAGGGGCACTGATATAAGGGGACATGGCGGGCTGGTATCAGGGGCAGTGATATAGGGGACATGGCGGGCTGGTATCAGGGGCAGTGATATAGGGGACATGGCGGGCTGGTATCAGGGGCAGTGATATAAGGGGACATGGCAGGCTAGTATCAGGGGCAGTGATATAGGGGACACGGTGGGCTGGTATCAGGGGCAGTGATATAGGGGACACGGTGGGCTGGTATCAGGGGCTGTGATATAGGGGACATGGTGGGCTGGTATCAGGGGCAGTGATATAGGGGACATGGCGGGCAGTTATATAAGGGGACATGACGGGCTGGTATCAGGGGCAGTGATATAGGGGACATGGCGGGCTGGTATCAGCGTCAGTGATATAGGGGACAAGGCGGGCTGGTATCAGCGGCAGTGATATAAGGGGACACGGCGGGCTGGTATCAGGTAGTGATACAGGGGACAAGGCGGGCTGGTATCAGCGTCAGTGATATAGGGGACATAGCGGGCTGGTGGTGTAGTGATATAGGGGACACGGGGGGCTGGTATCAGGGGCAGTGATATAGGGGACAAGGCGGGCTGGTATCAGGGGCAGTGATATAGGGGACAAGGCGGGCTGGTATCAGTGGCAGTGATATAGGGGACATGGCGGGCTGGTGGTGCAGTGAAATAGGGGACATGGCGGACTGGTATCAGGGGCAGTGATATAGGTGACATGGTGGTGCAGTGATATAGGGGACACGGCGGGCTGGTATCAGCGGCAGTGATATTAGGGGACATGGCGGGCTGGTATCAGTGGCAGTGATATTAGGGGACATGGCGGGCTGGTATCAGGGGCAGTGATATAGGGGACACGGCGGGCTGGTATCAGGGGCAGTGATATAGGGGACACGGCGGGCTGGTATCAGGGGCAGTGATATAGGGGACATGGTGGGCTGGTATCAGGGGCAGTGATATAGGGGACAAGGCGGGCTGGTATCAGCAGCAGTGATATAGGGGACATGGCGGGCTAGTATCAGGGGCAGTGATATAGGGGACATGGCGGGCTGGTGGTGCAGTGAAATAAGGGACATGGCGGGCTGGTATCAGCGGCAGTGATATAGGGGACATGGCGGGCTGGTATCAGGGGCAGTGATATAGGTGACATGGTGGTGCAGTGATATACGGGGACATGGCGGGCTGGTATCAGCGGCAGTGATATAGGGGACATGGCGGGCTGGTATCAGGGGCAGTCATATGGAGGGGCATGGCGGGCTGATATCAGGTGCAGTGATATAGGGGACATGGTGGGCTGGTATCAGGGACAGTAATATAGGGTACATTATGGTACATATACACATGCTCACATGTACAGTTTACATTTTATTACCATGACAATTATTGTATAATGTACATTTTGTTATTTACCTTTAGAGTGACCATATTATCCCGTTTACCTGGGACGCTCATGGATTACACAGGTTCTGTGGCAGATTAAAACCAGATGAAATGTAGGCTTGAAGTCAGCCAGCCACAGAACCTGTGTAATTCATGAGCGTCCCAGGTAAAAGGGATAATATGGTCACTCTACCTATATAGCTGCCGCAAATACACGCAAGTCCGCTCACTGTATCACACTGGCTGCGTTATATCCGTGATATGTAACTCACAGGGGTATATGCAATTGCGGTCGAATTCCCGAAATTGTCGAATTTCGGGTCATTTTCGACCAAAAAAAAAAATCGCCTATGCAATTCAGTGCTTTCCGACCAAAAAACGGACTTTCAAAATTCGACTTTTTGAAATTCGAATTTTTGCAAATTCGACTTTTCTGCAATGATACAAGTGCTGCAATTCGACCAAAGCATATTCAATTCAAGTTTGGAAATTCGACAGCAGGGCTTTTAGACAGCAAATTCGTCATTTTCAATCCGCCACACTTTGGAGGGTGAAAACAAATAAAAAAATGTTAAACATGTTTTTTTTGGTGTTTTTTTTTTTGGGAATAGCAGATCTATTTATATTAGAAGGGATTAGGTACTTTTTTTTTTTTTTTGGGAGGCACAAATATTATTTATATATTTTTTAAAATATTTTTTTTTTTTTTTTTATGCTGGAACGGTAAAATCTAAAAAAAAAATGGCGTGGGGTCCCCCCTCCAAAGCATAACCAGCCTCGGGCTCATTGAGCTGGTCCTGGTTCTAAAAATGCGGGGGAAAAATTGACAGGGGATCCCCCGTATTTTTAAAACCAGCACCGGGCTCTGCGCCTGGTGCTGGTGCCAAAAATACGGGGGACAAAAAGAGTAGGGGTCCCCCGTATTTTTAACACCAGCATCGGGCTCCACTAGCTGGACAGATAATGCCACAGCCGGGGGTCACTTTTATGCCGTGCCCTGCGGCCGTGGCATTAAATATCCAACTAGTCACCCCTGGCCGGGGTACCCTGGGGGAGTGGGGACCCCTTCAATCAAGGGGTCCCCCCCCCCCAGCCACCCAAGGGCCAGGGGTGAAGCCCGAGGCTGTCCCCCCCCATCCAATGGGCTGCGGATGGGGGGGCTGATAGCCTTTTGTGATAATAAAAAGATATTGTTTTTTCCAGTAGTACTACAAGTCCCAGCAAGCCTCCCCCGCAAGCTGGTACTTGGAGAACCACAAGTACCAGCATGCGGGAGAAAAACGGGCCCGCTGGTACCTGTAGTACTACTGGGAAAAAAATACCCAAATAAAAACAGGACACACACACCGTCGACAGTAAAACTTTATTTCATACGTCGACACACACATACTTACCTATGTTCACACGCCGACATCGGTCCTCTTCTCCATGTAGAATCCACGGATACCTGAAAAGAAAAGTTCAATATACTCACCTCAGCCATGGTCCAGAGATACATCCACGTACTTGGCAAAAAAACAAACCGCAAATACCCGACCACCGGACTGAAAGGGGTCCCATGCTGACACATGGGACACCTTTCCACGAATGAGACCTGTCAGTGACAGCTGTCACAGACAGGTCTCTAAGCCAATCAGGAAGCGCAACTTCGTTGCGCTCACCTGATTGACTGAGCGCTGTCTGTACTGTGACAGCGCATCGCACAGCTCCCTCCATTATATTCAATGGTGGGAACTTAGCGGCTAGCGGTAAGGTCACCCGCCGGTCAGCGGCTGACCGGCGGGTGACCCCACCGCTATCCGCAAAGTTCCCACCATTGAAAGTAATGGAGCGGCTTTGCGAGGCGCTGTCACAGTACAGACAGCGCTCAGCCAATCAGGTGAGCGCCACGGCAGTAGCGCTTCCTGATTGGCTGAAGGGACATCAGTGACAGGAGTCACGTGATGTCCCGGCATTCGGGGAAAGGGGTCTAATGTGAAAGCATTGGACCCCTTTCATTAGTCCGCTGGATCGGTGTTCGTTTTTTTTTTTTGCCAAGTACGTGGATTATCTCTCTGGACCAGGATGTACCTCTGGACGCTGGAAGGTGAGTATAATTTTTTTACAGGTACCTCGGATCGTCGGAGACCGTGGCAGTCGGCGTGTCAACATAGGTAAGTATGTGTGTGTCGGTAGTGTGTAATAAAGTTTTACTGTCAAGGTGTCTGTGTCCTGTTTTTATTTGGGTATTTTTTTCCCAGTAGTACTACAGGTACCAGCGGGCCCGTTTTACTCCCGCAAGCTGGTACTTGTGGTTCTCCAAGTACCAGCTTGCGGGGGAGGCTTGCTGGGACTTGTAGTACTACTGGAAAAAACAATATCTTTTTATTATCACAAAAGGCTATCAGCCCTCCCATCCGCAGCCCATTGGATGGGGGGGGACAGCCTCGGGCTTCACCCCTGGCCCTTGGGTGGCTGGGGACCCCTTGATTGAAGGGGTCCCCACTCCCCCAGGGTACCCCGGCCAGGGGTGACTAGTTGGATATTTGATACCACGGCCGCAGGGCACGGCATAAAAGTGACCCCCGGCTGTGGCATTATCTGTCCAGCTAGTGGAGCCCGATGCTGGTGTTAAAAATACGGGGGACCCCTACTCTTTTTGTCCCCCGTATTTTTGGCACCAGCATCAGGCGCAGAGCCCGGTGCTGGTTTTAAAAATACGGGGGATCCCTGGCCAATTTTTCCCCGGATTTTTAGAACCAGGACCAGCTCGATGAGCCCGAGGCTGGTTATGCTTTGGAGGGGGGACCCCACGCCATTTTTTTTTCCGGGTTTTTCCCGTTTTTACCGTTTTTTAAAATCGGCCGATTTTCGCCCGCGATTCTGGCGAATCCGTTTTTCATTGAATATGGTGAATTCCGGAAGCCACCTTCCGGAATTCACCTGGCGAATTTGGTCGAATTAAAAAACGGCGAAAATTGCCGCGAATTCGACCGCAATTGCATATACCCCACAGACGTCCTAAAGATACCCTTTTTGTGCCCAAATCAAACATGGCGGCCCCGGCAGCCCACGCTGCCCTCTAGTGACTCGCTGGCGGGTGACGTCTGTCACAGGGATTGGTCGGCGCGTGGAAACGCGTTGCCGTCACCGGCGCCCTTGGTTGTGATTGGGTGACTATACCGGCGGCCGGTTGGCTGAAGCTCGGCCGCGTGATGTGATTGGCTGGCGGCCGGCTGCTGGGAGACCTTCACCTGAGACACTGAGGCTGCTGGAAACATGGCGCTGAGGGCTCTGGTCGGTGTCAAAAGGGTCATAGACTACGCGGTGAAGGTGAGACTGGGATCAGGGTGGATAATCCGTGCCCGGAGAGTGCACGGTACGGGGCTGGGGCTCTGTGTCAGGGGAAAGTGCTGCCCAGTGGAGCTTGCAGTTTATATTCCCTACCACAGGGGCACACTAGGGTGATGTCTGCCAGCTACCTGTATGTGTTTGTAGTGTGGGAGGTAACAGGAAGAACATGCAAACCCCACACACATCACCTTAGTTCTGTGAGTCAGTAATGCTAACCACTGTGCCAACTGGGCTGTCCCCATTAACTAGCGATTGCCCAGCAATGTGTATATTGCACCAGTGTTACATTCTTTTTATGTGGGGTTATCAACTCGTCGTCGGGGGGAAGTGCAGCTGGGTAGATGAGGAAGACTGTGGGGCTGAGCAGCAAGAGATCGCACAGGGGGGCAAGACATCCGGCGATGACAGAGTGGTCGAGAAAGGAGCAACTGGTGTCTGGGCATAGACCGGGGCAGCAGGCGATAATTTGGGGGTGGTTGGTGTAGAAAAAAGCACTGAGCGATGACGAGGGGTGGGGGAGTTAGGATATATCTCCGAGAGATGATGGGAGGGGGTGTATGGAGAGGAATTTTGGATGGGGAGGACAGTATATTGATGAGGGAGAGTAGTAGTGGGTATAAGGCAATGCGAGCTTGGGGCTGTACAGTGAAGATGATGGGGTCATGACAGCTGGTGGTACAGGATAGTGCAGAGAATGAGGTGGCGAGGGCACTGGGAGATGGCAGGGTGAGAGACAGGTGATTGGTAGAGCAGTGAGGGCGGCGGGAGATAAGGAAGCAGTTGAGTTGGTGCTCATGCAGAGGGAGATTGTTGCTGGAAAAACTGGCACTGCAGTGGGAGATGGCAAGATGGAGATCCATGAAGAGGGGCAGCAGCAGGTGATGTAGGGTCCTGCCAGAGAGCGGTAGAGCGGTGGGAAGTAGTTCAGTGGGGACAGAGCAAGGATGATGGCTGGGAGAGCAGCAGTAGATGTGGGGCAGTGTACTTGGAGATAGCTGTCGGAGAGCAGAGGAAGGCGGATTGGGGTGGAAAATGGTGAGGGGGGGGGGGGGGGGGGGGGTAAATAAGAGCTGGGGAGTTGGCCGGGGATGAGAAGGATCAGTTGTTCATGGGATGAGATGGAAGGAGAGAGGGAGAAGAGGGTGAGATGTCGAAGCAGTGATTGATGATTGGGAAAGCAGGAGTAGAGCAGGGGATGGTGGTGGGGAAGAACAATGAGATATGGGGGTGGTGGTGAAGTAGGTGTCGGGGAGAGCAATGGGATGTGCCTGGGACAGCGTAAGGAGAGGAGTGGGTCTAGGAGAGCAGTGTCCAAGAATGATGGGAGTAGAGGTGTCTGGGAAAACGGCGGTGGTGGTGGCAGAGGTTTTGGGGAGAATGGTGGAAGTGCTTGGGAGAGCATTATGAGGTGTAAAGGAGAGCAGTGGTAGCAGAGGTGTCTGAAAGAGGGGTGGTGGGGTTAGGGAGAGTGGTAGAGCAGTGGTGGAAGAGGTGTCAGGTAGAGTGGTGGAGGTGTTGGTTACAGTGAACGTGGTGGTAGAAGTTTTTGGGAGAGCAGTGGTGGTAGAGATGTTTGGGAGAGTAGTGGAGGTGTTGGGTAGAATGGTGGTGGTAGAGGTTGTTTGGGAGAGTTGTGGTGGTAGAGGTGATAGGGAAGAGCAGTTGAGCTGTCTTGAGAGGTGTTGGGTAAATGGCGGATGTGGTGGTAGAGGTTGCTCGGGAGAGCAGTGGAGGTGTCTGAGAGAGCATTGGTGGTAGAGGTGTTGGGGAGACTAGTGGAGATGTTGGTGGTAGAGGTTGTCCGGGAGAGCAGTGGTGGTAGCGGTGTCTAGGAGAAGTATTGGGTTCAGCGGTGGTGGTTGAGTTGCCGAGGAAAGCAGTGGAGCCGATTTGAAGCACAGGGGAGATGGAGGCTACTTTTATCTTTTTATGGTATGCCCATGTTTATTTTCCTTTTTATTAAATCTTGTGCTCAATAACCGGATAATATATTTGCTAGTTTAAATCATTAGTGCTGCTGTTAGAGACCTCATACATTTATACCAGACATTGTTAATTTTTTTTTCCGGTCGGAGAACAAATTGTCTGTAAACCAGCTGATGAATTGCGGTTCATTTTTTATTAATACATTTCATTTTTATGTCTTCAGCGTTCTCTACAAATAACTACATTTTTATTAGTACATTGTATGAAGGGACAATTGCAGCTTCTGCAGTGTAGTCATAAAATGTCATTTAATAAATAGTGGCTCAGTTTATGGCACACAGTTAGATTGTGGTAACAGTATAAAGAGCTTGCCGTCTGATGTCCCACAGTCCGTACACCTCCGATGTCCTTATATCTCGCAGTAACACCGTACCATTATACGAACTGCTGTGTTTTATGAGCATAATAGAAATACACAATTTTTATTTATTCATTTTTTTTCTCTGTACTTTGGCGGAAAATCTCTTTGGGTCTTTGACTTTTAGGAACTAATGAGGTGACTTGAGCTGTAAATCACTTGTGGCGCTGGCTTATCTGTTGCTTCCTTCTCTGATCGCTCTGCAGATGAAGTGTCGTCTGTGATGATGAATAAGAAGCAGCTGTCACTAGAAGCAGATGATTTGTATGTAAATGACTGAGCGGAGACAGATCAGTTGCTGCTTTCAATCCCTCACTTCTGAGACACGTTTCTAGTGGGAAGAATCGCCAGATATTCTTTCTGAAGAGACAGAGGCTTACTTTCTGTACCAGTGTGAGACGTACACAGACATTTATTTCCTGTTGGTCTTAATGCTGAACTTATTCCCTCTAATACCCCTTTCAGACATAAGCGAAAACCCAGGGTATTGGCGGGGGACGGCGAGAAGACCCAGGTCCTGCTTAAGTCTAAGGGTCAGACCTGGGTTGTCAGTCCTGGTTCCGCAACCAGGATTATTCCCAGGACTCCAACTCTGGTCAGTGCCCCGGTTTATGTGTGAAAGGTTTAACCCGGTACTCTAGACATGCCTAAAAGGAGTTCATTGGTGGGGACAGTAGCACTTGGAGATGACATCATCTTTAAGCGTCCACTGCTAGACGGAAGAATCGAGTCCGGTGTGAAGGGTAACGGCCCGGGAATAACTGAGTACTGAAACCCTGGCTTCAACCTGTATTCTGTGTCCAGCGTCCAAGCCGAGGTTTATATCTTAAAAGGGTATAAAACCGAGGGGATACTATTATCATTTATTTCTGTGGCACTACCAAGTTGGATTGGATTCATGTACTGCCGATGCTCAGCTGCCCTCGTGTCTTCCAGTTGCTGTACCCTCAACGCTTGCAATATTCTGGAACAGCACATCACACCAAATGAATCTCAATTTAAACAGTGAGTTAATAATAACAAAAGAACAAAGTGACATTAAACAGGATTATGGGCAGACAGGATCATCGACATCGACTGATTGGGAGGGCACTGGAAGTGGCGGATAGTGCAGGGAGAGGGTGAAGGGTCCTGCTCATGAGAACTTATAGACTTAAGGCCAGTACACACGGGAGAGCACGGGGAGAGATGTGTGCTGGGCGATCTAGGTCAGACCGCTCAGCACACATCTCTCCCCCGCTCAGCACACAGCGTGATGCCAATCTAGTACCGGCGATAGCGCCGCGCATCGCTCTCGCTGTGGGGCATACACACAGAGAGATCCATGCGTAAGGGTCTAATTAAGATCTGATCGCAGCAGCAAATTTGTTAGCAAATGGGCAAAACCATGGCCCTCATTCCAAGTTGATCGCTCGCTGCCATTTTGCACAGCGATCAGGTTACTACTGCGCATGCGTATGCTCCGCAATGCGCACGCGCATCGTACGGGTACAAACGGCATCGTTTCTGTGCAATGCTTCTAGCGACGAATCCATTCGCACAACCGATCGCAAGGAGATTGACAGGAAGAGGGCGTTTATGGGTGTCCACTGACCGTTTTCTGGGAGGGGTAGGGAAAACGCAGGCGTGTCTGGGCATTTACAGGGCGGGTGTCTGACGTCAATTCCGGGACCGGACAGGCTGAAGTGATCGCAAGGACTGAGTAAGTCCTGAGCTACTCAGAAACTGCCAAAAACGTTTTCGTCCCGCTCTGCTGCACAAGCGTTCGCACACTTGCAAAGCGAAAATACACTCCCCCCATAGGCGGCAACTATCTGATCGCTGCTCTGCAAAAAATAGCTAGCGAGCGATCAACTCAGAATGAGGGCCCATGTGCACTGCAGGGGGCAGCAGATGTAACATGTGCAGAGAGAGTTAGATTTGGGTGGGTTATATTGTTTCTGTGCATAGTAAATACTGGCTGCTTTATTTTGACACTGCAATTTAGATTTCAGTTTGAACACACCCCACCCAAATTTAACTCTCTCTGCACATGTTACATCTGCCCCACCTGCAGTGCTCTTGGTTTTGCCCATTTGCTAACACATTTGCTGCTGCGGTCAGATATGAATTAGGCCCTTTTAAAACTATCGGGCAAAGCCGCCAATGATCAGTGGATTTGGAAAAATGCAGCTGAGTTACTATACCCCTAAGAGAGTCTTGGGGATCAATTCAGTTAGGAGTGAGTTTGTTCCATGAAACTTTCATACATTGCGTAATTGCGTGCACCCACAAAAAGCAATATTCAATTAGAAATGCCCATTTTCTGTACCTGCGGCGAGCTTGCGCAACTTTTCTGCAAATAGCGAACGAGAAAAGCAAAAAGTAACTAAACCATCCAAAACCCCAAAAATGTGTCAACTGAGATAGCCGGAACATATAGGGGGATTTTCAATTGTTTGAAAAGTCAAATGGGTGTCTGTTTATTCATATCTAATAAACAGGAAGACACCCAACCGACTTTTCAAACAATTGAATTCCACCCATAGAAGGCTTTGTGGTCATAAGGAAAGTATTGGAGGTACTTAAAATGTTATTAATGGTGGAAAAATGTTAGTCGGTAAGTTTCTTTCATCAAATGAAAGTCATTCCAGTATTTCTGGGTACAGAAAACGTCTTTATAGGGATTTCTCTGTGTCTATGTTTGTAATAAGTTGGAATAAACCCTTTTGGCTCTCATCTGTAAGTTCTAAAATCCCCGTCCCATCAATCCACCTCCACGGGCCTTGCCCGCATCATGCACACCTCCACGGACCTTGCCCGCATCATGCACACCTCCACGGACCTTGCCCGCATCATGCACACCTCCACGGACCTTGCCCGCATCATGCACACCTCCACGGACCTTGCCCGCGTCATGCACACCTCTACGGACCCGGCCCGCGTCATGCACACCTCTACGGACCCGGCCCGCGTCATGCACACCTCTACGGACCCGGCCCGCGTCATGCACACCTCTACGGACCCGGCCCGCGTCATGCACACCTCTACGGACCCGGCCCGCGTCATGCACACCTCTACGGACCTGGCCCGCATCATGAGTGAGAGGAGAGCAGATAGGCTTTGATGAACAGCTGTGTTTTCAGGGAACGTTTCAAACTGATGTTGGCAAGCTGTTATCTTTTTGGGCTGGCTTCCCTGGGAGTGTCTGGGCTGTTCGGTCAAAAGTTATGATGACATGCATCAGGTCTACACAGATGACAGGCATGATAGACTATTCACAAACCTTGTGGTCTAGCGATGCGTTATCTTTACCAGGCAGCAGTGGATTCCACAGCGGCGTCTTCCAGTTGCGTGAGGAGACATCTGATGAGCGGTATTCCCGGATGAGTGTTGTGCCCCTATCCCTAACCCTAGCTCCCTCAGAAGCCTTATTCTAACCCTATCCCCACCTTGGATGTTTGTTTGCTGGTCTGGCCTCTGAGTTCTCTAAAGGTGGCCATACCTCGGCAACTCCCTGCCGGCGGCTATATCGCCTATGATACATAGTATACGGTCATTTCTCATACGTCCTAGAGGACGCTGGGGATGCTTCAAGAACCATGGGGTATAGACTGGATCCGCAGGAGACATGGGCACTTTAAGACTTTAAATGGGTGTGAACTGGCTCCTCCCTCTATGCCCCTCCTCCAGACTCCAGTTAGATTCTGTGCCCAGAGAGACTGGTCACACACTGATGAGCTCTAGTGAGTTTCTCGGAAAAATACTTTTGTTAGGTTTATTATTTTCAGGGAGACCTGCTGGCTACAGGCTCCCTGCATCGTGGGACTGAGGGGAGAGAAGCAGGCCTACTTCTCTGAGTTTCAATGCTCTGCTTCTTAGGCTACTGGACACCAATAGCTCCAGAGGGTCTGATCACTTGGTACGCCTAGCTGCTCGTTCCCGGAGCCGCGGCGTCACCCCCCTCACAGAGCCAGAAGACAGAAGTCGGGTGAGTATGAGAAGATCAGAAGACTTCAGTGACGGCAGTAGAAGCGTTTGAGGTACCGCGCTGCGCGCCATGCTCCCACACATAACACGACACTGCAGGGTGCAGGGCGCAGGGGGGGGCGCCTTGGGCAGCATGAATACCTTAAACAGCACTGGCATACGTTAAAACAGTGCCTAGGCACTAGTTAAGGGACCCCCGCCAGTATAAATATAAATTTAAACGGGACTGAAGCGCGCCATGTAGTGGGTGGGGCTTAGCCCACACAGCTCTGACCAGCGCCATTTTCTCTTCACAAAAGCTGCAGAGACGCTGGCCCTGACCTCCACACTGCTGTACAAGTAACAGGGTGCAAAACGGGGGGACGACAAGTGATTTGGTGCTAAATTGATGTGTGTGTATGTATGTATGTGTGTGTGTATATATATATATATATATATATATATATATATATATATATATATATATATATATATATATATATATATATATATATATATATATATAAATAATATATACAGGTTGAGTATCCCTTATTCAAAATTCCACATTTTTGGGTCCCCTACTGAGATAGTGACTTATATATTATGTGTACATATAGATATATTATATAGATAAATAAGATAAGATACACCTATATGTGTCATTATCTCAGCAGGGGAACAAAAAATTTGTGATTTTGGATAAGGGATACTCAACCTGTATATATATATTTCTCTGACGTCCTAGTGGATGCTGGGAACTCCGTAAGGACCATGGGGAATAGACTGCTCCGCAGGAGACTGGGCACTCTAAAAGAAAGATTAGGTACTATCTGGTGTGCACTGGCTCCTCCCTCTATGCCCCTCCTCCAGACCTCAGTTAGATTTCTGTGCCCGGCCGAGCTGGATGCACACTAGGGGCTCTCCTGAGCTCCTAGAAAGAAAGTATATGTTAGGTTTTTTATTTTACAGTGAGACCTGGTGGCAACAGGCTCACTGCAACGAGGGACTAAGGGGAGAAGAAGCGAACCTACCTGCTTGCAGCTAGCTTGGGCTTCTTAGGCTACTGGACACCATTAGCTCCAGAGGGATCGACCGCAGGACCCGTCCTTGGTGTTCGTTCCCGGAGCCGCGCCGCCGTCCCCCTTACAGAGCCAGAAGCATGAAGATGGTCCGGAAAATCGGCGGCGGAAGACTTCAGTCTTCACCAAGGTAGCGCACAGCACTGCAGCTGTGCGCCATTGCTCCTCATACACACTTCACACTCCGGTCGCTGAGGGTGCAGGGCGCTGGGGGGGGGCGCCCTGAGCAGCAATAAAAACACCTTGGCTGGCAAAATAATCACAATATATAGCCCCAGAGGCTATATATGTGATAATTACCCCTGCCAGAATCCATAAAAAAGCGGGAGAAAAGTCCGCGAAAAAGGGGCGGAGCTATCTCCCTCGGCACACTGGCACCATTTTCTCTTCACAGTGTAGCTGGAAGACAGCTCCCCAGGCTCTCCCCTGTAGTTTTCAGGCTCAAAGGGTTAAAAAGAGAGGGGGGGCACTAAATTTAGGCGCAATATTGTTTATACAAGCAGCTATTGGGGAAAATTCACTCAGTTATAGTGTTAATCCCTGCATTATATAGCGCTCTGGTGTGTGCTGGCATACTCTCTCTCTGTCTCCCCAAAGGGCTGTGTGGGGTCCTGTCCTCAGTCAGAGCATTCCCTGTGTGTGTGCAGTGTGTCGGTACGGCTGTGTCGACATGTTTGATGAGGAGGCTTATGTGGAGGCGGAGCAGATGCCGATAAATGGGATGTCGCCCCCTGTGGGCCGACACCAGAGTGGATGGATAGGTGGAAGGTATTAACCGACAGTGTCAACTCCTTACATAAAAGGCTGGATGACGTAACAGCTATGGGACAGCCGGCTTCTCAGCCCGCGCCTGCCCAGGCGTCTCAAAGGCCACCAGGGGCTCAAAAACGCCCGCTCCCTCAGATGGCAGACACAGATGTCGACACGGAGTCTGACTCCAGTGTCGACGAGGTTGAGACATATACACAATCCATTAGGAACATCCGTTACATGATCCCGGCAATAAAAAATGTGTTACACATTTCTGACATTAACCCAAGTACCACTAAAAAAGGGTTTTATGTGTGGGGAGAAAAAGCAGGCAGTGTTTTGTTCCCCCATCAAATGAGTGAATGAAGTGTGAAAAAGCGTGGGTTCCCCCGATAAGAAACTGGTAATTTCTAAAAGTTACTGATGGCGTACCCTTTCCCGCCAGAGGATAAGTTACGCTGGGAGATATCCCCTAGGGTGGATAAGGCGCTCACACGTTTGTCAAAAAAGGTGGCACTGCCATCTTAGGATACGGCCACTTTGAAGGTACCTGCTGATAAATAGCAGGAGGCTATCCTGAAGTCTGTATTTACACACTCAGGTACTAGACTGAGACCTGCAGATAGTGCTGCTGCAGCGTGGTCTGTAACCCTGTCAAACAGGGATACTATTTTGCGAACATAAGACGTCGTCTTATATATGAGGGATGCACAGAGGGATATTTTGCCGGCTGGCATCCAGAATTAATGCAATGTCCATTCTGTCAGGAGGGTATTAGAGACCCGACACTGGACAGGTGATGCTGTCTTTAAAAGGCACATAGAGCCTTATAAGGGTGAGGAATTGTTTAGAGATGGTCTCTGGGACCTCGTATCCACAGCAACAGCTGGGAAGAAAATTTTTTACCTCAGGTTTCCTCACAGCCTAAGAAAAGCACTGTATTATCAGGTACAGTCCTTTCGGCTTCAGAAAAGCAAGCGGGTCAAAGGCGCTTCCTTTCTGCACAGAGACGAGGGAAGAGGGAAAAAGCGGCACCAGTCAGCCAGTTCCCAGAATCCAAAATTCTTCCTCTGAGTCCACCGCATGACGCGGGGGCCCCACAGGCGTAGCCAGGTACGGTGGGGGGCCGCCTCAAAAATTTCAGCGATCAGTGGGCTCGCTCACAGGTGGATCCCTGGATCCTTCAAGTAGTATCTCAGGGGTACAAGCTGGAATTCGAGGCGTCTCCCCCCCGCCGTTTCCTCAAATCTGCCTTGCCGACAACTCCCTCAGGCTGGGAGGCTGTGCTAGAGGCAATTCACAAGCTGTATTCCCAGCAGGTGATAGTCAAGGTGCCCCTACTTCAACAAGGACGGGGTTACTATTCCACACTGTTTGTGGTACCGAAACCGGACGGTTCGGTGAGACTTATTTTAAATTTGAAATCCTTGAACACATACATAAAAAAATTCAAGTTCAAGATGGAATCGCTCAGGGCGGTTATTGCAAGCCTGGAGGAGGGGGATTACATGGTATCCCTGGACATCAAGGATGCTTACCTACATGTCCCCATTTACCATCCTCACCAGGAGTACCTCAGATTTGTGGTACAGGATTGCCATTACCAATTCCAAACACTGCCGTTTGGACTGTCCACGGCACCGGGGGTCTTTACCAAGGTAATGGCAGAAATGATGATACTCCTTCGAAAAAAGGGAGTTTTAATTATCCCGTACTTGGACGATCTCCTTATAAAGGCGAGGTCCAAGGAGCAGTTGTTGGTCGGAGTAGCACTATCTCGGGAAGTGCTACAACAGCACGGATGGATTCTATACATTCCAAAGTCACAGCTGGTTCCTACCACACGCCTACTGTTCCTGGGGATGGTTCTGGACACAGAACAGAAAAAAGTGTTTCTCCCGCAGGAGAAAGCCAAGGAGCTGTCATCTCTAGTCAGAGACCTCCTGAAACCAAAACAGGTATCGGTGCATCACTGCACACGAGTCCTGGGAAAAATGGTAGCTTCTTACGAAGCAAAATTCCATTCGGCAGGTTCCATACAAGAACCTTTTTAGTGGGACCTCTTGGACAAGTGGTCGGGATCGCATCTTCAGATGCATCGGCTGATAACCCTGTCTCCAAGGACCAGGGTATCTCTACTGTGGTGGCTGCAGAGTGCTCATCTTCAAGAGGGCCGCAGATTCGGCATACAGGACTGGGTCCTGGTAACCACGGATGCCAGCCTTCGAGGCTGGGGGGCAGTCACACAGGGAAGAAATTTCCAAGGACTTTGGTCAAGTCAGGAGTCGTCCCTACACATAAATATTCTGGAACTGAGGGCCATTTACAATGCCCTAAGTCTGGCAAGGCCTCTGCTTCAAAACCAGCCGGTACTGATCCAATCAGACCACATCACGGCAGTCGCCCATGTAAACCGACAGGGCGGCACAAGAAGCAGGATGGCGATGGCAGAAGCCACAAGGATTCTCCGATGGGCGGAAAATCATGTCTTAGCACTGTCAGAAGTGTTCATTCCGGGAGTGGACAACTGGGAAGCAGACTTCCTCAGCAGACACGACCGACACCCGGGAGAGTGGGGACTTCATCCAGAAGTCTTCCAACTGTTGGTAAACCGTTGGGAAAGGCCACAGGTGGACATGATGGCGTCCCGCCTAAACAAAAAACTAGATATTGCGCCAGGTCAAGGGACCCTCAGGCAATAGCTGTGGACGCTCTAGTGACACCGTGGGTGTACCAGTCGGTTTATGTATTCCCTCCTCTGCCTCTCATACCAAAGGTACTGAGATTAATAAGAAAACGAGGAGTAAGAACGATACTCGTGGTTCCGGATGGGCCAAGAAGAGCTTGGTACCCAGAACTTACAGAAATAATATCAGAGGACCCATGGCCTCTACCGCTCAGACAGGATCTGCTACAGCAGGGGCCCTGTCTGTTCCAAGACTTACCGCGGCTGCGTTGGACGGCGTGGCGGTTGAATTCCGGATCCTAAAGCAAAAGGGCATTCCGGAGGAAGTCATTCCTACGCTGATAAAAGCCAGGAAAGAAGTAACCGCAAACCATTATCACCGTATTTGGCGAAAATATGTTGCGTGGTGTGAGGCCAGGAAGGCCCAACAGAGGAATTTCAGCTGGGTCGTTTTCTGCACTTCCTACAGTCGGGAGTGACTATGGGCCTAAAATTGGGTTCCATTAAGGTCCAGATTTCGGCTCTGTCGATTTTCTTCCAGAAAGAACTGGCTTCACTGCCTGAAGTTCAGACTTTTGTAAAGGGAGTGCTACATATTCAGCCCCCTTTTGTGCCTCTTGTGGCACCGTGGGATCTCAACGTGGTGTTGAGTTTCCTGAAATCACATTGGTTTGAGCCACTTAAAACTGTGGATCTGAAATATCTCACGTGGAAAGTGGTCATGTTCTTGGCTTCGGCCAGGCGTGTGTCAGAATTGTCGGCTTTGTCATGTAAAAGCCCTTATCTGATTTTCCATATGGATAGGGCAGAATTGAGGACTCGTCCCCAGTTTCTCCCTAAGGTGGTATCAGCTTTTCACTTGAACCAACCTATTGTAGTGCCTGCGGCTACTAGGGACTTGGAAGATTCCAAGTTACTGGACGTAGTCAGGGCCTTAAAAATTTATATTTCCAGGACGGCTGGAGTCAGGAAAACTGACTCGTTTTTTATCCTGTATGCACCCAACAAAATAGGTGCTCCTGCTTCTAAGCAGACTATTGCTCGCTGGATTTGTAGCACAATTCAGCTGGCGCATTCTGCGGCTGGATTGCCGCATCCTAAATCAGTAAAAGCCCATTCCACAAAGGAAGGTGGGCTCATCTTGGGCGGCTGCCCGAGGAGTCTCGGCTTTACAACTTTGCCGAGCTGCAACTTGGTCAGGGGCAAACACGTTTGCAAAATTCTACAGATTTGATACCCTGGCTGAGGAGGACCTTGATGTCTCTCATTCGGTGCTGCAGAGTCATCCGGACTCTCCCGCCCGTTTGGGAGCTTTGGTATAATCCCCATGGTCCTTACGGAGTTCCCAGCATCCACTAGGACGTCAGAGAAAATAAGATTTTACTCACCGGTAAATCTATTTCTCGTAGTCCGTAGTGGATGCTGGGCGCCCATCCCAAGTGCGGATTGTCTGCAATACTTGTATATAGTTATTGCCTAACTAAAGGGTTATTGTTGAGCCATCTGTTGAGAGGCTCAGTTATATTTCTCTGACGTCCTAGTGGATGCTGGGAACTCCGTAAGGACCATGGGGAATAGCGGCTCCGCAGGAGACTGGGCACAAATAGAAAGCTTTAGTACTACCTGGTGTGCACTGGCTCCTCCCCCTATGACCCTCCTCCAAGCCTCAGTTAGATTTTTGTGCCCGAACGAGAAGGGTGCACACTAGGGGCTCTCCTGAGCTTCTTAGTGAAAGTTTTAGTTTAGGTTTTTTATTTTCAGTGAGACCTGCTGGCAACAGGCTCACTGCATCGAGGGACTAAGGGGAGAAGAAGCGAACTCACCTGCGTGCAGAGTGGATTGGGCTTCTTGGCTACTGGACACCATTAGCTCCAGAGGGACCGCTCACAGGCCCAGCCTTGGAGCTCGGTCCCGGAGCCGCGCCGCCGGCCCCCTTACAGAGCCAGAAGCAAGAAGAGTCCGGCAAATCGGCGGCAGAAGACATCCTGTCTTCCACAAGGTAGCGCACAGCACTGCAGCTGTGCGCCATTGCTTCTCAGCACACTTCACACTCCGGTCACTGAGGGTGCAGGGCGCTAGGGGGGGGCGCCCTGAGCAGCAATAGAAACACCTTGGCTGGCTAAAAATACATCACATATAGCTCCTGGGCTATATGGATGAATTTTAACCCCTGCCAGATTTTCACAAAAAGCGGGAGGCCGCCGAGAAGGGGGCGGAGCCTATCTCCTCAGCACACAGGCGCCTTTTTTCCCTCACAGCTCCGCTGGAAGGACGTCTCCCTGACTCTCCCCTGCAGTCCTGCACTACAGAAACAGGGTAAAAAAGAGAGGGGGGCACTAATTGGCGGGTTATTAACAATACAGCAGCTATAAGGGAGAAACACTTATATAAGGTTGTCCCTATATCTATATATAGCGCTCTGGTGTGTGCTGGCATACTCTCCCTCTGTCAGAGCATTCCCTGTGCGTGTGCTGTGTGTCGGTACGTTTGTGTCGACATGTATGAGGAGGAAAATGATGTGGAGGCGGGGCAATTGCCTATAATAGAGATGTCACCCCCTAAGGAGTCGACACCTGAGTAGATGGCTTTATGGAAGGATTTACGTGACAGTGTCAGCTCCTTACAAAAGACGGTTGATGACATGAGACAGCCGACTAATCAGCTAGTCCCTGTCCAGGCGTCTCAAAAACCATCAGGGTCTCTAAAAAGGCCGTTACCTCAGGTGGTGGATACTGACGTCGACACGGATACTGACTCCAGTGTCGACGGTGAGGAGACAAACGTGACTTCCAGTAAGGCCACACGTTACATGATCACGGCAATGAGAGAGGTGTTAAACATTTCTGATACTGCAGGTACCACTAAAAAGGGTATTATGTGGGGTGTGAAAAAACTACCTGTAGTTTTTCCTGAATCAGACGAATTAAATGAGGTGTGTGATGAAGCGTGGGTTTCCCCCGATAAAAAAATGATAATTTCTAAAAAGTTATTGGCATTATACCCTTTCCCGCCAGAGGTTAGGGCGCGTTGGGAAACACCCCCTAGAGTGGATAAAGCGCTCACACGCTTATCAAAACAAGTGGCGTTACCGTCTCCTGATACGGCCGCCCTCAAGGAACCAGGTGACAGAAAACTGGAGAATATCCTTAAAAGTATATACACACATACTGGTGTTATACTGCGACCAGCAATCGCCTCAGCCTGGATGTGCAGCGCTGGGGTGGCTTGGTCGGATTCCCTGACTGAAAATATTGATACCCTGGATAGGGACAGTATATTGTTGACTATAGAGCATTTAAAAGATGCATTTCTATATATGCGAGATGCACAAAGGGATATTTCCACTCTGGCTTCAAGAGTGAGTGCGCTGTCCATTTCTGCCAGAAGAGGATTATGGACGCGACAGTGGTCAGGTGATGCGGACTCTAAACGGCATATGGAAATATTGCCTTATAAAGGGGAGGAGTTATTTGGGGTCGGTCTATCGGACCTGGTGGCCACGGCAACTGCTGGGAAATCCACATTTTTACCCCAGGTAGCCTCTCAACATAAAAAGACGCCGTCTTATCCGGCTCAGTCCTTTCGTCCCCATAAGGGCAAGCGGGCAAAAGGTTCCTCTTTTCTGCCCCGGGGCAGAGGAAGGGGAAAAAGACTGCAACAGACAGCCACTTCCCAGGAACAAAAGCCCTCCCCCGCTTCTGCCAAGTCCTCAGCATGACGCTGGGGCCTTACAAGCGGACTCAGGCACGGTGGGGGCCCGTCTCAAAAATTTAAGCGCGCAGTGGGCTCACTCGCAAGTGGACCCCTGGATCCTGCAAGTAGTATCTCAGGGGTACAAATTGGAGTTCGAGACGTCTCCCCCTCGCCGGTTCCTGAAGTATGCTTTACCAACGTCTCCCTCCGACAGGGAGGCAGTATTGGAGGCAGTTCACAAGCTGTATTCCCAGCAGGTGATAATCAAGGTACCCCTCCTGCAACAAGGGAAGGGGTATTATTCCACGCTGTTTGTGGTACCGAAGCCGGACGGCTCGGTGAGACCAATTTTAAATCTGAAGTCTTTGAACACTTACATACAGAGGTTCAAATTCAAGATGGAGTCACTCAGGGCAGTGATCGCGAACCTGGAAGAGGGGGACTATATGGTGTCTCTGGACATCAAAGATGCCTACCTCCATGTCCCCATTTACCCTTCTCATCAAGGGTACCTCAGGTTTGTGGTACAAAACTGTCACTATCAGTTTCAGACGCTGCCGTTTGGATTATCCACGGCACCTCGGGTCTTTACCAAGGTAATGGCCGAAATGATGATTCTTCTTCGAAGAAAAGGCGTTTTAATTATCCCTTACTTGGACGATCTCCTGATAAGAGCAAGATCCAGAGAACAGTTAGTAGTCGGAGTAGCCCTATCTCAAGTAGTGCTACGGCAGCACGGCTGGATTCTAAATATCCCAAAATCGCAGCTGATTCCGACAACACGTCTTCTGTTCCTAGGGATGATTCTGGACACAGTCCAGAAAAAGGTGTTCCTTCCGGAGGAGAAAGCCAGGGAGTTATCCGAACTGGTCAGAAACCTCCTGAAACCAGGGCAAGTCTCAGTGAATCAATGCACAAGAGTCTTGGGAAAGATGGTAGCTTCCTACGAAGCGATTCCATTCGTCAGATTCCACGCAAGAACGTTCCAGTGGGATCTGCTGGACAAATGGTCCGGATCGCATCTTCAGATGCATCAGCGGATAACCCTGTCTCCAAGGACAAGGGTGTCTCTTCTGTGGTGGTTGCAGAGTGCTCATCTTCTAGAGGGCCGCTGATTCGGCATTCAGGACTAGGTCCTGGTGACCACGGATGCCAGCCTGAGAGGCTGGGGAGCAGTCACACAAGGAAGAAATTTCCAGGGCTTGTGGTCAAGCCTGGAGACATCACTTCACATAAATATCCTGGAGCTAAGGGCCATCTACAATGCTCTAAGCCTAGCACGACCTCTGCTTCAAGGTCAGCCGGTGCTGATTCAGTCAGACAACATCACGGCAGTCGCCCACGTAAACAGACAGGGCGGCACAAGAAGCAGGAGGGCAATGGCAGAAGTTGCAAGGATTCTTCGCTGGGCGGAAAATCATGTGATAGCACTGTCAGCAGTGTTCATTCCGGGAGTGGACAACTGGGAAGCACACTTCCTCAGCAGGCACGACCTCCACCCGGGAGAGTGGGGACTTCACCCAGAAGTCTTCCACATGATTGTGAACCGTTGGGAAAAACCAAAGGTGGACATGATGGCGTCACGCCTCAACAAAAAACTAGACAGGTATTGCGCCAGGTCACGGGACCCTCAGGCAATAGCTGTGGACGCTCTGGTAACACCGTGGGTGTACCAGTCAGTGTATGTGTTCCCTCCTCTGCCTCTCATACCCAAGGTACTGAGAATCATAAGAAGGAGAGGAGTAAGGACTATACTCGTGGCTCCGGATTGGCCAAGAAGGACTTGGTACCCGGAACTTCAAGAGATGCTCACGGAGGACCCGTGGCCTCTACCTCTACGAAGGGACCTGCTCCAGCAGGGACCCTGTCTGTTCCAAGACTTACCGCGGCTGCGTTTGACGGCATGGCGGTTGAACGCCGGATCCTGAAGGAAAAAGGCATACCAGATGAAGTCATCCCTACCCTGATCAAAGCCAGGAAGGATGTAACCGTGCAGCATTATCACCGTATTTGGCGTAAATATGTTGCGTGGTGCGAGGCCAGGAAGGCCCCTACAGAGGAATTTCAACTGGGTCGTTTCCTGCAAACAGGACTGTCTATGGGCCTAAAATTAGGGTCCATTAAGGTTCAAATTTCGGCCCTGTCGATCTTCTTCCAAAAAGAACTGGCTTCAGTTCCTGAAGTTCAGACGTTTGTCAAAGGGGTGCTGCATATACAGCCTCCTTTTGTGCCTCCAGTGGCACCTTGGGATCTTAATGTGGTTTTGGGGTTCCTAAAATCACATTACCACTCACCACTGTGGACTTAAAATATCTCACATGGAAAGTGGTAATGCTATTGGCCCTGGCTTCAGCCAGGCGCGTGTCAGAATTGGCGGCTTTATCCTATAAAAGCCCTTACCTAATTTTTCATTCGGATAGGGCAGAATTGAGGACTCGTCCTCAATTTCTCCCTAAGGTGGTTTCAGCGTTTCACCTGAACCAGCCTATTGTGGTACCTGCGGCTACTAGGGACTTGGAGGACTCCAAGTTGCTGGACGTAGTCAGGGCCCTGAAAATATACGTTTCCAGGACGGCTGGAGTCAGAAAATCTGACTCGCTGTTTATCCTGTATGCACCCAACAAGCTGGGTGCTCCTGCTTCTAAGCAGACTATTGCTCGTTGGATTTGTAGTACAATTCAGCTTGCACATTCTGTGGCAGGCCTGCCACAGCCAAAATCTGTAAAAGCCCATTCCACACGGAAAGTGGGCTCATCTTGGGCGGCCGCCCGAGGGGTCTCGGCTTTACAACTTTGCCGAGCAGCTACTTGGTCAGGGGCAAACACGTTTGCTAAATTCTACAAATTTGATACCCTGGCTGAGGAGGACCTGGAGTTCTCTCATTCGGTGCTGCAGAGTCATCCGCACTCTCCCGCCCGTTTGGGAGCTTTGGTATAATCCCCATGGTCCTTACGGAGTTCCCAGCATCCACTAGGACGTCAGAGAAAATAAGAATTTACTTACCGATAATTCTATTTCTCATAGTCCGTAGTGGATGCTGGGCGCCCATCCCAAGTGCGGATTGTCTGCAATACTTGTACATAGTTATTGTTAACTAAATCGGGTTATTGTTGTAGTGAGCCATCTTTTCTAGAGGCTCCTCTGTTTATCATACTGTTAACTGGGTTCAGATCACAAGTTATACGGTGTGATTGGTGTGGCTGGTATGAGTCTTACCCGGGATTCAAAATCCTTCCTTATTGTGTACGCTCGTCCGGGCACAGTATCCTAACTGAGGCTTGGAGGAGGGTCATAGGGGGAGGAGCCAGTGCACACCAGGTAGTACTAAAGCTTTCTATTTGTGCCCAGTCTCCTGCGGAGCCGCTATTCCCCACGGTCCTTACGGAGTTCCCAGCATCCACTACGGACTATGAGAAATAGAATTATCGGTAAGTAAATTCTTATTTTCATACTGTTAACTGGGTATAGTATCACGAGTTATACGGTGTGATTGGTGTGGCTGGTATGAGTCTTACCCGGGATTCAAAATCCTTCCTTATTGTGTCAGCTCTTCCGGGCACAGTATCCTAACTGAGGTCTGGAGGAGGGGCATAGAGGGAGGAGCCAGTGCACACCAGATGGTACCTAATCTTTCTTTTAGAGTGCCCAGTCTCCTGCGGAGCCCGTCTATTCCCCATGGTCCTTACGGAGTTCCCAGCATCCACTACGGACTACGAGAAATAGATTTACCGGTGAGTAAAATCTTATTATAAATATAATATAATATATATATATATATATATATATATATATTGCGCGCGCTAACAGGTCTGGGCAGTGTTTTTACTCGCTTCAGTACCGGGATAGGCGCTGGGTTGTGAGCTGGCAGAACTCCCTCTGTGTCTCTCTAACAGGCTTTGTTGTGGGTCTGTCTCCTATAGCCCCAGTGTGGTTGTGGGTGTCGACATGTCTGAGGCTGAGTGCTCTTCCCAGGAGGAGGCTGGAGTGGGGACAGAAAAGACTGAGAGTGACCGCGTCGGCACCGCCGACGGACAATTGGGTAAATATGTTGAGTGTTTTGAATGCAAATGTGACTCGGTTGTCTAAGAGGTTTGATAAATTTGAGTCTAAGAACTAGACATGGAGAAAATCCATGGAGGATGCATTGTCTCAAGCTCAGACCCCTTCGGGGTCACAGAAACGTGCTTTTACCCAGATAGCAGATACAAATACCGACACGGACTCTGATTCCAGTGTCGACTATAGTGATGACAGATTGAATCCAAAACTGGCTAAGAGCATTCAGTACATGATTGAGGCAATAAAAGAAGTGTTACATATCACTGAGGACCCTGCTGTTCCTGATACTAGGGTCTGTATGTATAAAGGAAAGAAACCTGAGGTAACATTTCCTCCCTCTCATGAACTGAACGCTCTTTTTGAAAAGTCTTGGGAAAATCCTGACAAGAAGATACAGGTTCCCAAAAGAATTCCAGTGGCATATCAGTTTCCTTTTGGGGACAGGGAAAAGTGGGAGTCAACCCCCACGGTAGACAAAGCTTTATCGCGTCTATCCAAAAAGGTGGCGCTTCCGTCTCCTGACACGGCAGCCCTAAAGGATCCTGCGGATCGTAAGCAGGAAAATACACTAAAATCCATTTATGTCACTACGGGTTTGCTACTCAGGCCTGCCGTTGCTTCGGCATGGGTGAGTAGCGCTATTGAAAAGTGGGCAGATAACTTGTCATCTGAGGTAGATACCCGAGACAGGGATAATGTGCTTTTGACTCTGGGTCATATCAGGGATGCTGCAGCATATTTAAAGGAAGCTGTAAGGGATATTGGCCTTTTGGGATCAAGGGCCAATGCCATGGCAGTCTCAGCAAGAAGAGCATTGTGGATTCATCAATGGAATGCTGAGGCTGACTCTAAGAAGGCGATGGAGTCGTTAACGTTTAACGGTAGTGTCTTGTTTGGTGACGGCCTCACTGACCTGGTATCTACGGCTACCGCGGGTAAGGCGACATTTTTACCTTATGTTGCTGCACAACAGAAGAAAACGCCCCTCTATCAGATGCTGTCCTTTCGGCCCAATAAATATAGGAAAGGACGAGGGTCCTCCTTCCTTGCTGCGAGAGGAAGGGGAAAAAGGTCACAGGCTGTGGCAAGTTCCCAAGAGCAGAAGTCCTCTCCGGCTTCTACCAAATCCACCGCATGACGCTGGGGCTCCTCTGCGGGAGTCCGCACCAGTGGGGGCACGTCTGAGGCTCTTCAGTCAGGTCTGGGTGCACTCGGACCTGGATCCTTGGGTATTAGAAATAGTAACCCAGGGGTACAAATTAGAGTTCCAGGACATGCCCCCTCACCGATTTTTCAAATCAGCCTTGCCAGCTTCTCTTCCAGAAAGAGAGGTGGTATGCGCTGCGATACTAAAGCTGTGTCAAAATCAAGTCATTGTCACGGTACCCCCGTCACAACAGGGGGGGGGTTTATTCGAGTCTGTTCGTGGTACCAAAGCCGAATGGCTCGGTCAGACTGATTCTGAACCTAACATCTCTCAATTTCTTTCTAAAAAGTTTCAAATTCAGGATGGAATCTCTCCGAGCAGTGATCTCCAGTCTGGAGGAGGGCGATTTTATGGTGTCGGTCGACATAAAGGATGCCTACTTACACGTTCCCATATATCCTCCACATCAGGCATACCTGAGGTTTGCTGTTCAGGATTGTCATTACCAATTTCAGACGTTGCCGTTTGGTCTGTCCACGGCTCCGAGGATTTTCACCAAGGTTATGGCGGAAATAATGGTTCTCCTGCGCAAGCAGAGAGTCACAATTATCCCGTACTTGGACGATCTCCTGATAAAGGCGAGATCCAAGGAACAATTGCTGAAAAACGTTGCACTCTCTCTGACGATTCTGCAACAACATGGTTGGCTCCTAAACTTGCCAAAATCACAGTTGGTTCCGATGACACGGTTGTCGTTCCTGGGTATGATTCTGGATACAGAATTACAGAGAATTTTTCTTCCAGTGGAAAAGGCTCTGGAAATACAGAACATGGTAAAACGGATTCTGAAACCGGCAAGAGTGTCGATTCTTCAATGCACTCGGTTGCTGGGGAAGATGGTGGCGGCCTATGAGGCCATTCAGTATGGCAGGTTCCATGCCAGGGTGTTTCAGTGGGACCTGCTGGACTAGTGGTCCGGGTCTCACCTGGACATGTACCGGAAAATATTCCTATCTTCCAGAACCAGGATCTTCCTTCTGTGGTGGCTGCACAGTTCTCACCTTCTGGAGGGACGCAGGTTCGGGATTCAGGATTGGATCCTGGTGACCACAGATGCAAGTCTCCGAGGCTGGGGAGCAGTCACACAGGGGAGAAATTTTCAGGGAAAATGGTCAAGCCAGGAAGCTTGTCTTCACATAAACATTCTGGAATTAAGCATAAACCACCAGGGCGGAACAAGGAGCAGAGCGGCAATGGCCGAGGCCTCGAGAATTCTTCGCTGGGCGGAAAAACATGCAAGCGCTCTGTCAGCGGTGTTCATTCTAGGAGTGGACAACTGGGAAGCAGACTTCCTCAGCAGACACGATCTCCATCCAGGAGAGTGGGGTCTTCATCAAGAGGTCTTTGCAGAAGTGACAAGTCGTTGGGGAATACCTCAAATAGACATGATGGCGTCCCACCTCAGCAAGAAACTTCAGAGATATTGTTCCAGGTCAAGGTACCCTCAAGCGATGGCTGTGGACGCCCTAGTGACACCGTGGGTGTTTCCGTCGATATGTGTTCCCTCCACTTCCACTCATTCCAAAGGTGATAAAGATCATAAGGAGAACAAGGGTTCTGGCGATACTCATTGTTCCAGACTGGCCAAGGAGGGCCTGGTATCCAGATCTTCAGGAGTTGCTCGTAGAAGATCCCTGGCCTCTTCCTCTACGAGAGGACCTGTTACAACAGGGTCCGTGCGTGTATCACGACTTACCGCTGCTGCATTTGACGGCGGGGCGGTTGAACGCCAAATCCTAGCCCGGAAGGGTATTCCCAGTGAAGTCATTCCCACACTTCTTCAGGCTAGAAAAGAAGTAACGGCAAAGCATTACCACCGTATTTGGAGAAAATATGTGTCTTGGTGTGAATCCAAGAAGGCTCCTACGGAGGAATTTCAGCTGGGGCGTTTACTTCATTTTTTACAAGCTGGTGTGGATGCGGGCCTAAAGTTGGGCTCAATTAAAGTACAAATTTCGGCCTTATCAATTTTCTTTCAGAAAGAATTGGCCTCCCTTCCAGAAGTTTAGACCTTCGTGAAAGGCGTACTACACATCCAACCTCCCTTTGTGGCGCCATGGGATCTGAATGTGGTGTTGCAGTTCCTGCAATCTCATTGGTTTGAACCTTTGCGTAAGGTTGAGTTTAAGTTCCTTACTTGGAAAGTAGTCATGTTGTTGGCCTTGGCGTCCGCAAGGCGGGTCTCTGAATTGGCGGCTTTGTCTCACAAAAGTCCCTATTTAATCTTCCATGCTGATAGAGCGGAGTTGAGAACTCGTCAGCAATTTTTGCCAAAGGTGGTTTCATCGTTTCACGTAAACCAGCCTATTGTGGTACCTGTGGCTACTGACGCTTTGATGGAATCTAAGTCCCTCGATGTGGTCAAAGCTTTGAAAATCTATGTCGCCAGAACAGCTCAAATTAGGAAAACAGAGGCTCTGTTTGTCCTGTGGGCTCCCAACAAGATTGGGGCTCCTGCTTCCAAGCAGACTATTGCTCGTTGGATCTGTAATACGATTCAGCAAGCTCACTCTACGGTAGGATTGCCGTTACCAAAATCTGTGAAGGCCCATTCTACTAGGAAGGTGGGCTCATCCTGGGCAGCTGCCCATGGGGTCTCGGCAGTACAGCTTTGCCGAGCGGCTACGTGGTCGGGATCAAACACCTTTGCGAAGTTTTACAAGTTTGATACCTGGCTGAGGAGTACCTCTTGTTTGGTCAATCGGTGCTGCAGAGTCATCCGCACTCTTCCGCCCGTTCTAGAGCTTTGGTATAAACCCCATGGTTCTTGAAGCATACCCAGCATCCTCTAGGACGTATGAGAAAATAGTATTTTAATACCTACCGGTAAATCCTTTTCTCTTAGTCCGTAGAGGATGCTGGGAGCCCGTCCCAGTGCGGCCTGTACCTGCAGTTGGTTGTAGTTACGCTCATGTTGAGTTAAGTTCAGTCAGTCCGTGACTACTGTTGGTCACGCCGTTGCATGCGTTGTTGTTGAATGCCATGTTGTACGGCGTGGTTTGAGGTGTGAGCTGGTATGTATCTCACCTTAGTTAAAACGTTAAATAAATCCTTTCCTCGAAATGTCCGTCTCCCTGGGCACAGTTCCTATAACTGGAGTCTGGAGGAGGGGCATAGAGGGAGGAGCCAGTTCACACCCATTTAAAGTCTTAAAGTGCCCATGTCTCCTGCAGATCCCGTCTATACCCCATGGTTCTTGAAGCATCCCCAGCATCCTCTACGGACTAAGAGAAAAGGATTTACCGGTAAGTATTAAAATCCTATTTTTGCATACAATGTTTCACATGCGCTCCCATTCAGTGCTCCGGGATACAATGTATCCTTGGTGCAGCAGTGACAATCTCTGGATCCAGTGCGATGCGCATGAGACCGCACATCGGGTCAGAATCGGAAGTAAAGGACACAAGATTTGACACTTTTCACCCGGTGGGTCAAAATCATGTAGAAAAGGGCCAAATCGTACTAGTGTATGGGGCCTTAATAGTTTGGAATTTGTTAGAACAGAGGCCTGTGCGGTGAGAAATGCAAGTGATCTCCCAGAATCTGTATTTGGAGATTCCCTTCATAATTCAATATACAGCGTCTATTTTGTGGCCCCACAATAGCGACATGTATCCAGTAGCTAGGTTTCTAGTAATGGGATAGCCAACTGCACAGTGTTAGTCGGATACCCTCTCCAATTTGGAATATCTGAAATTATTGTTGAGAGGGGTTACCTCCTACCATACTATACATAGCAGGAAACGGGGGGGAAAGGGTAGTGAACATGTGCACTGATACGGTCCACCCTTTGCTCTTTTTTTCGTCCATGAGCTAGGCTTGGTCAGGCAACCTGAAGACTGTCTGACAGCTTAGTACTGTGTGTCTATGTGTTAGTATAACGTTTGGTGTGATGGGTGAGATCTGCCAGACACAAGGAACTGAAGGCTGCGTATTACTAATAGATGGGAGGAAGAGGTGCTTGGGGGGAACTTGCACTATTACAGGTTGTGTGGCAGACCTTGTCTAGATGACCTTTTGCCTTTTCAAGTCAGCTACAATTTGTGAAACTGGTTTTCCTAGAGGATGCTGGGGTTCACATTAGTACCATGGGGCATAGACGGGTCCACTAGGAGCCACTGGCACTTTAAGAGTTTGAGAGTGTGGGCTGGCTCCTCCCTCTATGCCCCTCCTACTAGACTCAGTTTAGAGAATGTGCCCGGAGGAGCCGGTCACAGCTAGGGGAGCTCCTAGAGCTTCTTTAGTTTTATTTTTTTCTAAGAGTTATTTAGGCACAGGGAGGCTGCTGGCAACAGCCCCCCTGCTTCGTGGGACTTAGGGGGGGAGTAGTGTCTGCCCTGCAGGTCTGAGCCACTATCTCCGCTGACAGGACACTGAGCTCCTGAGGGTGATGATCGTTAGCAGCCCCAGGCGACCGCTCACTCCTGCAGCATGCCGCCACCCCCTAACAGAGCCAGAAGATTCCGGTGGCGAGTGAGTCACCGGCCCCCCTGACAAGCGGGAAGCCGGTGTGAAGATGGCGGCAACAGGGAAGGAGCGCAGTATTAACTGCGCTCCGGAGGCTCAGCGGTACATAGTGCGGCGCTGTGAGGGGCGCCCTGAGCCAGCGCCTATGCCCTACACTGGTCGCAAGCCTTTCAGAGACTGCGGTCACACTGCCAGCAACAATCCTCAGGCCAGTATAAAGCACTGAAGAGCAGACCCAGCAGCGTTCAGCGCCATTTTCCTGCCTGCAGATCCCCTACAGACATGCTGACAGGGAGAGCTGTCCCTTCAAGCAACTCCAGCTATCCTGTGCGGTACCAGGGAATTGTAGAAGGGGGGGGGGGGGGGTGAGGCTGTGTAAATACTGTGTAGTCTATTAAGGTACACAGTAAGTGCCAAGTAGTGGTATTGTATCTACCTAAGAAAGCGCTGTGTGTGGGTTGGCTCCAATCTCTGTTTCTTTGTGGCATGCTTGGGGAGAAACTGTGTCTGACATTTCCCTGTGTGTGTGTGTGTGTGTGTGTTTGTTGTCTCACATAGCCATGTCTAGGGACTCTGTCTCCTACGCTGCAGAGGACATTTCTTCTCCAGAGGAGTCCATTCCATGTGCCAGGAATGTAATGTATTATCTCAGATCCCTATTAATGAGCCTGATTGGTTGACCAATCTTAAGGGTATGAACTGTCAGATCTCTAGCTAATACTGAGACTGAAACTCAGGTTTTAAAGAAATCTATGGCGGTTTGGTCAGGTTCTGTCCCTATTCCTTCAAAATCCCCTAGAATATATACCCACAAAACCGTGCACTTGCCCAGATTATGCAAGATGACACAGATACCGACTCTGACACGGCAGTTGGTGACAGGGATGGGCTGAGGGGGGCGGCATCCCTGGCTAAGGGGGTGCAGCTCATGATTGAGGCCATTAGAGATGTGTTAATATTACTGACATAATACCTGAGCAGGTTGAGGAGGCTTACTTCAGACAATAAGAAAGCCTCGCTAACCTTCCCTGTGTCTAAAGAATTAAACGCTTTATTTGAAAAATCCTGGGAAAACCCAGAGAAAAAATTCCAGATCCCAAAAAGGGTTCTGGTTGCGTTTTCCTTCCCTGAGGAAGATAGGAAAAAATGGGGAAACCCACCCATAGTTGACGCGTTTGTTTCCAGACTGTCGAAAAAAGTGGTTTTACCTGTCCCTGGATCTACCGCTTTAAAAGAACCGGCGGATCGTAAGATGGACACTACACTCAAATCCATAAACACTGCTTCAGAGGTGGCGTTGAGGCCTACTACTGCCTGTGCATGGATCTCTAAAGCTATAGTAAAGTGGTCAGGCACATTACTGGAGGATTTGGATTCACTGGATAGAAGTGACATTGAATTATTTTTACGTAACATACAGGATTCTGCGGGGTTCATGGTGGAATCCATGAAGGACCTGGGTACGCTGACTGCAAGGATATCTTCCATGTCGGTCTCGGCTCGCAGGGGACTCTTGCTACGCCAATGATCTGCAGATGTGGAATCCAGGAGAAGTGTGGAGAACCTACCCTACACAGGTCAGGCTCTATTTGGGGAATCGTTGGATGCGTGGATTTCCTCAGCTGCACCTTCTATGAAGAAACACTTTTCTTCATCGGCATCGCAGTCCTTTTGGACCGCTAATACAAAAAAGTCCAAGCCTACTACCACCTTCTTTAGAGGTGGACGGGCAAAATCCAAAAAGCCTGCACCCGCAGGCTCCCAGGACCAGAAGCCTGCTTCTGGTACCTCAAAATCCTCAGCATGACGGTGGACCACACAGCCTGGAGGACGGGCTGGTGGGGGCGAGACTCAGACGTTTCAGCCACGTCTGGATGTCGTCCGGCCTGGGTACAGGATATTGTGTCCCAAGGGTACAGACTGGAGTTTCAAGAGACCCCACCTCACCGATTCTTCAAATCAGGCTTGACAGACGCTGTCCTACTGGAAGCTATCCAGAAATTGGAACGGTCAGAGGTCATTGTCCCAGTTCTACCTCATAGGCACAACGTGGGTTACTATTCAAAGCTTTTTGTGGTACCGAAACCGGATGGTTCAGTCAGACCAATTTTGAACTTGAAATCGTTAAACCCTTATCTAAGGGAGTTCAAATTCAAAATGGAGTCTCTGAGAGCTGTGATCTCAGGTCTGGAGGAGGGGGAGTTTCTGGTATCCTTAGATATCAAGGATACATATCTCCACATTCCAATTTGGCCTCAGCACCAGGCTTATCTCAGATTATCACTGTGAGACAGTCACTATCAGTTTCAGGCGCTGCCATTCGGTCTCTCCACGGCACCGAGGGTGTTAACCAAGGTGATGGCAGAGATGGTTCTTCTCTGCAGACAGGAAGTGAACATAATTCCATACCTGGACGATCTGCTGATAAAGGAGTCGTCCAGGGAGAAGCTGTTGCAGTCCATTGCTCTCACGACTCATCTGCTCAGGGTCCATGGTTGGATCCTGAACCTTCCAAGGTCACATTTGGAGCCGACAAGGAGATTGTCTTTCCTGGGGATGATCCTCGACACAGAAGTGCAGAGGGTGTTTCTGCCAGTGGAGAAAGCGTTGGTGATACAATGAATGGTCCGGGATGTCCTGAAGCCAGCCCGGGTATCGATTCATCAGTGCATTCGTATTCTGGGTAAGATGGTTGCCTCTTACGAGGCTCTGCTGTTCGAAAGGTTCCATGCTCGATCCTTCCAATTGGATCTCCTGGACAAGTGGTCGGGTTCTTAGCTACACTTGCATCTGAGGATACGTCTGTCGCCAAAAGCAAGGATTTCACTCCTCGAGGGGGGGGGGCTACAAATGCCTCACCTTCTGGAGGGCCGCATGTTTGGGATTCAGGACTGGATCCTTCTAACCACGGATGCAAGTCGCTGGGGCGCAGTCACTCAGGGGAAAACCTTCCAAGGAAGGTGGTCAAGCTTGGAATCCGGTCCTCCAATAAACATTCTGGAATTAAGAGCCGTGTACAACGGTCTTCTACAAGCGCCACATCTTCTGGAAGATCAGGCCATTCAGGTTCAATCGGACAATGTGACGACAGTGGCTTACATAAACCGACAAGGCGGAACGAAGAGCAGAGCTGCAATGTCAGAGGTAACAAAAATCATCCTCTGGACGGAAAAGCACGCGGTGGCGCTGTCAGCAATCTTTATTCCGGGAGTGGACAACTGGGAAGCAGACTTCCTCAGGAGAGTGGGGTGTCCATCCAGAGGTGTTCACGGAGGTGACAAATCTTTGGGGGTTCCTCAAATAGACATGGCATCCCACCTCAACAAATAACTTTGGAGGTATTGCTCCAGGTCAAGAGATCCGCAGGCAGTGGCGGTGGATGCCCTGGTAACTCCCTGGGTGTTCCAGTCAGTGTACGTATTTCCTCCACTTCCACTATTTCCAAGAATCCTAAAGCTCATAAGGTGAACAGGAGTTCATGCAATCCTCATTGCTCCGGACTGGCCAAGAAGGGCTTGGTACGCGGATCTTCTGGATCTACTGTTAGAAGAGCCGAGGCCTCTTCCTCTTCGGGAGGACCTGCTGCAACAGTGGCCGTTCGCTTATCAAGACTTACCGCGGCTACATTTGATGGCATGGAAGTTGCACGCCAGATCTTAGCTCGGAAGGGCATTCCGAACAAGGTTATTCCTACTCTGATACAGGCTAGGAAAGGAGTAACGTCTAAACATTACCACCGCATTTGGTAAAAGTATGTTTCTTGGTGTGAATCCAAGAAGTTTCCTACGGTGGAGTTTCAACTGGGACCGTTTTCTCCTCTTCCTGCAAGCAGGTGTGGATATGGGTCTGCGGTTGGGATCCGTAAAGGTCCAGATTTCGGCCCTATCCATTTTCTTCCAGAAATAGTTGGCTTCCCTCCCTGAGGTTCAGACCTTTTTGAAAGGGGTTCTGCACATCCAGCCTCCCTTTGTGCCACCTACGGCACCCTGGGATCTTAACGTGCTGTTACACTTCCTCCAATCAGATTGGTTCGAACCTCTACCGGAGGTTGATGTCAAGTTTCTCACGTGGAAGGCTGTCACTTTGTTGGCCTTAGCTTTTGCTAGACGTGTGTCGGAGTTGGGGGCTTTGTCTTGTAAGAGCCCCTACTTGATCTTCCATGAAGATAGAGCTGAGCTCCGGACACGTCAGCAGTTCCTTCCAAAGGTTGTGATGGCATATCATATCAACCAACCTATTGTGGTGCCAGTTGCTACTGACTCCTCAATTTCATCAAAGTCCTTGGATGTTGTAAGGGCTCTGAAAATCTATGTGAAGAGGACCGCTCATCACAGAAAATCGGACTCTTTGTCCTGTATGATCCCAAGAAACTTGGGTGTCCTGCTTCCAAGCAGACTATCTCTCGCTGGATCAAGTCCACTATCCAGCATGCATGTCCTACATCGGTTAAGGCCCACTCTACTCGTAAGGTGGGTTCTTCTGGGGCGGCTGCCCGGGGTGTCTTGGCTGTACAGCTTTGCCGAGCGGCTACTTGGTCTGGGTCGAACACGTTTGCTAAGTTCTACAAGTTCGATACTTTGGCCTCTGAGGACCTTAAGTTTGGTCAATCGGTTCTGCAGGAGCCTCCGCGCTCTCCCTCCCATTCTGGGAGCTTTGGTACATCAAAAAAGAAGAAAAAGAGACTCGTTTTTTGGGGGGCACTCATTGAAAACGAGAGTCTTATTCTTCTTTTTTGGTACACTATTGCTTACTCTCAGGGGTGCACCTCCACATGAGTTATTGTTATAGTACCCTTCAGTGAAGGACGTAATTTCAAACTGTTGTGGTTTTTCCAATTCATTCAGCGGTATATTATATCTCACCACCTGTGCTCAAGTTTCCCCCATCCCTTTCCTCCCCCCATATCAAAGCTTTGGTACATCCCCAGCATCCTCTAGGACGTAAGAGAAAATAGAATTTTAATTACCTACTGGTAAATCCTTTTCTCGTAATCCGTAGAGGACGCTTCGTGATCCTGCAGTGGTTACTTAGTTCAGTACTGTTTTGTTACTTGGTTAAGTAATCTTGTTCAGCCGTTGCTGATGTTTCAAGCTAGTCAGCTTGGTTTGCCTTGTATGTGTGAGCTGGTGTGAATCTCGCCACTATCTGTGTAAAATCCTTCTCTCGAAGATGTCCGTCTCCTCAGGCACAGTTTCTATACTGAGTCTGGTAGGAGGGGCATAGAGGGAGGAGCCAGCCCACAGTGGCTCCTAGTGGACCCGTCTATACCCCATGGTACTAATGTGGACCCCAGCATCCTCTACGGACTACGAGAAAAGGATTTACCGGTAGGTAATTAAAATCCTATTATTTCCCCGTCACAGTGAAGCAGTTTCATTGGTTAATAGCAGAACCACTATGGTGGGACAGGACAGCATTGGCACTGACGGGGCGAACCATCCATTTAGAGCGCTTCACAGAAAATCGCCGACGTCTGACGCTGTTCTTGGTGCTGCTTGTGTTCCCCGTGATCATTTTACTTTGCTTATTGTCTGCTCTGGGCCTCATAGTGCCAATGACCCTTTAGTTTTAGTTGTTTGTGTTTTCAATCCACTATACAGTAGGCTGAAAACACAGAAATTCCTGGTAAACTGCAATTAACACTGTGCCCACTAGGGGGAGCTCAGACAGTCTAGGAATGAGACTATTGCTGTCTCTCCTGATTGCACAAATGCCATTTGCCTTACATATTCCTTATCTGGTTTTTGCTGCTATCAGGGAAGGTTGCGAGCAGTGTGATAGGAAAGGTGTTCTCCCTTCCTGTCTGATCGGTCCAGTGCGGCACGGCTCTGCAGTGGTAGCAGGCTGCCTCCCCTCCTGGCATCCGTTCAAGGCACACAACAAGCTGTGTCCTTGAGATGCACTTCAGTGTCCAGATTGAATGAATGTTTAACCTCCACTGCAGGTGGGAGGCAAGGAAGCGGCTCCAGCTCTCTAATCACATTGCAGGCTGCTGGGGTGGGATGGAGGACTGCTAACCCTTTCTGTGCCGCAGTCCAGCGTGTTTCTCATGCGCAGGCGGTAAATGATATGCGCAAACATTACATTTCTCCCAGTTGTATTTATTAACCTGGGAAAAGTAATGTCATTTATTAATAGGGGCTCATTGGGGCTGCTGCAGAGTTGAGAGTGCGTCCGGTATCTTGATCGAATTCGCACTGCGCATGCGCCAAAGATGGGCGCACGCAGCTACCGCCTATGGGTCATGCGCATTTCAGGCACTTTTTTGCGCTTACGACTGGATAGCAGAATGTGGGTGCGGTTGGGCGCTATCACCAGTGAGCTAATGCGTCCTTTCTTCTGAGCAACGTGCGCCCAGTTTACTTCCAGTTCTGCGTCAGGCGCATTATCTTACCTTTTGGGCACCAAAACGTATTGTTATAAGTTAATGGGAAGTGGGATCCACCAAACGGAGTGTCCTGGTGGAGTGAAACCAAATGCTATTAGTGGTCAATTCAATTAGGCGTGATGTGCCTCATGCCCGGCTGCGCACCTGTTTGCCAGTGACGGCAGCCATTGCATCATTGATTTTCCTGTGGGCCTCTGTGGGTGTGAGAAGTAACCGGGGATGTGGAAGATGGATGGCACATCACAGCTAATTGAATTGACCCCATAATGTCTCCCCACAAACAAAGGCTTCTAAGAAATCTGCGGAATGGAATTCGACCGCCGTACTGGGGGGGGCTGAATCAGACCTGATAAACGCACAGCAGCGATCAAGTCTGAATTGTGCATGCGCCGGCGCATGGCGGACAGCCGACGGCTGTCTTAGCTTTGCGATCACCTCTGCCTGATTGACAGGCAGAGGTGGGAGGGGGCGGGATGGCGGCGTTTAGGGGGGGGCGCGGCAGCGTTGGGGGGAGGGGGGGCGCGGCGGCTGCGTGACATCACAGCAGCCGCTACGACCCGGGCTGCGACGAGTAGCTCCCTGCCAGCGGGCAGGAGCTGCGCTGGCAGGGAGCTACTCTTCCAGTACAATAGCATCGCTGCTGTGCGATGCTTTTGTACGTGTGCGGGGTCGTCCCTGACATGCGGGGTGGACTAGCCCTGAGCTGGGCGTCCCCCCGCATGTCAGGGAAGCTGATCGTAGATGTGTTAAATTTATCACATCTACGATCAGGTCTGAATCTCACCCCCTGGGTACGCAGAACATTTCTTGTGGATTGTAATACTTTACCAATATTTTAGGCTTTTAGCTTTTTGCCAGGGAAGACCACATGCGACTAGACGCCATCTGCCACCATCCGTGAGTTTAAAAATACCAGTTCTTATGGGACTTTCCAGGTCCGCGTTGGCTCTTAGATGAGAGTTGTGGTTTTATGGAGAGAATAAATGCAGAGGAATTCCATCTGAGTCGTATCAGAGCCTTTAACACGTTGGATGGCTGAACGGCGTTTCATATAGAGATAAGTGTCACAACATTCCGTCAGTGTACCAAGGGGTATATTCAATTAGGGTCGAAAACTGCCGTCTGTCGAAAAGACGGCAGTTTTCGCCTTTTTAAGGTCGAATAGTGATTCGACCTATTCAGTCCCTGCAGTTTTTATTCGACAAGTCGTGGAATTCGACTTGTCGAATAGTACGATCATCTCAGTCCGACATTAGACCCATAGAAGGAGGAGGGGGGGGGGGGGGGAGAGCCGCAGGCATACAGGGGTGAGCAGCGCTGCAGCAGGATGTCTCACAGCCGCGCCGCTCACGGCAGCATCCACCCGGCTCCAGCAAGTGAGGTCACGCTTGCTGGAGCCGGGTGGACACTGCCGTGAGGTCTGGCGGCTGTGAGACACCCTTCTGCAGCGCTGCTTTCCTCCGTCTGCCCGATTCTCTCCCCGCTGGTCTCCCCCCTCTCCTCCCTCTCCGGTCCCTCATCTCAATTCGACTTTTTAAAAGTCGAATTGAGATGAGATTGAATAGGGGTTGTCGGATCCATTCCGACAAATGCATGTCGGAATGGATCTGACCCTAATTGAATATACCCCCAAGAGTGTCCTACGTCTACTACCACTTCAAACTTGGATACACACAGCCTCCCAGAGGTTGGAGGAGCTGAAATACTTTGTGCGTCTGGCACAATTATAATGTTCTAGGCTGTTGTATACACGCCCAGTATTTGCTTTCATGTGTTTTGAAAAATATGCACTCTCTTCCTAGATAAATGGACCTAAGAACTAATGAACATCGCTGATGGGGCTTTAGTTGAGCAAAACCTACATGAAATCTTTTCTCTTGATTCCTTATCTAATGCGCTCCCCCCCTGCACAGTCCTATCTGTATTGTGCAGTGTGTACAGCTGAAGGGAGCGCGGGCTGCAGACCTGGGATAATTACCCTCTTATTTCCTGTCTCTTTGCAGGTGCGAGTGAAGCCTGATAAGACAGGAGTGGTGACCGATGGCGTCAAACACTCCATGAATCCGTTCTGCGAGATTGCCGTGGAAGAGGCTGTCAGGCTAAAGGAGAAGAAGATAGTCAGTGAAATTATCGCAGTCAGCTGTGGCCCTCAGCAATGTCAGGTAACAAGACCGCAGAGCGTCTCTAATTGCTGCTATTATCTGGGGGCCCCCCGGCTGTCACCATTGTGTACATTACATTGCTCATCATTAATAATCATTGATCTTATCTGGGGCCCCTGCAATGTTGGTATGTACAGTAGATTGCATATAATCGGGGACATTATCTGTGGCCCCCCACAGTGTCCGGTGTGTAGATTGCACATAATTAGTAACCATTGATCTTATCTGTGGCCCCTGCAGTGATGGTATGTACAGTAGATTGCACGTCACTCCTTAATGATGTTAGATGTGCACCCCACCTCTTCCCTGCAATGTCTGGTATGGAAAGTGCACAAGGGTTCCGATTATTGATCTTCTCAGGGGACATTGTTTTGCTGTAACTTTGTTTCAGTTCTTATATTTCAGTGCTTTTGTTACTGAATTTCCTGTTCTCTCTGTATCTTTACCAATGAGCTTCTGCTGTTCCTGTCCTACTGACTAGACTTGGGCACTCAGCCTAGTCGTGCATGCAGATATCCAACACTCGCCGCCCGGGACTCTCGCCAACTCCACCTCTGCGCTAGCCGCTGTTAGTAATACTGTTGTGTCAAGTGGCCACCTTTTAGTTTTGCTGTGCAGAGCATAACAGGAGATGTTAATGCTAAAACATGTGCCCACGTTCCTAATAATTCCTTATCCCCTGTCTTTTGAACCATCCAAATGTTGCCGAAGTAAAAGGAAAACAAACTGTGATGTGTAGGGTTAACCCTGACTGCAGATCCGCAACAGCGGATAACTGGTACCTGGTAATGCAATGTTCTGTTGGCATTGTTACTGAGAGATAGAGGAAATGAGAGGCCCCGGTACAACAGACATCGTTCCATCTATCTGATGAGTGGCAATGCGTGTTATGGGTGATTTAGATATAAAGGCTATTTTCTCAGCTAAGAGATATTCAGAGGTAAGTGTCATTAGCCTGGAACGGCTTCATTGCTTGTCGCTCTTTTAGTGCGGAGAGCTTGTCTCATCTCGTTTTATCTTCCCTCTGCCTATTATAGTTGTAAAGATGTGTAATTCTTACCTATATTTTTATCATTCATACAGTGATTTACAATCGCAAAGTGGTTTTTGCTATATTGCAATAATCACAAGTTTTTAACCCAATCAGGGGTTCTTTGGTAACGGACAATTATACTACAGTTACAGTATATTCAGACGTAGTTGGCATTTTATTAAGCACCGCTTTCTAGTACTGGGTAGGTTCTCAGTGTGCCCCCAGAACTCCCTGAATTCTTTGTGACCTGGCTTAAACAAGGAGCTAGAAAGACCCCTTATAGATTGAGGTTCACAGTGACATTATAGCATTGCACACTTGCTGCAGATTAGGCGGCTGCACAGTTTTGCTACAGTTCTCCTTTTCTTCCACTTTGTGCAAGTAATGAGCAAAGCCCTGGTGACTACGGAGGCCATTGGAGTACACTGAGCTCTTTGTCCTGGTTGTGGAACCACTGTGAGATGACATGGCGTGTTCTATAGTGTTCATTCTAGCACCCTGCACCTTTCAAAAAACGCCTGGGTTGTCACTCTGCTCTGGTGCTTCTCAGCACATTCTGGTCTGTATTTTAGTGCTGAGAATACAGAGCAGAGTGTTCTGAGAAACACCAGAGCAGTGTGCGACACCCCAGGCAGGAAAGAGGGAACTGCACATTTTTTGAAAGGTGCAGGGTGCTAGAATGAACACTATTCTATATAGACCGTTGTGCATGAAAATCCCGGGAGATCAACAGGTTCTGAGATACTCTGCCCCCCCCAGCCCAGCACCAACAATCATTCCATGGTCAAAGCCGCTTAGATCACATTTCTTCCCCGTTCTGGTGTTTGAGCAACAGCTGAACCTCCTGACCGTGTCTGCATGCTTTTATGCATTGAGTTGCTGCTACATGATTGGCTGATTAGATGCTTGCAGTAACATAAAGGTCCTATGCAATGGATTTCCCATAAGACGGACCATCTCCGTGATGAGCAAACATTTTCAGACCTATAGGAATTAATTCTAGTAGCTTGTTCTCACCCAGATTAATTATTGTAATCAGGCACCTTTATGTTGGAAGAGGAGCTACCCTATCCAGTTATTTCTCTAACGTCCTAGTGGATGCTGGGGACTCCGTCAGGACCATGGGGAATAGCGGCTCCGCAGGAGACAGGGCACAAAAAGTAAGCTTTTAGGATCACATGGTGTGTACTGGCTCCTCCCCCTATGACCCTCCTCCAAGCCTCAGTTAGGTTTTTGTGCCCGTCCGAGCAGGGTGCAATCTAGGTGGCTCTCTTAAAGAGTTGCTTAGAAAAAGTTTTTAGGTTCTTTATTTTCAGTGAGTCCTGCTGGCAACAGGCTCACTGCATCGAGGGACTTAGGGGAGAGAAGTGAACTCACCTGCGTGCAGGATGGATTGGCTTCTTAGGCTACTGGACACCATTAGCTCCAGAGGGAGTCGGAACACAGGTCTCGCCCTGGGGTTCGTCCCGGAGCCGCGCCGCCGACCCCCCTTGCAGATGCTGAAGATTGAAGAGGTCCGGAACCAGGCGGCAGAAGACTTTCAGTCTTCATCAGGTAGCGCACAGCACTGCAGCTGTGCGCCATTGTTGTCAGCACACTTCACACAGCGGTCACGGAGGGTGCAGGGCGCGGGGGGGGGGCGCCCTGGGCAGCAATGTATAATACCTGTATGGCGAAAAATACATCACATATAGCCCTTGAGGCTATATGGATGTATTTAACCCCTGCCAGATATCACAGACTCCGGAGAAGAAGCCCGCCGAAAAGGGGGCGGGGCCTATTCTCCTCAGCACACAGCGCCATTTTCCCTCACAGAAATGCTGGTGGGAAGGCTCCCATGCTCTCCCCTGCACTGCACTACAGAAACAGGGTTAAAACAGAGAGGGGGGGGCACTGATTTGGCGATATGAATATATATTAAAATGCTATAAGGGAGGAACACTTATATAAAGGTTGTCCCTGTATAATTATAGCGTTTTGGTGTGTGCTGGCAAACTCTCCCTCTGTCTCCCCAAAGGGCTAGTGGGTCCTGTCCTCTATCAGAGCATTCCCTATGTGTGTGCTGTATGTCGGTACGTGTGTGTCGACATGTATGAGGAAAATGTTGGTGAGGAGGCGGAGCAAATTGCCTGTAATGGTGATGTCACTCTCTAGGGAGTCGACACCGGAATGGATGGCTTATTTATGGAATTACGTGATAATGTCAACACGCTGCAAGCCGGTTGACGACATGAGACGGCCGGCGAACAAATTAGTACCTGTCCAGGCGTCTCAAACACCGTCAGGGGCTGTAAAACGCCCATTTACCTCAGTCGGTCGACACAGACCCAGACACGGACACTGATTTCAGTGTCGACGGTGAAGAAACAAACGTATTTTCCTTTAGGGCCACACGTTAAGGGCAATGAAGGAGGTGTTACATATTTCTGATACTACAAGTACCACAAAAAAGGGTATTATGTGGGATGTGAAAAAACTACCTGTAGTTTTTCCTGAATCAGATAAATTAAATGAAGTGTGTGATGATGCGTGGGTTTCCCCCGATAGAAAATTATTGGCGGTATACCCTTTCCCGCCAGAAGTTAGGGCGCGTTGGGAAACACCCCTTAGGGTGGATAAGGCGCTCACATGCTTATCAGAACAAGTGGCGGTACCATCTACAGATAGGGCCGTACTTAAGGAGCCAGCTGATAGGAGGCTGGAAAATATCCTAAAAAGTATACACACACATGCTGGTGTTATACTGCGACCAGCGATTGCCTCAGCCTGGATGTGCAGAGCTGAGGTGGCTTGGTCGGATTCCCTGACTAAAAATATTGATACCCTTGACAGGGACAGTATTTTATTGACTATAGAGCATTTAAAGGATGCATTTCTATATATGCGAGATGCGCAGAGGGATATTTGCACTCTGGCATCAAGAGTAAATGCGATGTCCATATCTGCAAGAAGATGTTTATGGACACGACAGTGGTCAGGTGATGCAGATTCCAAACGGCACAAAGATGTATTGCCGTATAAAGGGGAGGAATTATTTGGGGTCGGTCCATGGGACCTGGTGGCCACGGCAACTGCTGGAAAATCCACCGTTTTTTACCCTAAGTCACATCTCTGCAGAAAAAGACACCGTCTTTTCAGCCTCAGTCCTTTCGTCCCTATAAGAATCATATCTGCCCAGGGATAGAGGAAAGGGAAGAAGACTGCAGCAGGCAGCCCATTCCCAGGAACAGAAGCCCTCCACCGCTTCTACCAAGTTCTCAGCATGACGCTGGGACCGTACAGGACCCCTGGATCCTACAAGTAGTATCCAAGGGGTACAGATTGGAATGTCGAGACGTTTCCCCCTCGCAGGTTCCTGTAGTCTGCTGTACCAATGTCTCCCTCCGACAGGGAGGCAGTATTGAAAACAATTCACAAGCTGTATTCCCAGCAGGTGATAATAAAATTACCCCTCCTACAACAAGGAAAGGGGTATTATTCCACACTATATGGTGGTACTGAAGCCAGAAGGCTAGGTGAGACCTATTCTAAATCTGAAATATTTGAACACTTACAAAGGTTCAAATCCAGATGCAGTCACTCAGAGCAGTGATAGCGAACCGGGAAGAAGGGGACTATATGGTGTCCCGGGACATCAGGGATGCTTACCTCCATGTCCCAAAATTTGCCTTTCTCACCAAGGGTACCTCAGGTTCGTGGTACAGAACTGTCACTATCAGTTTCAGACGATGCCGTTGGATTGTCCAAGGCACCCCGGGTCCTTACCAAGGTAATGACCGAAATGAGGATTCGTCTTCAAAGAAAATGGACGACCTCCTGATAAGAACAAGGTCCAGAGAACAGTTGGAGGTCGGAGTAGCACTATCTCAAGTAGTTCTACGACAGCACGGGTGGATTCTAAATATTCCAAAACCGCAGTTGTTCCGACGACACGTCTGCTGGTCCTAGGGATGATTCTGGACACAGTCCAGAAAAAGGTGTTTCTCCCAGAGGAGAAAGCCAGGGAGTTATCCGAGCTAATCGGGATCCTCCTAACACCAGGAAAAGTGTCAGTGCATCATTGCACAAGAGTCCTGGTAAAAATGGTGGCTTATTACGAAGCGATTCCATTCGGCAGATTTCACGCAAGAACTCTTCAGTGGGATCTGCTGGACAAATGGTCCGGATCGCATCTTCAGATGCATCAGCGGATAACCCTATATCCAAGGACAAGGGTGTCTCTCCTGTGGTGATTACAGAGTGCTCATCTTCTAGAGGGCCGCAGATTCGGCATTCAGGATTGGATGCTGGTGACCACGGAGGCCAGCCTGAGAGGCTGGGGAGCAGTCACACAGGGAAAAAATTTCCAGGGAGTGTGATCAAGTCTGGAGAATTCTCTCCACATAAATATACTGGAGCTAAGAGCAAATTTATAATGCTCTAAGCTTAGCAAGACCTCTGCTTCAAGGTCAGCCGGTATTGATCCAGTGGGATAACATCACGGCAGTCGCCCACGTAAACAGAAAGGGCGGCACAAGAAGCAGGAGGGCAGTGGCAAAACTGCAAGGATTTTTCGCTAGGCGGAAAATCATGTGATAGCACTGTCAGCAGTGTTCATTCCGGGAGTGGACGACTGGGAAGCAGACTTCCTCAGCAGGCACGACCTCCACCCGGGAGAGTGGGAACTTCATCGGGAAGTTTTCCGCATGATTGTGAACCGTTGGGAAAGACCAAAGGTGGACATGATGGCGTCCCGCCCGAACAAAAAACGGGACAGGTATTGCGCCAGGTCACGAGACCTTCAGGCGATAGCTGTGGACGTCCTGGTAACACCGTGGGTGTAACAGTCGGTGTATGTGTTCCCTCCTCTGCTTCTCATAACCAAGGTATTGAGAATTATAAGACGTAGAGGAGTAAGAACTATACTCGTGGCTCCGGATTGGCCAAGAGGGACTTGGTACCCGGAACTTCAAGAGATGCTCACAGAGGACTAATGGCCTCGGGAGCTAAGAAGGGACTTGCTTCAGCAAGTACCATGTCTGTTCCAAGACTTACCGCGGCTGCGTTTGACGGCAGGGCGGTTGAACGCCGGATCCTAAGGGAAAAGGCATGTCGGAAGAGGTCATACCTACCCTGGTCAAAGCCAGGAAGGAGGTGACCGCACAACGTTATCACCACATGTGGTGAAAATATGTTGCGTGGGTGAGGCCAGGAAGGCCCCACGAAGAAATTTCAACTAGGTCGATTTCTGCACTTCCTGCAAACAGGAGTGTCTATGAGCCTCAAATTGGGGTCCATTAAGGTTCAAGTTTCGGCCCTGTAGATTTTCTTCCAGAAAGAATTGGCTTCGGTTCCTGAAGTCCAGACGTTTGTCAAGGGAGTATTGCATATACAGCCCCTTTTGTGCCTCCAGTGGCACCGTGGGATCTCAACGTAGTGTTGGGATTCCTCAAATCATATTGGTTTGAACCGCTCAAATCTGTGGATTTGAAATATCTCACATGGAAAGTGACCATGCTGTTGGCCCTGGCCTCGGCCAGGCGATTGTCAGAATTGGCGGCTTTGTCTTACAAAAGCCCATATTTAATTTTCCATTCGGACAGGGCAGAACTGCGGACTTGTCCCCAGTTTCTTCCTAAGGTGGTGTCAGCGTTTCACCTGAAACAACCTATTGTGGTGCCTGCGGCTACTAGGGACTTGGAGGACTCCAAGTTGCTAGACGTTGTCAGGGCCCTGAAATATATATATATATATATATATATATATATATATATCTATATATCTATATATCTATATATCTATATATCTATATATCTATATATCTATATATCTATATATCTATATATCTATATATCTATATATCTATATATCTATATATCTATATATCTATATATCTATATATCTATATATCTATATATCTATATATCTATATATCTATATATCTATATATCTATATATCTATATATCTATATATCTATATATCTATATATCTATATATCTATATATCTATATATCTATATATCTATATATCTATATATCTATATATCTATATATCTATATATCTATATATCTATATATCTATATATCTATATATCTATATATCTATATATCTATATATCTATATATCTATATATCTATATATCTATATATCTATATATCTATATATCTATATATCTATATATCTATATATCTATATATCTATATATCTATATATCTATATATCTATATATCTCTATATCTCTATATCTCTATATCTCTATATCTCTATATCTCTATATCTCTATATCTCTATATCTCTATATCTCTATATCTCTATATCTCTATCTCTCTATCTCTCTATCTCTCTATCTCTCTATCTCTCTATCTCTCTATCTCTCTATCTCTCTATCTCTCTATCTCTCTATCTCTCTATCTCTCTATCTCTCTATCTCTCTATCTCTCTATCTCTCTATCTCTCTATCTCTCTATCTCTCTATCTCTCTATCTCTCTATCTCTCTATCTCTCTATCTCTCTATCTCTCTATCTCTCTATCTCTCTATCTCTCTATCTCTCTATCTCTCTATCTCTCTATCTCTCTATCTCTCTATCTCTCTATCTCTCTATCTCTCTATCTCTCTATCTCTCTATCTCTCTATCTCTCTATCTCTCTATCTCTCTATCTCTCTATCTCTCTATCTCTCTATCTCTCTATCTCTCTATCTCTCTATCTCTCTATCTCTCTATCTCTCTATCTCTCTATCTCTCTATCTCTCTATCTCTCTATCTCTCTATCTCTCTATCTCTCTATCTCTCTATCTCTCTATCTCTCTATCTCTCTATCTCTCTATCTCTCTATCTCTCTATCTCTCTATCTCTCTATCTCTCTATCTCTCTATCTCTCTATCTCTCTATCTCTCTATCTCTCTATCTCTCTATCTCTCTATCTCTCTATCTCTCTATCTCTCTATCTCTCTATCTCTCTATCTCTCTATCTCTCTATCTCTCTATCTCTCTATCTCTCTATCTCTCTATCTCTCTATCTCTCTATCTCTCTATCTCTCTATCTCTCTATCTCTCTATCTCTCTATCTCTCTATCTCTCTATCTCTCTATCTCTCTATCTCTCTATCTCTCTATCTCTCTATCTCTCTATCTCTCTATCTCTCTATCTCTCTATCTCTCTATCTCTCTATCTCTCTATCTCTCTATCTCTCTATCTCTCTATCTCTCTATCTCTCTATCTCTCTATCTCTCTATCTCTCTATCTCTCTATCTCTCTATCTCTCTATCTCTCTATCTCTCTATCTCTCTATCTCTCTATCTCTCTATCTCTCTATCTCTCTATCTCTCTATCTCTCTATCTCTCTATCTCTCTATCTCTCTATCTCTCTATCTCTCTATCTCTCTATCTCTCTATCTCTCTATCTCTCTATCTCTCTATCTCTCTATCTCTCTATCTCTCTATCTCTCTATCTCTCTATCTCTCTATCTCTCTATCTCTCTATCTCTCTATCTCTCTATCTCTCTATCTCTCTATCTCTCTATCTCTCTATCTCTCTATCTCTCTATCTCTCTATCTCTCTATCTCTCTATCTCTCTATCTCTCTATCTCTCTATCTCTCTATCTCTCTATCTCTCTATCTCTCTATCTCTCTATCTCTCTATCTCTCTATCTCTCTATCTCTCTATCTCTCTATCTCTCTATCTCTCTATCTCTCTATCTCTCTATCTCTCTATCTCTCTATCTCTCTATCTCTCTATCTCTCTATCTCTCTATCTCTCTATCTCTCTATCTCTCTATCTCTCTATCTCTCTATCTCTCTATCTCTCTATCTCTCTATCTCTCTATCTCTCTATCTCTCTATCTCTCTATCTCTCTATCTCTCTATCTCTCTATCTCTCTATCTCTCTATCTCTCTATCTCTCTATCTCTCTATCTCTCTATCTCTCTATCTCTCTATCTCTCTATCTCTCTATCTCTCTATCTCTCTATCTCTCTATCTCTCTATCTCTCTATCTCTCTATCTCTCTATCTCTCTATCTCTCTATCTCTCTATCTCTCTATCTCTCTATCTCTCTATCTCTCTATCTCTCTATCTCTCTATCTCTCTATCTCTCTATCTCTCTATCTCTCTATCTCTCTATCTCTCTATCTCTCTATCTCTCTATCTCTCTATCTCTCTATCTCTCTATCTCTCTATCTCTCTATCTCTCTATCTCTCTATCTCTCTATCTCTCTATCTCTCTATCTCTCTATCTCTCTATCTCTCTATCTCTCTATCTCTCTATCTCTCTATCTCTCTATCTCTCTATCTCTCTATCTCTCTATCTCTCTATCTCTCTATCTCTCTATCTCTCTATCTCTCTATCTCTCTATCTCTCTATCTCTCTATCTCTCTATCTCTCTATCTCTCTATCTCTCTATCTCTCTATCTCTCTATCTCTCTATCTCTCTATCTCTCTATCTCTCTATCTCTCTATCTCTCTATCTCTCTATCTCTCTATCTCTCTATCTCTCTATCTCTCTATCTCTCTATCTCTCTATCTCTCTATCTCTCTATCTCTCTATCTCTCTATCTCTCTATCTCTCTATCTCTCTATCTCTCTATCTCTCTATCTCTCTATCTCTCTATCTCTCTATCTCTCTATCTCTCTATCTCTCTATCTCTCTATCTCTCTATCTCTCTATCTCTCTATCTCTCTATCTCTCTATCTCTCTATCTCTCTATCTCTCTATCTCTCTATCTCTCTATCTCTCTATCTCTCTATCTCTCTATCTCTCTATCTCTCTATCTCTCTATCTCTCTATCTCTCTATCTCTCTATCTCTCTATCTCTCTATCTCTCTATCTCTCTATCTCTCTATCTCTCTATCTCTCTATCTCTCTATCTCTCTATCTCTCTATCTCTCTATCTCTCTATCTCTCTATCTCTCTATCTCTCTATCTCTCTATCTCTCTATCTCTCTATCTCTCTATCTCTCTATCTCTCTATCTCTCTATCTCTCTATCTCTCTATCTCTCTATCTCTCTATCTCTCTATCTCTCTATCTCTCTATCTCTCTATCTCTCTATCTCTCTATCTCTCTATCTCTCTATCTCTCTATCTCTCTATCTCTCTATCTCTCTATCTCTCTATCTCTCTATCTCTCTATCTCTCTATCTCTCTATCTCTCTATCTCTCTATCTCTCTATCTCTCTATCTCTCTATCTCTCTATCTCTCTATCTCTCTATCTCTCTATCTCTCTATCTCTCTATCTCTCTATCTCTCTATCTCTCTATCTCTCTATCTCTCTATCTCTCTATCTCTCTATCTCTCTATCTCTCTATCTCTCTATCTCTCTATCTCTCTATCTCTCTATCTCTCTATCTCTCTATCTCTCTATCTCTCTATCTCTCTATCTCTCTATCTCTCTATCTCTCTATCTCTCTATCTCTCTATCTCTCTATCTCTCTATCTCTCTATCTCTCTATCTCTCTATCTCTCTATCTCTCTATCTCTCTATCTCTCTATCTCTCTATCTCTCTATCTCTCTATCTCTCTATCTCTCTATCTCTCTATCTCTCTATCTCTCTATCTCTCTATCTCTCTATCTCTCTATCTCTCTATCTCTCTATCTCTCTATCTCTCTATCTCTCTATCTCTCTATCTCTCTATCTCTCTATCTCTCTATCTCTCTATCTCTCTATCTCTCTATCTCTCTATCTCTCTATCTCTCTATCTCTCTATCTCTCTATCTCTCTATCTCTCTATCTCTCTATCTCTCTATCTCTCTATCTCTCTATCTCTCTATCTCTCTATCTCTCTATCTCTCTATCTCTCTATCTCTCTATCTCTCTATCTCTCTATCTCTCTATCTCTCTATCTCTCTATCTCTCTATCTCTCTATCTCTCTATCTCTCTATCTCTCTATCTCTCTATCTCTCTATCTCTCTATCTCTCTATCTCTCTATCTCTCTATCTCTCTATCTCTCTATCTCTCTATCTCTCTATCTCTCTATCTCTCTATCTCTCTATCTCTCTATCTCTCTATCTCTCTATCTCTCTATCTCTCTATCTCTCTATCTCTCTATCTCTCTATCTCTCTATCTCTCTATCTCTCTATCTCTCTATCTCTCTATCTCTCTATCTCTCTATCTCTCTATCTCTCTATCTCTCTATCTCTCTATCTCTCTATCTCTCTATCCCAGATGGGACTGGCACTCTCCTGTCAGGCGTCAGGGACCTCGGTGCCTTCTGTGAAGTAGATGCAGGATTCCAGAAAGAAACAGCGGCACTCGAGGATTTGGTAAACAATACAAAGTGTATTCAAAAAAAGATTACAAGAAGCCGACGTTTCGGGGCTCACATGCCCCTTTGTCAAGGTGTTACACACCTTGACAAAGGGGCATGTGAGCCCCGAAACGTCGGCTTCTTGTAATCTTTTTTTGAATACACTTTGTATTGTTTACCAAATCCTCGAGTGCCGCTGTTTCTTTCTGGAATTATATATATATATATATATATATATATATATATATATATATATATATATATATATATATATATATATATTTTTCCAGGACGGCTGGAGTCAGAAAGTCTGACTTGCTGTTTATATTGTATGCACCCAAAAAGCTGGGTGCTCCTGCTTCTAAGCAGACTATTGCTCGTTGGATTTGTAGTACAATTCAGCTTGCACATTCTGTGGCAGGCCTGCCACAGCCAAAATCTGTAAATGCCCATTCCACAAGGAAGGTGGGCTCATCTTGGGCGGCTGCCCGAGGGGTCTCGGCTTTACAACTTTGCCGAGCAGCTACGTGGTCAGGGGGGAACACGTTTGTAAAATTCTACAAATTTGATACCCTGGCTGAGGAGGACCTGGAGTTTCTCTCATTCGGTGCTGCAGAGTCATCCGCACTCTCCCGCCCGTTTGGGAGCTTTGGTATAATCCCCATGGTCCTGACGGAGTCCCCAGCATCCACTAGGACGTTAGAGAAAATAAGATTTTACTTACCGATAAATCTATTTCTCGTAGTCCGTAGTGGATGCTGGGCGCCCATCCCAAGTGCGGATTGTCTGCATTACTTGTACATAATTATTGTTACAAAAATCGGGTTGTTATTGTTGTGGGCCATCTTTTCAGAGGCTCCTTCGTTGTTATCATACTGTTAACTGGGTTCAAATCACAGGTTGTACGGTGTGATTGGTGTGGCTGGTATGAGTCTTACCCGGGATTCAAGATCCTTCCTTATTGTGTACGCTTGTCCGGGCACAGTACCTAACTGAGGCTTGGAGGAGGGTCATAGGGGGAGGAGCCAGTACACACCATGTGATCCTAAAAGCTTACTTTTTGTGCCCTGTCTCCTGCGGAGCCGCTATTCCCCATGGTCCTGACGGAGTCCCCAGCATCCACTACGGACTACGAGAAATAGATTTATCGGTAAGTAAAATCTTATTTTTTCAGTGAAAGTCCTCCCTCTATCCCCGATACACATAAATGGCTAGGAAACTCAGGAGGAAGCCTGGCGTATAATTCTGTATATTTACCACAAATTGCAAGAGGGATTGCACAAACCAATAACTAAATCATCTGAAGAAGTAAAATCGCCTTTAAGGAAAGCTGTTCATCAAAATAAAGATAAAGAAAAACGAATTACCTGTTCAACAACAAACAAGAGTCCAGGCGAGTGTGCACTCGGGAGATGCCGAGCACACGTCGGAGCATCGGTAGATAATGTAACGTACGTATAGGGAGAGGTGCTGACTACGCAGAGCTCAGATTTATGCTGGATGCGGAGATCAGAATAAGAACCATTATGTAAGGTACACTGTAAGACATAATTACATAGAATAGACTGTACTGATAGCTGGCCCAGCGCATTTGCATAAGTAATGAGTAGCTTCCTGGGTACGTAGGGAAATATGGTTTCGTGCTGACGGAGGGGGTTGGGGTGGAGGGGTATTATTTTAATACATTAGCTGCTTCTGTTGCATGGGACACTGCACAGTATACCTAAGGGTTTAGTGGGTTTCCTAGCGCTGTAAGGAGGGCAGGGGGGTTTCCTAGCGCTGTAAGGAGGGCAGGGTGGATCTCCTAGCGCTGTAAGGAGGGCAGGGTGGATTTCCTAGCGCTGTAAGGAGGGCAGGGTGGATCTCCTAGCGCTGTAAGGAGGGCAGGGTGGATCTCCTAGCGCTGTAAGGAGGGCAGGGTGGATTTCCTAGCGCTGTAAGGAAGGCAGGGTGGATCTCCTAGCGCTGTAAGGAGGGCAGGGTGGATCTCCTAGCGCTGTAAGGAGGGCAGGGTGGATCTCCTAGCGCTGTAAGGAGGGCAGGGTGGATCTCCTAGCGCTGTAAGGAGGGCAGGGTGGGTCTCCTAGCGCTGTAAGGAGGGCAGGGTGGATCTCCTAGCGCTGTAAGGAGGGCAGGGTGGATCTCCTAGCGCTGTAGGGAGGGCAGGGTGGATCTCCTAGCGCTGTAAGGAGGGCAGGGTGGATCTCCTAGCGCTGTAAGGAGGGCAGGGTGGATCTCCTAGCGCTGTAAGGAGGGCAGGGTGCATCTCCTAGCGCTGTAAGGAGGACACGGAGGGGGTTTCCTACGCTGTTTAGAGGGCGGGGGGGGGGGGTCCTAGCGCTGTAAGGCGGGGGAGGGGGGGTTTCATAGTGCTGTTTGGAGGGCAGGTTGTATCTCCTAGCGCTGTAAGGAGGGCGGGGTGGATTTCCTAGCACTGCCATTTTCTCTAACGTCCTAGTGGATGCTGGGGACTCCGTAAGGACCATGGGGAATAGACGGGCTCCGCAGGAGACAGGGCACTTTAAGAAAGAATTAGGAATACTGGTGTGCACTGGCTCCTCCCTCTATGTCCCTCCTCCAGACCTCAGTTGGAATCTGTGCCCGGACGAGCTGGGTGCTGTGGCCGGAGAGGCTCCAGCCACGCGGAAAATGGCCGCCGCGGCACTGAAGGGGTTAACCCCTAGTGCCCGGCGCCATTTTAAAAGACAATGGGCGCTTGGCGCCAGATTTAAATGTATTGGGCGCTAGGCGCCGTGTTTAGAAATATGTTTAAAAATACTGTACTTTTTTATGATGTGCCGTGGTCCTGGACCTCTCCGGAGACCACGGCAGTGAGGGAGCTCCCCGGCGCGCTGATCAGAGAGTGCGCGCCGGGGGGAGGGGGGAGCCGCTGACCGCCAGAGTCCGGGAGCTCCGCTCCCGGCAGCGGTCAGTGCAACCCCGGGTGCACTAGCAGTGTGCGCGCCGGGGGAGAAGGGGACTGCTGCAGCCGGGAGATCAGCTCCCGCTGCAGCCGTCGGGTGTGCGCCGCCGGAGTCCGGGAGCTCCGCTCCCGGCAGCGGTGAGCACAGCCCCCCCGGCGCACTGAGCTGTGTGCGCGCCGGGGGGGGGGGGGGGGGGGGGAGACGGAGAGCCTCAGCCCAGCACGGGTGGCCAGCCGCAGCAGCCGGGACGGACGTCCCGGGCTGCTGGCCGGCGAGGGGGGGCTGCGCCGCAGCCCGGCTCCCCGCCGGACGCTGCGGCGAGACACCACGGATCCAGCGCCGCATACACGGGACCGGGCTAGCCGCCCCCCTGCGCGGCGAGGCCACCACAGGCGCCGCTCATGGGGGACCGGGCTAGCCGGCTCCCTAGCGGCGGGGGGATGATCAGGTTGGTAAGTGCTGGGGTCCTCACCTCAGCGCTGCAACAAACCAGAGTCTCGGCGGCCGGGACAAGTGTCCCGGACCGCCGGGCTTCGGTACAGGGGGGTGCGCCGCTGCGTGCGGCAAGGCCACAAAGTTAGTGCCACACTGGGGGGACAGGGAGAGCCAGCTCCCTGGACCCCAGTGGCAGGCAGGCAGGCTGGAGGGTGGGGAAAGCCAGCCCCATACCTCCAGCACTGAGAGAGCCCTAGCAGCCAGGCTGCAGGGCTAGGGGAGCCAGCACAGACAGGGTCCTAGCAGCCAGGCTGCAGGACTAGGACACAGTATTCCACAAACCAGACATTGTGTAGAAAATAATAAGAAAGTACAGTGTGTTGTAAGGCACTGCAGTGCCTAGGTATGTGGAGCCTGTGCAGGCTCAGAGTGTATTTAAATGTATAACATGTACAGTGTGATTTAAATGTAATGTATTTAAAGGTAAATTGCACTTACTTGGTTGTGTGTCCCAGGAGGGGGGAATCCATGGCTGTGCAGGCTGATGGATTCTCCCAGACCTTTTCCCCAAAAACGGAATGCTTTCCCATCCAGCCTCACACTTCCAAGGGGCACAGGGAGAGAGAGAAGCAGCTCAGCTATGAAACAAGCTGAGTGGTTTCTTGGAGCTCCATGGAGATCACCCGTAGTGGCCAAGAGACCTGGACCGGGGAGCCAGGCTGCCCAGCTCTGGAGCCCAAATCCAGGCTGCAGGCAGTGAGCTGGGTCCCAGCAGGTTTCTGGAAGTCAGATTTAGGAGGGAAAACTTCCCCCAGCCAGACTGAACGGCACCGGGGCGTATCCTGATCCTCCAAGATGGGAGAGTCAAAGGAGACCGACCACTCCCCACTGTCCATAGGGGACAATGTAAGCTGTGCATGAGACCAAGGCATGCACAGCTCATGGGTAAACATTGATTGGTTGTGCACCACCGGGCCGGCTTACCCCCTGTGGTAAGGGGTCTTGGAGAGGGATAAAAGGAGGGCAGTTGGCCATTGGATTGTGTATTATAACATCTTATTCTGCTGAAAACATCTGATTGTATGCTGTTGCCCCTAGCAATAGGGAGGAGCCTTTTTAAAGGTTATCATTGAGCAAATAAACATCATTGCCTCAAGAAGACTGCTTCATCTTGTGACCAACAGGGTTAGGCCAAACCTAGCCCCGTCCTCCGGCTGTCCAGGGAAGCACCGAACGTCTCCAAGCTCCGCCTTCCGCCAGCTACCGGTAGAGGCCTAGCAAGTGGCTAGTGGGGATTCGTCAGCACCACACAGCTGTGGTAAAGCAGTGCGTCGGCACATACAGAGCAGAACCGTGGTTCCAAACGCCACGGCAGGTTAGGAGTTTGGTGGTGGCAGCGAGAACCCGCCCACAGCGCAGTGGGTGGAGTCAGTAACAGGCGGTTACTGACGGTAAGCGGGAATCCCCTATGTGGTCAGGCCTCGTGCGGCTTGACCTTCCATTCTGTGCGCAGTCGACGGGACGCGAAAGCGACGAGTGCTTTCGTACGGTACCGTCCTGTCACAGAAATTGGTGGCATAGTGGTGGGATATTCCCAGGCGGCTTTTCATCACCCGATTGAAGAAGCCGAGTTACTCAGGAGAGGAGTAACTGCAGCGCAGGAGAACGCACAAGATGGCGGAATTCAGCGGAATGTCCAAGGGCGATCTGGAGATCGTGTGCCAGGAGAAGGGTGTGGATATCCCTTCCAACGCGTCCAGAAGCGTCATGAAGGCGGCGCTCAGGAGCGTGGAGGAGTCTCATCGGGCGGAGGTGGAAAGCACTGACGGCGTCAGCATCGCAAAGGACGGCCCAACAGTGGACCTTCGTAAGGAACCGGTGAGAACCACAAGCCCCGCCCTCTCTCACCGCAGCAATGTTTCCCAGCAATCCCTAGCAGGGCCAGAATCCCAACGTCCCAGGGGGGGCGGCCCGGATACCCTAGCAGATCGGCTAGCGGAATTGGGGGAAAGGGCAACGGAGCAAGAGCGCTTGATCATCATCCAGATGTGGCGTGATGAGCGGGCACCACAGGCTGTGGTACCCCGGGAGCCGTTGTCAGCTGTTGTACACAGATCGGGACGCATTCAGTTTGCCAAGTTTGTAGACAGTGATGGGGACATTGATGGACATTTGCAAGTTTTTGAAAGGACTTGTAAACTACACGATTTACCCAAGTCGGAGTGGGTGAGACACCTTGTACCCACTCTGCATGGAGAGGCCTTGGAGGCCTATCGAGGAGTGGCCACGGAGGACTGTGGGAACTACGACGAAGTAGCGAAGGCCCTCCTCCAGCGATTCTTCATCACTCCAGAGTCTTACAGGAAGAAGTTCAGAGACTTGCCCAAGAATCCTAGCAGCACCCATGAGCAGTTCGCCACCCAGCTGCGGCAGTACGTGGTGAAGTGGGTGAAGGATTCGGAAGCCACTACATGGGACGCACTGATCGACCTGATCTGCAGGGAGCAGTTCTACCGCAGGTGCGCCCAAGAAGTGAAGGAGTGGGTGCTAGATCTGGAGCCACCCAGCTTAAAGATGGCTGCCCAATTAGCCGACAAGTATGTGGCAATTCGGCCACAGGGGCTGAAGCGCCCAGCCAGCTCCAAAAGACTGCACCACCAAGGGGACCCCCCTCTTCAGCTCATCACCCCCAAAGACAAGCATCTTCCAACCCGGGTGCTCTTGGCCAGCAACCGCACCGCAGCGTCCCTGCAACTGATCAGAGATCATCGGTGCCACGACTGGAGAAGAAGTGCTACGGCTGTGGGAAAATCGGACATCTGAGGATGAACTGTCCTGCACCCCAGACTCGTGCCCCAAATCCGAGTGCTGGAGCCCGGATCGCTTGTTTGACGAGAGGAGATGAGCCTACAGAGACTGTTCCTCCTCCAGTCAATCCGATGGAGTGTGGCGAGAGACAGGTGCACTCTGCGGAGAGAGTCACCTGCATGGCCAAACAGCCCCTACACAACATGTGGAGGCACCTGCAGCCAGTCCACGTGGGACCCCTGCAGGGAGAAGGCCTAAGAGACTCTGGGGCCTCAATCACTGTGGTGAGCCCCCACCTTATAGATCCTGCTGCAGTATAGCAGGGTCGCACTGCCACGGTCACCCTGGCAGAAGGAACAGAGAAAGCGGTTCCCATGGCAAGAGTCTACCTGGACTGGGGAGCTGGACCAGAGTTGCGAGAAGTTGCCGTCATGGATGGTCTCCCAACTGATGTGGTCCTAGGAAATGATCTGGGTGGTGGGATCGTCGCCACGTTTGCTGGCGCCATTTCCCGGAGTCAAGTTCCACAACCACCATTGACATCAACTGCTCCAGCACAGCCCAGCCCAGAGGAAAAGACTACAGCTGCTAGACAACTGCCAGCACAGGCAACCACAGCATCAACCAGCCCAGAGGAAAAGATTACAGCGGCTAGATCGGCACATCGACCCCGCATGCCTTTTGCCTCTGGTATGCCTACGTCCACTAGCAACGCAGAGGATGTCGGCTCCAGCTCGTTTGATCCTGTGAGGGTGCCCAATGATGCTCCTGACCCAAGTGGTTTGCCAACTCCGGCGGTGAGTATGAGAAACCACACTGACTTTTCCATGACTGACCCCTACCAGACTGACCCTAGTAGTCCCCACCTAGATCCCCCTGTAGAGTGTCCCAATTTAGGAGAGATTGAGGGCCACAGGCAGGAGTTTAGGGAGGCTCAACTCTCTGACCCATCCCCGAAAGGCATGAGGCGCCACTCTGGCAGCGGCCTTGACAGGGTTGGGGCAGGAAGTTTGACCTGGCGGGAAGGGTTAAGGTACAGGGAAGACAGGAAAGTGGGAGGGGATAGACCAGATAGGGAATGTGTCCAACTGGTCCCCTCAGGGAACGTTCCTGCGCAACCGGTGTCGGTTGCCAGCGAAACCCCTTTGGACAGTAACCCGGAGACAGACCGTACCCTGAAGTGCCTGACACAGTGCTTACCCTGGTCTGGAATGTCGGATGACGCCCAGACCAACTGTAAGGCTGGTGCCATGCGTTGGCAGCTGGGGCACTCCAGCGGTTGTGTTGTCTCTGGGCCTCTGCCCATAGGAGAACCCTTGCAGCAAGTTGCTGTGGACATAGCAGGTCCCCTGCCCGTGCGCAGTAGATCGGGGAAGACACGCAGCCTCCCTGTAGTGGATGCCACACAGGATCCAGAGGCTGGTGGTCTGGCCGCCATCCCTGTGGCACAGGTAGCGGACGAGGAGGAAAGAGTAGGCGTAGGTGACAGGGTAGGTTTCTCGAGTCATAGGTCGACGGAGGAGGATTGGAGGGCAGGTCTGACAGTTCGGGCAGACAGTTGCCAGATAGGTATGACGGAGGTGCAGTGCCTGGGGCACCATGTGGGAGGAGACAGGGGTAGGCCCAAACCAGAGGGGGTGGAGGCAACCAGAGGCTGTCCCCGACCCACATCACCCAGACCGGTACTGACCATAGAACCTGTAAGGCCCTACGGACATGTCATTGACTTTAGTCCTGTAGTGAACCCCTTGACAGAGATGGCTAGGAAGGGCATTCCCAAGTCAGTGGACTTTGCACCCGCTTGCGAGTTGGCATTCCAGTCATTGAAGGAGGCTCGGGTACCCGCTCCAGTGCTGATGGCGCACATTCTTGACCAAGACTGTGTGTTACGAACTATTGCGCCACTGCACGGACTGGGAGCAGTACCGAGCCAGAAAGAGCCATATGGGCAGGAGCACCCTGTGGCCTGGTTGAGCAGTATACTGCTATTGTGGGAGGTGGGGTATGCCACAATTGGGACACCGTGGGTGGCACTTGTTTGTAACCGGCCCCCCACCGTGGTGACTTACCACCTACCTGTTAGGTGGCTGCAACCTACCTTTGGGGAATTGGACAGACTTTTGTGGTGGAGCCTTGAACTTGGACTTCAGGTGGACTATTTGAACATTGTGCACCCACGAAGAGAGGCCCACTACACTATGGATGAACTGTCTAGGCCAGAGCCTACCACCCCCAGGTAGCGTCCCCTTCACCCCAACGGACTGCGGGACCAGGACCCAAATCGTTGGGACATGGGTCCCTGGTTGACCCGCTTGAACGGGGGGGGAGGAGTGTGGCCGGAGAGGCTCCAGCCACGCGGAAAATGGCCACCGTGGCACTGAAGGGGTTAACTCCTAGTGGCCGGCGCCATTTTAAAAGACAATGGGCGCTTGGCGCCAGATTTAAATGTATTGGGCGCTAGGTGCCGTGTTTAGAAATATGTTTAAAAATACTGTACTTTTTTATGATGTGCCGTGGTCCCGGACCTCTCCGGAGACCACGGCAGTGAGGGAGCTCCCCGGCGCGCTGATCAGAGAGTGCGCGCCGGGGGAGAGGGGAGCCGCTGACCACCAGAGTCCTGGAGCTCCGCTCCCGGCAGCGGTCAGTGCAACCCCGGGTGCACTAGCAGTGTGCGCGCCGGGGGAGAAGGGGACTGCTGCAGCCGGGAGATCAGCTCCCGCTGCAGCCGTCGGGTGTGCGCCGCCGGAGTCCGGGAGCTCCGCTCCCGGCAGCGGTGAGCACAGCCCCCCGGCGCACTGAGCTGTGTGTGCGCCGGGGGGGGGGGGAGACGGAGATCCGCCGCTGGGGGCTCCCGGCGCCTCAGCCCAGCACGGGTGGCCAGCCGCAGCAGCCGGGACGGACGTCCCGGGCTGCTGGCCGGCGAGGGGGGGGTGCGCCGCAGCGTCCGGCGGGGAGACACCACGGATCCTGATCCCTGTGCGGCGAGGCCACCACAGGCGCCGCTCATGGGGGACCGGGCTAGCCGGCTCCCTAGCGGCGGGGGGGATGATCAGATTGGTAAGTGCTGGGGTCCGGGAGCTGCGCTCCCGGCACCTCAGCGCTTCAACAAACCAGAGTCACTTGTCCCGGCCGCCGGGCTTCGGTACAGGGGGGTGCGGCGAGGCCACAAAGTTAGTGCCACACTGGGGGGACAGGGAGAGCCAGCTCCCTGGACCCCAGTGGCAGGCAGGCAGGCTGGAGGCTTGGGGAAGCCAGCCCCATACCTCCAGCACTGAGAGAGCCCTAGCAGCCAGGCTGCAGGGCTAGGGGAGCCAGCACAGACAGGGTCCTAGCAGCCAGGCTGCAGGACTAGGACACAGTATTCCACAAACCAGACATTGTGTAGAAAATAATAAGAAAGTACAGTGTGTTGTAAGGCACTGCAGTGCCTAGGTATGTGGAGCCTGTGCAGGCTCAGAGTGTATTTAAATGTATAACATGTACAGTGTGATTTAAATGTAATGTATTTAAAGGTAAATTGCACTTACTTGGTTGTGTGTCCCAGGAGGGGGGAATCCATGGCTGTGCAGGCTGATGGATTCTCCCAGACCTTTTCCCCAAAAACGGAATGCTTTCCCATCCAGCTTCACACTTCCAAGGGGCACAGAGGGAGAGAGAAGCAGCTCAGCTATGAAACAAGCTGAGTGGTTTCTTGGAGCTCCATGGAGATCACCCGTAGTGGCCAAGAGACCTGGACCGGGGAGCCAGGATGCCCAGCTCTGGAGCCCAAATCCAGGCTGCAGGCAGTGAGCTGGGTCCCCGGCAGGTTTCTGGAAGTCAGATTTAGGAGGGAAAACTTCCCCCAGCCAGACTGAACGGCACCGGGGCGTATCCTGATCCTCCAAGATGGGAGAGTCAAAGGAGACCGACCACTCCCCACTGTCCATAGGGGACAATGTAAGCTGTGCATGAGACCAAGGCATGCACAGCTCATGGGTAAACATTGATTGGTTGTGCACCACCGGGCGGGCTTACCCCCTGTGGTAAGGGGTCTTGGAGAGGGATAAAAGGAGGGCAGTTGGCTCATAGGATTGTGTATTATAACATCTTATTCTGCTGAAAACATCTGATTGTATGCTGTTGCCCCTAGCAATAGGGAGGAGCCTTTTTAAAGGTTATCATTGAGCAAATAAACATCATTGCCTCAAGAAGACTGCTTCATCTTGTGACCAACAGGGTTAGGCCAAACCTAGCCCCGTCCTCCGGCTGTCCAGGGAAGCACCGAACGTCTCCAAGCTCCGCCTTCCGCCAGCTACCGGTAGAGGCCTAGCAAGTGGCTAGTGGGGATTCGTCAGCACCACACAGCTGTGGTAAAGCAGTGCGTCGGCACATACAGAGCAGAACCGTGGTTCCAAACGCCACGGCAGGTTAGGAGTTTGGTGGTGGCAGCGAGAACCCGCCCACAGCGCAGTGGGTGGAGTCAGTAACAGGCGGTTACTGACGGTAAGCGGGAATCCCCTATGTGGTCAGGCCTCGTGCGGCTTGACCTTCCATTCTGTGCGCTGTCGACGGGACGCGAAAGCGGCGAGTGCTTTCGTACGGTACCGTCCTGTCACAGGTGCACTTTAGTGAGCTCTCCTGAGCTTGCTGATGAGAAAGTATTTTGTTAGGATTTCTTATTTTCAGAGAGATCTGCTGGCAACAGACTCTCTGCTACGTGGGACTGAGGGGAGAGAAGCAGCCCTACTAACTGCGGATAGGTCATGCTTCTTAGGCTACTGGACACCATTAGCTCCAGAGGGATCGAACACAGTCCGATCCCAGAGCCGCGCCGCCGTCCCCCTCGCAGAGCCAGAAGCCGGCGTGAGAAGCAAGAAGACTTCGAAAGCGGCGGCAGAAGACTCCAGTCTTCATATGAGGTAGCGCACAGCACTGCAGCTGTGCGCCATTGCTCCCACATTAAACCCGCACACTCCGGTCACTGTAGGGTGCAGGGCGCAGGGGGGGGGGGCGCCCTGGGCAGCAATTAAGTACCTCTTGGCATAAAAGAGCATATATACAGTTGGGCACTGTATATATGCATGAGCCCCCGCCATTATTTTACACAAAATCGCGGGACAGAAGCCCGCCGCTGAGGGGGCGGGGCTTCTTCCTCAGCACTCACCAGCGCCATTTTCTCTCCACAGCTCCGCTGAGAGGAAGCTCCCCAGGCTCTCCCCTGCAGAAGCACGATAGAAGAGGGTGAAAAAGAGAGGGGGGGGCACATAAATTTGGCGTAAAAACAATGTATACAGCAGCTACTGGGTTAACACTACGTTACTGTGTGATTCCTGGGTCATATAGCGCTGGGGTGTGTGCTGGCATACTCTCTCTCTGTCTCTCCAAAGGGCCTTGTGGGGGAACGGTCTTCAAATAGAGCATCCCCTGTGTGTGTGGTGTGTCGGTACGTGTGTGTCGACATGTCTGAGGTAAAAGGCTCCCCTAAGGAGGAGATGGAGCTAATATGTGTGCGACAACGCCGACACCTGTTTGGATATGTGTAAGTGCTAAGGTGAATTTATTGCACAAAAGAGTAGAGAACAGACAGGAAATCTACCCATGTCTGTCCCTATGGCGCAGAGACCTTCAGAGTCTCACAATGCTCACTATCCAAAATAATAGACACTGATATCGACACAGAGTTTGACTCTTGTGTCGACTACGATAATGCAAAGTTACAGCCAAAATGGCAGAAAAGTATTCAATATATGATTATTGTTATAAAGATGATTTGCATATCACTGATGACTCATCTGTCCCTGACACAAGGGTACACATTTTAAGGGGAAGAAAGCTGAGGTAAATTTCCCTCCTCTCATGAGGAAAAAGACCGGGAATCTCCAGACAAGAGACTGCAGCTTCCCACAAAGAATTCTCAGGCAGTATCCTTTCCCCACTAGGGCCAGGATGTGATGGGAATCTTCCCCTAGGGTGTCACGTTTGCCCAAAAGGTAGCCCTAGCTATTCTCAGGGATCCTGCAGATAGCGTGCACATTTTGGTACACTACTCAGACCGGCGATTGTGTCGGCATGGGTTTATAGCGCTGTGGCGGCGTGGACAGGTACCTTATCAGCAGAAATTGAGACCCTAGTATGTATGTATGTGTGTGTGTGTGTGTATGTATGTATATATATATATATATATATATATATATATATATATAAAACCAACAGCGGGTGCGGCACTCCGTGCGACGAGATCAACAGGACACTTACTTCAAAAGTGGTGACAAAGTTTCAATGCGGTTTATTAGTGCATTTTCATCAGGTCAGATCAAAATGCACTAATAAACCGCATTGAAACTTTGTCACCACTTTTGAAGTAAGTGTCCTGTTGATCTCGTCGCACGGAGTGCCGCACCCGCTGTTGGTTGTATTTGAGTTTCTGTGGAGGCACCCATCGCTTTTGTTTCTACTACTGGGAGAGCCGGACCATAATGCTGTCTTAAGAGATATATATCATAAAACATGCCCAAAGAGACATGAGTATACTGGGTCCTAGAGGCAAAGCTATGTCGATTTCTGATTGACGTATCCTGTAGAATATGCAATGGACAGATGATGCCAAATTTAGTGGCATATGGAAGGCTAAGGATTGTGTGGAGAAGGGTTCTCGGATCTGGTCTCCACAGCTATAGCTGGTAATTCTGATATTTTGCCTTATATTCCTGCACAGCCTAGGAAAGCACGTCATTATCAAATGCAGCCTTTCGAACAAAGAAACAAGAAAGTCCGAGGTGCGTCCTTTCTTGCCAGAGGCGGGGGCAGAGGAAACCAGCTGCACAACACAGCTAGTTCCCAGGAACAGAAGTCCTCCCCGGCCTCTACGAAAATCCACCGCATGTCGCTGGGGCTCCACAGGCGGAGCTAGGCCCGGTGGGGGCACGCTATCGTAAGTTCAGCCACAAGTGGGTTCACTCCCTGTTAGATCCCTGGGCAATAGATATTGTGTCTCAGGGATACAAGCTGAACTTTGAGAAGATGCCTCCTCACTGACGGCCCTTCCGGCTCCCCCCCCCCCGAGAGGGAAACAGTGTTAACTGCAATTCACAAATTGTATCTTCAACAGGTGGTGGTCAAGGTTCCCCTCCTTCAACAAGGAGGTAGGTATTATTCGACCATGTTGTAGTCCCGAAACCAGATGGTTTGGCCAGACCCATATGGAATTTAAAATCCCTGAACGTATACTTGAAAAGTTCAAGTTCAAGATGGAATCGCTCAGAGCGGTCATCGCAAGGGAGGGGGATTTTATGGTGTCTCTGGACATAAAGGATGCTTACCTGCATGTCCCCATTTATTCACCTCATCAGGAGTACCTTAGATTTGTGGTACAGGACTGTCATTACCAATTCCAGACGTTGCCGTTTGGTCTGTCCACGGCACCGAGAATATTTACCAAGGTAATGGCAGAAATGATGGTGCTTCTGCGAAAGCAAGGAGTCACAATTATCCCATACTTGGACGATCCCCTCATAAAGGCGAGGTCCAGAAAGCAGTTGCTGATCAGCGTAGCACACTCTCGGGAAGTGTTGCAACAGCACGGCTGGATTCTGAATATTCGAAAGTCGCAGCTGATTCCTACGACGCGTTTACCCTTCCTGGGCATGATTCTGGACACAGACCAGAAGAAGGTTTTTCTCCCGGCAGAGAAGGTTTAGGAGCTCGTGACTCTGGTCAGAGACCTCTTTAAACCAAAACAGGGGTCGGTGCATCAATGCGCGCGAGTCCTGGGAAAGATGGTGGCGTCATACGAAGCCATTCCCTTCGGCAGGTTCCAGGCGAGGACCTTTCAGTGGGATTTGTTGGACAAGTGGTCCAGATCGCATCTTCAGATGCAGCGGCTGATCACCCTATCCCCCAGGGCCAGGGTGTCTCTTCTGTGGTGGCTGCAGAGTGCTCACCTTCTCGAGGGTCGCAGGTTCGGCATTCAGGACTGGGTCCTGGTGACCACGGATGCAAGCCTCCGAGGGTGGGGGGCAGTCACACACGGAAGAAATTTCCATGGTCTGTGGTCAAGTCAGGAGACTTGTCTGCACATCAATATCCTGGAACTAAGGGTCATGTACAACGCCCTAAGTCAAGCGGAGCCTCTGCTTCGCAACCAACCGGTGCTGATTCAGTCAGACAACATCACCGCAGTGGCTCATGTAAACCGCCAAGGCGGCACAAGGAGCAGGCTGGCGATGGCGAGAGAAGCCACCAGAATTCTTCGCTGGGCGGAGAATCACGGAAAAGCACTGTCAGCAGTGTTCATTCCGGGAGTGGACAACTGGGAAGCAGACTTCCTCAGCAGGCAAGACCTCCACCCGGGAGAGTGGGGACTTCATCAAGATGTCTTCACACAGATTACAAGTCGTTGGGAACTGCCACAGGTGGACATGATGGCATCCCGCCTCAACAAAAAGCTACAAATGTATTGCGCCAGGTCAAGAGACCCTCAGGCGATAGCTGTGGACGCACTAGTGACACCGTGGGTGTTCCAGTGAGTTTGTGTTTCCTCCTCTTCCTCTCATACCCAAGGTGCCGAGAATCGTAAGAAAAAGAGGAGTGAGAACAATACTCATTGTTCCGGATTGGCCAAGAAGAACTTGGTATCCGGAACTGCAAGAAATGCTCACAGAGGACCCATGGCCTCTGCCTCTCAGACGGGATCGGTTGCAACAGGGGCCCTGTCTGTTCCAAGACTTACCGCGGCTGCGTTTGACGGCATGGCGGTTGAACGCCGGATCCTAGCAGTAAAAGGTATTCCGGATGAGGTTATTCCTACGCTAATAAAGGCTAGGAAGGACGTGACGGCTAAACATTATCACCGTATATGGCGAAAATATGTTGCTTGGTGTGAGGCCAGGAATGCCCCTACAGAGGAATTCCAGCTGGGCCGTTTCCTTCACTTCCTACAGTCGGGAGTGACTTTGGGCTTAAAATTGGGGTCCATTAAGGTCCAGATTTCAGCCCTATCCATTTTCTTTCAAAAGGAACTGGCTTCTCTTCCTGAAGTTCAGACGTTTGTAAAGGGAGTGCTGCATATTCAGCCCCCCTTTTGTGCCACCAGTGGCACCTTGGGATCTTAACGTGGTGTTGAGTTTCCTGAAATCACACTGGTTTGAGCCACTTAAAACCGTGGAGTTAAAATATCTCACGTGGAAGGTGGTCATGCTATTGGCCTTAGCTTCTTCTAGGCGTGTGTCAGAATTGGCGGCTTTGTCACATAAAAGCCCCTATCTGGTTTTCCATATGGACAGGGCAGAATTACGGACTCGTCCGCAATTTCTGCCAAAAGTGGTATCATCTTTTCATTTGAACCAACCTATTGTGGTGCCTGCGGCTACTCGTGACTTGGAGAATGCCAAGTTACTAGATGTAGTCAGGGCTTTGGAGGTTTATGTAGCCAGAACGGCTGGAGTCAGGAAAACAGACTCTTTGTTTATCCTGTATGCTTCCAACAAGCTTGGGCCCTCATTCAGAGTTGTTCGCTCGGTAAAAATGTTCGCATCGCAGCGATTTTCCGCTTAATGCGCATGCGCAATGTTCGCACTGCGACTGCGCCAAGTAAATTTGCTATGCACTTAGGAATTTTACTCACGGCTTTTTCATCGTTCTGGCGATCGTAATGTGATTGACAGGAAATGGGTGTTACTGGGCGGAAACAGGCCGTTTTATGGGCGTGTGGGAAAAAACGCTACCGTTTCCGGAAAAAACGCAGGAGTGGCCGGAGAAACGGAGGAGTGTCTGGGCGAACGCTGGGTGTGTTTGTGACGTCAAACCAGGAACGACTAGCACTGAACTGATCGCAGATGCCGAGTAAGTCTGAAGCTACTCAGAAACTGCTACGAGGTGTGTAATCGCAATATTGCGAATACATCGTTCGCAATTTTAAGATGCTAAGATTCACTCCCAGTAGGCGGCGGCTTAGCATGAGCAAATCTGCTAAAATCCGCTTGCGAGCGAACAACTCGGAATGACCCCCTTGGTGCGCCTGCTTTAAAGCAAACTATTGCTCGCTGGATCTGTAACACGATTCAGCAGGCTCATTCTGCGGCTGGATTGCTGCCTCCAAGATCGGTAAAAGCCCATTCCACACGGAAGGTGGGCTCTTCTTGGGCGGCTGCCCGAGGGGTCTCGGCATTACAGCTTTGCCGAGCAGCTACTTGGTCGGGTTCAAACACTTTTGCAAAGTTCTACAAGTTTGATACCCTGGCTGAGGAGGACCTTGTGTTTGCTCATTCGGTGCTGCAGAGTCATCCGCACTCTCCCGCCCGTTTGGGAGCTTTGGTATAATCCCCATGGTCCTTACGGAGTCCCCAGCATCCACTAGGACGTTAGAGAAAATAAGATTTTACTTACCGGTAAATCTATTTCTCGTAGTCCGTAGTGGATGCTGGGCGCCCGTCCCAAGTGCGGACTTCTTCTGCAATACTTGCAATAGTTATTGCTTACATAAGGGTTATGTTATGGTTGCATCAGGTTGGTCTGATGCTCTGTTGTTGTTCATACTGTTAACTGGGTAAGTTTATCACGAGTTATACGGTGTGATTGGTGTGGCTGGTATGAGTCTTACCCTGGATTCCAAAATCCTTTCCTTGTAATGTCAGCTCTTCCGGACACAGTTTCCTTAACTGAGGTCTGGAGGAGGGGCATAGAGGGAGGAGCCAGTGCACACCAGTATTCCTAATTCTTTCTTAAAGTGCCCTGTCTCCTGCGGAGCCCGTCTATTCCCCATGGTCCTTACGGAGTCCCCAGCATCCACTACGGACTCCGAGAAATAGGTTTACCGTTAAGTAAAATCTTATTTTTCTGTTTTAGAACATGTTAATAAACTGTTTCATTCTCGCCCAGAGCTCCCAGAAGCCTCTCTGTCTGGCTGCTGTACAGATCTTGCCCACAAAGGGCCATAGATGCAAGTATTGATAAGCTGCCACTAAGTAGAGCAATGTATTTCATATCTAAAGCACTCTTCTCATGGTGTACAGGCAGCAGGAGGACAGTGCTGTAAAACCAGCCTTAATAGCATTCATATGAAGCATTAATGGCCACAAATGCATCTGATGGGCTGCCAGCTCTCCCCAGCGTGGTGGGAACCCGCCCTGTGGTTAGGCCGATAGGTGTGACATCAGCTTAGCATAGTAGCACTCTGAAGATTTAGTTCAATGGCTTCGCCCACTAAAGGGCAAGGAGAGTGTTTAAATTCGCAGCAGTCAGGGAATGCACGGAACACTTGTAAGGTCAGTAGAGCTTGGGATTAATAAAATTAAACTGAATGTAGGACAGTTAGGAGTTATGGTATCCCCTAGCGTACGTCGGGAATATTTAGCAAAGAACCAAACAAAAAGTGACGACATAGCTGGGTAGCTTGGTATGGGCGTGATCAGTAGGGATAGTGCTCCACAATCACTGGCCTCCTATTGGTCAGCAGCTCAGATACATCATAGGAGCCTGCTAGTTTGTGCAGCTCTGACCGCTCCCCATTGCAGAGTAATAACAGGTGCTGCTTCCCTGCATTGCACCGCACTGTGGGGCTGATTAGTACCCCTTTTCCACTACTGTAGCACGGGTCGCAGCCGTGTCGCCTGACACGGCTGCGACCCGTGCTACACCCCCCTAATGACGGCGCTCACCAACCCGGCAATTGCCGGGTTGGTGACGCGGCTAGTGACGCGGCAGGGGCGGCGCTGGGAGATCACATTATCTCCCAGTGCCGCCCTCCCATACACAGTGAGCGGGAGCCGTGTCGCCTCGACACGGCTCCCGTTCACACTAGACAGCTAGCCGGGTTGAACACGTGTTCAACCCGGCTAGCTACCCGGGTAGGATTCTCGGATCACTTGATCCGGGAATTTGCCAGGGAACCCTTTTCCACTAGGGAAAAACACGGGTAAATGCGCGCCCCCGCGCATTTACCCGTGTTCTAAAAAGCTAGTGGAAAAGGGGTATTAGAGAGAGGGCAAGTAGCTTTGCACCTGGACAAACCAAATGTGCAGAGATGTGAGACGGGATGTCAAACTGAGATCTACAGAATATTGCAGTGCCAAAATAAAGCTGTCCAGCATTTGTGGGCTACATGCAAAAGCAGCCGGTATTTACCCTGCATGCAAAAACCAATGTATTTGCATCTCTTGCATTGCTACATGCTTTGTTTAGGTGCAAAGTTAAGGGGGGTACACACGGAGCGATAATTTAAAAATCTGACTAGATTGCTTAGATTTTCAGCAAGATTGCTCTGTGTGTAGCCCCTACAGCGATAGTGATGCGCAGCCCCACGCATCGCTATCGCTGGTGCTAGATTGGCCTGCATGCAGGCCAATCTAGCGGGTCGCTCACTTCACCCGCTGGGTGAAATGAGCGCCCCCCCCCGTCTCCCCCCGCACGCTCAGCACAGATCGCGCTGTGCTAAGCGGCGGGAGAGATGTGTGCTGAGCAGTTCGCTCAGCACATATCTCTCCCGCATCGGGCCGTGAGTACTGGCCTTTACTCTTGTCCTCCATGTCCTAAATCTTGTTCATTGCCAGCCTAACGAGTTCAGGTTTGTTTTTTGTGCCACTTGCAAATGGCAGGTGTTCACTGACCTTCCTGGTTGGTTGTAGTTTTAGACCAAATCTACTGAATGTTGGACATTGATCGTATTTTGGTTCTTGCTCAAGTCACACCAGAGGTGTGGGGAGGGGGTTAGGGGAGGGGGTCTGGACTGCACACCCTAGCTACTTATATACTTTCCCAGAGGTTATATTAGGGGGAGGAGGCTTGGACTGCACACCCTAGCTACTTATGTACTTTCCCAGAGGTTATTTTAGGGGGAGGGGTCTGGACTGCATACCCTAGCTACTAATTGGGGTATATGCAATTGCGGTCGAATTGCCGCAAAAGTCGAAAAACGGGGCATTTTCGACAAAAAGACATGTCTAATTGGATTCGACAATGCAATACAGTACTTTTCAACAAAAAAAGGACGTTTCAGATTCGACTTTTTCAAATTCGACAGTTGTCAAATTCGACATGTCTGCACTGTTAAAAATGCGGCTTTTCGACAAAAGTATATTCAATTGAAGAATGTCGATTCGACAACAGTGCTTTTCGACAGTAATTTCGACAATTTTATTCCGCCTCACTTTGCTGGCGGAATCTAATAAAACAAATTTAAAACATGTTTTTTTTTTTGTGGTTTTTTTATTGCTAATAGCATATCTATTTATATTAGAAGGGATTATGTACTTGGTTTGTCTATTAGGAGACACAAGTATTATTTATATAATTTTTAAAAGAATATTTTTTTTATTTTTTTTTAAGGGAATGGGTTAAAATCCCGGGGGGAAAAATGCGTGGGGTCCCCCCTCCTAAGCATAACCAGCCTCGGGCTCTTTGAGCCGGTCCTGGTTGTAAAAATACGGGGGGGAAATGGACAGGGGATCCCCCGTATTTTTAGAACCAGCACCGGGCTCTGCGTCCGGTCCTGGTGCAAAAAATACGGGGGACAAAAAGCATAGGGGTCCCCCGTATTTTTTACACCAGCACCGGGCTCCACTAGCTGGAGAGATAATTCCACAGCCGGGGGACACTTTTATACCGGTCCCTGCGGCCGTGGGATTAAATCCCCAACTAGTCACCCCTGGCCGGGGTACCCTGGAGGAATGGGGACCCCTTAAATCAAGGGGTCCCCCCTCCAGCCACCCATGGGCCAGGGGTGAAGCCCGAGGCTGCCCCCCCCCCCCCCCCCCCCCCCCTCATCCATGGGCTGCGGATGGGAGGCTGATAGCCTTGTGTAAAATAAAAGAATATTGTTTTTTGCAGGAGAACTACAAGTCCCAGCAAGCCTCCCCCGCAAGCTGGTACTTGGAGAACCACAAGTACCAGCATGCGGGGGGGAAAAGGGGCCGCTGGTACCTGTAGTTTTACTGCAAAAAAAAAAAAACCAAATAAAAACAGGACACGCACACCGTGATAGTAAAACTTTATTACATACATGCCGACACACACATACTTACCTATGTTCACAAGCCGACCTCTGTCCACTTCTCCAAGTAGAATCCAGGGTGTACCTGAAAATAAAATTATACTCTACTAAATCCAGTGTAGCTGTCCTTTTCTTTTTTGTTATCCACGTACTTGGCAAAAAAACAAACCGCATACCCAATCCACGCACTGAAAGGGGTCCCATGTTTACACATGGGACCCCTTTCCCAGAATGCCGAGACCCCCCGTGACTCCTGTCACAGAGGGTCCCTTCAGCCAATCGGGGAGCGCCACGTCGTGGCACTCTCCTGATTGGCTATGCGCGTCTGAGCTGTCAGACAGCGCATTGCACAGCCGCTCCATTATCTTCAATGGTGGGAACTTTGCGGTCAGCGGTGAGGTTACCCACGGTCACCTCACCGCTGACCGCAAAGTTCCCACCATTGAAGATAATGGAGCGGCTGTGCAATGCGCTGTCTGACAGCTCAGACGCGCATAGCCAATCAGGAGAGTGCCACGACGTGGCGCTCCCTGATTGGCTGAAGGGACCGTCTGTGACAGGAGTCACGGGGGGTCTCAGCATTCGGGGAAAGGGGTCCCATGTGTAAACATAGGAACCCCTTTCAGTGCGTGGATCGGGTATGCGGTTTGTTTTTTTGCCAAGTACGTGGATTACAAAAACAGAACAGGACACACTGGATTTAAGTGAGTATAATTTTTTATTTTCAGGTACCCCGGATTCTACTTGGAGACGTGGACTGAGTCGGCGTGTGAACATAGGTAAGTATGTGTGTCGGCATGTATGTAATAAAGTTTTCTCTGACGTCCTAGTGGATGCTGGGACTCCGTAAGGACCATGGGGAATAGCGGCTCCGCAGGAGACAGGGCACAAGAATAAAAGCTTTAGGATCAGGTGGTGTGCACTGGCTCCTCCCCCTATGACCCTCCTCCAAGCCTCAGTTAGATTTTTGTGCCCGAACGAGAAGGGTGCAGGCTAGGTGGCTCTCCTGAGCTGCTTAGAATAAAAGTTTAATTTAGGTTTTTTTATTTTCAGTGAGTCCTGCTGGCAACAGGCTCACTGCATCGTGGGACTAAGGGGAGAAGAAACGGACTCGCCTGCGTGCAGAGTGGATCGGGTTTCTTAGGCTACTGGACATTAGCTCCAGAGGGACGATCACAGGTTCAGCCTGGATGGGTCACCGGAGCCGCGCCGCCGTCCCCCTTACAGAGCCAGAAGAGACGAAGAGGTCCGGTGAAATCGGCGGCAGAAGACAATCCTGTCTTCAGACTAAGGTAGCGCACAGCACCGCAGCTGTGCGCCATTGCTCTCAGCACACTTCACACTCCGGTCACTGAGGGTGCAGGGCGCTTGGGGGGGAGCGCCCTGAGACGCAATATAGATGACAAATACCTTAGGTGGCAAAAGAATACATCACATATAGCTCCTGGGCTATATGGATGTATTTTAACCCCTGCCATTTTTACACAAAAAAGCGGGAGATAAGGACGTCGTGAAGGGGCGGGGCCTATCTCCTCAGCACACAAGCGCCATTTTCCCTCACAGTTCCGCTGGAAGGACGGCTCCCTGACTCTCCCCTGCAGTCCTGCTTCAGAATCGGGGTAAAAAAGAGAAGAGGGGGCACTATTGGCAGCAAATGACAATATAAACAGCAGCTATAAGGGAATAACACTTATATAAGGTTATCCCTGTATATATATATATATAGCGCTGGGTGTGTGCTGGCAGACTCTCCCTCTGTCTCTCCAAAGGGCTCGTGGGGTCCTGTCCTCTATCAGAGCATTCCCGGTGTGTGTGCTGTGTGTCGGTACGTGTGTGTCGACATGTATGAGGAGGAAAATGATGTGGAGGCGGAGCAATTGCCTGCGTTAGTGATGTCACCCCCTAGGGAGTCGACACCTGACTGGATGATCGTGTTCAAACAATTAAGTGATAATGTCAACACTTTGCAAAAAACTGTTGACGACATGAGACAGCCGGCAAATCAATTAGTGCCTGTCCAGGCGTCTCAGACACCGTCAGGGGCCCTAAAACGCCCGTTACCTCAGTGGGTCGACACAGACCCAGACACAGATACGGAGTCTAGTGTCGACGGTGATGAGTCGAACGTAATGTCCAGTAGGGCCACACGTTACATGATCACGGCAATGAAAGAAGCATTGCACATTTCTGACACTACAAATACCACTAAGAAGGGTATTATGTGGGGGGTGAAAAAACTACCAATAGTTTTTCCTGAGTCAGATGAATTGAATGAGGTGTGTGATAAAGCGTGGGTTTCTCCCGACAAAAAACTGCTAATTTCTAATAAATTATTGGCACTATATCCTTTCCCATCAGAGGTTAGGACACGTTGGGAAACACCCCCTAGGGTAGATAAGGCGCTCACACGTTTATCAAAACAAGTAGCGTTACCGTCTCCTGATACGGCCACCCTCAAAGAACCAGCTGATAGAAGTCTGGAAAATATTCTGAAAAGTATATACACACATACGGGTGTTATACTGCGACCAGCAATCGCTTCAGCCTGGATGTGCAGTGCTGGAGTCGCGTGGTCGGATTCCCTGACTGAAAATATTGATACCCTGGATAGGGACAATATATTGTTAACTATAGAGCATTTGAAGGATGCATTACTATATATGCGTGATGCACAGAGGGATATTTGCACCCTGGCATCAAGAGTAAGTGCCATGTCCATCTCTGCCAGAAGAACGTTATGGACGCGTCAGTGGTCAGGGGATGCGGATTCCAAACGACATATGGAAGTATTGCCGTATAAAGGGGAGGAGTTATTTGGGGCTGGTCTTTCGGACCTGGTGGCCACGGCAACGGCTGGAAAGTCCACCTTCTTACCCCAGGTCACTTCACATCAACAGAAAAAGACACCGTCTTTTCAAACTCAGTCCTTTCGTTCCCATAAATACAAGCGAGCAAAAGGCCATTCCTTTCTGCCCCGGGGCAGAGGAAGGGGAAAAAGAATGCACCATGCAGCCGCTTCCCAGGATCAGAAGCCTTCCCCTGCTTCTGCCAAGTCTTCAGCATGACGCTGGGGCTTTACAAGCAGACTCAGGCTTGGTGGGGGCCCGTCTCAAGAATTTCAACGCGCAGTGGGCTCACTCGCAAGTGGATCCCTGGATTCTACAGGTAGTATCGCAGGGGTACAAACTGGAATTCGAGGCGTTTCCCCCTCGCCGGTTCCTGAAGTCTGCTCTGCCAAAGTCTCCCTCCGACAGGGAGGCAGTTCTGGAAGCCATTCACAAGCTGTATTCCCAGCAGGTGATAATCAAGGTACCCCTCCTACAACAAGGAAAGGGTTATTATTCCACACTGTTTGTGGTACCGAAACCGGACGGCTCGGTGAGACCAATTTTAAATCTGAAATCCTTGAACACTTACATAAAAAGGTTCAAATTCAAGATGGAATCACTCAGAGCGGTGATAGCGAACCTGGAAGAAGGGGACTATATGGTGTCTCTGGACATCAAAGATGCTTATCTCCACGTCCCAATCTACCCTTCTCACCAAGGGTATCTCAGGTTTGTAGTACAAGACTGTCATTATTAGTTTCAGACGCTGCCGTTTGGGTTGTCCACGGCACCTCGGGTCTTTACCAAGGTAATGGCCGAAATGATGATGATTCTTCTTCGAAGAAAAGGCGTATTAATTATCCCTTACTTGGACGATCTCCTGATAAGGGCAAGGTCCAGGGAACGGTTAGAAGTCGGTGTAGCACTATCTCAGATAGTGTTACGTCAGCACGGGTGGATCCTAAATATTCCAAAATCGCAGCTGATTCCAACGACACGTCTTCTGTTCCTAGGAATGATTCTGGACACAGTCCAGAAGAAGGTTTTTCTCCCGGAGGAGAAGGCCAAGGAGTTATCCGAGCTAGTCAGGAACCTCCTAAAACCAGCCCAGGTGTCAGTGCATCAGTGCACGAGGGTCCTGGGAAAAAATGATGGCTTCTTACGAAGCAATTCCATTCGGAAGATTCCATGCAAGAACGTTTCAGTGGGATCTACTGGACAAATGGTCCGGTTCGCATCTTCAGATGCAGCAGCGGATAACCCTGTCACCAAAGACAAGAGTGTCTCTCCTGTGGTGGTTGCAGAGTGCTCATCTTCTAGAGGGCCGCAGATTCGGCATTCAGGATTGGATCCTGGTGACCACGGATGCAAGCCTGAGAGGCTGGGGAGCAGTCACACAGGGAAAAAACTTCCAGGGCTTGTGGTCAAGCATGGAAACATCTCTTCATATAAACATTCTGGAACTACGGGCCATTTACAATGCCCTAAGTCAAGCGAAACCCCTGCTTCAGGGTCAGGCGGTATTGAGCCAATCGGACAACATCACGTCAGTCGCGCACGTAAACAGACAGGGCGGCACGAGAAGCAGGAGGGCAATGGCAGAGGCTGCAAGGATTCTTCGCTGGGCGGAAAATCATGTGATAGCTCTGTCAGCAGTGTTCATTCCGGGAGTGGACAACTGGGAAGCAGACTTCTTCAGCAGACACGACCTTCACCCGGGAGAGTGGGGACTTCACCCAGAAGTCTTCCACCTGATTGTAAACCGTTGGGAAAAACCAAAGGTGGACATGATGGCGTCACGTCTAAACAAAAAATTAGACAGATATTGCGCCAGGTCAAGGGACCCTCAGGCAATAGCGGTGGACGCTTTGGTGACACCGTGGGTGTACCAGTCAGTGTATGTGTTCCCTCCTCTGCCTCTCATACCAAAAGTACTGAGAATCATAAGAAGGAGAGGAGTAAGAACGATACTCGTGGTTCCGGATTGGCCAAGAAGGACTTGGTACCCGGAACTTCAGGAGATGCTCACGGAAGACCCGTGGCCTCTACCTCTAAGAAAGGACCTGCTCCAGCAGGGGCCTTGTCTGTTCCAAGACTTACCGCGGCTGCGTTTGACGGCATGGCGGTTGAACGCCGGATCCTGAAGGAAAAAGGCATTCCAGATGAAGTCATCCCTACCCTGGTCAAAGCCAGGAAGGATGTAACCGCAAAACATTATCACCGCATTTGGCGAAAATATGTTGCGTGGTGTGAGGCCAAGAAGGCCCCTACAGAGGAATTTCAACTGGGTCGTTTCCTCCATTTCCTGCAAACAGGACTGTCTATGGGCCTAAAATTAGGGTCCATTAAGGTTCAAATTTCGGCCCTGTCGATTTTCTTCCAGAAAGAACTGGCTTCAGTACCTGAAGTTCAGACATTTGTAAAAGGGGTACTGCATATACAACCTCCTTTTGTGCCTCCAGTGGCACCTTGGGATCTCAATGTTGTTTTGAGGTTCCTTAAGTCACATTGGTTTGAACCACTCACCACTGTGGACTTAAAATATCTCACATGGAAGGTGACGATGCTGTTAGCCCTGGCTTCAGCCAGGCGTGTGTCAGAATTGGCGGCTTTATCATATAAAAGCCCTTACTTAATTTTTCATTCTGACAGGGCGGAATTGAGGACTCGTCCTCAATTTCTCCCTAAGGTGGTTTCTGCTTTTCACATGAACCAACCTATTGTGGTGCCTGCGGCTACTAGGGACTTGGAGGACTCCAAGTTACTTGACGTTGTCAGGGCCCTGAAAATATGTTTCCAGGACGGCTGGAGTCAGAAAGTCTGACTCGCTGTTTATCCTGTATGCACCCAACAAGCTGGGTGCTCGTGCTTCTAAGCAGACTATTGCTCGTTGGATTTGTAGCACAATTCAACTTGCACATTCTGTGGCAGGCCTGCCACAGCCTAAATCGGTAAAAGCCCATTCCACAAGGAAAGTGGGCTCATCTTGGGCGGCTGCCCGAGGGGTCTCGGCTTTACAACTTTGCCGAGCAGCTACTTGGTCAGGGGCAAACACGTTTGCTAAATTCTACAAATTTGATACCCTGGCTGAGGAGGACCTGGAGTTCTCTCATTCGGTGCTGCAGAGTGATCCGCACTCTCCCGCCCGTTTGGGAGCTTTGGTATAATCCCCATGGTCCTTACGGAGTCCCAGCATCCACTAGGACGTCAGAGAAAATAAGATTTTACTTACCGATAAATCTATTTCTCATAGTCCGTAGTGGATGCTGGGCGCCCATCCCAAGTGCGGATTGTCTGCAATACTTGTATATAGTTATTGTTAACAAAATCGGGTTATTGTTGTTGTGAGCCATCTTTTCAGAGGCTCCTTCGTTGTTATCATACTGTTAACTGGGTTCAGATCACGAGTTGTACGGTGTGATTGGTGTGGCTGGTATGAGTCTTACCCGGGATTCAATATCCTTCCTTATTATGTACGCTCGTCCGGGCACAGTATCCTAACTGAGGCTTGGAGGAGGGTCATAGGGGGAGGAGCCAGTGCACACCACCTGATCCTAAAGCTTTTATTCTTGTGCCCTGTCTCCTGCGGAGCCGCTATTCCCCATGGTCCTTACGGAGTCCCAGCATCCACTACGGACTATGAGAAATAGATTTATCGGTAAGTAAAATCTTATTTTACTTTCACGGTGTGCGTGTCCTGTTTCTATTTGGGTATTTTTTTGCAGAAGAACTACAGGTACCAGCGGACCCGTTTTACCCCCGCATGCTGGTACTTGTGGTTCTCCAAGTACCAGCTTGCGGGGGAGGCTTGCTGGGACTTGTAGTTCTTCTGCAAAAAACAATATTCTTTCATTTTACACAAGGCTATCAGCCCCCCATCCGCAGCCCATGGATGGGGAAGACAGCCTCGGGCTTCACCCCTGGCCCTTGGGTGGCTGGAGGGGGGGGACCCCTTGATTTAAGGGGTCCCCACTCCTCCAGGGTACCCCGGCCAGGGGTGACTAGTTGGGGATTTAATGCCACGGCCGCAGGGACCGGTATAAGTGTCCCCCGGCTGTAGCATATTATCTCCAGCTAGTGGAGCCCGGTGCTGGTGTTAAAAATACGGGGGACCCCTACGCTTTTTATCCCCCGTATTTTTTGCACCAGGACCGGACGCAGAGCCCGGTACTGGTTCTAAAAATACGGGGGATCCCCAGTCCATTTTTCCCCCGTATTTTTACAACCAGGACCGGCTCAAAGAGCCCGAGGCTGGTTATGCTTAGGAGGTGGGACCCCACGCAATTTTTTTTAGGGTTTTTTAACCATTTTTGTGCCGTCCGAAAAAAGTCGAATCCAGGACGCACTTATCCGTCAATTGGTCCGTTTTTCGACAGCGGGACTGTCGAATCCGTTTTTTATTGAATATGTCGAATTCCGGCCCCGGCGGCCGGTTTTCGACTGTCGAATTGTGTCGAATTTAAAAACGGTCGAATTACGACCGCAATTGCATATACCCCATATACTTTCCCAGAGATTGTATTAGGGGGAAGGGGCCTGGACTGCGCACACTAGCTGTTTATATACTTTCCCAGAGGTTATATTAGGGGGAGGGGTCTGGACTGCACACCCTAGCTACTTATATACTTTCCCAGAGGTTAACAATGTAGAACACTATGGAAGCAGTAATGCCAGGATACCCGTGAATAGATACTGTGATCTCGGAAAGATTTGTTATAGTCTGGGCAAGGATACACAGAGAGGTGTAATGAAGTGGCAAATACTATTTCACAGAGGGCCAGGTGGGTGTAATAAATGCCAGGGTCATACATGTTTGTGTCACTGTGTTGGGCAGTACGGATGGTGTAGTGGTTAGCATAACTGCCTCACAGCACTGAGGTCATGGGTTCAATTCCCACCATGGCCCAAACTGTGTGGAGTTTGTATATTCTCCCCGGGCTTGCGTGGGTTTCCTCCAGGTTATAGGGAATATAGATTGTAAGCTCCACTGGGGCAGGGACCGACGTGACTGGCGAAAATATTCTCTGCTAAGCGCTGCGGAATATGTGTGCGCTATATAAATAACTGGTAATAATAATGTTCCCGTTTGTTATCCTCCTCCCATCACCGCTCAAAAGCATAGTATGCATAATAGGATTATAGAAATAAGCGATGGCTTACTCAGAACACATGGGATGGGGCAGTATAAAAGCCACTTTACATGCTACGCATTCAGTTGTTATTTTGGTGACTGTTCCTTCAGAGTCTCTGGAGAAATTCGCCAATCACAGTTGTCAGATCTCAGGACCCAAGTGTCAGGACATTGACGTCTGTGGGTAGAGTCATGCCACCCCCCCATCGCTGAGTGAAGGATGGTAATTAAAATGCATGTCTCCTAGCGTTGTTCTTTACAGAATGCTGAGTATAATCTACTATAGAAGCAACACAACAGCAGTATAGGAACAGATTGCTGCGATTGGTACATCTTATTGTCCAGGGCTTGTCAGATTGCCATTAATCTGTGCCAACCGCTCGAAATTAAGATCTGCGGGAGGAGCTCTGCCGCCAAATAACCCGGAGGGAAAATGTTCTGCAATATTTACAGTGTTACACTCACTAGAGCACCGAGTGATTCCCGAGTACAATAATGGGACAAGTGGAGATAAATGGACCTTTTTTTTCATAAGGTCACATGACCAGGTGTCTTAATATTTCTTTAGCTACTGAGAGACTTGGCCCTAATTCAGGGCTCGACAAATCCCAGGGTCCAGGTCTCTACGGCCCCTAGATTTTGCTGCCTGGCGACCACATAATGCAGGGCTGGAGGAAGCAGATCCTCGTCAGCCCCAGCGGAGAGTCGTGGGCATGCCTGTTTTGCGGCGGCCAGTTCATGCACAGGCGTGCATGTGCCGCTGACTGCTGTGCCTGTCAGTCCCAGCCTGCGCTGGCTCCTCCTGTCAGTCCCAGCCTGCGCTGACTCCTCCTGTCAGTCCCAGCCTGCGCTGACTCCTCCTGTCAGTCCCAGCCTGCGCTGACTCCTCCTGTCAGTCCCAGCCTGCGCTGAATCCTCCTGTCAGTCCCAGCCTGCGCTGACTGCTGTGCCTGTCAGTCCCAGCCTGCGCTGACTGCTGTGCCTTAGTTGTGTGGCTGTGGGGGGTTTTGGGGGGAAGCTGCTCAGTAATGTGGGGGATCATGGGGTTTTTTTTTTTTTGGGGGGGGGGGGGGGAAGAGTCGGTGGATCATACACTTTCATCCTGGCTCCTAGATTTTAGAAAAATGTGTCAAGCTCTGCCCTAATGTCACAAAAGCAGATGTAGAACTATTGCCCCGAACAGCACTTTTATATTTATAAGTTACTTATATAGTGCACACTTATTCTGCTGTGCTTTTGTAGAGAATATTTGGCCATTCACGTCCGTCCCTGCCCCAGTGGAGCTTACACTCTATGGTGGGTTTCAGTTGTTTGAAAAGACAGTTGGGTGTCTGTCTTTTCCTATCTAATAGATAGACCCGACTTTTCAAACAATTGAATTGCACCCTATATGTTCCCTACCACATGTACACACACATACTCTAGGGCAGTGGTTCTCAAACTGTGTGCTGTGGCACCCTGGGGTGCTGCGGGACTTTTGCAGGGGTGCCTCAGGTTGGTAGTCCAGAATCAATTCAAACTATTTCTTGTCAATGTAAAAGGCTAAACCAGTGCTGGTGGCTGCCAATCATAAAACATATGACAAACAGAAGCGATTATTGTCCCTCGCCACATAATTGGACCGAAGGAGGACATATAAACATAATCTACTTAATGTAATATTTTTTTCTAAATGTCTTAATAAGAAACTTTTGTCCTAGGGGTGCCGTGAAAAATATTTGGATACTCTAGGGCGCCGTGATTCAAAAAGGTTTGGGATCCATGGACTAGGGTTAATTTTTTTTTGCTAGGAGACAGTTAGCCTACCAGTATATATTTGGAGTGTGGGAGGAAACCCATGCAAGCACGTGGAGAACATACAAACTCCACAAAGTTGAGCTGCTTATAGTGGAAGCTGCCACTTGTTGAGCTGAACCAGTGACGACACTGAGTGTACAAAGTACCTAATTAACGTCATTATAATGTCCCATGATGAGAACTGACGGCATTGTAATGTGACACAGTATGAAATGGAGGCACTATAATGTGGCATTATATGAACTGGGGTCTCTGGATGTCATAATGTGAATTGGGGATACTGTGTTGCATAATGTGTCTTGTCAGGCCTGCAGTGTGACATCGTGTGAACTAGGGCATTACTATGGGGCATCACATTAACTAAGGCTTATGGTTCAGAAAATTAACTAAGGCACTATTATGGTTCAGAAAATGGCCTAGGGCACTACTATGGTTAAAAAAATGACCTAGGGCACTACTGTGGTTCAGAAAATGGCCTAGGGCACTACTATGGTTCAGAAAATGAACTACAGTGCACTACTATGGTTCAGAAAATGAACTAGGGCACTACTATGGTTCAAAAAATGACCTAGGGGGCACTACTGTGGTTCAGAAAATTACCTAGGGAACTACTGTGGTTCAAAAAATGGCCTAGGGCACTACTATAGTTCAGAAAATGAACTAGGACACTAGCATGGTTCAGAAAATGAACTAGGACACTAGCATGGTTCAGCAAATGAACTAGGGCACTAGTATGGTTCAGAAACTGAACTTAGGGCACTAGTATGGTTCAGAAAATGAACGAGGGCACTAGTACGGTTCAGAAAATGAACGAGGGCACTAGTATGGTTCAGAAAATGAACTAGGGCACTAGTATGGTTCAGAAAATGAACTAGGGCACTAGTATGGTTCAGAAAATGAACGAGGGCACTAGTATGGTTCAGAAAATGAACGAGGGCACTAGTATGGTTCAGAAAATGAACGAGGGCACTAGTATGGTTCAGAAAATGAACGAGGGCACTAGTATGGTTCAGAAAATGAACGAGGGCACTAGTATGGTTCAGAAAATGAACGAGGGCACTAGTACGGTTCAGAAAATGAACGAGGGCACTAGTACGGTTCAGAAAATGAACGAGGGCACTAGTACGGTTCAGAAAATGAACGAGGGCACTAGTACGGTTCAGAAAATGAACGAGGGCACTAGTACGGTTCAGAAAATGAACGAGGGCACTAGTACGGTTCAGAAAATGAACGAGGGCACTAGTACGGTTCAGAAAATGAACGAGGGCACTAGTACGGTTCAGAAAATGAACGAGGGCACTAGTACGGTTCAGAAAATGAACGAGGGCACTAGTACGGTTCAGAAAATGAACGAGGGCACTAGTACGGTTCAGAAAATGAACGAGGGCACTAGTACGGTTCAGAAAATGAACGAGGGCACTAGTACGGTTCAGAAAATGAACGAGGGCACTAGTACGGTTCAGAAAATGAACGAGGGCACTAGTACGGTTCAGAAAATGAACGAGGGCACTAGTACGGTTCAGAAAATGAACGAGGGCACTAGTATGGTTCAGAAAATTAACTGCTGTGGAGAGGTATCTCTTTAGAAGCATTGGGACAGGGGCCACTTCATCAGAATGGTGCTATGGGACTCAGAGTTCTGGCTACAGAATCCTTCACAATAATAATACACTGAAATCCATCACAATAATATCTCCAAGCTCTTTTCTTGTATATCTTCCAGCGTTGTTTTGCGTTCAAATAATCTTCCTGGGAATATTAAAAATGCTCCGATTTCAGGATTTCCTTTAGGGTGCCACCAAATCTTATGTAAATTGGATTTTATTCATCAGCATACGCTGGTGCCATGCGACCAATGCTTGACAGGCAGAGGCATTCGCAGGGGTGGAGGCGTCGTGTGGGTGGTGCTGCGAAAAATGGTGTGATGTCCTTCTTTTGGGCCAGCCACATGACTACACACACAGCCACTGCAACAGAAAACATTGACACCCTGCGCCTGCCTTCGCAGCCAGACTCGCAGGCAGGAGGGGCGTCCCTTATTCGGCAATGTGATCGCAATTGAATTGCGATTGCATCGCTGGCTGGCATTTGCATGCTGGGTGGCCTTGCCCTGTGCTTGCGTCCCGCGGCATGCGATCGCAAGCAGTTGCAATTTTGCTAATTTAATAATAAGGCCCATACAAATACTGATTATTCCCTTTTTGATTTCCTCAAAATTTTTTGTTATTATTGGGGCCGTTGCTGGTCCAGTTTTTGTCCAATAGAATTCTCTGTAGCAGGGGTAGTTATTCAGGCCTTTCCTGATGTATGGCTCAGGTGCATCCCTGGGATATAGGAAGGGATGTTACAGTAGCGTCCTATAGGATGACTCTGTGCTGCTAATTGAATGTGTATTTGGGCATCTCTGCAGAGAGATGAGTGTGGGAGGAGCAATCTGGGAACTTTACATGGTGGCTGCTGATAAAGAACTTCTGAACCGTACTCCTGCAGATCCGGCCGTTCCAGCACCTGGTAGAGAGGCAGCGAGGCCTTCCAGCCGCGCAGGAATCAGAAGCATAAGCTAATTTAATCTTCCTTCCACAGTAATGTTCTTTTAAACATGCTCCGGGGCCTGCTTCGCTACCTAGGGTTTGGAAATGAACCTGGCTGTCACTTTGGCTGAGAAATGCTCTGTCCCAGAAGCTGGACTTAAAGGTGTGCGTGGAGCAGGGGAACGTGGGAGGTGGGGGGAGGACTGTCACTTCTTGTTACCGGGAAGGACTTTACAGGCTCCCTGGTGGTGGAATGGGGCAGTAATTGGCATTATTGATGGATTTGTCTGAGGATCAGTCGGAGAACAGAGAGTCCTGGGGCTGAAACCATTCACCGCTGGAAATGTAACACACGGCTCCAGATACATTACACCATGGCTCTGTACATATTAATCACACAGCTCACAGACTCCTTACGGTGCCTACCTTGCACCGTCTGGCTTCGTATGCACACCAATCCCACGTTAAAAGGGTCCACGTGACCTGCATGTACTCCAGCACTCCACGGCATCTTCCCTAATGGAGAGAATACAAATATACCATATCGGGGAGAAGAGCAAACCGGGCGGCTCTTTATGGTGGATGTAAAAACATCTCTGCCTTATTTCATATTCCAGTGCTCCGATCGATATCTCTCCTGTTCAGCGCAACGTATTCTACAGCAAACCCTTTTATCCTATCAGTACATGTTCGTTGAAAAGATGTTTCCCCTCGTTTTACGTTTAATCAAAGTTTTATAACTTGAGCCGATTTACGTGAGCAGTTTTCCCAGATACTTCGAAGATTTCAAAGTCTCTTTGCAGGTTGTACCTAGAGCGCGCCTTGCTGGTTGTGGCCGCCGTACGCGGTTACACGTACAAACACGAGTATCCTTCACATTGTGAAGTTGGTCAAATGCTAAAATATGACTGGAGTGTAGTGGTCACTGCACACGAATATGGTGGGCTTTGGACTGAGTGCCCTGGGTACTGATTTCGGGTGTTGAGGCATGTGAAGGGAACCTTGGCGTCGATGTATGCCACAATTACGTTTTTGCTGATATGCGCACCAAAGTCCAGATTTAGTGTAAGTAAAGCTGGAGCCCACAGAAATCTGCTTTGCTCTACTGTTCATGCGCCGGAATACGAGCACGGATAGAACGGTAACGTAACTAGGACTTACTGCCTCTGTGCCTGACTAAGCGGGTCAGGGTAAGTTCAGTGTAGGGGCCCATCCCCATAATATACCCCTGTAGCTGCATCCTTATTGGAACAGGGTATGGGTCATTTGGTCGACAAGACTTAGGTCGACCACTATTGGTCGACGGGGTCACTAGGTCGACATTGAAAGGTCGACATGAGGTTGTTTTTTTTGGGGTATCGTTTTCTTTGTAAAGTGACGGGGAACCCCAATTAGTGCACCGTGGGGGTCATTCCGAGTTGATCGCTAGCAGAAAATGTTCGCTGTGCAGCAATGATGCAAAAAAAAAGGGCACTTCTGCGCATGCGTATGGGGCGCAATGCGCACGCGCGACGTACTTTCACAACGGCCGATGTAGTTTCACACAAGGTCTAGCGAAGCTTTTCAGTCGCGCTGGTGGCCACAGAGTGATTGACAGGAAGTGGGCGTTTCTGGGTGTCAACTGGCCGTTTTCAGGGAGTGTTCGGAAAAACGCAGGCGTGCCAGGAAAAACGCAGGCGTGGCTGGGCGAACGCAGGGCGTGTTTGTGACGTCAAATCCGGAACTGAACAGTCTGAAGTGATCGCAAGCGCTGAGTAGGTCTGAAGCTACTCTGAAACTGCACAAAATTATTTTGTAGCCGCTCTGCGATCCTTTCGTTCGCACTTCTGCTAAGCTAAAATACACTCCCAGTGGGAGGTGGCATAGCGTTTGCACGGCTGCTAAAAACTGCTAGCGAGCGATCAACTCAGAATGACCACCCGTGTCCCCTCGCTTCGTTCGCCATGCTTTGGGCAAGGTTACCGTTCCCAATTGTGGTCCACGTGGATTGTAAAGTATGAAAAAAGTAGCAAAATTAAAAAACAAAAGTGAAAAACTCGCCTTTTTCCATGTCGACCTAGTGACCATGTCGCCCTAATGCATGTCGACCTAGTGGCTGTCGACCTAAGTCTTGACCAAATGACGTAAGCCTTGGAATTGGCGACATCTCCAGCTGTTTCGGAGGTACAGTATATCCAATGACATTCCGGAAAGGCCTTCTGTAAAGACGGGTGTCATCCTGATTTATCTTTAGTGGGTGGTTGTTTTATTTTTGATATTTCAAGAATGATTGGAAAAAAAAAAAGTCTGGCCCCACTTCTTTCTAAATCCGTAACCACCAACAGTACTGTGGATGGTCTGGTCACTGGCAAAGCATGTGTACAGTGAGAGTGGCAGCGAGCACCAGGCTATGCCAGGATGGTACACTCACATTAGAAGAGGCAGATACACAACGTGGCACCGCCGTGTTGTAGTGGCGCAAAATCCACTAGAGACTACCCGGCTCGTTAAAAAGTACTGCCATATGCTGCCTGGTCTGGGTCTGGTTTCACCATATGAGAATGGGCACCACATTGCTGCAGGACTGCTTGTACTGTTGACTGTCACAGACTGGCATTGCCTGGCAAAGGCTGCCACTTTTGTAGGACGACCCCAAGCTCGTTGTCCTCCCCCTTCTGCTTTAGAGGTAGCCAGCTCAGGCTGTTGTACTGGTGCTTAATTCTTACTGTAAAACCTAAAAATCCTGCAGTGTTCTGATAATATCCATGTGTGCGTTCTGGGTGTCTGTCGGCTCTATTTTCAGGTGCATGTCTTTAAAATTCTACCCAGCTCTAAAGCAGACCCCAAGTACAGAATGGGCTTTTTGGGGGTGTGGGGGAACATGTAATTATTGAAGCGTACAGGCTGAGTACTCATTTTTATACAGAAATAAGTGCATTTACTTAAGACCATAATATAGGACATGTAAATTCCAGATAAATGCATTTTTATTGTATACCTTTTTGTTGTGCACACTGCACAAGTAAAATACATTCTTTTAATAGACTGCTAATGAAATATTTTGTCAGCTACCCTAATTGTGTGCGGCCTGCTGTGCGGGTGACTCCTATTTATCCTGGGATGTCGCAATTAAAGTTTCTTCCTGTCCGCTCGCCTGTAAATTGCACACAAGTAAGGCGACTGCTTGCAAAAAACGTGATTTACTAGACATTGCAGCGCTATAAGGGGTTAAATCATTACGGCCGCTCTGCTTTCTCCGTAATAGAGGTTATAAATCCTCTCATCCATTCGGGAGCCTTTCCCTTCCCAGCCACGGCTGTGACCCACGGCTTTCCCGGTGCCCCCGCGCCGGTGGATAAAGCACTCACTGGAGGTCTGCGCTTTTTGGTTGAGTTTTCGTGACCTCAAGCAATACAGGCTCCCTGTGGGCTCAGCTCCCTTAACGAACTGGCCGGGTTCCAGACTGCAAAGCACAGCTTCAGCGAGCTGAGAGCGCCACACTGGAAAACAGAATTGATTCTCCACATTTCTTGGCTTCCAGAAAAATAATTTAGGTGTCTTCAAGATCTAAACTCTCTTTGCTACTTTGCTCGCTAGTCTGAAACTTCTGTCCACTTAGGTACCTACCCTCATCATTTGTAGCTTGTTATCCTGAAATAGGTCAGTGCTTGTGCTTGGTGTCCGCGCTTCTCAGACTAAAGGGTATTCTCCAGCAATATATTATCCTTCCCTGCATTTTGTGGCCATCTTGGTCTTTTTTTCTTTAGTAAATAGCATACAGAAGATTTCCATGCATTCTTGCTCACCCCTTAGCCTGCGTGTTAAAGGAGGTGATGCTTCTGTAGGTACACGGAACCTAATTCAGATCTGATCGCAGCAGCAAATTTGTTAGCCATTGGGCAAAACCATGTGCACTGCAGGTGGGGCAGATGTAACGTGCAGAGAGAGTTAGATTTGGGTGGGTTATATTGTTTCTGTGCAGGGTAAATACTGGCTGCTTTATTTTTACACTGCAATTTAGATTTCAGTTTCAACACACGCCACCCAAATCTAAAGGGCCCTACACACTTACAGATGTCACTGAAAGCTATGAACGATCTCGTTCATGAATGAACTACAGTAGATACCGTTCATATCTTTCAGTGTGTAGGCACCAGCGATGAATGATGCGCTCGTTCATTGTTGGTGCCGTCTCGTTCATACCTGCAGGCCAATATGGACATTCTCGTCCATATTAGCATGCAGGGCTATGGAGCTGGGTGACGGGGGAAGTGAAGGACCTTCACTCCCTCCGTCACCAGCTTCCCCCCCCCCCCCCCCCCCCCCCCCCCCTGCCGCCGGGTTGTCCGTCAGCCGTATTGGTTGTCGGGCAGCTCGGCGCCCAGTCGCCAAGTGTATAGGGCCCATTACTCTCTGCACATGTTTATATCTGCCCCCTCCCCCCCTGCAGTGCACATGGTTTTGCCCATTAGCTAACAAATTTGCTGCTGTGATCAATGTCTGAATTAGGCCCACATACTGTAGCCTGCTCCCAATCTTTACACAGTACAGTGGAACCTCGCACTGCCACGTAGAGCACACTGCAAAACCGTCCAAGCCATTGCTAGTGGCATAAAGACTTGCCAGGCTAGGGTGTATGTATGGGTGTACATGGTGGGGGGGGGGATGTGAGTGAGGCAGCTTATGTGGAACATACTGCAATGTGTGTGTGAGTCTCACTGGAGCTTGCAGATTAGGGTCACAACACAGTAGGGTTACCCACAGAGTGTGTGGGGTTCTTGCATCGATCTCATCACCGATTTCCCCACCTTGTGTCCCCCACATACATTGATCCAATCGCCGATGCACACCACTCTACTCTGATTCCATCACTGCGGAAGGAGGTTTTGGACTGGCAGACCAATCAGAAGCTGCAGACCCAGATAGGAACATGTAGAACCGGTTGGTATTGCAGCTTTTAATCTTTTTCATTTATATTTTTGTTATGATTTATATTCTATCATGGAGGATCAGCAACACCACCAATTGTCTGTTTTAGAAGCTATAGTAAATGTACCGCATGGTATCCATATGAAATACCTATATGTGTGTGCGGGTCTCCTCTCTGAGGTCCCACTAGCCCCGGCTGGTCACACCTTATGCTAGTAATTGAAAAACTAGGGGGTCCCAATGCTGTTTGTCGTCCGCCCCCCCCCCCCCTGATATTTACTAGCTATAGCCGCTGCTGCTAGTTGATGTCTAGAAGTGGGGGAACCATCTTAAATAGATGGAGCACCTGAAGATAGCTGCTAAAAGCCGCTGGCCATCTATGGTTTGGCAAGTTATTTTGGCATGAACACTGACAATTTTCAGTACGCTGACTGTGACATCTGGTGAGTTGTATGTTTAATGCGGAGGTCGTGTTGTGTTGTCCCAAAGATGGGTGGAGCAAAATTCTGGCTAGTTTACGTGTACCCACATTCTATTACATACAGTGATTTCAGTCTCGCTGGAAAATTGGCACTTTCCAAAATTTGGAGAGTATTACATCCCCCCCCCCCCCCCTCCTCTCCCAATCTGCGGCAGATGTGGCCTGCTGCCTGAGTGCTGTACCCTGCACACAGTGAGCAGTGTGTGTTTAGGTTGCTAGGTGTCTTTATATCCGTAATCTTTTGCAGTGTGACACAACTGACATGCAGTAGTAGAATAGCGTAACCCTGTTTGTGATCACTTGTGCTCTCAGTCCGTTACACATATATAAATTACACACAGACCGGACTGATTTTCTGGGACGTTCCCTTTTGAGCTCTGAGAAACACCTTTGTTGTGGTGGGTGACCCTATTTGCTGCACCCTAAAATCTAATCCTGTAAGAGTTGCCGTGGGCGGCCCAGCTCCAACCTCGGTCGCTGAAGGCGATTGGGAAGGAACAAAGCTGGGATTAAGGGAGACTGGCGCTCCTGAAAGGCGTTATAAAGGAAGCCGCTCAGCTCTTTGTAAGGTAGGGACGTCTTGTGAACTGGAAAGTCAGGGAACATCTATCTGCTGAGATTGATACAATGTAAGTTATTAGCGGAACACAATGTTACTCATTCCACAGCTGTCCGTACAACAAGCACAATAGCGATCCATATTGTGCAGACCTGGACGTGCCTAGAGAGCTGCCCCTCCTGCCCTGCGTTTCCTACCCACTGGCTGCATTATCGTTTCATCTGAACGTGGGCGCAGATGCCTGCTTTATTCACAGGGCAAGCCCTTCCTCCCTCACCCCGGCCTCCACCCCCTGGCCCCCGCATCCAATCCACAGGCCTGTCACTTCTGCTTTTCCGCTCTAGTAATTTTAGCAGGGAGCTGTCCGCACTTTGCTTTATCTTTAATTATTACCTTGTTGTTGTTTTTTTTTTTGCTGCCTTTCCTCAAATCCATATAGGATGGGGCGATCGGCCTTTTATACTGATGCTGCAAACATTTCCTTGGTTATGCACAAGCCCAGTTCACCACCCTCTTATTAACCTAGCCCAGCGCCCGGCCCATCGCAGCCTGGTTTTACTTTCATCTGTCCCTGGTCATTGTCTTGGTGGTGGCCGCAGCTTCACTGCCTGTCCGTCACCAATATCGTCCTTTTCTTTTTCACCCAGCCCCATCTCATAACTCAATTTTCTTCTCCCTCTGCATCTCTCCTGCCTCCCTCCTATGGTTAATGATACAGAAAGCCTGATTCAGATGCTATCTGCTGCTCCCTCCGCCTCCCCCGCCTTTTAAATGTCAGTGCGGCGAGCGGACGTCTCCCCGAGAGTGCGATGCTCTTGGACAGGGTGCCGATTAGTACATCCTGCATTCAGCATTGTCACGTTAAGCAATACCAATCAAGCCCTGCATCTTATTGCCCTGGCACCGTATACACTGCAGACGTATGAAAGCTGATTACGCCAAGTGCCAGACGGTTATTCCTGCACAGGAATTTTTGACCTTGAACGCCATAGTCCCCCGTGCCTGGGGCTTTGCGTTGTCATTTCATAGTGATCAGGATTTTTCCCTGTGCGAGGAAGAAAAGGAGAGATTGCGCACAGTCTGGAGTGGGGCTGAAGTGACTCCTGTATATAGTACTAGGAGCGCACACTGGCGTTAGCCTGGTTCCTGTGCAGTGACATTGCCTGTGGGCTCCTTTTTCTCCTGTGTTCAGGCAGCACGCCTGTCTAATCCTGTTACCTGACTCCTGGGAAATTGTCAGTGTATTTGTTACAGGGTTTTGATGTTATGCAGAAGGGAATCCGGATAGTTAGCTGCCTGACCATCCTCCGTTGTAAATCTCAGTCTGTCTTACATGCTCCCTAAAAGGAGGTAGCGATCCATACTGTTATAAGAGAATAGCGCTGAAGGATATATGTATAGTAAAAACATAAATACATTATAATAATCCCGTTTTTTTTTCTACTGTGACACAGACTACTAATGTACCATTGTATCCTCATAATTGATACAACCCCCCCACTACCCCCAGCTCCATGTTTTCATTCTCCCTCGTCCCACCTTACATTCCTCTACCCCCTTCCTTAAGCTCCCCAATGCATCAGAGCCCCGGAGAATATGGGAAATTCATTGTTTTAAAAATACCCGATTTTCCAGTTCCGACCGCTTTTGGTCAGGATGGGGGAATTGACATTTTTTACAAATGTTTAGTATTCCCATTTCTCCGATCCGGCGGTCAGAGGATGTAGAAATTGCGTCAGTCTGCCGGTGATATATAGCGGCCTTTAGTCACACAGCGGTGATCAGAAGGGTCTTCTCTTGACGGCAGGCGTGTTATCCGGTCCTCTCCCAGGCTCTGCTGAAGTTCAAGAGCTGGAGTCCTGTGATATGGCTGCTCTCAGTCACTGATTGGCTGGAAGTACGACGCACAGTGATGATGTCACCGCACATTGCTCTCCTAGCCTATTGGTGACTAAGAGCATCTGCATCATGAGCCTCCATCTATTCTACAGACAGCTGGGAGAACCTGAGAGGACCGGATAATGTGACCGGAACCGAGAAGGTAAGTATTATCCCACTGCCCCCTAACCAATCCAATATGTGTTTTCATTCCATAATACCCGGGATTTAATGCTTATAAACCCCATTGGAAGTCAGAACTTCCGTGATTGGCTTCCCTAATAGGTATTATACAGCGCTGAATAAATCCCACACAGCTAATGTTGTCGTCTTTCCTACTGTTATTACTGTGATCATCCTTTATTTATAAAACATCGATGCAATAGGCAGCGTTGTACATTGAGGCGATTATGATAAAATTAAAACCGTGGGTATAGGTGGCCCTGCCCTAACGCTCTTACAGTCTGAGATTATAATAATTAATGACCATTCTAGTGAGGTGTCACTGGCATCTCCATTGAACGATTTTCTCCTGATTTTTCCCCCACCCCCTACTGTACGCAGAATAATCATTCAGCCGATACAACAGGGCGCTGATGTTATGTGTATGGGATGTGTATCATTTTCAGGGATAACAGAAGTAGAGAAGAGAAAGAATTGAACATACTGTAATAAACAAATTGCTTCAACTCCTTCTATGGGGGAGATTCAAATGTTTGAAAAGTCAGTTCCTATCTAATAGACAGGAAAAAACAGACACCCAACCGACTTTTCAAACATTTGAATTCCCCCTTATTTGTCTCTTAATCCTTAGTTGTGTCTCCAGGAGCTACCCGTGAGGATCACAGTGTTTACATTGATCTGTTCCAGTATGAACGAACGTTTGTTGCCGGGGTAGTCAAGTGTAGTGTTAACAAACCAGCCATGCTAAAGGGGCGTTAGAACTGTATGACCGTCACTTTCTCCCTTGCAGGCGCTCCCATGTCCCATTATCTTCTGCCGGTGAGTGTTACCATATATTTCCTGGTTCTCTATGGCCTCACACTTCTCCCTCTTTTCAGGAGACCATCAGAACTGCCTTAGCGATGGGAGCTGACCGCGGCGTCCATGTAGAAGTGTCCGCCAAGGATGCCGAAAGCCTCGGACCATTCCAGGTCTCCAAGATCCTAGCCGCTTTGGCCAAGAAGGAGAACGTGAACCTTGTGCTCCTGGGAAAGCAGGTGAGTGATGGGGATGTGCCGTTGTGGGATGGGTCCCGGGAATAGCATCAGTCAGTCACGCAGGCCACCAGGATCCAGCATCCTGTGTATTGCACATTGTTATGTAGATCGTGGTTCAGATATCCTGTACATCTAGTCTCCTAGATGGGGGGGGGGGGGGGGTTCCAGATGCTGGGTAATTGATTACAGTCAGAAAATAATACCTGCCGTATTTTTCATTTGTCCTTCGTCCTAGAGGATGCTGGGGACTCCAAATGGACCATGGGGTATAGACGGGATCCGCAGAAGACATGGGCACTTTAAGACTTAAAATGGGTGTGAACTGGCTCCTCCTCCTATGCCCCTCCTCCAGACCTCAGTTAGATTCTGTGCCCAGAGGAGACTGGTTGCACACTTGGGGAGCTCTACTGAGTTTCTCTAAAAAAGACTTTTGTTAGGTTTATCGTGAGGGGAGAGAAGCAGACCTACAAAGGCTCTGCTTCTTAGGCTACTGGACACCATCAGCTCCAGAGGGTCTGATCACTTGGTGCGCCTAGCTGCTCGTTCCCGGAGCCGCGCCGCCGTCCCCCTCACAGAGCCTGAAGAGAGAAGCTGGGTGAGTAGTAGAAGCAAGAAGACTTCAAAGGCGGCAGAAGACTTCGGATCTTCCTGAGGTACCGCGCAGGGCGCAGGGGGGGCGCCCTGGGCAGCAATAAAACCTCACTTTTGAGACTGGCATGACAGTATACATTGCATAGGCAATGTATACAGACCCCCGCCAGTATAAATAAAAGCGGGACCGAAGCGCGTCATGTAGGGGGCGGGGCTTCCTCCTTCAGCTCTAACCAGCGTCATTTTCTCCACAGCTTGCTGCAGAGACGCTGCTCCTGGCCCTTCACTGCTGTACACAAGTAACAGGGTGCACAAAACGAGCGGGGGGGGGGGGCACGAGAATTTGGTGTTGATTGCTTGGTATAAACGCTTACAGGTCTGGGGCATTATTTAATCCCTTCAGACCGGTGAGGCGCTGGTTGTGAGCTGGCAAACTCTCTTTCTGTGTCTCTGAAGGACCGTACTGTGGGTCTGTCCCCTATAGCCCAGTGTGTTTGGGGGCGTCGGTACGCGTGTGTCGACATGTCTGAGGTAGAAGGCTCTTCCCAGGAGGAGACTGGTGTGGGAGCTGAACTGAATGTGGGAGTGAATCCGTCGGCACCGCCGACTGCTGATTGGGTAGATATGTGGAGTGTTTTAAATGCAAGTGTGGCTGTATTGCATAAGAGGTTAGACAATTCTGAGTCTCAGAACCAAGCATGGAGACAATCCATGGGAGATGTTTTGTTACAATCTCAGACCCCCTCAGGGTCACAAAAACGTTCATTTACCCAGATAGCAGACACAGATACCGACACGGATTCTGACTCCAGTGTCGACTATAATGATGCCAAGTTACATCCTAAGGTGGCTAAGAGTATTCAGTACATGATTGTGGCAATTAAAGATGTGTTACATATCACAGAAGACCCCACTGTCCCTGACACAAGGGTCTGTATGTTTAAGGGAAAGAAACCTGAGGTAATGTTTCCTCCCTCTCATGAACTGAACGCTCTTTTTGAAAAAGCTTGGGAGTCTCCTGACAAGAGACTGCAGATTCCTAGGAGAATTGCTATGGCGTATCCTTTTCCCTCGCAGGATAGGTTACGGTGGGAATCCTCACCCACGATGGCCAAAGCTCTGGCGCGTTTGTCCAAGAAGGTGGCGTTACTGTCCCCTGACACGGCGACCCTAAAGGACCCTGCGGATCGTAAGCAGGAAACTACCTTAAAATCTATTTGTTACTACGGGTACGCTGCTCAGGCAGGCCGTGGTATCGGCATGGGTGAGTAGCGCTATTGAAAGGTGGGCAGATAACTTGTCATCTGACATAGACACCCTGGATAGGGATAACGTCCTTTTGACGCTGGGTCACATCAGGGACGCATCGATATATCTAAGGGAGGCGACGAGAGATATTGGCCTCTTGGGATCAAGGGCCAATGCCATGGCAATCTCGGCTAGGAGGGCGTTGTGGACTCATCAATGGAATAGTGATGCTGACTCTAAAAAGGCTATGGAGGCTCTGCCCTTCAAAGGTGAAGTTTTGTTTGGTGAGGGCCTCGCGGACCTAGTTTCTACAGCTACCGCTGGTAAGTCTTCTTTTTTGCCTTTTGTCGCTCCACAGCAAAAGATAACGCCTCACTACCAGATGCAGTCCTTTCGGTCTCATAAATTCAGGAAAGGACGTGGATCTTCCTTCCTCGCGGCCAGAGGTAAGGGAAGAGGAAAAAGATCGCCGGCTGTGGCAAGCTCCCAGGAGCAGAAGTCCTCCCCGGCTTCTACCAAATCCACCGCAAGACGCTGGGGCTCCGCTGCGGTAGTCTGCACCGGTGGGGGCACGTCTTCAGCTCTTCCGTCAAGTCTGGGTTCGCTCGGTCCTGGATCCTTGGGTGCTGGAAATTGTGACCCAAGGATACAAACTGGAGTTCCAAGACGTGCCTCCGCACCGATTTTTCAAATCGGCCTTACCAGTTTCTCATCCGGAGAGAGAGGTAGTGTGTGCTGCAATACAAAAGCTGTGTCAACAGCAAGTCATTGTCACGGTTCCCCTGTTACAACAAGGGAAAGGGTTTTATTCAACCCTGTTCGTGGTCCCGAAGCCGGATGGCTCGGTTAGACCGATTTCAGAATTTAAAATCCCTCAACCTGTATTTAAAAAGATTCAAATTCAAGATGGAATGTCTCCGAGCTGTGATCTCCGGTCTGGTGGGGGGGATTTTATGGTGTCAGTCGACATAAAGGATGCATATCTACATGTCCCCATATATCCTCCTCATCAGGCGTTCCTGAGGTTCGCTGTTCAGGATTGTCACTACCAATTTCAGATGTTGCCGTTTGGTCTTTCCACGGCCCCGAGGACTTTCACCAAAGTAATAGCGGAAATGATGGTGATCCTGCGCAAGCAAGGGGTCACAATTATCCCATACTTGGACGATCTCCTGATAAAGGCGAGATCAAAGGAGCAGTTTCTAAAAACCGTTGCGCTCTCCCTGAAGGTGCTGCAACAACATGGCTGGCTCCTAAATTTACCAAAGTCGCAGTTGATTCCGACAACTCGACTGTCGTTTTTGGGCATGATTCTGGACACTGATCTGCAGAGGATCTTTCTCCCGTTGGAAAAGGCTCAGGAACTCCAGAACATGGTCAAGGAACTTCTGAAACCGCCAAGAGTGTCGATTCATCACTGCACTCGAGTGCTGGGGAAAATGGTGGCGGCCTACGAGGCCATTCAGTTTGGCAGATTCCATACAAGAACTTTTCAGTGGGACCTGCTGGACAAGTGGTCCAGGTCCCATCTGCACATGCACCGGAAGATAAACCTGTCCCCCAGCGCCAGGGTTTCTCTCCTGTGGTGGCTCCAAAGTTCTCACCTTCTAGAGGGTCGCAGGTTCGGGATCCAGGATTGGGTTCTGGTGACCACGGACGCGAGTCTCCGAGGTTGGGGAGCAGTCACACAGGGACAAAATTTCCAGGGAAAATGGTCGAGCCAGGAAGCTTGTCTGCACATAAAAGTGCTGGAGTTATGGGCCATCTACAACGGCCTTCGGCAAGCGGAACATCTTCTTCGCGACCTGCCCGTCCTGATTCAGTCGGACAACATTACAGCCGTGGCGCACATAAACCGCCTGGGCGGAACAAAGAGCAGAGCGGCGATGGCGGAGGTCACCAAGATTCTTCGCTGGGCGGAAAAACATGCAAGCGCTCTGTCAGCGGTCTTCCTTCCAGGAGTGGACAACTGGGAAGCAGACTTCCTCAGCAGACACGATATCCATCCAGGAGAGTGGGGTCTTCATCAAGAGGTCTTTGCAGAAGTGACAAGTCGTTGGGGACTTCCTCAAATAGACATGATGGCGTCTCTCCTCAACAAGAAGCTTCAGACATATTGTTCCAGGTCAAGGGACCCTCAAGCAACAGCAGTGGACGCACTGGTGACACCGTGGGTGTTTCAGTCGGTCTATGTGTTCCCTCCACTTCCACTCATCCCAAAGGTGATAAGGATCATAAGAAGAACAAGGGTTCAGGCGATACTCGTTGTTCCAGATTGGCCACGGAGGGCCTGGTATCCGGATCTTCAGGAATTGCTCACAGGAGATCCCTGGCCTCTTCCTCTAAGAGAGGACCTGTTACAGCAGGGGCCGTGCGTGTTCCAGGACTTACCGCGGTTGCGTTTGACGGCATGGCGGTTGAACGCCAAATCCTAGCTAGAAAGGGTATTCCCGGGGAAGTCATCCCCACTCTACTTAAAGCTAGAAAGGAGGTAATGGCGAAGCATTATCACCGTATTTGGAGAAAATGTGTGTCTTGGTGTGAATCCAAGAAGGCTCCTACGGAAGAATTTCAGCTGGGTCGTTTTCTCCACTTTTTGCAAGCAGGTGTGGATGCGGGCCTGAAGTTAGGCTCCATTAAAGTGCAGGTTTCGGCCTTATCAATTTTCTTTCAAAGGCACCGTGGGTCCTCAACGTGGTGTTACAGTTCCTTACGTCACATTGGTTTGAACCTTTACAAAAGGTTGAGTTGAAATTTCTCACTTGGAAAGTGGTCATGCTGTTGGCCTTGGCGTCCACAAGGCGGGTGTCCGAATTGGCGGCTTTATCTCACAAAAGCTCCTATCTGATTTTCCATGTGGATAGAGCGGAATTGAGAACTCGTCAACCATTTCTGCCTAAGGTGGTTTCGTCGTTTCACATGAACCAACCTATTGTGGTGCCTGTGGTTTCTGAAGCCTTGGCGGATTCAAAGTCTCTTGATGTGGTCAGAGCTTTGAAAATGTATGTAGCCAGAACGGCTCGTGTTGGGAAAACAGAGGCGCTGTTTGTCCTGTATGCGGCCATCATGGTTGGCGCTCCTGCTTCTAAGCAGACGATTGCACGCTGGATCTGTAATACGATTCAGCAGGCTCATTCTACGGCTGGATTGCCGTTACCGAAATCGGTGAAAGCCCATTCCACTAGGAAGGTGGGCTCATCTTGGGCGGCTGCCCGAGGCATCTCTGCTTTACAGCTTTGCCGAGAAGCTACTTGGTCGGGTTCAAACACTTTTGCAAAATTCTACAAGTTTGATACCCTGGCTGCGGAGGACCTCATGTTTGCTCAATCGGTGCTGCAGAGTCATCCGCACTCTCCCGCCCGGTCTGGAGCTTGGTATAAACCCCATGGTCCATTTGGATCCCCAGCATCCTCTAGGACGAAGGAGAAAATAGGATTTTAATACCTACCAGTAAATCCTTTTCTCTTAGTCCGTAGAGGATGCTGGGCGCCCGTCCCAGTGCGGACTCTATCTGCAGTACTTGTAAATAGTTATTGCTTATGTTACACAAAGGTGGTGTTTCAGTTAAGGTCAGCCTGTTGCTGATCTCTTTTGGTTCACACGGTAAACTGGTTTTAGTTAAATGCCATGTTGTACGGTGTGTTGTGGTGTGAGCTGGTATGTGTCTCACCCTTCGTTAACAAAATCCTTTTCCTCAATGTCCGTCACCTCTGGGCACAGTTCCTATAACTGAGGTCTGGAGGAGGGGCATAGGGGGAGGAGCCAGTTCACACCCATTTAAAGTCTTAAAGTGCCCATGTCTCCTGCGGATCCCGTCTATACCCCATGGTCCATTTGGAGTCCCCAGCATCCTCTACGGACTAAGAGAGAGGGATTTACCGGTAGGTATTAAAATCCTATTTTCTGTGTCCCTGTGCACATGTAGATTATGTGTATTTTACCTCTTCACTCTGCATTGTGATTGCTTTATTGTTCCCTGTGAATCGCCTCCTGCAGCCTTCCCTCCCCAGGGCACGTCCCAGATAACCTTCTTCCTAGCTGCCCCCCAGCTCAGCACTTTCTCCGCTCTCTCCTTGCAGGCCATTGATGATGACTGTAATCAGACCGGACAGATGACCGCTGCTCTGCTTGACTGGCCTCAGGTACCGATCCTCCCCGGCTCTGTGTTATTTTCCGGAAAATGAGAGAATTACCTCTGGTTTAACGCATGGAGCAGGGCGCAGGGTTTGCAGCTGACGTACCGAGTACTGGCTGAGCGATGTGGTACTGCTGGATACTGGGATTAAACACTAGAGATGTAATTTCCCATCATAGATATTGAACATCATTTGCACTTTCAAATATCTACAAACAGTATACAAGTCTGACTTTGTGATTAATGGGATGCCAGTATAGATCAGGATCAATCGCCTTATTGTGACTAAGCGATACGTCTTCTATTCTTCGGCTCCCAGCCCGGTTGCCTTTCTGCCACGGAGTCAGCAGCTGTAGGGTTGACCACCCCAACTATCACAGTATGTACTGTAGCAGGGAAATGCACAGTGGGATGCTTGGTGTGCTTGCTGCAATTACTGGGGGCATGACTCCAGGTGTGGAACGGGGCTCACCAGATCATGTCATCCATAGGTGAAGACTGCGGCATCTCCTATCTTGTTTTTAGCAACTAGGATCTCACTATTTTTCTTTGCATAATTGTGCCTAGCGAAGCGCCATTTCTATGGTAGACAGAAGGGGTTTTATATTACCATTGTTCTCAGTCCTATATTCATTGCTCCCTATTCCTCGCCACTTCCCCAGTGATGTCACGCCCAGCCCTGATGTCACATGTATTCCTTGTTACTAGCACCCACGCATATTGCACGGACAGGGGTTTGTCCACTCAGTAAGACAGATGAGCTCTGGGAGAAGAGAACGGGATTGCAGGGAAGAGAATAGCAGCAATGGCATCTATACTGGATAGTGATCTCTGTATGCAGGTTTACGAACATCCTAGAAATTAGGTAACTCCCCCCTAATGATATTTTCGTACAATTATGCCTTAATATTTCTATAAAGACTGAGGGGAAATTTAAAAATATAAATAATGAACACGTTATAGTAAAGATTTGTAGTTGTGGAAATCTCGGAGGTGGGGCGTAAGTTAAAGAGAGAACCTGTCTCCTGCATATACAGCGGAAACGTCTATTTGGTGGTATGGACCAGCAGGCCCTGTTACGGCAAATATCAACTCGCCATGCCTGACAAGTAATAGGCCACGTTCCTGTGAGATTATTATACACCCGAAAACGGGTTATTGGTAAAGATTTCTGCACAGGCAAAGCTGCATCATTCCCTCTGTGTAGAGGAGCCCCCTTCTGGCCGGATGTGTACAGGCAGGTGCAGTGTCGGAAGGAGCTGCTGTTGTGAGGTTTAAATGGGAGTAGTGTAAAGAAGGGCTGTATATGGGCTGGAGCAGCTGCTCGGTGCTGGGTAGCAGGACCCATGTCCGATTTAAGATCAGGATGTTCAGCCCCTCGGCAGATGACGACAAATACAGGGCAATTGCACCGATCTGAATGGAATGGGCAATAATAATTTGATTTCTATGATACATACGTGTCCTGACGAACACTGAAATGCTGACGTCAGAACGCTGCTTGTACAGGTATAGTTTAGTAGCATCAGCGTTATCATCTTTCTTATGTTACTTCTGTACAGTATTGAGTTCTAGTGTATAATTAGGTATCAGTGATTTAAATAAGGGATACTGTACAAGCCTTTGCAGTATTAAGGACCCTGCGTTGGTGTCTTTGTTCCTATCTAGGCTACGTTTGTATCAGAGGTCACAGTGGAAGGGGAGAAGCTGACGGTGCTGCGGGAGGTCGACGGTGGCCTAGAGACGATCAGCATGAAACTGCCGGCCGTAGTGACCGCCGACCTACGGCTAAATGAGCCGCGTTACGCCACTTTACCGAACATCATGGTGAGGCCGGGGTTTATGGCACACGTGGGTGGGCAGTTAGGAATAACGCGCTGTGTGGCTTCTGACGGTGGTGATAGGCACACTAAGCAGGAATTACTCTACCATGATCTTTATCCGGGGATCCGTGTACCACTCACGCGATCAAACGCTGCGTTTACAGAAGCACTAATTAGACTGCGGTGAATTTGCCCCATCCTTGATCTGTACAGCTGCTGCTCGCTAACTTATATTCACTCAGCTCACTCTCCTTCTCTCCCGGATGTTTCTTTCCAGAAAGCCAAGAAAAAGAAGATTGAGACGGTGAAGCCAACAGACCTGGGGGTGGACGTCTCCAGCCGTATACACATCTTGAGTGTGGAAGACCCACCGCAGAGAGAGGCCGGCGTGAAAGTGGAGACCGTAGAGGATCTAGTAAATAAGCTGAAGGAGAGTGGGAGTATCTAACCTGACAGGTCAGTCACACCCTCGCTCAGCAACAATCCAGGATGTAGAAATAAGTTGTATTGTTCTAAGTGCTATGGTACATTGTCAGTAACTGGTGAGCTCATCCAATCAGTGGTTCCATTGTCTCTTGTGCACCCGCTGACGCGCGTCCTCCTGTGTGTAACATCTGCATCCATTCTCTTACACACAACGCATGCTGTTATTATGCATATTCCTTCCCCTCTCCCAACAATGAGAACTTAGATCTTAGATCTCGTCGCCCTGCAGCCGCACATCTCGGTGACGTTTCTTATCAGGAGCAGACAGCAGTGCACAGTTGTCGTGGCAGTACAGCGCCTCTTCCTGACCTTACTGTAGCGTCTCCATACTGATGGGCGGCCGAGCCGACTGAGTGGCTCTGCTTCACGCTATGGCGGAGCGTTGCCTGACAGCATGTACGGAAACACACACCCTGACTGATGGCTATTAAAGCAAATCAGACGGAGTATGCGGTCCGTACGCCGATGTGCAGCACTGATCCACATTTTCTAGGAGGAAAGGGAATATGAACCTCCCTTTACCCGGTGCAGAAAGATCAATAATTGGGTACAAAGATTAAATGTGAATATTATGTTCCAACGGATAAACAGGACTACCAGTAATACCCCTTTTACAACGCCAGCCCGGGTCACTGAACAGGGGTTTCAAGCAGTGTCACAGCGGCTTGAAACCCTGTTTACACCGCAAGCTGGACCCTGGTTATTGCTGGGGCTTCCTTCTGCTGGCGACTGGAGATGACATCATCTCCAAGCGCCTGTGAGCCGGCTCTCCATAGGCTTGTAATGGGACCTGGGCCGGAAGACCCAGATCACCAGTTTACACTGACCCGTAACCATGGTCCTTCCTGAGTTCAACCCTGCCCGCTAACCCGGATTGGAGTCCCGGGTCACTGAACCTGGGTTATTTTTCAGACACCCTTTTACACCGAGCAGTGGCCGGGGCTATTGCAGCGGTGTAAAATGGGTATTATTGTAATCTGCTTTACTTTTCATAGTTTTCCAGAGGCATACATTTCTCTGACGTCCTAGTGGATGCTGGGTACTCCGTAAGGACCATGGGGAATAGACGGGCTCCGCAGGAGACTGGGCACTTCTTTAAAGAAAAGATTAGGTACTACATCTGGTGTGCACTGGCTCCTCCCTCTATGCCCCTCCTCCAGACCCCAGTTAGAATCTGTGCCCGGCCTGAGCTGGATGCACTTAGTGGGCTCTCCTGAGTTCACTAAAAAGAAAAGTATTTGTTAGGTTTTTTATTTTCAGTGAGATCTGCTGGCAACAGACTCACTGCTACGTGGGACTTAGGGGAGAGAAGCAAACCTACCTGCTTGCAGCTAGCTTGTGCTTCTAGGCTACTGGACACCATTAGCTCCAGAGGGATCGAACACAGGGCCCGACCTCGATCGTCCGTTCCCGGAGCCGCGCCGCCGTCCCCCTTGCAGAGCCAGAAGACGTAAGAAACCGGAGGAAATCGGCGGCTGAAGACTTCAGTCTTCAATAAGGTAGCGCACAGCACTGCAGCTGTGCGCCATTGCTCCCACAGCACACCACACGCTCCGGTCACTGGTGGGTGCAGGGCGCTGGGGGGGGGGGCGCCCTGGGCTGCAATTAATATACCTTTTGGCAATAAAAAGCACATAATACATTGTTTAACACTGTATATGTGCAGAAACCCCCGCCATTAACGTTATAAAAAGCGGGAGAAGCCCGCCGTTGAAGGGGCGGGGCTATCTCCCTCAGCACAGCCAGCGCCATTTTCTCTTCACAGCTCCGCTGGAAGGACGCTCCCCAGGCTCTCCCCTGCAGTATACACTACAGAAAGGGTAAAAAAGAGAGAGGGGGGGCACATAAATTTAGGCGCAAAATTGTGATATAAGCAGCTATAGGGGGAAAATTCACTTTGTGTATAGTGTATATCCCTCTGTTATATAGCGCTCTGGTGTGTGCTGGCATACTCTCTGTCTCCCCAAAGGACTTTGTGGGGTCCTGTCTTCAGTCAGAGCATTCCCTGTGTGTGTGTGCGGTGTGTCGGTACGGCTGTGTCGACATGTTTGATGAGGACGCTTACGTGGAGGCGGAGCAGGTGCCGATTAGTGTGATGTCGCCCCCTGCGGGGCCGACACCTGAGTGGATGGATATGTGGAAGGTATTAACCGACAGTGTCAACTCCTTGCATAAAAGGTTCGATGACGCAGCTTTGGGACAGCCGGCATCTCAGCCTGCGCCTGCCCAGGCATCTCAGAGGCCGTCAGGGGCTCAAAAACGCCCGCTACCTCAGATGGCAGACACAGATGTCGACACGGAGTCTGACTCCAGTGTCGACGAGGATGAGACAAATATACAATCCACTAGGGCCATCCGATGCATGATTACGGCAATGAAAAATGTGTTGCACATTTCTGACATTAATCGGTTACCACAAAAAAGGGTATTGTTTTTGGGGAGAAAAAGCAGCCAGTGACTTTTCCCCCATCTGATGAGTTAAATGAATTGTGTGAAGAAGCGTGGGGTTCCCCAGATAAGAAACTAGTGATTTCTAAGCGGTTACTAATGGCGTACCCTTTCCCCGCCAACGGATAGGTTACGCTGGGAGACATCCCCTAAGGTGGACAAGGCGCTCGCACGCTTATCAAAAAAGGTGGCACTGCCTTCTCAGGATACGGCCGCCTTAACGGAGCCTGCAGATAGAAAGCAGGAGGCTATCCTGAAGTCTGTGTATACACACTCAGGTACTATACTGAGACCTGCTATTGCTTCAGCATGGATGTGTAGTGCTGCAGCAGCGTGGTCTGATTCCCTGTCTGATAACATTGATTCCCTTGACAGGGACACTATATTGCTAACCATAGAGCATATTAAAGACGTAGTCTTATATATGAGAGATGCACAGAGGGATATTTGCCGGCTGGCATCTAGAATTAATGCAATGTCCATTTCTGCCAGGAGAGTATTATGGACTCGGCAGTGGACAGGTGATGCTGATTCTAAAAGGCACATGGAAATTTTGCCTTATAAGGGTGAGGAATTGTTTGGGGACGGTCTTTCGACCTCGTATCCACAGCAACAGCTGGGAAGTCGACTTTTTTACCTCAGGTTCCCTCACAGCCTAAGAATGCACTGTATTATCAAGTACAGTCCTTTCGGCCTCAGAAAGGCAAGCGGGTTAGAGGCGCGTCCTTTCTGCCCAGAGGCAGGGGTAGAGGGAAAAAGCTGCACCATACAGCCAGTTCCCAAGAACAAAAATCCTCCCCTGCTTCCACTAAGTCCACCGCATGACGCTGGGGCTCCACATGTGGAGCCAGGTGCGGTGGGGGCTCGTCTCCAGAACTTCAGCGACCAGTGGGCTCGCTCACAGGTGGATCTCTGGGTTCTACAAGTGGTATCTCAGGGATACAAGCTGGAGTTCGAGACGTCTCCCCCTCGCCGTTACCTCAAATCAGCCTTGCCAGCTACTCCCCAGGACAGGGAGGTAGTACTGGCGGCAATTCACAAGCTGTACCTCCAGCAGGTGATAATCAAAGTTCCCCTCCTTCAACAGGGACGGGGTTACTATTCCACAATGTTTGTGGTACCGAAACCAGACGGTTCGGTGAGACCCATTCTAAATTTGAAATCCTTGAACACTTATATAAGGAAGTTCAAGTTCAAAATGGAATCGCTCAGGGCGGTTATTGCAAGCCTGGAAGAGGGGGATTACATGGTATCACTGGACATCAAGGATGCTTACCTACATGTCCCCATTTACCCACCTCACCAGGTGTACCTCCGTTTTGTGGTACAGGACTGCCATTACCAATTCCAGACGTTGCTGTTTGGTCTGTCCACGGCACCGAGGGTATTTACCAAAGTAATGGCCGAAATGATGATACTCTTTCGGAAGAAGGGAGTTATAATCATCCCGTACTTGGACGATCTCCTTATAAAGGCAAGGTCCAGGGAGCAGTTGTTGGTCGGAGTAGCACTATCTCAGGAAGTGCTACAACAGCACGGCTGGATTCTGAATATCCCAAAGTCGCAGCTGGTTCCTACGACGCGTCTGCTGTTCCTGGGTGTGATTCTGGACACAGAACAGAAGAAGGTGTTTCTCCCGGAGGAGAAGGCCAAGGAGTTGTCATCTCTGGTCAGAGACCTCCTAAAACCAAAACAGGTGTCGGTGCATCACTGCACGCGAGTCCTGGGAAAGATGGTAGCTTCTTACGAGGCAATTCCATTCGGCAGGTTCCATGCAAGGATCTTTTAGTGGGATCTGTTAGACAAGTGGTCCGGATCGCATCTTCAGATGCATCGGCTGATCACCCTGTCCCCGAGGGCCAGGGTGTCTCTGCTGTGGTGGCTGCAGAGTGCTCATCTTCTCGAAGGCCGCAGATTCGGCATACAGGACTGGGTCCTGGTGACCACGGATGCAAGCCTCCGAGGTTGGGGGGCAGTCACTCAGGGAAGAAACTTCCAAGGACAATGGTTGAGTCAGGAGGCTTCCCTACACATAAATAATCTGGAACTAAGGGCCATTTACTATGCCCTAAGTCAGGCAAAACCCCTGCTTCAAAACCAGCCGGTGCTGATTCAGTCAGACAACATCACGGCGGTCGCCCATGTAAACCGACAGGGCGGCACAAGAAGCAGGATGGCGATGGCAGAAGCCACAAGGATTCTCCGATGGGCGGAAAATCACGTGATAGCACTGTCAGCAGTGTTCATTCCGGGAGTGGACAACTGGGAAGCAGACTTCGTCAGCAGACACGACCTACACCCGGGAGAGTGGGGACTTCATCCAGAAGTCTTCCAGCTGATTGTAAATCGTTGGGAAAGGCCACAGGTGGACATGATGGCGTCCCGCCTCAACAAAAAGCTAAAAAGATATTGCGCCAGGTCAAGGGACCCTCAGGCGATAGCTGTGGACCCTCTAGTGACACCGTGGGTGTACCAATTGGTTTGTGTTCCCTCCTCTTCCTCTCATACCAAAGGTACTGGGCATTCCGGTTGAAGTCATTCCTACGCTGATAAAAGCTAGGAAGGATGTGACAGCAAAACATTATCACTGCATATGGCGAAAATATGTTGCTTGGTGTGAGGCTATGAAGGCCCCAACAGAAGAATTTCAGCTGGGTCGATTTCTGCACTTCCTACAGTCAGGTGTGACTATGGGCCTAAAATTGGGATCCATTAAAGTCCAGATTTCGGCCCTGTCTATTTTCTTTCAAAAAGAACTGGCTTCACTGCCTGAAGTTCAGACGTTTGTTAAGGGAGTGCTGCATATTCAGCCTCCTTTTGTGCCTCCAGTGGCACCTTGGGATCTCAACGTTGTGTTGGATTTCCTAAAATCACATTGGTTTAAGCCACTTCAGACCGTGGAGTTGAAATATCTCACGTGGAAAGTGGTCATGCTTTTGGCCTTGGCTTCGGCTAGGCGTGTGTCAGAATTGGCGGCTTTGTCATGTAAAAGCCCCTATCTGATCTTCCATATGGACAGGGCAGAATTGAGGACTCGTCCCCAATTTCTCCCTAAGGTGGTATCAGCGTTTCATTTGAACCAACCTATTGTGGTGCCTGCGGCTACTCGGGACTTGGAGGCTTCCAAGTTGCTGGATGTAGTCCGGGCCCTGAAAATCTATGTTTCCAGGACGGCTAGAGTCAGAAAAACTGACTCGCTGTTTATCCTGCATGCACCCAACAATCTGGGTGCTCCTGCTTCTAAGCAGACTATTGCTCGCTGGATTTGTAGCACGATTCAACTTGCACATTCAGCGGCTGGACTGCCGCATCCTAAATCAATCAAAGCCCATTCCACGAGGAAGGTGGGCTCTTCTTGGGCGGCTGCCCGAGGGGTCTCGGCTTTACAACTTTGCCGAGCTGCTACCTGGTCGGGATCAAACACGTTTGCAAAATTCTACAAGTTTGATACCCTGGCTGAGGAGGACCTTGAGTTTGCTCATTCGGTGCTGCAGAGTCATCCGCACTCTCCCGCCCGTTTGGGAGCTTTGGTATAATCCCCATGGTCCTTACGGAGTACCCAGCATCCACTAGGACGTCAGAGAAAATAAGATTTTACTCACCGGTAAATCTATTTCTCGTAGTCCGTAGTGGATGCTGGGAGCCCGTCCCAAGTGCGGAATTCTGCAATACTTGTATATAGTTATTGCTTAACTATAGGGTTTTTTTGTTCTGAGCCATCAGTTTAATGAGGCTCAGTTGTTGTTCATACTGTTAACTGGGTATAGTTATCACGAGTTGTACGGTGTGATTGGTGTGGCTGGTATGAGTCTTACCCTGGATTCCAAATCCTTTCCTTGTAATGTCAGCTCTTCCGGGCACAGTTTCTCTAACTGAGATCTGGAGGAGGGGCATAGAGGGAGGAGCCAGTGCACACCAGATGTAGTACCTAATCTTTTCTTTAAAGAAGTGCCCAGTCTCCTGCGGAGCCCGTCTATTCCCCATGGTCCTTACGGAGTACCCAGCATCCACTACTGACTACGAGAAATAGATTTACCGGTGAGTAAAATCTTATTTTTTCTGGGTAAGCATCCGTAATGGTTAGGTTGGGGTCAGAAAAAATGGTTATGGTAGGGGGTCAGGAAAGATGTAATGGCCGATAGCTGAGAGTCCTTTATTGTAAATTATATTACATCATTCTTACTGTTTGTATTTCTGAGGCACACCCGGAGTCGCAGACTCGTGAGAACTGGGAGTCTCTTAAAATGCAGCCGGTTGAATAGAAGTGATGTTCTGTGGACACTGTACTCTTAAGTGATGCAGACGCAGTAGCCTCCCAGGTGTGGTGGTGTTACATCTAACGTATGGGGGCAGATTCAATTAAACCCTGCGGCTAATGGTCAGCCCTGAGCTAGTCAGTCAGGTGCATTGTCGCACGTTACTACTGTATATAGTGGAATAAGTCCCACCTGGTCTGCAGTTAAATGGTTAGAAGAAAACCCACCAATCACCTCTGACCTGCGGGTTTTCTTGCAATGCTGCAGCAGGATTTTATGCTTGCAGTCAGGTGAATGTAGTGCCCCAAGGCAGGGAGTGATTTAAATGCCAGAGATTGGGAGGGGCGGGTCTTTCTAAAAATAAATGTGCTTTCTGGTCTCGGGTTATAAATATGACGGCGGTCATTTCTGATATTGGGAAGTCTAAAACCCATCTGAATTCAGTGAGTTTTGCCTGGAAAAATGACTGATCATGACAGTGGGATGGGATGAAATAGGGATCTGCGCAGGCGTGTGCCAGGGGGTGGCGAGTTCTGTACCAATGCGGCTTACAGAACGGGCTCCTATACATGGGACAGTACTGACCCTGAAGTCCGGGAGAGATTCTTACACCTACATCTTCTTTCCTTTTTGTTTCCCTGGGCCTTTACAAGGCGATAAAGTGGAGACGGATAAAGAGTGATAAAGTACCAGACAATCAGCTCCCAACTGTCATTTTTCAAACACATCCTGTAACATGGCAGTTAAGAGCTGATTGACTGGTCATTTATCACTCAATGGGGGGAATTCAATTGTTTGAAAAGTCGGTTGGGTGTCTGTTTTTCCCTGTCTGTTAGACAGGAAAAAACAGAAACCCAACTGACTTTTCAAACAATTGAATATCCCCCCTATCTGTCTCCACTTTATCTCTTGTTAAGGCTCAATACATTTGGGCCTCTGTTTCTATAAAACCCAATAAAAATCAATACTTCAAAGGTTTTAGGTTTTAAGATGATTAAAAGTAAACAATGGGCAATTTTGTTATAATCCTTAGTTAGGCTTAAACGTGACTTATTGTGTACTACGTACCGGCAATACAGCTCATTGTGCTAGTAGTGTAATACCTGCATATTACGCAATATTCCAATAAAATAAAGGTCGCAAGCCCTAAAATCCTAAGAACTTTGTGCACAGAGGCTGCGCTGATAATCCTATAGACCTGCAGTAGTGAGTATCGCTCCTCGGCAGCTCTACCTCTCCTCACCAATTAGGCAATTAATTAATCTAACTGGTTAATTGAAGTTGTCATCTTGCGATGTGAAGTGCCGCCTGCCATGGGTGACTAGGAAATGCCGTCAATATTTTGATAAATATGTGTTAATTATGTTTTTTGTTTACAGAGGCTATATCGCGTCAGGCTTACGGCGGCCTCAGCGACAATCACTGCAGTCTGACTGTTAAAGCGCGCTGACGTGCGTTTACAGGCCACTTAGACAGCTCCGATGTTAGTTTACCACTAACAACCCCACCCCCCTTTCTCCATCAAAGGGGACTTTCTGGTAAAAAAAAAAAAAAAAAAAATCAGAAAAACATTTTACAACCCCCCCCCCCCCTTCCCCTATATAATTTTCCTCCGTGTCCCTCCCATCATGCAGCACTCAGGTGGCAGTCGCATGATGTCCCATATGGATGTGAACAGCCACCGCCCAGCAGATTTCAGAGACCGCATTTCAATCGCTACCCCACCTCCGTGTGTACACGCCCCGCGACATTTAGGTGACTTAGACCCCAGCGCAGGTGTAAAACATCGACCGTTTGCAGGAATGGCATTGCGGGCCACTCAGACCCCGGACGTCCTCACGCAGAGACTACACCTCCGCCCGCGCCCTTCCTCCTGTCTGCGGCTTGTGGATGGAAGGACGCGGTGCACCCTTATTTGTCACCTGTCAGGCTGAAGCACAGATAGGAGATTCTATGGCAGTGAACACTGTGTGATAACAACCAGGGAACGATTGTCACAGCTGTTTCCCCACCGCTTAGCATGACCCAACATGACTGCTCCTCCAGGCTGTGCAGTATTGTCAGAGAGTCAGAGAGGATATAGAAATACAAATCCTGGCAGCTGCTTAACCCGTTACACTGCGGAGTGCCAGGCTCAGCAATGGGGAACAGAGCGTGTGTGATAGTGTTTCTCTCTCTTTGTGTCTGGGTATCGGAAGACTAAAGCTGTGGAAAGTTGCTTTATACAGTGGGGCACGGATTTCCCTTTTGATGTGTAAATGAATGCGATCTACTTGATACGTTCTGGAGCTTGCTCACCACCCCCACGGTCTGTGTAATTGGTCTTCAGCGACTAGAAGGACTTTGCAGGACTGCTTTTATTACATTTACCATAATACATCAATGTAGCGGTGAAAGAAAAGCAATCGGAAAAGCTTTGCTCCAGCGGCGCTGCAATCCGAGTCACATGCGCCAAGTCGTCCTCTTCCCCAACACGTCTTATCCCCTCTTTCTCTATCGCTGTCACTCTGACTCATGGGACAGGATGAAAAGAAGAACAAAAATAAAAGGCTGGACCAGTGCCAACATCTTTCTAGAAGGGGGGAAGCTAGGAACAGAATTGTACATTCATCTAATATTTGGGGGCGGGGGGGGGGGGGGTAGGCGGAGCTGGGCATCGTTCCTGAAAATGCCTCCGTGTTCTGGGAGTGGCGAGGCCAGGGTCTGCGTCTTTGGATGCAGATTTCCTGGCCCCAATGGGGTGAACAGCCCGGCCATCCTGCGTAACCCGAGGGTTAAGGGCCCCATACACTAGGACGATAATGCCCAATTTCATCCGATTTCGGGCATTCGGCCCGATATATCGGATGAAATCTGGCATTTTGGAGGCGTTTCCGATCCGATGCGTGTTCCCTTGAGCATCAGATCGGATCCTCCAGATTGAATGTGCTGCACATTCAATCTGGTGCGACCCCGCAGGCATGGCTGGGGGATCGCCCAGCATACGATGTATCTTGGGCGATACTGCCCCCCGGGAAGCTGCTGGGGGTGATCGCCCGCGACATGTTAGACGGACATGTCACGGTAGTATATGGGGCCCTTTACTCATATGGCCAGTGTTCACGCAGATGAGTCTTTGGTCGCAGCAGCTGACCGCAAAAGCCTGCAGTAGGTATCTATTTACACAAGGTCCTCTTGCTGCTTTTGCATATTTTCGTACAGCGGCTGCGTCCAAAAACGATCGGCGGCCGTCTTAGAATCAGGCCCTCTGTAAGAGATGCAGTCCAAAATGACCAAACATATGTTTGGAAGCTGAATCGTATACTACAGTTTATGTTGCTTGCAACATGTCTTACTATAGATGAGCGAAAGGTTTTAAATTACCCCACGAAATGTTCAGCTCATTCCAGATTTGGGTGTGAAATTCTGCCCATTTCTCCAGCAGAGTCGCTCCTTGTGGAACCGCCACTCCCCAACGACACAGAGCAGAATGAATGGACGGCTGTCCCTGCTCTGTTTATGGACCGCAGACTATCTGTGAGACGCAGAATCTATGGGCGGGATGTAATGAAGTCCGAATTTGGCGGCCGCCCAGGATGCCGGCCGATCTCAGATGGTTTTTTATTTTTTAAAGGGGCAACCACGTGCAAGACGTGGTTTAGCATTGTAAATGATTGCTCCTTTAAAAAAAAGAGAGAGTTCAGCCGCCATCCCGCACGGGCGCCAAACTTGGACTTCATTACATCCCGGCCTATGAATACAGACTGGGAAATGAGAATTAGAACGGTGAGGCTGTATCGCAGGAATTTCGCACCTCTGTTACCGCCATTATTCCTTCTGCAGTAACACTGACGTGGCGCCATCAAAACCCGCTGCTTATGCAGATAACAAAGGATTTTATACATCTGTTTACTTGTGTTTTATAGGGATCCTCATTGTCCCTGACAGTTAATGTAATATCCGAGCAGACCAGCTGAGCTCCCCTGTGAGAAGCGCCAGACATCACCCGTCAATCATACGTGCAATTCAAATCATGTTTAATATTTATATTGTCATACGAACATCAGTAACAAAATGATTTGCGTTAATATAATTATTGAAGGCTGTCCTGCTGTGCCTGAGACAAGCGGGGAACCTCATCAGTGACTTGTTGTATCATTCACCTGTTTCATGTAACACAAGTGTCACTGCCTCCTGCTACACCGTGACAGTTTGATGTGTCGACTATTAGCATTGTGTCAGCGTTCCAGCTCCACGTTGGTAAGGGGGAAAGGTGGCATTTGACGAGCACACACGTTTCCGTGATCATCTTGTTAATTAAACTGTTTACGTTTCGTGGGTTTGTTGGACGTTCTGTTGTCAGCTGTCAGTTTGCTGCATATTTATCAATGTGCTATCACGGCTCGGTGGGTAAGAGAACCTCAGTCACGCATCTGATTAGCGACCGCACACAATAGTGAGTAACGTGACTGTATGTCATCCGGCCTAGGCTGTTCTGTGGCCTGTATGGATACGGGATAATGCACCTCACTGTAGGGGGAAAGGTACCAACCTTTGGAGAGTGATAAAGTGGAGAGAGATAAAGTACCAGCCAATCAGCTCCTAACCGCCGTCTTACAGTCTGTGTTTGAAAAATGACAGTAAGGAGCTGATTGGTTGGTAGTGGCAATTATTGCAAGAAATGACATTGGGGGTAATTCTGAGTTGATCGCAGCAGCAAGTTTGTTAGCAATTGGGCAAAACCATGTGCACTGCAGGGGGGGGGGGGGGCAGATATAACATGTGCAGAGAGAGTTAGATTTGGGTGGGTTATTTTGTTTCTGTGCAGGGTAAATACTGGCTGCTTTATTTTTACACTGCAATTTAGGTTTCAGTTTGAACACACCCCACCCGAATCTAACTCTCTCTGCACGTTATATCTGTCCCCCCTGCAGTGCACATGGGTGGTCATTCCGAGTTGTTCCGCTCGCAAGCTGTTTTTAGCAGATTTACTCACGCTAAGCCGCCGCCTACTGGGAGTGAATCTTAGCATCTCAAAATTGCGAACGACATATTCGCAATATTGCGATTACACCTCTCTTAGCAGTTTCTGAGTAGCTCCAGACTTACTCGGCATCTGCGATCAGTTCTGTGCTTGTCGTTCCTGGTTTGACGTCCCAAACACACCCAGCGTTCGCCCAGACACTCCTCCGTTTCTCCAGCCACTCCCGCGTTTTTCCCAGAAACGGTAGCGTTTTTTTCTCACACACCCATAAAACGGCCAGTTTCCGCCCAGAAACACCCACTTCCTGTCAATCACATTACGATCGCCTGAACGATGAAAAAGCCGTGAGTAAAATTCCTAACTTCATAGCAAATTTACTTGGCGCAGTCGCAGTGCGAACATTACGCATGCGCACTAAGCGGAAAATCGCTGCGATGCGAAGAAATTTACAGAGCGAACAACTCTGAATGACCACCATGGTTTTGCCCAATTGCTAACAAACTTGCTGCTGCGATCAACTCAGAATTAGGCCCATTATGAAGAAACTTGCAAAAGAGGTTACATTCTAATCCGCTGCGAGATTGTGCAAACAGCAACTGTGCAGGCGGGAGACCACTGCAGACTGTGTGTGCTGCTTCATCCGTGAGGCATGTCATACAATTGACTCGTGTCCGGCTGTAAATAAGCCCCAACGCAATTACATAGATCTGTACATATAATAAATTGTAAATAAATGAAAGCTGCTTAGATGTTTTTTTTTTTTTTCCAAGTTATACAACCGCTGGGTAAGGTACACATGTGACAGGCTGTTGTGCGTTGAATAAAGTATTTTAGTTTTGCAAACTGTGCGCAGGTGTCACAGTAAAAATAAAAAACACAATGGTCGACGAAAGTGTCTGCACAGATGGGCCAGTAAGTTTGCTCTTAAAGCAGTTAACCCAACGGAGCACATCTCCCTTTAATGCAGCACATATCTACATTAATGTATAGTACGCCTCCAGTAATTCAGCACGCCTCCTTTGGCGCACATCACCTGTATTTCAGCACACCATATTTGGATACTCGGCAACACATGTCGCCATCAGTGTACTAGAGAGCGGCAGCCATTTTCTTGTAGCACACATCCTCCTTATTCTTCTTTTTCTTCTCTGTGGCGGGTGGAGAGCGATGACGACATCTGTTCCGCTCAATCAGAAACACAAAGGAGATGAATAAGAAGGAGCTCAGGGAGAATGCTGGCCTCTCATAGGAGTTGGGGAGATCACCTAATAGTTCTGGAGTTCCCCCCAGCTAGTACAGATGTGTTCTCATACAGCGAAACACCACTCAGTGTGTACCAGAGACATGGGCTAAGGCTTTAACCGCACAGGAGTTAGTTGTAAATCTGTGCAAAGTCTCAGATGAAGCGCAACGGAACTTGGCGAGAGAAAAAGCCGCAGCTGCTGCATCGCAGCATTTACTGTGCAGATCAGTGCAGTCTCGTAAAGCGATTTTGTCACCTCAAATTGCGACTAAGATGCATATTCGAGGGAAAAAATTGCAAATAAGAAGCTTCGCACAAGCCAGTCGCACAGGGCCCGGCGCATAGAGAACGGCAATAATGTATGATGACACGTATATGTATGCCGTGCAGGCAGTGTTTGAGTGACAGCTACAGGTTTCAGTTTCCTGATTTTGTGGTCATTTCAGAATTTCTGCAAATTAAAATGAAGGCGTCTATTTATTTTCCTGGATCCTAAAATTGTGTCAGACTTTGTATACGTCAATAGAAAACAGTGGCAGAAAAGGCGTCTTTATGTTTAATTAAAGTTTGGAAAACAAAATACTTGGTCTGCATAAATTTAAGTACGTTTTCACTTAGAGAGAAATTATCTATCCTATCTATCTATCTATCTATCTATCTATCTATCTATCTATCTATCTATCTATCTATCTATCATATATATATATATTACATAAGTATCTGTCTTATGTAAATATATACAAGCTACATTTTAACCATCTCTTTATGATGTTCAAATCCCAGGATCGACCTGTCTCCCTGGCAGATATCGAAGGTGCGGGCCTGTCACCTCCCGGCTGTGCCGTCCAGTCGCCAGTCGGTGCCTTCTGGGAAAACACTGCCAGCCACCGATCACGATTGTACAATCCTCTCCAGCTACTACTTGTATAAGAGGAAGACTGGTGGAGGAGAAAACCTGAAATCAAACTGTGCTGGCTGTTTTTTTCCACTGTAATTAAGCTACGTCTATAAATAAACGTTTCTCCTTTGTACGTCCGGACTGGAGTTTCCTAGTGATTATTTAATAATAGGGCACTGTGGGGGACAGATGAAGCCACGCAGAGCATTATAAATGAGCTACAATAAGAGAGCAACCATGTGTGACATTCTCTGGAAGTTCCGGGAACTTCAGTACTTTCCACCAGATTATTAGTCTTCAGCAAAGTGGTCGGTAGATATTCCAGTGCCGTCCTGCTATCTGTAATTAGAGCGTGCTATCTGCAATCTGATGTTAGGTTTGGCCTTCCGGGTTTTCGATCTCTAATCTTACAATGATATAATTGTTTCTGTAATATGATGGGTTGACCAGAAACTTTTTGTGTGTGCGTCTATATAAAATGAAAACTTCAAGTAGGGTTTTGATGTGATCTGTGGTCTTTTAATGCACCATGATGCAGTTTGTAACGTTTTATTACGTAGAATGTGCTTAGTAAGGTCTGCAAAATACTTTATTGGTTATTGGATAAATGGTTTCAAAATTGGCGTAACGACTGCCGCCTTCCGGAGTATAGAAGCAAACTTGTAAAAGGTTGTGTATGTGCGAGATAATCAGCTTTTCAGTCTACTTGTTACGCCACCACTACTATTCCCTGATAACGGTCACAACATTTCACAGGTTTTAATTTCACTAAAGCTGCCGAAGGTTTTGTCACTTGTATGGGAGCGTCGATGCGCAGCGGAGACAAAGGGAGCTCTCCGTGACTATTTAGACATTGCTATGTGACCTTTTCAGAGAGTAAGATATGGTGCGCCCAGACACTTAACCTAATTAGCGAGAAACGTTATGTTCACTTTAAATTTGGTCTTTAAAAATTTTCCTTTAATTCGCAGAGAACAAAATTTATTGGTGAATTTTGGAAGAAAGAAAAAAAAAAAACCTTGTTCGCGTGATTTCAGCGTCGTCTTGAGTCTCAGGGAGAGAAACCTTTAGCTAGTCCATTTATTTGTAATGGTGACCCCCTCCCCCGTGTCATCCAGTAAACCCCTATGGGGCATTTTAATTAATTTGTTTAGGTAACTGATATAAACAAAAATAGGAATCTTTCTATATACTGTATTCTATCTTTTCCTAATGTGACTTATACAATATTTGCTTTATACAATATTTGCTTCGGCCCCGATCATTTACTTGTTTGTTTTTATCTATCTGCAATTGAAGAACAGGATTTTATTTATTTTACTCCCAGATACATTTGCTTCTTTAAGAGGTCCACCCTGTTTGTCTGCTGTCTTGGTGCGTCAATGTACCGGCGTCTAGGCTAACTGCTGGACTTGTGCAAGCACCCAGTCAGGGATCTCCTAGTAGGGAAGCATTGTGAAGGTAACGAGATGCCATGACATTGCACAGTGCTTCCCACCGTGATGAAAGGAACAGCCAGATATCTGTGTCTTACAACTTTACAAGTGTGAACCAACTTAAGGTATAAAACAATTAGCCTAGTAATTCTTCGTGGCTTATTAACTGGAAAATATGGACACAGAACATATTCCTAATATACTGTACTGTGTACAATTCTGGGCACCATACTACAAAAAGGATATCCTGGAGCTAGAAAAGGTTCAGAGGTGGGCAACCAACCAAACAAATCAAGGGCATGGAGACGCTGGAAGACGAGGAAAGCCTTGTAAGACTAGGCATGTTTACACTGGAAAAGAGGAAACGAAGAGGGGACATGATCAACATCTACAAATATATAAGGGGACAGTACACAGAGCTTGGGAGGGACCAGTTTTTGGTTAGATCAACACAGAGGACTCGTGGACACTCGCTCAGGTTAGAGGAGAGTAGATTCTGCACAATACGGCGTAAAGGCTTTTTCACAGTAAGGACAATACGTGTTTGGAATTCCCTGCCAGAGGGAGTTGTAATGGCGGACTCAGTCAGCACCTTTTAAGAATGGGTTAGATAAATTCCTAATGGATAAGGATATCCAGGGTTATGGTGCATAGTCACGCACTATAGTTACTATAAAAAGAGGGATAAAACTCGACGGCTGACATCAACATCAGCCAAAATTTTAGACCATTAATCCTGCATAGGAGACCATAAATAGGTTGAACTCGATGGATAATCGTCTTTTTTTCAACCTTAGATACTATTTTACTAATATTATTGCGTCTTCTCTTGGTTATATGTATGAATAGCTACCTGTTTACTTTGGTTTGAGGGTTTTTTTTCCTGGGAGGGAGGGAAGTCTCCATTAATAGTGGGGTTATCCTTCCAATAACAGAAACAATGAGCACAAAGGTAAGAGAGAACATGATAGAGGAGTGAACAAAGGGGGTTCAGGTCAGGTCTGTACTGCGTATGTACCGCAATGCGCCGGCGCGTCGGCTGAGTGCACCGGCAAAGGTGCATAGTGACGGGATGGTGCGAAAAAATCAATCGCCCATGGTGACTGACAGGAATCGGCCGTTCGTGGATGACAACTGCCCGTTTTGTAGGGGTGTCCATGAAAACGCAGGAGGGACCAGGCGTTTGGAGGGAGGGTTTCTGACGTCAGCTCCGGCCCCGATCATCGCAGCGGATGAGTAAGTCCTGGGCTGTGCAGAGACTCCACAAACTCATGTTTGTGCAGCTCTCCAACAAATGGGATCACACACCTGCGCACACACAATACCCTCCCCCTGTAGGCGGTGACTACCTGATCGCAGGGATGCAAAAAACGCACCCTAGCGATCAGGTCTGACTTACCCCCAAAAATCGGATAAAGTATAAGGCTGTTCTAGGCCTGTGTTGCTCTCTTCACATCCTGCAGCTGGTTTCTTGTCTGGATCCGGGATTGCTAGGGCCTGTTTGGAAAATGCTACGCCATACAGAGAGCATCCCTTGTCTCCTTCACACAATACAGAGGGAACTGTACCGCAGCAGCCGTTTCTTGCCCCCTGTATATAAGTGTGCTGCAAAACAGTAACAAGGATGTTTCTTAAGGTGTACATTTCCTTTACAATGAGCAGGATATGCGTGCCATGCTCTGCAATAACATCCAATTGCCTGCCAGTCTGCCTATTCCGAATGGTTTATGGCCATGTGAGCCCGGGCAGCCCCCATCATTTATTCGTTTGAGAAAAATAAATCCCTGCAACTCTGACGCTGGTCCTCCTGTACAAATAATCAAAATCACCCATCCCAAACCGATATTTATAGTTAAGAGATGTTTGCTTGCTGTTGATACATAAGGCAATATCTGTGCAGTTCATTGGAAACATTTGTATCACTAAGCAGCTGTACCATACGTGGTGCGTTTCACGGTCTATCCCCTAATAATAACATACGGCCTGCAAGGAGCAATCGGTACTTATCTACAATCAATATTCTGTATTTATTGTATTGTTCTTGTAACTGCATTGTCAGGGCTTTGTCTTTACCTGACGGCATCTGGCAGATGCTCCCCTGTGGATTCTGTGCCATAAGGTGCATGATGGTACCTAGCAAAGTCCTGTAGGCCAGATATCTTCCACCCCTCCCACGTACTGGGACGTAGGAAGACAGCACCTTACTATTCCCAGTAGGCAGAGAAGAGGAAAGAGAGAGAGAACAGCAAGACAAAGGATTTTGCTTGTTGGAGTATTCCATAACCCTTTTGCTGCTGTCACAGCTGGGCAGAGCGTACAGTAGTTTGGGCTCATCACACACAATTATTCTTATTTTTTGTCCGAAGCCTTTGCATTAAAATAAGAAATACCATTATTTTACCTATAGCTCAATAGCTGCACACATCACCTTTACGGAATAACATTCTTTAATTACTTACTGGAAAGTTTTTTGTTTAAACAGTTAAATTATCCCAGCTTCCAGACTAGCTGCAGGCTTTCTGTAGAGTAGTAGCCCATTAGAAAGGGATGGCTATGCATATATTACATTAAGCCCAGACCTGGAAGGTACAGTAGTTTCCAGAAGCTGGTGCAATAAAGGGACATTCCTATTTATTTACATCATTAAAGTTGGGCAAACAGTTGGAGAAAAAAAACCTGTTTAAATTAAAGCAGCCGCATCGGATATACATGAAACACATTACCCTTAAGTTCCGGAACTAATCTGACACCTACATATAACAACATTAGCGGGCATTGTAATATAAGATAAACAAGTGTTACAAGCTGTAACCAATTCACAACGGAACCTCCTTCCCATAGTGCGGCTCTGGGAACTAGCGCCATCCAATGTTGGTATCTGTTCCCGTAATCAAACTTAAAAAATGTTTAATTTTTCAGAGCTTGGTGAATTTCTGTGCCTATACTGTTGTATGGGGACTGCATTCCGCTATAGAGCTGTCATTTAATCCAGTGAAATGTCCTGTATTACCTGTGCAATGAACAGCTCCGTGTCTCCAATGTGCGTTACACACACAGAAAGTCAGTTCTCCATGTCTACGATTGAATGATGACTAGATCCCATAGTTCTGATGGTGTAATGGTTACTGCCTCACAGCGCTGAGGTCAGGGGTTCAATTCCTAGCATGGCCCTAATTGTGTGGAGTTTATATAGTCTCCCCGTGCTTGCGTGGGTTTCCTCCCACAATCCAGAAATATACTGACAGGTTCATTGGCTCTCAAAAAGGGGCAGGGACTGAATGGCCACATATTCTCTGTAAAGCGCTGCGGAATATGTCTCTACTCACGGGTGGTATTCATGTGACCGCCGGTCAGCTGACCGACAGTCACATGACCTCCTCCACCAGCCCAACGGGTCACTGTCCCGATGGTCGGCATGCCGACCAACAGGGACTATTTCCACTCGTGGGTGTCCACGACACCCATAGAGTGGGAATAGAACCCGTGGCGACCGCAGGTCGCCACCGAGCCCGCAGCGTGGCAAGCGCAGCGAGCCCGCAAGGGGCTTGCTGCACTTGCCCCTCCCCGCCGGGATCCCGGCGTCTGTATGCTGCCGGGATCCCGGCGTCGGTAAGCTGACCGGCGGTCAGCCGTACTACACCCCTACTCACAAGTGATATCCATGAAGAGTAGACCTTGGGTCAACGCTGATTAAGGGGAGAACACCTCAAGGGGGGAGAACTTCAAGCTCTTTTCTGGTTATTGTCCGGAGAAATAGACTTAGTTTAGTGGAATGAAAGCGTAAGTGCCTGAGACAGAGTGAGAAATCGGACCTATAAATCAACATGAGCTGCAGGTCTCAACAAAATTCACTCTGCATTACTCCCCCATTACATACAGTGGACAGCAGGTATTTCCCTAGATAAAACTGATTTCAAGACTTGACAGGGTCAATCTTTACCTTTCACGTTATTTGCAATGCAATCGAAAGTAAGCTATGAAATAGTAAAAACAATTAGCAGAATAGGCCATTTATTTCTTACCACTTATTGTTGTTTTAGGTAACTGCAGAGCTTTCCTCACCACATTTCTGCAGTACTGTTGTTATGCCTGTATTGCACTCAGTCTGTGAATGCTGACTGATAATGGAAGGAATTCTGAAGCACGTCGATCTGTATGTTTGAGTAACAGTAACTACCGTTTTAAAGCCAGCAATACCTTCCCACCCAATGGGTGTTACCACCATCTTTCCCCCGATTGTAACCGTGTTACACAAAACGGGTTTGTACACATGGGTGCTTGAAAATGGGTGTGGTATGGAAGGTCGACAGTAACTAGGTCAACCACTATTGGTCGACAGGGTCTCAAGGTCGACATGCGTTTTTTTATGCTGTCGATTTCTCCGTACAGTTACCGGGAACCCCAATTAGTGCACCATGTCCCGTCGCATGACCCGCCATACTTCTGCTACCGCTCCTCTCGGCACAGGTTACTATTCCCAATCGTAGTCCGCGTGGATCGTTAAGTATGAAAAAGTTTTTAAAGAAATTGTGAAAAACTCGTTGACCTAGAACATGTCGACTGTCAACCTAGTTACTGTCGACCTAGAGACCGGATCCCCCGGAAAACATGAGTACAGTCTTTACTGTAACCTTGTGTATTATGCGTACTGTATAGACAAGGTGTAGGGAACCCGCGCTCACTACAGTGTGTGATTTATCAGGGTGGTCCGTTAGTGAATTGCTGCCATATATAACTGGGGAATTCCAATCCTACAAAAAAATACCAAAGTTTGTGATACGCCGCATAGATAATGAGATGGAAAGTAGTGTGTAGATTTTAGACTTGATTGCCCAATTCCGCAATCACGGTATGGGTGGGGTGGGGATACACTTGTAGGGGGCCCGGCTGCCATGGGGGCCCTGATGCTAATGATTCTATCTGATGCTTTGATGCCAGTTTTCTCCTGCACTCCGCTGAGACAGCAAAGCAATAATAAAAGGTTTTACAGAAGATGCACAGTTCAACCTTCTTTTGCTCCAAAGCCCACTTTATCTCTTCACACAATTCTTTTCAAATGTCTCAATAAATTTCACATGTAAGACCAAAACAACAGGGAGTCACAGTGTGGCTGGATAAGATTGAAAGTGTCATGGATATATATTAAGCTAAGTTCCTTTTAGATGAGGTAAAGATCCAGAAATCCACACCACCACAGATACCAATCTTCAACCCTTTGGGTGTTCTCTGGTACCACAAGGTGCAACAACGCCCAGATTGGGAGCCACTGCCCTAGGCAATATACGTCTTTGGGCCACACTTGTCAAAAAAAACACAACATGGTAAGTTCCCTCTAGACCCTAAGTCGAAAGTTGGGTTGCTTAATGAATAATCCCACTATGATCAAAAGCCTCTAAGGGAAATAAAATAAATTGTGGACAGTGTTACACTGTCAGAATACTACAAGCATTAAGTATATTGGGGGGAGGGGGCGTTGCCACCATGCTGAGACTTGTTGTGCCACGCAAGAAAAAAAATAGAAAATTCAGGCGCACATTCTAAACACTAAGAGCATTGGTAATCGGATAATAGACTCTGCAGTCTAACATACTGTGGAGTAAAATGTACATTTTTAAGGTGATAAAAAGTGTTGGTAAAAATAAATTTAAGTGCTAGATTAAGTGTTACAATATGATGCCAGTAAGCAGCCCGGCCATTCCAACCCAGGGAGTCCCACGACCCAAACCCAACCCTAATAATGACATATAAATGTAAAAATCGTGGACAACGTTTACGCTTTCAGAATATTATTAGCATTAAGTATATGTAGTATCTATACACCGGAATTATATAATGTAGTTGTGTATTTATTCCCTGTACCTGCTCATAAGTACATAGTTTCAGCGGGTGCTGTGGCTATGGGGCCTGGATGTCAGATGTCCTATATGCAACACACAGTAAATCCCAGACAGACCATCCCAGGTCACCACACCTGGTCAGAGGAACCCAGGGATGGGCATCAGAAGGGGGCTATCAAATGTTTTGTACCTTCCTGGTGTCTGCTGCACCATTCATTTCTGGCTGCCATCCCCAAATCAGACTGATTGCAAACACCCCCACCACATATACACACACTTCCCCCAACTTTGTTACAGGGTGCCATGATGTATTGTCCCCCCCTGCCCACCCCTCTCCCCCTCCCCGGTGTTACTAATTAGATGTTATTACCTTGTGGTACATTTCGATTTTTATTTTCTAGGGATTTGACATTCAATTTCCATTTGATTTTGATTGAAGAGATCTACTAAAGGTAAAACAGAATGTCATTTCGATTCTAAAACCAAATTCAACTCTCATCCCACTCAAAATCCAATTTCTGAAAAACATTGATGTTTTCCCATAGTTTAATATAAGATCCCCTCATTTATTAAAATTGAAGTCGAACTTCGAATCCTCAAACTAATTGAATTATATTCAACATTCAATTTGTGCTTCTAAAATCCATTTTATTGGTAGGAAATTGATTGTGATGACTTTTAAAGTACCCAAAAGCGTGTGGAGTAGTGTGGCTGTAGGAATAGTGGCTGTCCGAGGTTATGGTATGTTGTGCACCTACCTGCAGTATGCAAATCACCACCTGATTGAGAGAACCCAGGAGCATTAATCAGAGCAACATCAGCATCTTCATGAGTTGAATACTGCACCTGTTTATACAAATGATAATCATACCTAGTCCAAGAATGTACAATAGATAGCAGCATAGCAGATGATATAATGAATCTTAAATTCATGAGTGTTATAACTGGCTATCCCGGTGCCTACATCCTCAGCAAATCTTCCCTGTCTGCAAAATTTGAGGGGAGTGAAATGTCAGAGGGATGGTTGTTGGATAAGCTACCTATATGTGTTAATGAAGCAACTAATAGTAGTTGTTAGTATATTGTTCTAATTCTCCTGCCTACCCCCCCCCCCCCCCCCAACCCACTCACACACACACACACACACACACACTCTCTCTTCTCCCCCCCAACAGGTGATTTAGGCAGTGCCTGTTGCTTCTGACTTCATTGCAAATCATCAAACTCCTGCTGAGCATAGGCATAAAGAGGCACATATAGCCACCAAATCCATGACAGAATACACCTTTGGCCTATGTTATTATATGATTTGGAAATCGTGGCCGATATTGTGCTCTGCTGCTGTCCATTGCATAATTGCGCATTAAATAAACCACCCTCTCCAGATGATGCAATAAACAGGGAGCAGGCAGCGGTTTTAAAAGCGCAACTGACTATGGGGGTCATTCCGAGTTGTTCGCTCTGTGTTTTTTTCTCGCAATGGAGCGATTAGTCGCTAATGCGCATGCGCAATATCCGCAGTGCGACTGCGCCAAGTAAATTTGCTATGCAGTTAGGTATTTTACTCACGGCATTACGAGGTTTTTTCTTCGTTCTGGTGTTCGTAATGTGATTGACGGGAAGTGGGTGTTTCTGGGCGGAAACTGGCCGTTTTATGGGAGTGTGTGAAAAAACGCTACAGTTTCTGGGAAAAACGCGGGAGTGGCTGGAGAAACGGAGGAGTGTCTGGGCGAACGTTGGGTGTGTTTGTGACCTCAAACCAGGAACGACAAGCACTGAACTGATCGCAGATGCCGAGTAAGTGTGGAGCTACTCAGAAACTGCTAAGAAGTGTCTATTCGCAATTTTGCGAATCTTTCGTTCGCAATTTTGATAAGCTAAGATTCACTCCCAGTAGGCGGCGGCTTAGCGTGTGCAATGCTGCTAAAAGCAGCTTGCGAGCGAACAACTCGGAATGAGGGCCTATGTGAGTGCAGAAAGTAAAAGGCAGATTAGGGCTAAACTTATTGCCAACTATTTCAGATGTAAGTATTTAAAAAAGAAAAACACAATTTTAATCATCAGGTAGGTTTTCATGTATAAAACAGTGTAAAAAGAGAGCTTCCTAGTGTGCATGTGATACATGTAGACTAATAGGAAACAATAGAAGTTCTATTCAATTTTGTTGGGGATTTTCATGGGGATTTGAGGTTTGATTTTGGAAGGGATTTCAAAATCTTAACACAAAATCCCTCCTAAACATGAATCAAAATCGAATTTAATTTAAAAATCGAATGCGAAATCGATTTTTAGTAAATTAAGGATTTTTTTAAGGGATTTTTCAGTTTCAACAGAATCGATTTCAGTTGATTTTTAAGATTCATAAAAATGAATCCCTAATCGAACTTTAGTAAACATATCCTCTGATCTGTGAATTCTGCAGCGATCCCCAAACGGTGACACGTGACTTTCATACCCACACTAATATAATATGAACCTGCATACTGCGTGTTGTCTGTAAAGGGTTAAGTCAGGCATGTCCAAACTGCGGCCCTCCAGCTGTTGAGAAACTACACATCCCAGCATGCCCTGACACAGCTTTAGCATTTTCTGACAGCAAAACTGTGTCAGGGCATGCTGGAATATGCAGTTTCACAACAGCTGGAGGGCCGCAGTTTGGACATGCCTGGGTTAAGTAGTAATATGTGTCTGTGTGTACATTTGGTGGAGAATATAGATTGTAAGCTCCACTGGGGCAGGGACTGATGTGAATGGGCAAATAGTCTCTGTAAAGCGCTGCGGAATATGTGTGCACTATATAAATAACTGGTAATAAATAAAAATATATATCCTATGCCTTAAACTAATGAGTAAAAATATATATCTTATGAATGGCAGCCTCATATAATGTTTGCAATTGTTTCCAAATTTTCTCTTTCAAATACTGACACAATCAAAGGAGACTATAGAACCGATGAAAGTACTAAATTATTCTATAAATACAGCTTAAGGTGCCAGGACAGTAACGGTGTAACTCTTGCCAGCCTCCGGTGGTTTTTGGGAGAAGTCACGCTGGTTGCTCTCTTCCCCTCTGCGGTGACCGCAGGAAGTACTGTACACACGAAAGTACACTGACACTTGGCACAGTGATGATAATTCTTGGCCAGAGGTACAGTAACTATGACAGCCTCCAACACCCCAAGTCCTGGACTTTTAACAGCAGAACTGACTCTTGTTGCACCAGTTCCTGTAGCAAATTAAAAAATTATTATTTCTGCTGTGGGGTACACTGGGCTCCACAAGGAAAGACATAGGAGTGTAGAGTAGGATCTTGATCCGAGGCACCAACAGGCTCAAAAGCTTTGACTGTTCCCAGAATGCATAGCGCCGCCTCCTCTATAACCCCGCCTCCCTGCACAGGAGCTCAGTTTTGTAGTTGGTGCCGCAGATAGCAGGCACATAACAGAGGGGCTGCTCTGGGCAGCCCTAAGTAGAGCTTTTTTGAAGAAAAGTGAAGACTTCAAGGGCAGCAGCAGTGTTACATGTCAGAAGACATTCACTGCTGCAGCTCCATCTCTCCCCAGCGGCGCTGTACACTCCCGAGCCCTGGTTGCCGGGTAACTACAGCAGGAGTCTCTGGTTTTCTTCTGGTCAGGCACACACAACGGGGGCTCTCCGGGATCGCGTGGCCGCGCTTCGGGAGGTGGTGAGTGGGTCCCGCTCGCGGGACCCGTGCTTTATCGCAATCCGGCGCGGTCGGTGGGAGGCGGGCCGCGCGCGCTGGCGGTGGACACTGGCAGTACAGGCGATCCCACTAGATCACCAGGGCATGGGTGCAGGTCAGGTTTTCCCTTAAACCCTTTTTGTGTAGTCCGCAGTACCTGGTGGTTTTGCCAGCAGGGGGATAAGGCTTAGACCTGGAGCCCCTCCCCCAGCCCCAGGGCGCCATTTCTAGCAAATGTTCCCCCCTGGAGCTGCATATCTGTCTCTCCCTCACTCCCTGTCAGTGTTTGGGCGCCATTTCTCTCAGCTACACTGCTCCTGGGACTGCTTGGGCAAATCCTCCTGTGTAAAGCCGACTGGTTGTCAGCGCTGTGACTTTACATGACACTTAAGTATTCTACATGTCAGTTAGACAGTGCTAGTTAAGAAAGAGTGCATTTAGTCAGGGTTTTCTAGTACAATTACCCTGTGATATACATCCAATTCTTACTATGCAGTGTAATATCTATTGACTACATAATATAATAAGCTAGTCCAGTGCAGTATTATTGTTAGTAATAACCTCTGCATTGTATAACTGTAACTATCTGTGTGTGCATTAGCTTGCTGAGTGATTTCCATTTCGTGTCTCTCACTCAACTTGCTATCCCTATATTCGATAACCTGGTGTGTCAGGTTTTATATTGATATAGGATTTTCACAAGATATACTTTAATACGTATTTTTCTTTGTGATTTAGTCACTATATCTCTCCTGTATCTCTGCTGGTGCTGACTACACTGCGCAGGGGTTTGGGTAAGAGGTATTGTGCTGCTGACAATTGTACTGTGTTACCTGATACTGCAAGTTATATCTAGAGATGAGCGGGTTCGGTTTCTCTGAATCCGAACCCGCCCGAACTTCATGGTTTTTTTCACGGGTCCGAGCAGACTCGGATCCTCCCGCCTTGCTCGGTTAACCCGAGCGCGCCCGAACGTCATCATGACGCTGTCGGATTCTCGCGAGACTCGGATTCTATATAAGGAGCCGCGCGTCGCCGCCATTTTCACACGTGCATTGAGATTGATAGGGAGAGGACGTGGCTGGCGTCCTCTCCATTTAGATTATAAAAGAGAGAGATTTACTGGAGCTTAGGACTAGGAGGAGTACTGTAGAAGTGTAGAGAGTGCAGAGAGTTTACTAGTGAGTGACCACCAGACAGTGCAGTTTATTTAATATATCCGTTCTCTGCCTGAAAAAAGCGATACACACAGTGACTCAGTCACATACCATATCTGTGTGCACTGCTCAGGCTCAGCCCAGTGTGCTGCATCATCTATATATATTATATATCTGTCTGACTGCTCAGCTCACACAGCTTATAATTGTGGGGGAGACTGGGGAGCACTGCAGTGCCAGTTATAGGTTATAGCAGGAGCCAGGAGTACATAATATTATATAGTGTGAGTGACCACCAGACAGTGCAGTTTATTTAATATATCCGTTCTCTGCCTGAAAAAAGCGATACACACAGTGACTCAGTCACATACCATATCTGTGTGCACTGCTCAGGCTCAGCCCAGTGTGCTGCATCATCTATATATATTATATATCTGTCTGACTGCTCAGCTCACACAGCTTATAATTGTGGGGGAGACTGGGGAGCACTGCAGTGCCAGTTATAGGTTATAGCAGGAGCCAGGAGTACATAATATTATATTAAAATTAAACAGTGCACACTTTTGCTGCAGGAGTGCCACTGCCAGTGTGACTGACCAGTGACCTGACCACACTGACCACCAGTATAGTTAGTAGTATACTTATATTGTGATTGCCTGAAAAAGTTAAACACTCGTCGTGTGACTTCACTTGTGTGTTGTTTTTTTTTTTTATTCTATAAAAATAAAACTCATTCTGCTGACAGACAGTGTCCAGCAGGTCCGTCATTATATAATATATAATATATACCTGTCCGGCTGCAGTAGTGATATATATATATTTTTTATATCATTTATCATCCAGTCGCAGCAGACACAGTACGGTAGTTCACGGCTGTGGCTACCTCTGTGTCTGCACTCGGCAGGCAGTCCGTCCACAATTGTATACCACCTAACCGTGGTTTTTTTTTCTTTCTTTATACATACATACTAGTTACGAGTATACTATCTCTTTATCAACCAGTCTATATATTAGCAGCAGACACAGTACAGTGCGGTAGTTCACGGCTGTGGCTACCTCTGTGTCGGCACTCGGCAGCCCGTCCATAATTGTATATACCACCTAACCGTGGTTTTTTTTTCTTTCTTTATACATACATACTAGTTACGAGTATACTATCTCTTTATCAACCAGTCTATATATTAGCAGCAGACACAGTACAGTGCGGCAGTTCACGGCTGTGGCTACCTCTGTGTCGGCACTCGGCAGCCCGTCCATAATTGTATATACCACCTAACCGTGGTTTTTTTTTCTTCTTTATACATACATACTACTACGACATCTCTTTATCAACCAGTCTATATTAGCAGCAGACACAGTACAGTACGGTAGTTCACGGCTGTGGCTACCTCTGTGTCTGCACTCGGCAGGCAGTCCGTCCATAATTGTATACCACCTAACCGTGGTTTTTTTTTCTTTCTTCTTTATACATACATAGTTACATAGACATCTCTTTATCAACCAGTCTATATTAGCAGCAGACACAGTACAGTACGGTAGTTCACGGCTGTGGCTACCTCTGTGTCTGCACTCGGCAGGCAGTCCGTCCATAATTGTATACCACCTAACCGTGGTTTTTTTTTCTTTCTTCTTTATACATACATAGTTACATAGACATCTCTTTATCAACCAGTCTATATTAGCAGCAGACACAGTACAGTACGGTAGTTCACGGCTGTGGCTACCTCTGTGTCTGCACTCGGCAGGCAGTCCATAATTGTATACTAGTATCCATCTCCATTGTTTACCTGAGGTGCCTTTTAGTTGTGCCTATTAAAATATGGAGAACAAAAATGTTGAGGTTCCAAAATTAGGGAAAGATCAAGATCCACTTCCACCTCGTGCTGAAGCTGCTGCCACTAGTCATGGCCGAGACGATGAAATGCCAGCAACGTCGTCTGCCAAGGCCGATGCCCAATGTCATAGTACAGAGCATGTCAAATCCAAAACACCAAATATCAGAAAAAAAAGGACTCCAAAACCTAAAATAAAATTGTCGGAGGAGAAGCGTAAACTTGCCAATATGCCATTTACGACACGGAGTGGCAAGGAACGGCTGAGGCCCTGGCCTATGTTCATGGCTAGTGGTTCAGCTTCACATGAGGATGGAAGCACTCAGCCTCTCGCTAGAAAAATGAAAAGACTCAAGCTGGCAAAAGCAGCACAGCAAAGAACTGTGCATTCTTCGAAATCCCAAATCCACAAGGAGAGTCCAATTGTGTCGGTTGCGATGCCTGACCTTCCCAACACTGGACGTGAAGAGCATGCGCCTTCCACCATTTGCACGCCCCCTGCAAGTGCTGGAAGGAGCACCCGCAGTCCAGTTCCTGATAGTCAGATTGAAGATGTCAGTGTTGAAGTACACCAGGATGAGGAGGATATGGGTGTTGCTGGCGCTGGGGAGGAAATTGACCAGGAGGATTCTGATGGTGAGGTGGTTTGTTTAAGTCAGGCACCCGGGGAGACACCTATTGTCCGTGGGAGGAATATGGCCGTTGACATGCCAGGTGAAAATACCAAAAAAATCAGCTCTTCGGTGTGGAGGTATTTCAACAGAAATGCGGACAACAGGTGTCAAGCCGTGTGTTCCCTTTGTCAAGCTGTAATAAGTAGGGGTAAGGACGTTAACCACCTCGGAACATCCTCCCTTATACGTCACCTGCAGCGCATTCATAATAAGTCAGTGACAAGTTCAAAAACTTTGGGTGACAGCGGAAGCAGTCCACTGACCAGTAAATCCCTTCCTCTTGTAACCAAGCTCACGCAAACCACCCCACCAACTCCCTCAGTGTCAATTTCCTCCTTCCCCAGGAATGCCAATAGTCCTGCAGGCCATGTCACTGGCAATTCTGACGATTCCTCTCCTGCCTGGGATTCCTCCGATGCATCCTTGCGTGTAACGCCTACTGCTGCTGGCGCTGCTGTTGTTGCTGCTGGGAGTCGATGGTCATCCCAGAGGGGAAGTCGTAAGCCCACTTGTACTACTTCCAGTAAGCAATTGACTGTTCAACACAGTCAGCTACCTCATTGCGCCTCTTTTTTTCTTTGCGTCATGTGCTGTTTGGGGAGGGTTTTTTGGAAGGGACATCCTGCGTGACACTGCAGTGCCACTCCTAGATGGGCCCGGTGTTTGTGTCGGCCACTAGGGTCGCTAATCTTACTCACACAGCTACCTCATTGCGCCTCTTTTTTTCTTTGCGTCATGTGCTGTTTGGGGAGGGTTTTTTGGAAGGGACATCCTGCGTGACACTGCAGTGCCACTCCTAGATGGGCCCGGTGTTTGTGTCGGCCACTAGGGTCGCTAATCTTACTCACACAGCTACCTCATTGCGCCTCTTTTTTTCTTTGCGTCATGTGCTGTTTGGGGAGGGTTTTTTGGAAGGGCCATCCTGCGTGACACTGCAGTGCCACTCCTAGATGGGCCCGGTGTTTGTGTCGGCCACTAGGGTCGCTAATCTTACTCACACAGCTACCTCATTGCGCCTCTTTTTTTCTTTGCGTCATGTGCTGTTTGGGGAGGGTTTTTTGGAAGGGACATCCTGCGTGACACTGCAGTGCCACTCCTAGATGGGCCCGGTGTTTGTGTCGGCCACTAGGGTCGCTTATCTTACTCACACAGCGACCTCGGTGCAAATTTTAGGACTAAAAATAATATTGTGAGGTGTGAGGTATTCAGAATAGACTGAAAATGAGTGTAAATTATGGTTTTTGAGGTTAATAATACTTTGGGATCAAAATGACCCCCAAATTCTATGATTTAAGCTGTTTTTTAGTGTTTTTTGAAAAAAACACCCGAATCCAAAACACACCCGAATCCGACAAAAAAAATTCGGTGAGGTTTTGCCAAAACGCGTTCGAACCCAAAACACGGCCGCGGAACCGAACCCAAAACCAAAACACAAAACCCGAAAAATTTCAGGCGCTCATCTCTAGTTATATCATGTCTGCTTCTGAGGGTAACGGTTCTGGGGCGGAACACACTGCAGGTGTTGCTGAAGCCACAGATCCATATGAGGAGAATATAGCAGCTGTGGGCTCTGGTTGTGGGGGCTCCTTGCCCCCCAGTGGGACTGTGGCAATGGGGGTACATAAGGACCCACCATGGGCTACTTTCTCCACGCTTCTACATACGCTAGTTACTAAGCTAACACCGCCTATGGGACCTCCTATGCCGGTGCAACCGTATGTAGTCTCTGCAGCTAACCCGCCGTGGGCGGATACTTTATCTGCTCAATTGAAGAAGTTGAACTAGTCCTTGACTAATAAAAAGTCTGACTCGCTCGCCTAAGACCAAGGGGTCCTCTAAGCGAGCGCTTGTCTCCTCACAATCCACTACTGTCACTGACACCTCGTCTGATGAAGATGGCGCTTACACTGACCCCACAGATTCTGACACAGATACTGCTGATGGGGAGGGTAGTTCACATGTGGATGTTCCTGATCTTTTGGAGGCTATTAAGTTAATTTCTCTTACGTCCTAGAGGATGCTGGGGACTCCGTAAGGACCATAGGGTATAGACGGGCTCCGCAGGAGACACGGGCACCTATAAAGAACTTTTAGTATGGGTGTGCACTGGCTCCTCCCTCTATGCCCCTCCTCCAGACCTCAGTTAGAGAACTGTGCCCAGAGGAGATATAGGGTGCATTACAGGGAGCTCTCCTGAGAATTTTGTTAGGTTTTTTATTTTCAGGGAGCACTGCTGGCAACAGGCTCCCTGCCTCGTGGGACTGAGGGGAGAGAAGCAGCCCTACTCACTGAAGATAGGTTCTGCTTCTTAGGCTACAAGACACCATTAGGTCCAGAGGGAGTCAGAACACAGGTCTCGCCTTGGAGTTTGTCCCGGAGCCGCGCCGCCGTCCTCTTCACAGAACCGGAAGATAGATTCAGATCCTCCTGAGGTAAGCGCGCAGCGGTAACGCTGCGCGCCATTGCTCCCACACACACACACACAGGCACAGATGGGTGCAGGGCGCAGGGGGGGCGCCCTGGGCAGCAATAAACCTAGTTTTTGCCAAAATTGTATATATTAGGCTGCGGAGGCAGCAAATAGATAATCCCCCGCCATTTTTCTGAAAATTGAAGCGGGACCGAAGCCCACTGCTGGAGGGGGCGGAGCTTGATCCCTCAGCATCTAATCAGCGCCATTTTCTCCACAGAAGCTGCAGAGAACGCTGGCTCCCCGGACTCTCCTCTGCTGAACGCATCAGAGGGCTGGAAAAGAGGAGGGGGGCACATTACAGGCGCAGTGAGTGGGAATATCATTGACTTTTCATATAAAAGCGCTATCTGGGTTTTCCAGTGTCAGTTTGGCGCTGGGTGTGTGCTGGCATACTCTCTCTCTGTCTCTCCAAAGGGCCTGGTTGGGGAATTGTCCCCTTATAGGTATATCCCTGTGTGTGTGGGGTGTCGGTGCATGCGTGTCGGCATGTCTGAAGCGGAGAGCTTATCCAAGGAGGAGGTGGAGCAGATGAGTGGTGTGTCCCCGTCGGTGGTGCCGACTCAGGAATGGATGGATATGTGGCATATGTTAAATGCAAGTGTAGCATCATTGCATAAGAGGCTGGACAAAGCAGAATCCAGGGAGGCATCAGGGGGTCAATCCTCAGATTGGACCGACTCACAGGGCCGTCGGGGTCTCAAAAGCGTCCCTTGTCACAAATTGTGGACACAGATACTGACACGGACTCTGATTCCAGTGTCGACTATGATGAAGCTAGATTGCACCCTAGGGTGACAAAAAGTATTCAGTGTATGATTATTGCAATAAAGGATGTTTTGCATATCACTGATGAACCCTCTGTAACCGACACGAGGGTACACATGTTTAAAGGAAATAAGCAGATAATAAACTTCCCCCATCTCATGAACTTAACGAGTTATTTGAAAAAGCTTGGGAAACTCCAGATAGGAGACTGCAGATTCCCTAAATGGGTTCTTATGGCATACCCTTTCCCTACACAGGACAGGGTACGTTGGGTATCCTCTCCCACAGTGGACATGGCTCTAACACGCCTGTCCAGGAAGGTGGCGCTGCCGTCTCCAGAAACTGCGTCCCTCAAGGATCCTGCGGACCGCAGGCAGGAGACTACATTAAAGTCTATTTATACACATACTGGTATCTTGCTCAGACCGGCAATCGCGTCGGCATGGGTATGTAGCGCAGTTGCAGCTTGGACAGATACCCTGTCGGCTGACCTTGATACCCTAGATAGAGATACTATTTTGTTAACTTTAGCCCATATTAAAGACGCAGTCTTGTATATGAGAGACGCTCAAAGGGACATTGGGTTGCTGGGTTCCAGAGCCAATGCCATGGCTATTTCAGCGAGACGATCCTTTTGGACCCGCCAATGGATGGGTGATGCGGACTCAAAAAAGCATATGGAGGTTTTACCCTATAAGGGTGACGTGTTGTTTGGGGATGGGCTCGCGGACCTGGTTTCCACAGCTACCGCGGGTAAATCTACCTTTTTACCTTTTGTTCCCCAACAGCAAAAGAAACCTCCACAGTTTCAGATGCAGTCCTTTCGGTCGCAAAAGTCCAGAAGAGGTCGGGGCTCCTCCTTCCTTGGCAGAGGTAAGGGTAGAGGAAAGAGAACACCTGCTTCGGCTGGTTCCCAGGAACAGAAGTCCTCACCGGCTTATACAAAATCCACTGCATGACGCTGGGGCTCCCCTGCGGGAGTCCGCACCGGTGGGGGCAAACCTTCGACTCTTCAGCCAGGTCTAGGTTCGGTCAGATGTGGATCCTTGGGCGCTGGAAATAGTTTCCATGGGCTACAAGCTGGAATTCGAAGAGGTGCCCCCGCGCCGATTTTTCAAGTCTGCCTTACCAGCTTCTACCCCAGAGCGGGAAGTAGTGTTAGCTGCAATTCAAATGCTGTGTCAACAGCAAGTGATTATCAGGGTTCCCCTGAGCCAACAGGCAAAAGGGTACTATTCGACCCTGTTTGTGGTCCCGAAGCCGGATGGTTCGGTCAGGCCCATCTTAAATCTAAAATCCCTAAACCTGTACTTGAAAAGATTCAAATTCAAGATGGAATCGCTCTGAGCTGTAATATCCAGCCTGGAAGGGGGGGGATTTTATGGTGTCACTGGACATAAAGGATGCTTATCTACATGTCCCCATATATCCCTCTCATCAGGAGTACCTGAGATTCGCTGTACAGGATTGTCATTACCAGTTTCAGACGTTGCCGTTTGGGCTTTCCACAGCCCCGAGGATTTTCACCAAGGTGATGGCAGAAATTATGGTGATCCTGCGCAAGCAAGGAGTCACAATTATCCCATACTTGGTGTGACAGGACGGTACCGTACGAAAGCACTTGCCGCTCTCGCGTCCCGTTGACTGCGCACAGATTGGAAGGTCAAGTCACACGAGGCCTGACCACATAGGGGATTCCCGCTTACCGTCAGTAACCGCCTGTTACTGACTCCACCCACTGCACTGTGGGCGGGTTCTCGCTGCCACCACCAAACTCCTAACCTGCCGTGGCGTTTGGAACCACGGTTCTGCTCTGTATGTGCCGACGCACTGCCTTACCACAGCTGTGTGGTGCTGACGAATCCCCACTAGCCACTTGCTAGGCCTCTACCGGTAGCTGGCGGAAGGCGGAGCTTGGAGACGCTAGGTGCTTCCCTGGACAGCCGGAGGACGGGGCTAGGTTTGGCCTAACCCTGTTGGTCACAAGATGAAGCAGTCTTCTTGAGGCAATGATGTTTATTGCTCAATAACCTTTAAAAAGGCTCCTCCCTATTGCTAGGGGCAACAGCATACAATCAGATGTTTTCAGCAGAATAAGATGTTACAATACACAATCCTATGGGCCAACTGCCCTCCTTTTATCCCTCTCCAAGACCCCTTACCACAGGGGGTAAGCCCGCCCTGTGGTGCACAACCAATCAATGTTTACCCATGAGCTGTGCATGCCTTGGTCTCATGCACAGCTTACATTGTCCCCTATGGACAGTGGGGAGTGGTCGGTCTCCTTTGACTCTCCCATCTTGGAGGATCAGGATACTCCCCGGTGCCGTTCAGTCTGGCTGGGGGAAAGTTTTCCCTCCTAAACTGACTTCCAGAAACCTGCCCGGGACCCAGCCCACTGGCTGCAGCCTGGATTTGGGCTCCAGAGCTGGGCAGCCTGGCTCCCCGGTCCAGGTTTCTATGCCACTACGGGTGATCTCCATGGAGCTCCAAGAAACCACTCAGCTTGTTTCATAGCTGAGCTGCTTCTCTCTCTCCCTGTGCCCCTTGGAAGTGTGAGGCTGGATGGGAAAGCATTCCATTTTGGGGGAAAAGGTCTGGGAGAATCCATCAGCCTGCACAGCCATGGATTCCCCCCTCCTGGGACACACAACCAAGTAAGTGCAATTTACCTTTAAATACATTACATTTAAATCACACTGTACATGTTATACATTTAAATACACTCTGAGCCTGCACAGGCTCCACATACCTAGGCACTGCAGTGCCTTACAACACACTGTACTTTCTCCTTTAAATATACACTGTCTGGTTTGTGGAATACTGTGTCCTAGCCCTGCAGCCTGGCTGCTAGGGCTCTCTCAGTGCTGGAGGTATGGGGCTGGCTTCCCCCACCCTCCAGCCTGCCTGCCTGCCACTGTGGTCCAGGGAGCTGGCTCTCCCTGTCCCCCCAGTGTGGCACTACCTTTGTGGCCTCGCCGCACACAGCGGCGCACCCCCCTGTACTGAAGCCCGGCGGCCCGGGACACTTGTCCCGGCCGCCGTGACTCTGGCTCTGTTGCAGCGCTGAGGTGCCGGGAGCGTAGCTCCCGGACCCCAGCGCTCATCATCCTGCTCACCCCCGCCGCTAGGGAGCCGGCTAGCCCGGTCCCCCATGAGCGACGCACTGTGGTGGCCTCGCCACGCAGGGAGCCGGCTAGCCCGGTCCCCTGTATGCGGCGCTCAGATCAGTGTCTCGCCGCAGCGTCCGGCGGGGAGCCGGGCTGCGGCGCACCCCCCTTGCCGCCCAGCAGCCCGGGACGTCCGTCCCGGCTGCCGCGGCTGACCACCTCCGACGGGCTGAGGCGCCGGGAGCAGAGCTCCCGGCCCCCAGCGGCGGCTCTCCCTTCTCCCCGGCGCGCACACTCCAGTGCGCCCGGGGGTGCACCGACCGCTGCCGGGAGCGGAGCTCCCGGACGCCGGCGGTCAGCGGCTCCCTCTCCACCGGCGCGCACACACTGCTGAGCGCGCCGGGGGCTGACCTCACTGCCGTGGTCTCCGGAGAGGTCCGGGACCACGGCACATATAAAGGACATTTATTTAAACATTTTCACAGATTTTATAAACACGGCGCCTAGCGCCCACACTATTTAAACCTGGCGCCAAGCGCCCATTGTCTCTTAAAATGGCGCCGGGCACTAGGGGTTAACCCCTTCAGTGCCGCGACGGCCATTTCCCTCGTGGCTGGGGCTCTCCGGCCACACTCCCCCCCCCCTCCCCATTCAAGCGGGTCAACCAGAGACCCATGTCCCAACGATTTGGGTCCTGGTCCCGCAGTCCGTTGGGGTGAAGGGGACGCTACCTGGGGGGTGTAGGCTCTGGCCTAGACAGTTCATCCATAGTGTAGTGGGCCTCTCTTCGTGGGTGCACAATGTTCAAATAGTCCACCTGAAGTCCAAGTTCAAGGCGCCACCACAAAAGTCTGTCCAATTCCCCCAAGGTAGGTTGCAGCCACCTAACAGGTAGGTGGTAAGTTACCACGGTGGGAGGCCGGTTACAAACAAGTGCCACCCACGGTGTCCCAATTGTGGCATACCCCACCTCCCACAATAGCAGTATACTGCTCAACCAGGCCACAGGGTGCTCCTGCCCATATGGCTCTTTCTGGCTCGGTACTGCTCCCAGTCCGTGCAGTGGCGCAATAGTTCGTAACACACAGTCCTGGTCAAGAATGGGCGCCATCAGCACTGGAGCGGGTACCCGAGCCTCCTTCAATGACTGGAATGCCAACTCGCAAGCGGGTGCAAAGTCCACTGACTTGGGAATGCCCTTCCTAGCCATCTCTGTCAAGGGGTTCACTACAGGACTAAAGTCAATGACAACATGTCCGTAGGGCCTTACAGGTTCTAAGGTCAGTACCGGTCTGGGTGATGTGGGTCGGGGACAGCCTCTGGTTGCCTCCACCCCCTCTGGTTTGGGCCTACCCCTGTCTCCTTCCACATGGTGCCCCAGGCACTGCACCTCCGTCATACCTAACTGGCAACTGTCTGCCCTAACGGTCAGACCTGCCCTCCAATCCTCCTCCGTCGACCTATGACTCGGGAAACCTACCCTGTCACCTAGGCCTACTCCTTCCTCCTCGTCCCCTACCTGTGCCACAGTGATGGCGGCCAGACCACCAGCCTCTGGATCCTGTGTGGCATCCACTACAGGGAGGCTGCGTGTCTTCCCCGATCTACTGCGCACAGGCAGGGGACCTGCTATGTCCACAGCAACTTGCTGCAAGGGTTCTCCTATGGGCAGAGGCCCAGAGACAACACAACCGCTGGAGTGCCCCGGCTGCCAACGCATGGCACCAGCCTTACAGTTGGTCTGGGCGTCATCCGACATTCCAGACCAGGGTAAGCACCGTGTCAGGCACTTCAGGGTACGGTCTGTCTCCGGGTTACTGTCCAAAGGGGTTTCGCTGGCAACCGACACCGGTTGCGCAGGAACGTTCCCTGAGGGGACCAGTTGGACACATTCTCTATCTGGTCTATCCCCTCCCACTTTCCGGTCTACCCTGTACCTTAACCCTTCCCGCCAGGTCAAACTTCCTGCCCCAACCCTGTCAAGGCCGCTGCCAGAGTGGCGCCTCATGCCTTTCGGGGATGGGTCAGAGAGTTGAGCCTCCCTAAACTCCTGCCTGTGGCCCTCAATCTCTCCTAAATTGGGACACTCTACAGGGGATCTAGGTGGGGACTACTAGGGTCAGTCTGGTAGGGGTCAGTCATGGAAAAGTCAGTGTGGTTTCTCATACTCACCGCCGGAGTTGGCAAACCACTTGGGTCAGGAGCATCATTGGGCACCCCCACAGGATCAAACGAGCTGGAACCGACATCCTCTGCGTTGCTAGTGGACGTGGGCATACCAGAGGCAAAAGGCATGCGGGGTCGATGTGCTGATCTAGCCGCTGTAATCTTTTCCTCTGGGCTGGTTGATGCTGTGGTTGGCTGTGCTGGCAGTTGTCTAGCAGCTGTAGTCTTTTCCTCTGGGCTGGGCTGTGCTGGAGTAGCTGATGTCAACGGTGGGTTTGGAACTTGACTCCGGGGAATGGCGCCAACAAACGTAGTGACGATCCCACCACCCAGATCATTTCCTAGGACCACATCAGTTGGGAGACCATCCATGACGGCAACTTCTCGCAACTCTGGTCCAGCTCCCCAGTCCAGGTAGACTCTTGCCATGGGAACCGCTTTCTCTGTTCCTTCTGCCAGGGTGACCGTGGCAGTGCGACCCTGCAATACTGCAGCAGGATCTATAAGGTGGGGGCTCACCACAGTGATTGAGGCCCCAGAGTCTCTTAGGCCTTCTCCCTGCAGGGGTCCCACGTGGACTGGCTGCAGGTGCCTCCACATGTTGTGTAGGGGCTGTTTGGCCATGCAGGTGACTCTCTCCGCAGAGTGCACCTGTTTCTCGCCACACTCCATCGGACTGACTGGAGGGGGAACAGTCTCTGTAGGCTCATCTCCTCTCGTCAAACAAGCGAGCCGGGCTCCAGCACTCGGATTTGGGGCACGAGTCTGGGGTGCTGGGGATGCAGGACAGTTCATCCTCAGATGTCCGATTTTTCCACAGCCGTAGCACTTCTTCTCCAGTCGTGGCACCGATGATCTCTGATCAGTTGCAGGGACGCTGCGGTGCGGTTGCTGGCCAAGAGCACCCGGGTTGGAAGATGCTTGTCTTTGGGGGTGATGAGCTGAAGAGGGGGGTCCCCTTGGTGGTGCAGTCTTTTGGAGCTGGCTGCTGGCTGGGCGCTTCTGCCCCTGTGGCCGAATTGCCACATACTTGTCTGCTTACTGGGCAGCCATCTTTAAGCTGGGTGGCTCCCGATCTAGCACCCACTCCTTCACTTCTTGGGTGCACCGGCGGTAGAACTGCTCCCTGCAGATCAGGTCGATCAGTGCGTCCCATGTAGTGGCTTCCGAATCCTTCACCCACTTCACCACGTACTGCCGCAGCTGGGTGGCGAACTGCTCATGGGTGCTGCTAGGATTCTTGGGCATGTCTCTGAACTTCTTCCTGTAAGACTCTGGAGTGATGAAGAATCGCTGGAGGAGGGCCTTCGCGACTTCGTCGTAGTTCCCACAGTCCTCCGTCGCCACTCCTCGATAGGCCTCCAAGGCCTCTCCATGCAGAGTGGGCACCAGGTGTCTCACCCACTCTGATTTGGGTAGATCGTGTAGTTTACAAGTCCTTTCAAAAACTTGCAAATGTCCATCAATGTCCCCATCACTGTCTGCAAACTTGGCAAACTGAACTCGTCCTGATCTGTGTACAACAGCTGACAACGGCTCCCGGGGTACCACGGCCTGTGGTGCCCGCTCATCACGCCACATCTGGATGATGATCAAGCGCTCTTGCTCCGTTGCCCTTTCCCCCAATTCCGCTAGCCGATCTGCTAGGGTATCCGGGCCGCCCCCCCTGGGACGTTGGGATCCTGGCCCTGCTAGGGATTGCTGGGAAACATTGCTGCTGTGAGAGAGGGCGGGGCTTGTGGTTCTCACCGGTTCCTTACGAAGGTCCACTGTTGGGCCGTCCTCTGCGATGCTGACGCCGTCAGTGCTTTCCACCTCCGCCCGATGAGACTCCTCCACGCTCCTGAGTGCCGCCTTCATGACGCTTCTGGACGCGTTGGAAGGGATATCCAAACCCTTCCCCTGGCATACGATCTCAAGATCCTCCTTGGACATTCCGCTGAATTCCGCCATCTTGTGCGTTCTCCTGCGCTGCAGTTACTCCTCTCCTGAGTAACTCGGCTTCTCCAATCGGGTGATGAAAAGCCGCCTGGGAATATCCCACCACTATGCCACCAATTTCTGTGACAGGACGGTACCGTACGAAAGCACTTGCCGCTCTCGCGTCCCGTTGACTGCGCACAGATTGGAAGGTCAAGTCACACGAGGCCTGACCACATAGGGGATTCCCGCTTACCGTCAGTAACCGCCTGTTACTGACTCCACCCACTGCGCTGTGGGCGGGTTCTCGCTGCCACCACCAAACTCCTAACCTGCCGTGGCGTTTGGAACCACGGTTCTGCTCTGTATGTGCCGACGCACTGCCTTACCACAGCTGTGTGGTGCTGACGAATCCCCACTAGCCACTTGCTAGGCCTCTACCGGTAGCTGGCGGAAGGCGGAGCTTGGAGACGCTAGGTGCTTCCCTGGACAGCCGGAGGACGGGGCTAGGTTTGGCCTAACCCTGTTGGTCACAAGATGAAGCAGTCTTCTTGAGGCAATGATGTTTATTGCTCAATAACCTTTAAAAAGGCTCCTCCCTATTGCTAGGGGCAACAGCATACAATCAGATGTTTTCAGCAGAATAAGATGTTACAATACACAATCCTATGGGCCAACTGCCCTCCTTTTATCCCTCTCCAAGACCCCTTACCACAGGGGGTAAGCCCGCCCTGTGGTGCACAACCAATCAATGTTTACCCATGAGCTGTGCATGCCTTGGTCTCATGCACAGCTTACATTGTCCCCTATGGACAGTGGGGAGTGGTCGGTCTCCTTTGACTCTCCCATCTTGGAGGATCAGGATACTCCCCGGTGCCGTTCAGTCTGGCTGGGTGAAAGTTTTCCATCCTAAACTGACTTCCAGAAACCTGCCCGGGACCCAGCCCACTGGCTGCAGCCTGGATTTGGGCTCTAGAGCTGGGCAGCCTGGCTCCCCGGTCCAGGTTTCTATGCCACTACGGGTGATCTCCATGGAGCTCCAAGAAACCACTCAGCTTGTTTCATAGCTGAGCTGCTTCTCTCTCTCCCTGTGCCCCTTGGAAGTGTGAGGCTGGATGGGAAAGCATTCCGTTTTTGGAGAAAAGGTCTGGGAGAATCCATCAGCCTGCACAGCCATGGATTCCCCCCTCCTGGGACACACAACCAAGTAAGTGCAATTTACCTTTAAATACATTACATTCAAATCACACTGTACATGTTATACATTTAAATACACTCTGAGCCTGCACAGGCTCCACATACCTAGGCACTGCAGTGCCTTACAACACACTGTACTTTCTCCTTTAAATATACACTGTCTGGTTTGTGGAATACTGTGTCCTAGCCCTGCAGCCTGGCTGCTAGGGCTCTCTCAGTGCTGGAGGTATGGGGCTGGCTTCCCCCACCCTCCAGCCTGCCTGCCTGCCACTGGGGTCCAGGGAGCTGGCTCTCCCTGTCCCCCCAGTGTGGCACTACCTTTGTGGCCTCGCCGCACACAGCGGCGCACCCCCCTGTACTGAAGCCCGGCGGCCCGGGACACTTGTCCCGGCCGCCGTGACTCTGGCTCTGTTGCAGCGCTGAGGTGCCGGGAGCGTAGCTCCCGGACCCCAGCGCTCACCATCCTGCTCACCCCCGCCGCTAGGGAGCCGGCTAGCCCGGTCCCCCATGAGCGGCGCACTGTGGTGGCCTCGCCGTGCAGGGAGCCGGCTAGCCCGGTCCCCTGTATGCGGCGCTCAGATCAGTGTCTCTCCGCAGCGTCCGGCGGGGAGCCGGGATGCGGCGCACCCCCCTTGCCGCCCAGCAGCCCGGGACGTCCGTCCCGGCTGCCGCGGCTGGCAACCTCCGACGGCCCCCAGCGGCGGCTCTCCCTTCTCCCCGGCGCGCACACTCCAGTGCGCCCGGGGCTGCACCGACCGCTGCCGGGAGCGGAGCTCCCGGACTCCGGCGGTCAGCGGCTCCCTCTCCCCCGGCGCACACACACTGCTGAGCGCGCCGGGGGCTGACCTCACTGCCGTGGTCTCCGGAGAGGTCCGGGACCACGGCACATATAAAGGACATTTATTTAAACATTTTGACAGATTTTATAAACACGGCGCCTAGCGCCCACACTATTTAAACCTGGCGCCAAGCGCCCATTGTCTCTTAAAATGGCACCGGGCACTAGGGGTTAACCCCTTCAGTGCTGCGGCGGCCATTTCCCTCGTGGCTGGGGCTTTCCGGCCACACTTGGACGATCTCCTGATAAAGGCAAGATCAAGAGATCAATTGCTGAAAAATGTGTCGCTCTCCCTGAGAGTGCTCCAACAGCACAGTTGGATTCTCAATCTGCCAAAGTCGGAATTGGTTCCAACAACTCGACTATCGTTCCTAAGCATGATACTGGATACGGAACAAAAGAAGGTTTTTCTCCCGTTGGAGAAAACCCAGGACCTCTAGAACATGGTCAGAGACCTGCTAAAGCCAAAAAGAGTGTCAGTTCATCAATGCACTCGAGTTCTGGGGAAAATGGTGGCAGCCTACGGGGCCATCCCCTTCAGCAGGTTTCATGCGAGGACGTTTCAATGGGACCTTCTGTACAAGTGGTCGGGGTCCCATCTACAAATACATAAAAAAATAACACTGTCTCCCAGGGCCAGGGTCTCTCTTCTGTGGTGGCTGTAAAGTGCTCACCTTCTGGAGGGTCGCAGGTTCAGCATTCAGGACGCGAGCCTCTGAGGTTGGGGAGCAGTCACCCAAGGAAGAAATTTTCAAGGACTATGGTCAAGCCAGGAGTCCTGTCTGCACATCAACGTGCTGGAATTAAGGGCCATATACAACGGCCTTCGACAAGCGGAGAGTCTTCTTCGTGACCTACCGGTTCTGATTCAGTCAGTCAATGTCACAGCCGGGGCTCATGTGAACCGTCAAGGCGGGACAAGGAGCAGAGTCGCGATGGCGGAAGCCACCAGGATTCTTCGCTGGGCGGAAAATCACGTAAGCGGTCTGTCAGCTGTATTCATTCCGGGAGTGGACAACTGAGAAGCAGACTTCCTCAGCAGGCACGATCTCCATCCAGGAGAGTGGGGACTTCATCAAGAAGTCTCTGCAGAGATAACTGGTCTCTGGGGAGTTTCTCAAATAGACATGATGGCGTCACGCCTCAACAAGAAGCTTCGGAGGTATTGTGCCAGGTCCTGGGACCCTCAGGCAATAGCAATAGACGCCCTGGTAACACCATGGGTGTTTCAGTCGATCTATGTGTTTCCTCCTCTTCCTCTCATCACAAAAGTGTTGAGGATCATAAGACAAAAAAGAGTACAGACAATACTCATTGTTCCAGACTGGCCTCGGAGAGCCTGGTACTCAGATCTTCAGGAGATGCTCACAGAAGATCCTTGGCCTCTTCCTCTAAGGGAGGACCTGTTACAGCAGGGGCCCTGCATGTTCCAAGACTTACCGCGGTTACGTTTGATGGCGTGGCGGTTGAACGCCTGATCCTAGCTGGGAAAGGTATTCCGGAGGAGGTCATACCTACTTTAATAAAGGCTAGGAAGGAGGTGACGGCGAAACATTATCACTGTATCTGGAGGAAGTATGTCTCTTGGTGTGAAGCCAAGAAAGTTTCTACGGAAGACTTCCATCTGGGCCGTTTTCTCCACTTCCTGCAGATAGAGGTGGATATGGGCCTGAAGTTAGGCTCCATTAAAGTACAGATTTCGGCCCTATCTATATTCTTCCAGAAGCAATTGGCTTCTCTCCCAGAAGTCCAAACTTTTGTGAAGGGAGTGCTGCACATCCAACCTCCTTTCGTGCCCCCAGTGGCACCATGGGACCTGAACGTGGTGTTGCAGTTCCTTAAATCACACTGGTTTGAACCCCTTAAAACGGTTGAGTTGAAATTTCTCACCTGGAAGGTGGTCATGTTATTGGCCTTGGCTTCGGTAAGGCGGGTGTCTGAATTGGCGGCCTTGTCTCACAAGAGCCCCTATTTGATTTTTCATGTGGATAGAGCTGAATTGAGGACTCATCCTCAATTTTTACCTAAGGTGGTGTCTTCATTTCATATGAACCAACCTATAGTGGTGCCTGTGGCTACGAGTGACTTGGAGGATTCCATGTCCCTGGATGTAGTCAGGGCCTTAAAGATTTATGTAGCCAGGACGGCTAGAGTTAGGAAAACAGAGGCTCTGTTTGTCCTGTATGCAACCAACAAGATTGGCATGCCTGCTTCGAAGTAGACTATTGCTCGCTGGATCTGTAACACGATTTAGCAGGCTTATGTTACGGCTGGATTGCCGTTACCACATTCAGTAAGGGCCCATTCCACTAGGAAGGTGGGCTCTTCTTGGGCGGCTGCCCGAGGCGTCTCGGCTTTACAGCTTTGCCGAGCAGCGACTTGGTCGGGTTCAAACACTTTTGCTAAATTCTACAAGTTTGATACCCTGGCTGATGAGGACCTAGCATTTGCTCAGTCGGTGCTGCAGAGTCATCCGCACTCTCCCGCCCGATTGGGAGCTTTGGTATAAACCCCATGGTCCTTACGGAGTCCCCAGCATCCTCTAGGACGTAAGAGAAAATAATATTTTAAACCTACCGGTAAATCTTTTTCTCGTAGTCCGTAGAGGATGCTGGGTGCCCGTCCCAGTGCGGACTGGATCTGCAAGACTTGTATATAGTTATTGCTTACATAAGGGTTATGTTACAGTTGGAATCGGTCTTTGACTGATACTGTTATTTGTTAATACTGTTAACTGGTTATGTGTATTCCAGGTTATATGGTATGATTGGTGTGGGCTGGTATGAATCTTGCCCTTAGATTTACAAAATCCTTTCCTCGGATTGTCCATCTCCTCTGGGCACAGTTCTCTAACTGAGGTCTGGAGGAGGAGGGGCATAAAGGGAGAAGCCAGTGCACACCCATACTAAAAGTTCTTTATAGGTGCCCATGTCTCCTGCGGAGCCCATCTATACCCCATGGTCCATTACGGAGTCCTCAGCATCCTCTACGGACTACGAGAAAAAGATTTACCGGTAGGTTTAAAATCTTATTTTTACAGATTACGGATGATCCCGAGCCATCCGACCCTCCTAAGAAATCAGATAGGTTCAAGCGTCAGAAGATGGTTAAATAGGTTTTGCCTCACTGTGACCACCTAGTGGATTTACGTCAGGAACCCTGGGGAAACCCGGGTAAGAAGTTTGTGCCTCAAAAGAAGATGCTGGCTCGCTATCCCCTCGCACCAGAGCTGTCTAAAAATTGGGAAACGCCTCCTCCAGTAGACTCACATGTGGCTAGGATGGTGGTTTCCTCAGCTCTACCTGTCACTACCGTCACGTCTCTAAAAGAGCCTACGGATAAACGTGTGGAGGGTTGTCTGAAAACGCTTTACACCCTCACGGGTGCTGCACAAAGGCCCACTATTGCAGCAACATGCGCTGCAGAGGCTATTGAAGCATGGGCCCTAGAATTAGAAGCTGAAATCTCTTCTGACCATGGTAGACAATGCTTGTCATATATTGTCACAGCTTCTCACTATATTAAATAGGCGGCTTCTGATTCCGGTATCCTGGCAGCCAAGCCCTTTACTGCATTAGTCCTGGCTCGCCGGATATTGTGGCTGAGATCCTGGTCTGTGGATCTGGACTCTAGAAAAACCCTGGAGGTACTCCCTTTCAAGGGAAATATTCTGTTTGGGGAGGACTTAAATAGGATTGTGGCTGACTTGGTTACTGCCAAAACTGCCTGTCTGCCAAGTACCGCTCCTTCTGTGTCGAAGGCTAAAGGTACTTCCTTTCGCCCTTTTAGTCCTTCAGGTAAAACAAAAGGTCAGGCGTACAACAAGCAGGCCAGCACTTCCAATCCTGGTAAGCCGAAGCCCAAAAGAGCCTGGGCTGCCCGCCAGCCAGCTTCCAAGACCGATAAGCCTGCCGCATGATGGGGCGGGCCTCCACTTGGGGGATCCCAGGGTGGGGGGCCGGCTTCTAGGGTATACCCAGGAATGGTTGAAGACCACTTCAGATGCCTGAGTACGGGAAGTCGTCACTCGAGGTTACGCCATAGCCTTCAAACACCGACCCCCTCATCGATTTTGCCGGACAGACGTACCGTTGGGCCAGACACAGGCAAACACTCTACATTCGGTGGTACAGACCCTCCTGGATACAGGAGTCGTAGTACAGGTGCCTCTTGCTCAGAGGGGCCGGGGGTATTATTCTCCGCTGTTTCTGATCCCGAAACCGAATGGGTCCTCCCTGCCCATTCTCAGCCTCAAGGCATTGAACAGGTTTGTGAAAGTTTCCAAGTTCCGTATGGAAACCCTTCGCTCTATAGTTCTGGCCTTGGAACCTGGGGACTACATGGTCTCCCTGGACATACAGGATGCTTACCTGCATATTCCTATAGCAGTGTCACATCAGCAATACCTGAGGTTTGCGATTGGCAACCTCCATTACCAGTTTCGGGCGTTACCGTTTGGTTTAACTGCGGCTCCGCGAGTCTTCACCAAAGTTATGGCGGTGATGACAGTGGTACTCTGCCGTCAAGGGGCCAGGATACTGCCGTATCTGGATGACTTGTTAATCCTGGCAAATTCCCCAGAACTTCTCCTACGTCATCTGGATATGACTGTCCAGTTTCTACAAGCCCACAGGTGGTTCATCAATTGGAAGAAATCCTCCCTTGTCCCTGCTCAGAGCATGGTGCACCTGGGAGCGCTATTGGACACTCACAACCAGCGGTTGCTCTTGTCTCAGGAGAAAGTCCTGAAGCTTCAGGACAGGATTCGTTGCTTCCTTTCTCGTCCGCAAGTGTCGATACATTCGGCGATGTAGGAGCTGGGCCTCATGGTATCAGCATTCAACATAGTGGAGTATGCTCAATTCCATTCTCGCCCCCTCCAGAGGCTGATTCTAGCCAAGTGGGATGGCCTGCCTCACCGGATCAGGTCAACCATGATCTCATTGACTACGGAGGTCCGTCTGTCGCTGCACTGGTGGCTCCAGGACCAACGATTGTGCAACGGCCGTCCCTTCTGGATATCCGACTAAGTCCTGTTGATGACAGATGCCAGTCTAAAAGGTTGGGGAGCGGTGCTGGAGCAACACTCCCTTCAGGGTCGGTGGACCAAGGAGGAATCTCTCCTCCCGATCAACATTCTGGAATTGTGGGCGGTCTTTAATGCGTTGAACCTGGCCCAGCATTTAATTCAGAACCATCCTGTTCAGGTTCAGTCGGACAACGCCACCACAGTGGCTTACATAAATCATCAAGGCGGCACTCAAAGCCGTTTGGCAATGAAGGAAGTCTCACGGATTCTACATTGGGCGGAACGCCATCTACCGGACATATCGGCAATATTCATTCCGGGGGTCCTGAATTGGGAATGGGACTTTCTCAGTCGTCAGGACGTACACCCCGGAGAGTGGGGCCTCCATCCAGAAGTGTTTCAACTCCTAGTGGAAAAGTGGGGCCTTCCAGACGTAGATCTGATGGCATCTCGACACAATCACAAGGTTCCGGTCTTTGGAACAAGGACGAGGGATCCTCAAGCAGCATTCGTGAATGCGCTGGCGGTGCCGTGGAGGTTTCAACTGCCATACGTGTTCCCTCCGGTGTCACTCCTGCCCAGGGTAATTCGGAAGTACAAACAAGAAAGAAGAATTCTGCTTCTCATAGCTCCAGCGTGGCTCAGACGGCACTGGTTCTCAGACCTGCAGGGCCTATCGTCAGAGCGTCCAATTCTACTTCCACAATGCGCAGACCTTCTCGTTCAGGGCCCCTGTGTCTACCAGGACCTAGCCCGGCTGTCTTTGACGGTGTGGCTTTTGATGCTTCCGTCTTAAGGGCTAAAGGGTTTTCTGAGGTGGTCATTCAAACTATTTTGCTGGCCCGGAAACCGGCTTCTGCTCGGAGTTACTATAGGGTCTGGCATACTTACTTTGCTTGGTGCACGTCTAACGATTATGACGCTTCCAAGTTTAGTACGACCAGGTTGTTGGCTTTTCTTCAGCAGGGCCTGAACTTAGGCCTGCGTCTGGCCTCCCTCAAGGTTCAAATATCTGCCTTGTCGGTGTGGTTTCAGAGAAAGATTGCGACCTTACCTGATGTGCATACCTTTACTCAGGGTGTGTTGCGTATCCAACCTCCCTATGACCCGCCTGTGGCTCCTTGGGACTTGTCGGTGGTTTTGGAGGCGTTACAAGAGTCTCCATTTGAACCTCTTGGTTCAGCTGGTCTTAAGTGGCTTTCCATTAAGGTGGTGTTTCTGCTGGCTATTGCTTCAGCTAGAGGAGTGTCGGATTTGGGTGCCTTGTCTTGTAGTTCCCCATATCTGATATTTCACCGTGACCGGGCGGTTCTTAGGCCTCGTCCCGGATATTTACCTAAGGTGGTTAACCAGGAGATTGTGGTTCCGGCAATTGGTTCTCCTTTTCTGTCTCCCAAAGAGCGATCTTTGGATGTGGTACGGGCTCTCCGTATCTATGTTAAGAGAACTGCTTCTATTAGGAAATCTGATTCTCTCTTTGTGCTGTTTGGATTTCACAAACTGGGCTGGCCTGCTCACAAGCAAACTTTGGCCAGATGGATTAGAATGGTGATTGCACATGCTTATGTGAGGGCTGGTCTGTCAGCTCCTGCTCACATTACGGCCCATTCTACTCGGTCTGTTGGGCCTTCTTGGGCGGCCCGCCGTGGTGCGACTCTTGAACAATTGTGCAAGGCGGCTACGTGGTCATCAGTGAACACGTTCATAAGGTTCTATGCCTTCGATACTGCTTCTTCCCAGGATGCTTCCTTTGGACGCCGGGTTCTTGTGCCCGCTACAATGCGTTCCCTCCCATAAGGAATTGCTTTAAGACATCCCCTATGTCTTTCCTTGTGGAGCCCAGTGTACCCCGCAGCAGAAAACGAGTTTTATGGTAAGAACTTACAGTTGTTAAAACTCTTTCTGCGAGGTACCCTGGGCTCCACAAGGCACCCACCCTGACGCACTTAGCTTCTTTGGGTTGGTATGGCATTTGCCGCTGACACTTCTCCTGTCGTGAGGGTGTGGTGTATGTGGCTACTAACCGTTGTCGTCTCTTTTCCTGCTACTGCATTGGGCTGGTTAACTAAAAACTGAGCTCCTGTGCAGGGAGGCGGGGTTATAGAGGAGGCGGCGCTATGCATTCTGGGAACAGTCAAAGCTTTTGAGCCTGTTGGTGCCTCGGATCAAGATCCTACTCTACACCCCTATGTGTTTCCTTGTGGAGCCCAGGGTACCTCGCAGAAAGAGTTTTAACAAAGGTAAGTTCTTACCATAAAACTCGTTATATCTCAGTGAAACATGTTGAATAATAAGTCCTGTATCATTACACAGCCCTGCTTTCCCTTTGTCATTTAGGGAGCACTGACGATAAGGAAATTTGATGGCCGATCAACACAGATGGCCTGATTCAATAATGGATGCAAGCCCGATTTTTTACGCAGTTCATTGTTTATCGTCCGACTGCGCATGTGTCTAGTTTGCTCTGTGCATTTGGCGCAGTGATCTTGCAACGGCGCTTGCAGTGACAAATTATTTGTAAAGTGATTGACAGTCAGGGAGCTTTTGTGGGAGGTGATGAGGAATGGCTGCAAAAGCACAGGCGATCTCTGACTGTTTTTGCGGCATGCCTCAGCCTGCGTTTGCAATCCCGAATGTGACTGCAATGGCTCTTGCGTCTTACTTCATGCGCCCATGCTGCGCGTTCATAGGGATACTTAGAACTTCTGTTCTGCAACTACCACAAATCCAGGCAGCTGCAGCATTTGCATTTATCTGCACAGTCACTACGTACATGTACGCTGCTGCAGAGGTAGTAGCCTACATCTCTGGATAAAGCACCTATATTCCCTTTTAACAATGTGGCAATCCTTGTTTTAAATGTATTTATGGGTACAAGGTGAGGAAAAAATCCCTTCTCTCTGTGCACTGTAACATGTGATCTTGTCTCCTGATTAAGCCCCGTGTACAGTACCTGGTTTATTTACGACCTGTATACATTTAAATATATTCATGTTTTTCCTGTTGGGCATTTCTGTGAGAGATAGAATGCAGCGGAGCAGAGAGTGCGCCCTACACACCCCTAGGTACAGCCGTCAGCATTCCGGGAATAGCTACCGTCATCTCTACGTCAGCACCTGAACAGCAAACACACTATGTACAATCTATAATGACTAAGGGCGTGTACACACGGTGAGATTATATAGTCAAAATCGTAAGAAAAGTTAGTGCAGATCGCTAGGTGAAAGTCACCTTGCGATCCCGATGCGCGGTCCCGCCAGGTCGGCATCGCAAGAAAAGATAGACTGTGCAGGCAAGTCAACCCTTGCTAGATCGGTGTACTATCTAGTTCTTCTCACATGTCAATGACATCTCACATAAGCCAAAATCTCACATAAGCCAAAATCTCACATAAGCCAAAATCTCACATAAGCCAAAATCGTAAGCACACATAGTACAGATCTCAAGAAAAGTTAGTCAAAATCTGTCCTATCTGGGCTCCGGGGAGTTCAAGGGAAATCGCAAGTAAAAATAGGACATAGCAAGGGTCTCACCGTGTGTACACACCTTAAGCCTTTATATTACTGTATACGAGTTGTCTTATTATCCAAGTACTTAGAGTCTGCCTACAGTATGTACTGTGCCGTAATCCACAGACACTGAATAAGGCCACATTATGCCCAGTAGCACGTGTTCTTTATCTTATTGGTTGTGACACAGGGCTGTAACTAGGGGGGGGGGGGGGGTGCGAGCAGTGTCCCCGCGCAGGGCAGGCACCCTGCAATGTGTGCAGCCCCCCGGTGCAATCTCAGGACGTTACGCCCAATGCTGCACTGGGGAACCTGCCCCAATGTCGTGATGTCATTGGTCAAGGGGTGTGGCCTGCACGAGGCATTGACCAATCCTGTTACAGAACTACCTGTGACCCAATCTATAGATTGCACTTGTGAGCAGGGCCCTCTTTCCACTTTGCCTGTCTGTTATTAGTCAGTCTTGTATTACCAGTGTTTTGTACCCAATTGTAAAGCGCACGGAATAAGCTGGCGCTAAATAAATAATAGTAATAATAGTGATAACTTGCCTGTCTCAGGCTCGCTGTGCTTGTGATGAATAGCTTGAATCCATGGCACCTGCCGACACCTCTGCTCTTTTATTTGCTTATCACAGACACTGTGAGCTCTATGTAATAGGCAAACAGAAACTGGGTTTCCTACGATTCTGTTGGCCGGGGACAGCGCATTTCATAGGGGTATATGCAATTCACGGCGAATCGCGGCAAATTATCGCCGTTTTTAAATTCGACACAATTCGACAGGTGAATTCCGGCAGGTGGCTGCTGGAATTCACCATATTCAATGCAAAACGGATTCGACAGACCCGCGGGCGAAAATCGGCCGATTTGGCGGATTTTGCCGCGATTTTAAAAAACGGGAAAAAACGGGAAAAACCCGGAAAAAAAAATGGCGTGGGGTCCCCCCTCCAAAGCATAACCAGCCTCGGGCTCTTCGAGCTGGTCCTGGTTCTAAAAATGCGGGGAAAAAATTGACAGGGGATCCCCCGTATTTTTAAAACCAGCACCGGGCTCTGCACCTGGTGCTGGTGCAAAAAATACGGGGGACAAAACGAGCAGGGGTCCCCCGTATTTTTCACACCAGCATCGGGCTCCACTAGCTGGACAGATAATGCCACAGCCGGGGGTCACTTTTATGCCGTGCCCTGCGGCCGTGGCATTAAATATCCAACTAGTCACCCCTGGCCGGGGTACCCTGGGGGAGTGGGGACCCCTACAATCAAGGGGTCCCCCCCCCAGCCACCCAAGGGCCAGGGGTGAAGCCCGAGGCTGTCCCCCCCCATCCAATGGGCTGCGGATGGGGGGGCTGATAGCCTTTTGTGATAATAAAAAGATATTGTTTTTTCCAGTAGTACTACAAGTCCCAGCAAGCCTCCCCCGCAAGCTGGTACTTGGAGAACCACAAGTACCAGCATGCGGGAGAAAAACGGGCCCGCTGGTACCTGTAGTACTACTGGGAAAAAAATACCCAAATAAAAACAGGAGACACACACCTTGATAGTAAAACTTTATTACACACTACCGACACACACATACTTACCTATGTTGACACGCCGACTGCCACGGTCTCCGACGATCCGAGGGTACCTGTGAAAAAATTATACTCACCTTCCAGCGTCCAGAGGTACATCCACGTCCAGATATAAATCCACGTACTTGTTAAAAAAACAAACCGAACACCCGCTCCATACCGGACTAAAGGGGTCCCATGCTTTCACATCAGACCCCTTTCTCCCGAATGCCAGGACATCACGTGACTCCTGTCACTGAAGTCCCTTCAGCCAATCAGGAAGCGCTACTTCCGTGGCGCTCACCTGATTGGCTGTGCGCTGTCTGTGCTGTGACAGCGCATCGCAAAGCCGCTCCATTAGTTTCAATGGTGGGAACTTAGCGGCTAGCGGTGGGGTTACCCGCGGTCAGCCGCTGACCGGCGGGTGACCTCACCGCTAGCCGCTAAGTTCCCACCATTGAATAAAATGGACGGGGCTGTGCGATGCGCTGTCACAGCACAGACAGCGCACAGCCAATCAGGTGAGCGCCACGAAGTTGCGCTTCCTGATTGGCTTTAGAGACCTTTGTGTGACAGCTGTCACTGACAGGTCTCATTCGTGGAAAGGGGTCTCATGTGTCAGCATGGGACCCCTTTCAGTCCGGTGGCCCGTGTGTTCGTTTTCTTTTTTTGCCAAGTACGTGGATGTATCTCTGGACCATGGCTGAGGTGAGTATATTGATCTTTTATTTTCAGGTATCCGTGGATTCTACATGGAGAAGAGGACCGATGTCGGCGTGTGAACATAGGTAAGTATGTGTGTGTCGACGTATGAAATAAAGTTTTACTGTCACGGTGTGTGTGTCCTGTTTTTATTTGGGTATTTTTTTCCCAGTAGTACTACAGGTACCAGCGGGCCCGTTTTTCTCCCGCATGCTGGTACTTGTGGTTCTCCAAGTACCAGCTTGCGGGGGAGGCATGCTGGGACTTGTAGTACTGCTGGAAAAAACAATATTCTTTTCATTATCACAAAAGGCTATCAGCCCCCCCATCCGCAGCCCATTGGATGGGGGGGACAGCCTCGGGCTTCACCCCTGGCCCTTGGGTGGCTGGGGGGGGGGACCCCTTGATTGAAGGGGTCCCCACTCCCCCGGGGTACCCCGGCCAGGGGTGACTAGTTGGATATTTAATGCCACGGCCGCAGAGCACAGCATAAAAGTGACCCCCGGCTGTGGCATTATCTGTCCAGCTAGTGGAGCCCGATGCTGGTGTGAAAAATACGGGGGACCCCTGCTCGTTTTGTCCCCCGTATTTTTTGCACCAGCACCAGGCGCAGAGCCCGGTGCTGGTTTTAAAAATACGGGGGATCCCCTGTCAATTTTTCCCCCGCATTTTTAGAACCAGGACCAGCTCGAAGAGCCCGAGGCTGGTTATGCTTTGGAGGGGGGACCCCACGCCATTTTTTTAAAGGATTTTACCGTTCCAGCAATAAAAAAAAAATAATAAAAAAAAATAATATTTTAAAAAATATATAAATAATATTTGTGCCTCCAAAAAAAAAAAAAAAAAGTACCTAATCCCTTCTAATATAAATAGATATGCTATTCCTAAAAAAAAAAAACACCAAAAAAAACATGTTTAAATTTTTTTTTATTGTTTTCACCCTCCAAAGTGTGGCGGATTGAAAATGACGAATTTGCTGTCTAAAAGCACTGCTGTCGAATTTCCAAACTTGAATTGAATATGCTTTGGTCGAATTGCAGCACTTGTATCATTGCAGAAAAGTCGAATTTGCAAAAATTCGAATTTCAAAAAGTCGAATTTTGAAAGTCCGTTTTTTGGTCGGAAAGCACTGAATTGCATAGGCGAATTTTTTTTTTGGGCGAAAATGACCCGAAATTCGACAATTTCGGGAATTCGACCGCAATTGCATATACCCCATAGAGTGTGTTCTGACCACTCCCCGACTGACTTCCTCCACATTGCTCGGCTAGTTATCTGCCTGAGAGCAGGCCCGGCGCTACCCGCTCAGCAGAGTCTGCAAAGCAGGTAGGCGCCGGGCATATGAGGCGCTTTCCCTGCTTTCTCTGTATCCCTGCTGCTGCCGGACGCCACTGCTCCTGTCAGACAGGCAGCAGCGTCTGGACGGCAGCATGAAGCTCCTATTCACCTACTGCTCTCCCCACCCCTCCCTCCTACACAGTAGCACACACAGGACACAGTAGCACACACAGGAGGAGTTTCACTTAGAGCCTGAAACTCCGTTGTCCGTCCGCACGGGCTGTCGGAAGTATCCCCCTCTCTGATGCTTGCTGTCCCTTCTGGTGATCATAGCAAGGAACCTTTCTCCCTGCAGTGCACTCGGGTTTCTGGACACTCCCCCTCTACATGCTGATGAATAGGAGCTGTCTGTGTTCAGGGCAGCCTGACACTCACAACAGTGAGTTTAACTCTTTAAAAACCTTGTTTTCTACAGTGATTACCAGTCACTGCCTCCTAAATGTGAGCTGTGGCTGCCATACTAATAGATCAGGGGGTAGGTGGCTCTAAATTTTGACAGACTCTCTCAGCCCGCCTTCCCTAATCCACCTCCGATGCACTAGGCTGCAGCGTGAATGAGACCATGTGAAGAGGAGCCAGCGACACACCTAGGAGACAGGACCCGCGCGGACGCTGATAGGAAACACCAGTGACACACGAGGCAAGTGGAGGTTGGCATTTATTATGTGTATAAGCGCCACTGTGACCATGGGCATGTGTATAAGCAACACTGATACCGTGGCAATTTGAATAATCAGCACTGATACCGTGGACATGTGTACAAGCGGCACTGATACCGTGGGCATGTGTACAAGAGGCACTAATGCTGTGGGCATGTGTATAAGCACCACTGCCATCATGGACTTTATTATGTATATAAGCAGCACTGCTACCCTGGGCATTATTATGTGTATAAATGGCACTGCCACCGTGGGTATGTGTATAAGCGGCACTGATATTGTGTGGCCATGCCCCTTCCTTGTGATACCACACCTGTTTTTTGCAGCGTGTGCCTTCAGCGTGCAACTGTTCCTTTAGACAGTATGGGGGTTAGGGCACTGTAGTTTGCAGAGGGCGCTGAACACCCTACTATCGGCCCTGACACAACTAATAGGAAGGGAGTAGGTGGCGAGGGAAATGAGTTCCACAACCTCTTCAGGACCACTTTAAGCCCTGAAGAAGAGGCTCTACTGTATGTTGTAAAGTAGTATGATATGAATCAAGAGCACTGTATGCAGTGTAATGTGAACTAGATTGTGCTACTGTGTGGCGTAACGCAAATTAGGGGTACAATTGTGTGGGAACACCCCTTCCTTGTGAAACCACAATCCTTTTATGCTGCATGCGCCTTCGGTGGCACGCTGTCCCTCTCTTAAGTATGGGAGAGAGGGTGCAAATTTACAGTTTGCAGGGAGGCGCCAAACACCCTAGCACCGGCCCTGCCTGAGAGCTCCCCATGTAACCTGCTACCGACAGGTGCGGGACTCCTGCGTCTTCCGCACGTTACACTGGGCACAATGTGCCTGACTCATGTTTGTAAGTAAAGTAAAAAGAGCAAGTAACTTTGTGTCTGGAACAAACCATGCTGCTATGCAAGGGGAGCAAACACATTTATACTGTATCTGTGCGGGGTAAATACTGGCTGCTTTCTTTTTACACTGCAATTTAGATTTCAGTTTGAACACACCCCACCCAAATCTAACTCTCTCTGCACATGTTACATCTGCCCCACCTGCAGTGCAGCATGGTTTTGCCCAGGTATTTGCTTTATTGCTTTACTTACATAAATCAGACCCCATGCGCGCTGCTATTTAAGTGTAATGGCCGTGGATGAATAGATCCAGTGTATGAAGGCTCTATGGAACAGTAAGATATATGATCAAGAGGTTGATTTACTAAAGTTTCTAACACAGACAAGTGGAGACGTTTTAGTCCTGGACTGTTCTTCTGTTCTAATTAATTGGTAACACAAACATTAGAAATCCCCTTATAGCTTCTATAGTACCATCTGACTAAAATGTACGTTACCTGGGAAAGGTTGAAAGGTCAAAAAACATAACACTAATGGCCCCCATACATCTGAGATATATTCAGGGCAATATACCAGGTTGGAGACGCCAGTGTGAATAAGGGGCCTCAGCGGGTCACACCCGTGTACGGCTCCTAGGTGCGACCCATGATATGCGGCCTGGAAGGGGTATCGCTGTACCATTCTGCTGTTCCAGCGACATTTTATTAATATGTTGCGGGAATAACTAATTTTCTATCATCTCCATAGGTGCATACTTGCCTACCTTCCTTCGGGAGGGAGCAGCCAGGTCACAGAGGAACGGAGCACGGTTAACAAAAAGGGGCAGTCCGGAGGTGTGCTTTACTATGCCCACGTTACTAGCATCGTCAAGCGGGGGATGTGCTACAATGGCACGATTTGGCACAAATCACAACATCACCCTGCCCACTTTTGTCCGTGAGCGGGGGTTGAGGTGGGGGTGGGGGCGGGAGTGCCACCCTATTTTCGGGATAGGCAAGTATGCATAAATGCCATGGAAAATCTTTATTGCTGAATTGCAGTAAACATATTCCTTAGTGAGAGAGTGTTTGTTATTGTACACCAGCACAGCGTTCAGAGCAGAAGTGTCGCTGTGCAGATGTATATACATACTATATGCTCACGGACATTGAGAATGGCCTCACTGAGAATGGCATCCAGTATACCTAACAAGATAGGTGGTGCTGTGCAGCTGTATACACCAGGGACGTGCGGTGAGCTAAATGGCTCAAGAGGCACTGGCAGGCCCCAAAGACAGATTTGCACGCAATATATAAGCCAAAGTGTACATCTGGGCAGTATGCACAGGTGCAGCAGCAGTATAAACTCCTGGAAATTTGGTTAGTTTTGCACTGCCTCTCCTGCCATAGACTTTTTACTCCAGAGTTTTGGCTATAAAAATCATTAGAATAATGCAAAGAAGATTTATATTACGTCCTAGAGGATGCTGGGGACTCCGTAAGGACCATGGGATATAGACGGGCTCCGCAGGAGATAGGGCACCTAAAAAGAACTTTTACTATGGGTGTGCACTGGCTCCTCCCTCTATGCCCCTCCTCCAGACCTCAGTTAGATCTTGTGCCCAGAGCAGAATGGGTGCACTGCAGAGAGCTCTCCAGAGTTTTCTGTTAAAAAAAGAATTTTGTTAGGTTTTTTATTTTCAGGGAGTCCTGTTGGCAACAGGCTCCCTGCATCGTGGGACTGAGGAGAGAGAAGCAGAGCTGGCTTGTCAAGTTGGGCACTGCTTCTAAGGCTACTGGACACCATTAGCTCCAGAGGGAGTCGGAACACAGGTTTCACCTGGGGTTCATCCCGGAGCCGCGCCGCCGTCCTCCTCACAGATGCCGAAGATAGAAGCCGGGTGAGTATGAGAAGGCAAAGAAGACATCAGGCGGCAGAAGACATCAGATCTTCATGAGGTACCGCTGCGCGCCATTGCTCCCACTATACACACAGAGCAGCACTGAAGGGTGCAGGGCGCAAGGGGGGGGAGGGGGGAGGGGGGGGGGGGGGGGGGGGGGGGGGGGGGGCGCCCTGGGCAGCAATATTCCTCACTTTTGAGCAAATTCAGATAGATTAGGCTGCGGAGGCAGTAAATATAAGATCCCCCGCCATTTTAATAGAAAAGTCACTGGGACCGAAGCCCGCCGTCGGGTGGGCGGGGCTTGATCCTCAGCACTAACTAGCGCCATTTTCTCCACAGAAGCTGCATGCAGGACGCTGGCTCCCTGGTCTCTCCCCTGCTGAACTTCACAGGCTGGAAAAAAGAGGAGGGGGGCACATTAGCGACGCAGTGAGTGGGAATTGGTATATTATATATAAAAAAGCGCTATCTGGTTATATTTTTTCCAGTGTTTTTCAGCGCTGGTGTGTGCTGGCATACTCTATCTCTGTCTCTCCTAAGGGCCTGGTTGGGGTTTTGTCCCTTTATAGGTTAATCCCTGTGTGTGTGGGGTGTCGATACGTGTGTGTCGACATGTCTGAGGCAGAAGGCTTCTCCAAGGAGGAGGTGGAGCAAATGAGTGGTGTGTCCCCGTCGGTTGTGCCGACTCCGGATTGGATGGACATGTGGCATATGTTGAATGCAAGTGTGGCATCTTTACATAAAAGGCTTGATAAGGCTGAATTAGGGGGGACATCAGGGGATCAATCCTCGGATTGGACCGACTCACAGGGCCCGTCGGGGTCTCAAAAGCGTCCCTTAACACAAGACACTACTACCGACACGGATTCTGATTCCAGTGTCGACTACGACGAAGTAAAATTGCACCCTATGGTGACTAAAACCATTCAGTGTATGATTGTAGCAATAAGGGATGTGTTGCATATTGAGGATGAACCCTCGGTCCCCGACACAAGGGTACACATGTTTAAGGGAAAGAAACAGATTATTAATTTTCCCGCATCTCATGAATTAAATGATTTCTTTGGAAATGCTTGGGAGACTCTGGAAAAGAGACCGCAGATCCCCAAAAGAATTTATATGGCATACCCCTTCCCTAAGCAGGACAGGGAGATTTGGGAATCATCCCCCACTGTGGACAAGGCCCTGATACGCTTGTCCAAGAAAGTGGCGCTACCGTCTCCTGACAGCGGCCGTTAAGGACCCTGCAGATCGCAGGCAAGAAACTACCTTAAAGTGTATTTATTCTCATACGGGTGCTGTGCTAAGACCGACAATTGCGTCGGCATGGGTGTGTAGCGCAATTGCAGCTTGGACAGATGAGCTGACAGATCAATTTGATAATATGGATAAGGATACTGTATTCTTAACTCTAGCCCATATAAAAGACGCAGTCTTATTTATGAGGGATGCTCAAAGGGAAATTGGATTCCTAGCTTCTAGGGCCAATGCCATGTCTATCTCAGCGAGAAGATCCTTATGGACTCGCCAATGGATGGGTGATGCGGATTCCAAAAAACATATGGAAGTACTACCCTATAAGGGGGATGTATTGTTTGGGGATGGGCTGACGGACCTGGTTTCCACAGCTACAGCAGGTAAATCTATTTTTTTAACCATATATTCCCCAACAGCAAAAGAAAGTAACACCCTATCAGAAGCAGTCCTTTCGGTCGCACAAGTCCAGAAGAGGTCGGGGATCCTCTTTCCTCGCCAGAGGTAAGAGCAGAGGCAAAAGAGCACCTGCTTCGACAGGTGCCCAGGAACAAAAGTCCTCCCCGGCTGCTCCAAAACCCACAGCATGACGCTGGGGCTCCGCTGAGGGAGTCTGCACCGGTGGGGGCACGTCTTCGACTTTTCAGTCAGGCCTGGGTCAGTTCAGACCTGAATCCCTGGGTGTTGGAAATAGTTTCCCAAGGTTACAAATTGGAATTCGAGGAGGTGCCCCGGCGCCGATTTTTCAAATCGTCCCTACCAGCTTCAACATCGGAAAGGGATATAGTGTTAGCTGCAATTCAAACGCTGTGTATACAGTAAGTAATAATCAAGGTTCCCCTGCACCAGCAGGGAAGAGGTTACTACTCAACCCTATTTGTGGTCCCGAAACCGGACGGTTCGGTCAGACCGATTTTGAATCTGAAATCCCTAAACCTGTACATAAAAAGATTCAAATTCAAAATGGAATCACTCAGAGCGATAATAGCCAACATGGAGGAGGGGGAGTTTATGGTGTCTCTGGACATAAAGGATGCGTACCTTCATGTCCCCATCTATGCCCCCCATCAGGAATACCTGAGATTCGCTGTACAGGATTGTCATTACCAATTTCAGACGTTGCCGTTTGGACTTTCCACGGCCCCGAGGATTTTCACCAAGATAATGGCGGAAATGATGATGGAGTCACAATTATCCCATACTTGGACGATCTCCTGATAAAAGCGAGGTCAAGGGAGAAATTGCTGAGCAGTGTGGCGCTCTCTCTGAGAGTGCTCCAGCAACACGGTTGGATTCTAAATTTACCGAAGTCACAGTTGATTCAGACAACTCGACTACCGTTCCTAGGTATGATACTGGATACGGAACAAATGAAGGTCTTCCTCCCAATAGAGAAAGCCCAGGACATCCAGAACATGGTCAGAGACCTGCTAAAACCGAAAAGGGTGTCAGTTCACCAATGCACTCGAGTTCTGGGAAAAATGGTGGCGGCCTACGAGGCCATTCCCTTTGGAAGGTTCCATGCAAGGACTTTTCAATGGGACCTTCTGGACAAGTGGTCCGGGTCCCATCTGCACTTACATCGGAAAATAACTCTGTCCCCAGGGGCCAGAGTGTCTCTCCTGTGGTGGTTGCAAAGTGCTCACCTGCTGGAGGGTCGCAGGTTCGTAATTCAGGATTGGATCCTGGTTACCACGGACGCGAGCCTGCGAGGATGGGGAGCGGTCACAAGGAAAAAAATTTCAGGGTCTTTGGTCAGACCAGGAGTCCTGTCTACACATCAATGTGTTGGAACTCAGGGCCATTTACAACGGCCTTCGACAAGCGGAGAGTCTTCTTCGAAACCTACCGGTTCTGATTCAATCAGACAATGTCACAGCAGTGGCTCATGTGAACCGCCAAGGCAGGACAAGAAGCAGAGTCGCGATGGCGGAAGCCACAAGGATTTTTCGCTGGGCGGAAAATCATGTAAGCGCTCTGTCGGCTGTCTTCATTCCGGGAGTGGACAACTGGGAAGCAGACTTCCTCAGCAGACACGATCTCCATCCAGGAGAGTGGGGACTTCATCAAGAAGTCTTTGCAGACATAACACGTCTTTGGGGAACTCCTCAAATAGACATGATGGCGTCACGCCTCAACAAAAAGCTTCGGAGGTATTGTGCCAGGTCTCGGGACCCTCTGGCAGTGGCAGTAGATGCTCTGATAACACCGTGGCTGTTCAAATCGGTCTACGTGTTTCCTCCTCTTCCTCTCATCACAAAAGTGTTGAGGATCATAAGGAAAAGAAACGTACAGACAATACTCGGTGTCCCAGACTGGCCTCGAAGGGCCTGGTACTCAGATCTACCAGAGATGCTCACAGGAGATCCCTGGCCTCTTCCTCTGTTGCAACAGGGGCCCTGTGTATTTCAAGACTTACCGCAGTTACGTTTGACGGCATGGCGGTTGAACGCTGAATCCTAGCGAAAAAGGTGATTCCGGAAGAGGTCATCCCTACTTTAATAAAGGCTAGGAAGGAGGTGACGGTTAAGCATTATCACCGTATCTGGCGAAAGTATGTGTCTTAGTGTGAGACCAAGAATGCACCTACGGAAGATTTTCATCTGGGTCGTTTTCTCCACTTCCTACAGACAGGAGTGGACATGGGCCTGAAATTAGGCCAGAAGTTCAGACGTTTGTAAAGGAAGTGCTGCATATCCAGCCCCCTTTTGTGCCTCCAGTGGCACCATGGGACCTGAACGTGGTGTTGCAGTTCCTAAAATCACACTGGTTTGAACCGCTTAACAAGGTTGAGTTGAAATATCTTACCTGGAAGGTGGTCATGCTGTTGGCCTTGGCATCAGCAAGGAGAGTGTCTGAATTGGCGGCTTTGTCACACAAGAGCCCCTACTTGATTTTTCATGTGGATCGAGCTGAATTGAGGACACGTCCGCAATTTTTGCCTAAGTGGTTTCTTCATTCCATATGAATCAACCTATTGTGGTGCCTGTGGCTACACGTGACTTGGAGGATTCCAGATCCCTGGATGTAGTCAGGGCCTTAAAAATTTATGTAGCCAGAACGGCTAAAATTAGGAAAACAGAGGCTCTGTTTGTCCTGTATGCTAATAAGATTGGCGCACCTGCTTCGAAGCAGACTATTGCTCGCTGGATCTGTAATACGATTCAGCAGGCTCATTCTACGGCTGGATTGCCGGTACCAAATTCGGTTAAAGCCCATTCCACTAGGAAGGTGGGCTCTTCTTGGGCGGTTGCCCAGGGCGTCTCGGCGTTACAGCTTTGCCGAGCGGCGACTTGGTCGGGGTCAAACACTTTTGCTAAATTCTACAAGTTTGATACCCTGGCTGATGAGGACCTAGCGTTTGCTCAGTCGGTGCTGCAGAGTCATCCGCACTCTCCCGCCCGATTGGATGCTTTGGTATAAACCCCATGGTCCTTACGGAGTCCCCAGCATCCTCTAGGACGTAAGAGAAAATAAGATTTTAAACCTACCGGTAAATCTATTTCTCCTAGTCCGTAGAGGATGCTGGGCGCCCGTCCCAGTGCGGAAACTCTGCAATACTTGTATATAGTTGTTGCTTACATAAGGGTTATGTTACAATTGGAATAGGTCTTGGACCGTTACTGTTGTTTGTTCATACTGTTAACTGGTTATGTATGTTCCAGTTTACATGGTATGATTGGTGTGGGCTGGTATGAATCTTGCCCTTGGATTGCTAAATCCTGCCTTGTATTGTCCATCTCCTCTGGGCACAGGTCTCTAACTGAGGTCTGGAGGAGGGGCATAGAGGGAGGAGCCAGTGCACACCCATAGTAAAATTCTTTTTAGGTGCCCTATCTCCTGCGGAGCCCGTCTATACCCCATGGTCCTTACGGAGTCCCCAGCATCCTCTACGGACTAGGAGAAATAGATTTACCAGTAGGTTTAAAATCTCATTATTTCAAACAAATTATTTGTATTTTTCATATATTTTATACAGTTAAAACTCTGGGACAAACGATAGTATGACGGGAAAGGCTCTGCCTCACCCCACCGCAAGCCACTGGTATACACATACCGTATACTCAGACACTGAGAATGGCATCCAGTATACCCAACAGTACAAGTGGTGCTGTGCAGCTGTATACACATACCGTATACTCACAGACATTGAGAATGGCCTCACTGAGAATGGCATCCAGTATACCTAACAGGATAGGTGGTGCTGTGCAGCTGTATACACATACCGTATACTCATAGATAGACACTCGGTATGGCATCCAGTATACCCAACAGTACAAGTGATGCTGTGCAGCTGTACAGTATATACATACGTATACTCACAGACCCTGAGAATGGCATGCAGTGTACCCAACTGGACAAGTGGTGCTGTGCAGCTGTATACACATACTGTATACTCATAGACACTCAGTATGGCTTCCAGTATACCCAACAGGACAAGTGGTGCTGTGCAGCTGTATACACATACCGTATACTCATAGACACTCAGATTGGAATCCATTATACCCATCAGGACAAGTGGTGCTGTGCAGCTGTACATACATACCGTATACTCATAGATAGACACTCGGTATGGCATCCAGTATACCCAACAGTACAAGTGATGCTGTGCAGCTGTACAGTATATACATACCGTATACTCTCATACCCTGAGAATGGCATCCAGTATACCCAACAGAACAAGTGGTGCTGTGCAGCTGTATACACATACCGTATACTCATAGACACTCAGTATGGCATCCAGTATACCCAACAGGACAAGTGGTGTTGTGCAGCTGTATACACATAGCGGATACTCATAGGCACTCAGAATAGAATCCATTATACCCAACAGTACAAGTGGTGCTGTGCAGCTGTATATACATACCGTATACTCATAGACACTGAGTATGGCATTCAGTATACTCAACAGGACAAGTGGTGCTGTGCAGCTATATACACATACCGTATACTCAAAGGCACTCAGAATAGAATCCATTATACCCAACAGTACAAGTGGTGCTGTGCAGCTGTATACACATACCGTATACTCACGGACATTGAGAATGGCCTCACTGATAATGGCATCCAGTATACCTAACAGGATAGGCGGTGCTGTGCAGCTGTATACACATACTGTATACTTAGTCACTGAGAATGGCATCCAGTATACCCAACAGTACAAGTGGTGCTGTGCAGCTGTATACACATACCGTATGCTCAGGGACATTGAAAATGGCCTTACTGATAATGGCATCCATTATACCTAACAGGATAGGTGGTGCTGTGCAGCTGTATACACACACCGTATACTCATAGATAGACACTCGGTATGGCATCCAGTATATCCAACAGTACAAATGATGCTGTGCAGCTGTACAGTATATACATACCGTATACTCACAGACCCTGAGAATGGCAGCCAGTATACCCAAACAGGACTAGTGGTGCTGTGCAGCTGTATACACATACCATATACTCATAGACACATTTAGGGGTAAATTTACTCACATTCGTAATTTTCCGTTTGAGGTCAAAGTTCAATCACGAATGACATCGAAAGTGTAAATATGCAACTTTTTGAATTGATTACGACTAATTTACTAAGCTGCCGTATTCTGCATTTTCGGTTTTTCCGATGTCGATGTCATTCGTTTTTTTAGGCAGTGTTTTACGTGAGTGACTTGTAAAACACTGCCGACTTTAATACAATGAATCTCGGCCGGATCTGAGAGATCCGTGCAGGGCTTCATTGTGCACCTTGTTAAAAAAAGAAAAAATGTTTAAACTTAAAAAAAAAATTGCGTGGGGTCCCCCCTCCTAAGCCAAACCAGCCTCGGGCTCTTTGAGCTGGCCCTGGTTGCAAAAATATGGGAAAAAAATTGACAGGGGTTCCCCCATATTTAAGCAACCAGCACCGGGCTCTGCGCCTCGTCCTGGTTCCAAAAATATGGGGGACAAAAAGCGTAGGGGTCCCCCGTATTTTTGAAACCAGCACCGGGCTCCACTAGCTGGACAGATAATGCCACAGCCGGGGGTCACTTTTATACAGTGCCTTGCAGCCTGATCGGCTGTGTGCTCCTGTACTGTCTGACAGGCGGCACACGGCAGTGTTACAATGTAGCGCCTATGCGCTCCATTGTAACCAATGGTGGGAACTTTCAGGTCAGCGGTTGACCGAAAGTGACCTCACCGCTGACCTGAAACTTGATTGAAGGGGTCCCCACTCCCCCAGGGTACCCCGGCCAGGGGTGACTAGCTGGATATTTGATGCCACGGCCGCAAGGCACTGTATAAAAGTGACCCCCGGCTGTGGCATTATCTGTCCAGCTAGTGGAGCCCGGTGCTGGTTTAAAAAATACGGGGGACCCCTACGCTTTTTGTCCCCCGTATTTTTGGAACCAGGACCAGGCGCAGAGCCCGGTGCTGGTTGCTTAAATATGGGGGAACCCCTGTCAATTTTTTTCCCATATTTTTGCAACCAGGGCCGGCTCAAAGAGCCCGAGGCTGGTTTGGTTTAGGAGGGGGGACCCCACGCATTTTTTTTTGGAAAAATTATAACATTTCCCACCCCTTCCCACTGAAAAACATGCACGGATCTCATGGATCCGTGCATGCCTATACAAACACGGGATAAAAAAGCAGGTCTGTTTTTTTTTTAGCACTTTTTCACGATTTGTATTTCATTACGGCAGTGTTTGGCTATTGTCGGCAGTGTTTGTGTTTTGCACTTTTTAGTAAATTCCCGATTTCTACCAAATTGCAGGCGTATTTGACCGATGGTGTATTGATTCGTGATTTTTTCCTAGGACTTCCAAAATATTACGAATGCCCTCATCACTGCCGTGATTTTTGCTTAGTAAATTACCGAGATGACACTTTGAAGAAAAAACGGCATCTCGGTCAAAATCGGGACCTTAGTAAATATACCCCTCAGTATGGCAGCCAGTATACCCAACAGGACAAGTGGTGCTGTGCAGCTGTATACACATACTGTATTCTCATAGACACTGAGAATTTCGTCACTGAGTATGGCATTCATTATACCCAAAAGGAAAAGTGGGTCTGTGCAGCTGCATATACATACTGTATACTCATAGACACTGAGGCCCAGATTTGTCAAGCCTTGGAGAGTGATACATAGCACGGTAATAAAGCACCAGCCAATCAGCTTCTAACTGTCATGTTACAGGCTCTGTTTGAAAAATGACAGTTAGGCTAGGAGCTGGTTGGTTGGTACTTTGTCACCATGCAATTTATCACTCTCCAAGGCTTGATAAATCTGGGCCTGAGTATGGCATTCAGTATACTCAACAGGACAAGTGGTGCTGCGCAGCTATATATGTACATACTGTATACTCATAGACACTGAGAATGGCATCCAGTATACCCAACAAGAGTAGTGGTGCTGTGCAGCTGTATAATCATACTGTATATACTAGAGATGAGCGGGTTCGCTTTTACTTGGATTTACTCAGATTTACCCGAACCTCCGTATTGGCTCACGGACGCCATGTGTTTTGGTTAGCCAATAAGAAAAATCCAGAAAAAAAGAACTTGCGATAATTCTGGCGTTACGAACCTGAGTAAATCCGAACCCGCTCATCTCTAGTATATACTCATAGAGACTGTGAATGACAATATACATAACAAGAGTAGTGATGCTGAGCTTCTGTATACTCATCCCGTATACTCATAGAGACTGGGAATGGCAGTATACTGTACATATCAAGACAAGTGGCACAGCTGTGTATACAGAAAGTGTCCAGCATACACAGCACTTAGGTGGCAGTGTGTATTTATAGACACATACAGAAGAATAAGGTGACACTAGGTGACAGGTATGAGTCAGGTGTGCAGGGTGTTTTATATATCAGAGCTGTGTAACTCCGCTGCAGGAACTGGCAGAGTGTGGAGTGGAGGTGTGTCATGTACCTGTTACACTCTCCCCTCCCTCCTCCCCCTCTGCCCCCTCCTCTGTCTCCTACGTCTTCCAGGTGACCACAGGAAACACACCTGTCACCTGTGAGATGCCTGCGGCTCTCCAATCCCCGCTCTGATGTTACAGCTGTACAGAGTTCCCCAGGATATGGGCAGCTATGGCAGCCTGGTCTGTGCCCTCTACCTCCTGCTCCTCTACGGTGAGTACCTGGCACCTTATTCTGTATATTACATCACTGCACACAGTGCTGAGACATTACTGGGTACAGGACAGCGCCAACACACGATAATCACATCTTCCTATAGCGCAGGAATTCATACAGTCAGTATACACACACACTTATACACAGTATACACACACACACACAGTATACACACACAAGCATATATATATATATATATATATATACACATATATGGACTGTGACGCAATAAAACTTTTGCATTCTATCCAGTCTCCAGAGTGGCCGCCTATCCAAGCATTCTATATATATATACATATATATATATAATCAAACACACACACACACACACACACACACACACACACACACACACACACACACACACACACAAAACAAAGCACCCATTTTCAAATGTGTTTCACCTATTATAATATTGCAGTGAATGGCCTCTCTGTGATGGTTGTCTCTAGTACAGTATGCAGCTATTCTGCCCTGGGATGGTTGGAGGAGGTGAATGTACCAATATACTGGTAATATCCAGAATAGCCTGTCCTATGTAGAGCATGCTTTTCCTGTTATGTACTAATCATCTGTAGGCTAATAGTTTCCAAACATATTTTGACAAGAGAAGATTCTTCCCAAATTCTGCACATTGCCGTGATGTGAAAATAGTTGGCACATGAAAAGGTTGACTTGAGTTTTTTTAGGTTTTTGGGGTATCAAGTTTTAGCTTTTAGCACATGGACCCGCAGTTAGTGTATCATGTCTTCAAGGTTTCTCGCTCCGCTGTACTCAGCATAGGTTACCGTTCACAATTGTAGTCCACGTGGATGGTAAAGTATGAAAAAGTAATAAAAATGTAAAAAAAAAATTTTTGTGGGAAAAACTCACGTCGACCATATGCTGTGTCGTCCCTTTGACCATGTTGACCTAATGCATGTAGACCCATAGTGGTCAATCTATCGACTAGCAACCTAAAGACCGGATACCCTGACCCATATGTAATGCAGAGGCCATTTTAATGACCTGTATACAATGCAGAGAGCATTACAGTGACCTATTACATAGAAGCGGCCCAAGGCAGGTGGAGGGGCTTACGCTGCACATGTGGGCTCCCAGTTGAATTCTTTGGGCTGGCATTCGACCGGCCTGGTCATACTTTATGTGGTTGCACAGTGCCGTACCTAGGGTGTGCAAGATATGCTGACGTGCAGGGTCCTAGGGTCGGCACTGGCGCTGCCGAAGCATTTATGTCTGCCCCAAGTGTCCTAAGTATTCTCCAGACAGTGCTGTACTTCCTGGTGCCAGCTGTCCTGCCCCCTCGCCCTGCCCTGGCACTGCGGCTTCATCATTGACAGAGCACAAACCAACTTTGTGACTGACGCGGGCAGATGCTGTGTCTGTAATACCCAAATCATTTAAGTGGGAGTCTTGGGGGGTATATTTACTAAGGTGCAGGTTTTTAGAAGAGGAGATGTTGCCTATAGCAACCAATCAGATTCTAGTTTGTATCTCCTAGGTGCTAGATAAATAAGTTAAGTTGGTTGTTATGGGTAACATCTCCACTTCTAAAAACCAGCACCTTAGTAAATACACCCCTTAGTTGCAGTACAAGGCTCCCAATAGTGCAACACAAAGAGGGGGGATGGGATGGGGACGTCAAAGTGGGAAAATAGCAAAAAGGAAACAGACAAAAAGGAGGGGAATTCAATTGTTTGAAAAATCAGTTGGATATCTGTTTTTTCCTATCTAATAGACAGGAAAAAACAGACACCCAACCGACTTTTTAAACATTTGAATTCCCCCCATTGAGTCATCATGTGCGATGAGGAAGTCACGCTCCATGTTGGGGGTCATTCAGATGTGATTGGAGTCGCTACCTCTGTAGCAAAGTACAGATAATCAATACTTTGCACATCTGCAGGACCCGTTCTATGTAAGCAGCAGCGATAGCAACTCCAACCAGGGCCATCTTAACAGCAGTGTTGGTCCCTGGGCACAGCAATGCACTGGGCCCCCTACCCATCCTCCAGCAGTAGGGGTGGGCGGTGCTATCAGCGGCAGCTTTGATGTCCCGCGGGCGGTAAGGGGTGTTCTATTTTCCACTCAGCATGTAGGACCTGGAGCAGTAATTTCTGCTAATTACTCCTTTACTGCACAGATGGGGCTAAACTATAGAGGGGGCATTGGGCCGAATGAAGAAGCCCTGGTACATGACTTCCAGGGTGCTAGGGGAGTTTAGAACGTAGGGGAGGGGTGGATAGAGGAGTGGGCCTAATATTTATCATTTTCCAGTGGGAGGGCAGCTTGCTTGACTGCAGATATCTCAATTTCCTTAAAATATATTTCTCTAACGTCCTAAGTGGATGCTGGGGAAACAGCATGGGGAATAGCGGCTCCGCAGGAGACTGGGCACAACTAAGAAAGATTTAGGACTACCTGGTGTGCACTGGCTCCTCCCTCTATGACCCTCCTCCAGACCACAGAATTTTGTGCCCGGCCGAGCTGGATGCACACTAGGGGCTCTCCTGAGCTCTTAGAAAAGAAAGTAATATTTAGTTTTTTTATTTTCAGTGAGATCTGCTGGCAACAGACTCACTGCTACGAGGGACCTAGGGGAGAGAAGCGAACCTACCTTGGGCTTCTAGGCTACTGGACACCATTAGCTCCAGAGGGATCGAACACAGGCCCAGCCTCGGTCGTCCGGTCCCGGAGCCGCGCCGCCGTCCCCCTTGCAGAGCCAGAAGCAAGAAGACGTTCCTGGAAATCGGCGGCAGAAGACTTCGGTCTTCATTATGGTAGCGCACAGCACTGCAGCTGTGCGCCATTGCTCCCCATGCACACCACACACTTCGGTCACTGATGGGTGCAGGGCGCTGGGGGTGGGGGCGCTGGGGGTGGGGGCTGCAATAAGAGTACCTTACTTGGCAAATTAACACATAATATAGTCATTAAGACTATATTTGTGTAAAATCCCCTGCCATAACTATATATAAAAAAGCGGGAGAAGTCAGACGAAAAAGGGGCGGGGCTATCTCCCTCAGCACACTGGCGCCATTTTCCCTCACCGCTCCGCTGGAAGGATCGCTCCCCAGGCTCTGCCCTGCAGTTTCCAGACTCCATAGGGTAAAAAAGAGAGGGGGGGGGGGGGGGGGGGGGCATTAAATTTAGGCGCAATCTGTATAATATTAGCAGCTATAGGGGAAAAATCACTGAGTGTAGTGTGAATCCCTGTATTATATAGCGCTCTGGTTTGTGCTGGCATACTCTCTCTCCGTCTCCCCAAAGGGCTTTGTGGGGTCCTGTCCTCAGTCAGAGCATTCCCTGTGTGTGTGCGGTGTGTCGGTACGGCTGTGTCGACATGTTTGACGAGGAGGCTTATGTGGAGGCGGAGCAGGTGCCGATAAATGTGATGTCACCCCCTGCGGGGTCGACACCTGAATGGATGGACATGTGGAAGGAATTACGTGATAGTGTCAACTCCTTACATAAAAGGTTCGATGACATAGCAGATGTGGGACAGCCGGCTTCTCAGCCCGTGCCTGCCCATGCGTCTCAAAAGCCATCAGGGGCTCTAAAATGCCCGCTACCTCAGATGGCAGACACAGATGTCGACACGGATACTGACTCCAGTGTCGACAACGATGAGACTAGTGTACATTCCAGCAAAGCCGGCCCTAACCAATATGATGCCCTAGGCAAGATTTTGGCTGGTGCCCCCTAGCACCGCCACTGGTTCTGCAGGAAATGCCTGGCATGAGTCAGCTGGTAGCTCTGCTAACGTCGGGGGCCTTTTTTGATGAAAATGCATCTTATTTGCATTACTATGTGGCTAGGACGCACAAGCAGCTTCTGCTGATTAAACTGATATGCAGCATGCCTATATTCTGTTTGCAACTGCGGTTGTATCTGCATACGAAATGCTGCATTACAGTGATTTCCAGGAATACACGCAACGTAGCCTATCGTATGCAGATACAGCCAGAGTGACACACAGAATATAGGCATGCCGCATATCATTTTAATCAGCAGAAGCTGCTGGTGCCCCTAAGCATACCAAATGCCCTAGGCATTTGCCTAGTTTGCCTATGCCTAAGGCCGGCTCTGCATTCCAGTAGAGCCACCCGTTATATGATTGCGGCAATGAAAAATGTGTTGCACATTTCTGATATTACCCCAGGTACCACAAAAAAAGGGTATTATGTTTGGGGAGAAAAAACTACCAGTGGTTTTTCCCCCATCTGATGAATTAAATGAGGTGTGTGAAGAAGCGTGGGCTTCCCCCGATAAGAAACTGGTGATTTCAAAAAAGTTACTAATGGCGTACCCTTTCCCGCCAGAGGACAGGTTACGTTGGGAGACGTCCCCTAGGGTGGATAAGGCGCTCACACGTCTATCAAAAAAGGTGGCACTACCGTCTCCGGACACGGCCGCCCTAAAGGAACCTGCTGATAGGAAGCAGGAGGCTATCCTGAAGTCTGTTTATACACACTCAGGCATTATACTGAGACCAGCTATTGCTTCAGCATGGATGTGCAGTGCTGCAGCTGCGTGGTCAGATTCCCTGTCAGAGAATATTGATACCTTAGACAGGGACACTATATTGCTAACCATAGAGCTTATAAAAGACGCAGTCTTATACATGAGAGATGCACAGAGGGATATTTGCCGGCTGGCATCTAGAATAAATGCAATGTCCATTTCTGCCAGGATGGGTTTATGGACTCGGCAGTGGACAGGGGATGCAGATTCTAAAAGGCACATGGAAGTTTTGCCTTACAAGGGTGAGGAGTTGTTTGGGGATAGTCTCTCTGACCTAGTTTCCACAGCAACAGCTGGGAAATCAGCATTTTTACCCCATGTTCCCTCACAGCCAAAGAAAGCACCGTATTAGCAGGTACAGTCCTTTCGGCCCCAGAAAGGTAAGCGGGTTAGAGGCGCGTCCTTTCTGCCCAGAGGCAGAGGTAGAGGGAAAAAGCTGCAACATACAGCCAGTTACCAGGAACAAAAGTCCTCCCCCGCTTCCTCTAAATCCACCGCATGACGCTGGGGCTCCACAGGTGGAGTCAGGTGCGGTGGGGGCCCGTCTCAAGAACTTCAGCGATCAGTGGGCTTGCTCATGGGGTACAAGCTGGGATTCGAGACGTTTCCCCCTCGCCGTTTCCTCAAATCTGCCTTGCCAACAACTCCCTCGGACAGGGAGGCAGTGCTAGAGGCAATTCACAAGCTGTATTCGCAGCAGGTGATAGTCAAGGTGCCCCTCCTTCAACAAGGAAGGGGTTACTATTCCACAATGTTTGTGGTACCGAAACCGGACGGTTCGGTGAGACCCATTTTAAATTTGAAATCCTTGAACACTTATATAAAAAGATTCAAGTTCAAGATGGAATCGCTCAGGGCGGTTATTTCAAGCCTGGAGGAAGGGGATTACATGGTATCACTGGACATCAAGGATGCTTACCTGCATGTCCCCATTTACCCTCCTCACCAGGAGTACCTCAGATTTGTGGTACGGGACTGTCATTACCAATTCCAGACGTTGCCGTTTGGTCTGTCCACGGCACCGAGGGTATTTACCAAGGTAATGGCCGAAATGATGATACTCCTTCGGAAAAAGGGAGTTATAATTATCCCGTACTTGGACGATCTCCTTATAAAGGCGAGGTCCAGGGAACAGTTGTTGATCGGAGTAGCACTAGCTCGGGAAGTGATACAACAGCACGGCTGGATCCTGAATATTCCAAAGTCGCAGCTGGTTCCTACAATGCGTCTATTGTTCCTGGGGATGGTTCTGGACACAGACCAGAAAAGAGTGTTTCTCCCGGAAGAGAAGGCCAAGGAGTTGTCATCTCTAGTCAGAGACCTCCTAAAACCAAAACAGGTGTCGGTGCACCACTGCACGCGAGTCCTGGGAAAGATGGTAGCTTCTTATGAAGCAATTCCATTCGGAAGGTTCCATGCAAGGATCTTTCAGTGGGATCTGTTGGACAAGTGGTCCGGGTCGCATCTTCAGATGCATCGGCTGATAACCCTGTCTGCAAGGACCAGGGTGTCTCTACTGTGGTGGCTGCAGAGTGCTCATCTTCTGGAGGGCCGCAGATTCGGCATACAGGACTGGGTTCTGGTGACCACAGATGCCAGCCTTCGAGGCTGGGGGGCAGTCACACAGGGAGGAAATTTCCAAGGACTATGGTCAAGCCAGGAGATTTTCCTACACATAAATATTCTGGAACTAAGGGCCATTTACAATGCCCTAAGTCAGGCAAGACCCCTGCTTCAAAGCCAGCCGGTACTGATCCAGTCAGACAACATCACGGCGGTCGCCCATGTAAACCGACAGGGCGGCACAAGAAGCAGGATGGCAATGGCAGAAGCCACAAGGATTCTCCGATGGGCGGAAAATCACGTGTTAGCACTGTCAGCAGTGTTCATTCCGGGAGTGGACAACTGGGAAGCAGACTTCCTCAGCAGGCACGACCTCCACCCGGGAGAGTGGGGACTTCATCCAGAAGTCTTCCGGCTGATTGCAAACCGTTGGGAAAGGCCACAGGTGGACATGATGGCGTCCCGCCTCAACAAAAAGCTAGAAAAATATTGCGCCAGGTCAAGGGACCCTCAGGCGATAGCGGTGGACGCTCTAGTGACACCGTGGGTGTACCAGTCGGTTTATGTGTTCCCTCCTCTTCCTCTCATACCCAAGGTACTGAGGATAATAAGAAGGAGAAGAGTAAGAACTATACTCATTGTTCCGGATTGGCCAAGAAGAGCTTGGTACCCAGAACTTCAAGAAATGATCTCAGAGGACCCATGGCCTCTACCGCTCAGACAAGACCTGCTGCAGCAGGGGCCCTGTCTGTTCCAAGACTTACCGCGGCTGCGTTTGACGGCATGGCGGTTGAACACCGGATCCTAAAGGAAAAGGGCATTCCGGAGGAAGTCATTCCTACGCTGATCAAAGCCGGCAAGGATGTGACCGCAAAACATTATCACCGCATATGGCGAAAGTATGTTGCGTGGTGTGAGGCCAGGAAGGCCCCAACGGAGGAATTTCAGCTGGGTCGATTCCTGCACTTCCTACAGTCAGGGGTGACTATGGGCCTCAAATTGGGTTCCATTAAGGTCCAGATTTCGGCTCTGTCGATTTTCTTCCAAAAAGAACTGGCTTCACTGCATGAAGTTCAGACTTTTGTTAAAGGAGTGCTACATATTCAGCCTCCTTTTGTGCCTCCTGTGGCACCTTGGGATCTCAACGTGGTGTTGGATTTCCTAAAGTCGCATTGGTTTGAGCCACTTAAAACCGTGGAGCTAAAGTATCTCACGTGGAAAGTGGTCATGCTGTTGGCCTTGGCCTCGGCCAGGCGTGTGTCAGAATTGGCGGCTTTGTCGTGTAAAAGCCCTTATCTGATTTTTCATATGGATAGGGCGGAATTGAGGACTCGTTACCAATTCCTGCCTAAGGTGGTATCGGCTTTTCATTTGAACCAACCTATTGTGGTGCCTGCGGCTACTAAGGACTTGGAGGATTCCAAGTTGCTGGACGTAGTCAGGGCCCTAAAACTTTGTTTCCAGGACGGCTAGTGTCAGAAAAACTGACTCGCTGTTTATCCTGTATGCACCCAACAAGCTGGGTGCTCCTGCTTCAAAGCAGACTATTGCTCGCTGGATCTGTAGCACGATTCAGCTTGCACACTCTGCGGCTGTACTGCCGCATCCTAGATCAGTGAAAGCCCATTCCACAAGGAAGGTGGGCTCTTCTTGGGCGGCTGCCCGAGGGGTCTCGGCTTTACAACTTTGCCGAGCAGCTACTTGGTCGGGGTCAGACACATTTGCAAAATTCTACAAGTTTGATACCCTGGCAGAGGAGGACCTAGAGTTCGCTCATTCGGTGCTGCAGAGTCATCCGCATTCTCCCGCCTGTTTGGGAGCTTTGGTATAATCCCCATGGTCCTTACGGAGTCCCCAGAATCCACTTAGGACGTTAGAGAAAATAAGATTTTACTCACCGGTAAATCTATTTCTCGTAGTCCGTAGTGGATGCTGTGCGCCCATCCCAAGTGCGGATTGTCTGCAATACTTGTATATAGTTATTGTTTAACTAAAGGGTTATTGTTGAGAGCCATCTGTTGAGAGGCTCAGTTATATTTCATACTGTTAACTGGGTATAATATCACGAGTTATACGGTGTGATTGGTGTGGCTGGCCTGGTATGAGTCTTACCCGGGATTCCAAATCCTTTCCTTATTGTGTCAGCTCTTCCGGGCACAGTATCCTAACTGAGGTCTGGAGGAGGGTCATAGAGGGAGGAGCCAGTGCACACCAGGTAGTCCTAAATCTTTCTTAGTTGTGCCCAGTCTCCTGCGGAGCCGCTATTCCCCATGTTCCTTACGGAGTCCCCAGCATCCACTACGGACTATGAGAAATAGATTTACCGGCGAGTAAAATCTTATGTTCTTAGCTTTGAATGGGATAATAAAAACTAGAGAGTCCCACCTTTCAGGAGGTTCTGGGGACTTGGGGACCAGAGTTCAGGAGCCAGAGCAATCCACCAACGAAAATCTAAAACTGCATGTTAGGCGGGTGGATCTGGAGCAGGGACCAGCTGCTTGAAGGCTGATATCTCTGGTTCTGGGCACAGTAGAGACAAGCTGCCAGTGTTCACTGAGAGCGGAGAGTCCCAGCTTTTGGAGTTTACCCTCAGAAAAAATCTAACTCGGACAGAACCCAAGATATCTGGCTGGGAAGAGCAATTAGCAGGCTTGGATGGGGACCACTGCTTTCAAGTCGGATATCTCCGGTTCCCCAGGACTGATTTTCAAAAATCTAGTACCCCTGGAAAGGCCCTATACTCCTGGGGTCCTTAGACAAGAGCCCATTGAGCCCATATGAAAAGATGGCCTTGACTCCAACCGCATCTGAATGACCCCCCATGGGGCACCCTCAATGATTGTAACTTAATTCTGGGAGTTTAGTTCTTGTGATATAAGTCTTATGAGATTAGTGATGAGAGACCCAAGGTGGGAATGTTACATGTGAATGGTAAAGAACTATCTGGACATAAATCAGCATCAGATTAATACACAGTTCATATTTGTTTCACATCTCTTCCAAAATATGATTATATAAAGCAAAATAAATATGGTAATCAATACAATATCAACTGCGCTAATATATAAATCATGTGACCTTTTTGTATAGCAATTGCATACATCATTACAGTGTCAGTATATATGATATGAGTCTGAACTACCCCTGTAAACCCTCAGATATGGAGGGAGGGCAATAACTATATCCCAGTACTTTTACAAAACAGAAATAAATCAAAAGGGTACCAGTGTTATTGGTAATCATGTAACAGGGGGGGGGGGGCTGCCTCTAACTTTCACAGCAGCACAGAGGAGTCTATTTACTAAGCCTTGGATAGAGATAAAGTCCCAATCAGCTCCTAACTGTCGTGTTACAGGCTGTGTTTGAAAAATGACAGTTAGGAGCTGATTGGCTGGTACTTTATCTCTCTCTCCACTTTATTTCCATCCAAGGCTTAGTAATTAGACCCCAGATTCTGTTCCTGGCGTATGTGAGATTCTGAGGTCGGTTAGGGATTGGAAAAACATGAACTATTCATTAATGCGACAGGGATTCATAGCTAGACTGTTCTTCAGCATTTGCATATACTGTAGCGTTCACACTTGAGATCTACATACAGTCTCATTACTCTTCCCATAACACATCTGTCACCGGAGCTACACTCCCAATCAGTTTGCATTCATTTGTTCAGCTGCAGAATATTTAAATATATAACTTACATGAAATGTTTTTTTTTTTTGTTTGTTTTTTTTTTTAACTTAAATTAAGCTTATTTAAATGAATATTTTTTTTTTCTTTTGGTCCTTTTACAGTATGTGGACGCAGGGACATTTTTTAAAATTTAGAAATCAATAAAAATAATATATATAATTGCATCTCAGCCCAGCGATCGCCTCTGTCTGATTTACAGGCAGAGGCGTTCACTGTGCGGAAGGGGACGGGCCAGTGGCATTGGGCCGCCATTTTGGGGGTGTGGTCCGGGCAACACACAGCTGTTGCGACCCAGAGAGTGATGGGTAGCTCCCTGCCAGCGTGCAGGAACTGCGCTGGTAGAGAGCTACTCTTCAGGTACAAAAGAATCGCCGCCGCCGTACCTTTGCGGCGGGGGGAGAGCCAGACATGCGGGGCGGACTAGCCCTGTGCTGGGCGTCCCCCCGCATGTCAGGGTGGTGGTCGTAGCCGTGCAAAATTTTGCACGGCTACGATCAGGTCTGAATTAGGCCCATGGTTTTCCCCATTAGCTAACCAATTTGCTGCTGTGATCAGGTCTGAATTAGGCCCTAAGTACAGTAGCTTCATATAATTAGAATCTGCAGCCTTGCTGCGCAGGATCAAGTAGCTTGATCATTAAGGTGTCTGCCTTTCGTATAACAGGTCATGGGTTCTAATCCTGTATATAACTGCTATCTCTACATGGGGGAGGGCACCAATATTTATCTTGCCTCCAGGCAACTGGGACGAACTTACGCCACTGCAATGCATGATAGAAAAGCTCCACAAAAAGGGTTAATCGCTCGCACTAAACCCATTAATAATATATTGGCTAAAGCAAACAAACGATTTCGCTGATAACACCTACTTGCCCTAGTTAAAAGCTTATTTTGCCCTTTGTTAATTCAGCCTGTGTCCAATACCTAAAACCACCTGTACAGGATGGACCGGGGCTCATTATTTAGTACTGTGGGGGTAATTTAGATCTGATCGTAGATGTGCTAAATTTAGCACATCTACGATCAGTTACTCTGACATGCGGGGGGACGCCCAGCACAGGGCTAGTCCGCCCCGCATGTCAGGCCCTGCCCCCCCCCTCCCCCCACACATGGTTGTCGGCACTGCAGACACTGAAGAGATAGGATCATTAAGGATATATACACCTCTATAGGTAATTTTAAACGCAGGTGCCTCCTGATTCTCTGTGACATGTTTGACCAGTGACTACTTTATGGTTTCTAATATCCTTCTATTAATTGGTATCATACATCCCATATAAAAAAATCTGTTTGGCCAGTAAAATTGTTCAATCCGAATCTGGCGACATTGACTGTGCCTAAACTACAGTCCCTTTGGTTGGTAGAAATCATAGGCATTTGCCTTTACCAAATCTGTAGAATATACCCCTGAGGAAGTCCCGATAAAGGACGAAACGCGTAGGGTTAATAGGGACTCTGTTTTACATTCGGAGATTTTCCCACCACTGAGTTTACATCTTGAGGTGGTGATACATCTGTCCCGGTGTAATAATGGGTTCCTATAGAACACCTCATCTGTGATATAATTGTTTTACTGTACAATTTTAGTGGATGTTACAATAAACATCAGACGTTTTATTAATTGTGGGTTTTGTGCCATTGTCTGGGTGTCTACGTTCTTGGTGTGAGGGTGTTTTTTAGAGATGAGCGGGTTCGGTTTCTCTGAATCCGAACCCGCCAGAACTTCATGTTTTTTTTCACGGGTCCGAGCGACTCGGATCTTCCCGCCTTGCTCGGTTAACCCGAGCGCGCCCGAACGTCATCATGACGCTGTCGGATTCTTGCGAGGCTCGGATTCTATCGCGAGACTCGGATTCTATATAAGGAGCCGCGCGTCGCCGCCATTTTCTCACACGTGCATTGAGATTGATAGGGAGAGGACGTGGCTGGCGTCCTCTCCGTTTAGACACTTGATTTACTAATTTTGGGGAGCATTAGGAGTACTCAGTAGTGTACAGTGCAGAGTTTTGCTGATAGTGACCAGTGACCACCACTTTTATTTATAATCCGTTCTCTGCCTGAAAAAAGCGATACACAGCACACAGTGACTCAGTCACATACCATATCTGTGTGCACTGCTCAGGCTCAGGCCAGTGTGCTGCATCATCTATTATCTATATATAATATTAGATATCTGTCTGACTGCTCAGCTCACACAGCTTATAATTGTGGGGGAGACTGGGGAGCACTACTGCAGTGCCAGTTATAGGTTATAGCAGGAGCCAGGAGTACATAATATATTATATAGTGAGTGACCACCAGACACACAGTGCAGTTTATTTAATATATCCGTTCTCTGCCTGAAAAAAGCGATACACACAGTGACTCAGTCAGTCACATACCATATCTGTGTGCACTGCTCAGGCTCAGGCCAGTGTGCTGCATCATCTATATATATTATATATCTGTCTGACTGCTCAGCTCACACAGCTTATAATTGTGGGGGAGACTGGGGAGCACTACTGCAGTGCCAGTTATAGGTTATAGCAGGAGCCAGGAGTACATAATATTATATTAAAATTAAACAGTGCACACTTTTGCTGCAGGAGTGCCACTGCCAGTGTGACTAGTGACCAGTGACCTGACCACCAGTATATAATATTAGTAGTATACTATCTCTTTATCAACCAGTCTATATTAGCAGCAGACACAGTACAGTGCGGTAGTTCACGGCTGTGGCTACCTCTGTGTCAGCACTCGGCAGCCCGTCCATAATTGTATATACCACCTAACCGTGGTTTTTTTTTCTTTCTTTATACATACATACTAGTTACGAGTATACTATCTCTTTATCAACCAGTCTATATATTAGCAGCAGACACAGTACAGTGCGGTAGTTCACGGCTGTGGCTACCTCTGTGTCGGCACTCGGCAGCCCGTCCATAATTGTATATACCACCTAACCGTGGTTTTTTTTTCTTTCTTTATACATACATACTAGTTACGAGTATACTATCTCTTTATCAACCAGTCTATATATTAGCAGCAGACACAGTACAGTGCGGTAGTTCACGGCTGTGGCTACCTCTGTGTCGGCACTCGGCAGCCCGTCCATAATTGTATATACCACCTAACCGTGGTTTTTTTTTCTTTCTTTATACATACATACTAGTTACGAGTATACTATCTCTTTATCAACCAGTCTATATATTAGCAGCAGACACAGTACAGTGCGGTAGTTCACGGCTGTGGCTACCTCTGTGTCGGCACTCGGCAGCCCGTCCATAATTGTATATACCACCTAACCGTGGTTTTTTTTTCTTTCTTTATACATACATACTAGTTACGAGTATACTATCTCTTTATCAACCAGTCTATATATTAGCAGCAGACACAGTACAGTGCGGTAGTTCACGGCTGTGGCTACCTCTGTGTCGGCACTCGGCAGCCCGTCCATAATTGTATACTAGTATCCAATCCATCCATCTCCATTGTTTACCTGAGGTGCCTTTTAGTTGTGCCTATTAAAATATGGAGAACAAAAATGTTGAGGTTCCAAAATTAGGGAAAGATCAAGATCCACTTCCACCTCGTGCTGAAGCTGCTGCCACTAGTCATGGCCGAGACGATGAAATGCCAGCAACGTCGTCTGCCAAGGCCGATGCCCAATGTCATAGTACAGAGCATGTCAAATCCAAAACACCAAATATCAGTAAAAAGCCTCTTTTTTTCTTTGCGTCATGTGCTGTTTGGGGAGGGTTTTTTGGAAGGGACATCCTGCGTGACACTGCAGTGCCACTCCTAGATGGGCCCGGTGTTTGTGTCGGCCACTAGGGTCGCTTATCTTACTCACACAGCGACCTCGGTGCAAATTTTAGGACTAAAAATAATATTGTGAGGTGTGAGGTATTCAGAATAGACTGAAAATGAGTGTAAATTATGGTTTTTGAGGTTAATAATACTTTGGGATCAAAATGACCCCCAAATTCTATGATTTAAGCTGTTTTTTAGTGTTTTTTGAAAAAAACACCCGAATCCAAAACACACCCGAATCCGACAAAAAAAATTCGGTGAGGTTTTGCCAAAACGCGTTCGAACCCAAAACACGGCCGCGGAACCGAACCCAAAACCAAAACACAAAACCCGAAAAATTTCAGGCGCTCATCTCTAGTGTTTTTCAGGAGCAACAAAATATCCAACAGAGTGCTACAAAGTGGCGATTTAGAAACTTCCAGGTATACCCCTGGTTGGGGATCTAATCAAGTCCCATATAGAACATCTGTGAACTACTATCAGTTTACCTACCGTCTTGGAATTGACTACGGACTTTATTATGGACAATCAGATTTAATTATAGCGCCCTCCTGTTTCTATTTGTCTCTCTCTTTCTCTCTCTCTCTCTCTCTCTCTCTCTCTCTCTCTCTCTCTCTCTCTCTCTCTCTCTCTCTCTCTCTCTCTATATATATATATATATATATATATATATATATATATATATATATAGATAGATGCAGTGGTGGCCGGCACTCCGTTTGTTGCAGCGTAATGGCCTGGGTGCCCTCCTTACCACTAAAAGTGAAATTTACAGTTGGAGAAAAGCTGGCGGCACTCTCAGGACTTTGTAAATAATAGTAATATAAAGGCAATCAAAGCCTATAAAGCATCAACGTTTCAGTTTTATTTGAAAAACTTTCGTCATCCTGACGAAAGTTTTTCAAATAAAACTGAAACGTTGATGCTTTATAGGCTTTGATTGCCTTTATATTACTATTATTTACAAAGTCCTGAGAGTGCCGCCAGCTTTTCTCCAACTATATATATATATATATATATATATATATATATACACACACACAGTATATAATATATAAAATAAAACAAAAATTAAATTACGCCACACAATAGTGCACCCTTTTTCACATTACACCACACTGCAGTACCCCATATAAATGTTATACCACACAGAAATGCCCCTTATTCACGCTACACCACACAGTAGTGCCCCTTCTACACATTATACCACACAATTGAGCCCCTTATTCACAATATACCACACAGTAGTAATGCCCTTTATAGCACATTATGCCGCAAAGCAGTATTCCGTATACATGTTACGCCACACGGTAGTAATGCACATTATACACATAATGCCAGACAATAGCAGTGCCCTTTGGTGCAAGTGTGGCGAGGGTGTTCTGAAGTGGTTTAGTTAACACACCATCAATAAACAATACAGTACATATATACACAACCCCTGAATATACATATTCCCCTCCAATAAACATACATGCTCCTGTATATACATATACTCCTCCCCCCAATATACTGTGATAATATACACTGCCCCAAGTACCCACCCTGGGTACCAAATGTTACACCACACTGCTCCAGCACATACACACAATGGCACTTTGTTACACTGCACTACTCCAACATAAACACACAGCGGGTTACACTGCATTGCTCTAGCGCGCACACACACATACACACACCTTGTTACACTGAACAGCTTCAACACACACACACACACACACACACACACACACACACACACACACACACACACTGGGTTGCACTGCACTGCTCCAGCACATACAAAAACTGGGTTACACTGCACTGCACCAGCACATACACAAACTGGGTTACACTGCACTGCACGTACACAAACTGGGTTACACTGCACTGCTCCAGCACATACACAAAGTTGGTTACACTGCACTGCTCCAGCACATACACAAACTGGGTTACACTGCACTGCTCCAGCACATACACAAAGTTGGTTACACTGCACTGCTCCAGCACATACACAAACTGGGTTACACTGCACTGCTCCAGCACATACACAAACTGGGTTACACTGCACTGCTCCAGCACATACACAAACTGGGTTACACTGCACTGCTCCAGCACATACACAAAGTTGGTTACACTCCACTGCTCCAGCACACACACTGGGTTACACTGCACTGCTCTAGCACACACACACACACACACACACACACACACACACACACACACACACACACACACACACACACACAGAGACACACACCTTGTTACACTGAACAGCTTCAGCACACAGACACTGGGTTACACTGCACTGCTCCAGTACATACACAAACTGGGTTACACTGCACTGCTCCAGTACATACACAAACTGGGTTACAATGCACTGCTCCAGCACACACACTGGGTTACACTGCACTGCTCCAGCACACACACTGGGTTACAATGCACTGCTCCAGCGCACACAGACTGGGTTACACTGCACTGCTCCAGCACACACACTGGGTTACAATGCACTGCTCCAGCACACACACTGGGTTACAATGCACTGCTCCAGCACACACACTGGGTTACACTGCACTGCTCCAGCACACACACTGGGTTACAATGCACTGCTCCAGCGCACACAGACTGGGTTACACTGCACTGCTCCAGCACACACACTGGGTTACACTGCACTGCTCCAGCACACACACTGGGTTACACTGCACTGCTCCAGCACACACACTGGGTTACACTGCACTGCTCCAGCACACACACTGGGTTACAATGCACTGCTCCAGCGCACACAGACTGGGTTACACTGCACTGCTCCAGCACACACACTGGGTTACACTGCACTGCTCCAGTACATACACAAACTGGGTTACACTGAACGGCTCCAACACACACACTGGGTTACACTGCACTGCTCCAGCACACACACTGGGTTACACTGCACTGCTCCAGCACACACACTGGGTTACACTGCACTGCTCCAGTACATACACAAACTGGGTTACACTGCACTGCTCCAGCACACACACTGGGTTACACTGCACTGCTCCAGCACACACACTGGGTTACACTGCACTGCTCCAGCACACACACTGGGTTACACTGCACTGCTCCAGCACACACACTGGGTTACACTGCACTGCTCCAGCACACACACTGGGTTACACTGCACTGCTCCAGTACATACACAAACTGGGTTACACTGCACTGCTCCAGCACACACACTGGGTTACACTGCACTGCTCCAGCACACACACTGGGTTACACTGCACTGCTCCAGCACACACACTGGGTTACACTGCACTGCTCCAGCACACACACTGGGTTACACTGCACTGCTCCAGCACACACACTGGGTTACACTGCACTGCTCCAGCACACACACTGGGTTACACTGCACTGCTCCAGCACACACACTGGGTTACACTGCACTGCTCCAGCACACACACTGGGTTACAATGCACTGCTCCAGCACACACACTGGGTTACAATGCACTGCTCCAGCGCACACAGACTGGGTTACACTGCACTGCTCCAGCACACACACTGGGTTACACTGCACTGCTCCAGCACACACACTGGGTTACACTGAACGGCTCCAACACACACACTTCTCTCTGTGCCTGTTGATCCCCTATTTAAACCCTCAAGCAAAGTTATTTAGTTCCACAAAGCAAGGATGTGCCCTGTATAGTCAGATCAACACCCCAATAACAACTGAATGTAATTCTTTTCACAATGTTAATCAGACCTCAGATCTATGGGACGACCCAATCACATAACTCACCCTTTCTGCAGTCGAGCTCTCCAGCGGCCTGCCTTGAGCTCTTCATCTTACTGCCCTCTGATTGGTGAATAGCACAAGCCATCCACCAATCAGCGTGTAGCCCTCTCATCACTGTGATTGGTACTATTCACCAATCAGCATTCTAGCAGACTTCTTAGTAGCACATCCACTCGTTCCACCCACTACATGCCGGATCGTGGCTATGACAGCGATGGCCGGGAAGCATAAAGAGGAGGCAGCGCGGACGCTGCTTTTGATTGACATGTAATTGCAGCCAGAGCAGCCGGGAGCCTCCTGCCTGTCAGGCAGATGCAGATCAGCTGTCGCTGGCGGAGTGGGGATGGCGCCGGTGCCACTCGTGGCAGCACTGTCAGCACCCCCTTTGATCCGGCGCCGTTCAGCATTGCATGCTGTCACTTGCGGCAGTTCTGTCAGAGCCCCCTTTGATCTGGCGCCCGGGTCACGTGCCCCCTTAGCTCCCCCCTAGTTGCGGCCATGCTATTGACTGCTATACTATACAAAGAGCATCCCAGTGACCTCTAAAACACTGCTGTTCTATGCAGGACATAAATAACAAGGACTTGCTTCGCAACCCTTTCTGCCCATTTGGCAGCCGTCCCAATCAGTAAGGAAAGACAAAGGTGAACAATCTATGGACTATGGGCCTTATTCATCTTCAGTTGCAAAATTGTAAATCGGGCGATTATCGACAGACTGCAAAAGCATCGCACGTGCGCGAAGTCCGAAATGCGATCGCAGCCAGTGGCACATGCAGGGGGAGTTTCTGAGTACCTGGAAACCCCCCCTGATGAGCCAAACTTTGTATTTTTGAGACGGAGACAGCAGTGTCTCCGTCTAAGTAAAAGCCGCGATCGCAACCGGAATCACGATCACGGAACTGCTCCTGCAGCAGAGAGCTACGTACAGTAGCTCTCTGCATAGAGGATGTCCAGGGGGAGCTGCTGGCTGCGCATGCTCAGCCGTAGCATCTCCCTCCATCCTCACAGTGACTGCCGCTAGTCTGCTCCTGCCTCCCAGGCCCTGGTGCCTGGTATGTATAACATATACAGTATGTATACTGTATATGAAGTTTGCGTGCTTGTGTATGTATATATGTATGTATGTGTGTATGTATGTATGAATTTGTGTGCTATATATATATATATATATATATATATATATATATATGTAATTATATATCTATATTATATATATATATATATATATATATATATATATCATACATATATATGTACATACACACACACACGGAAACCCGTCTGACTAAAAACATGGCGCTGGTGCGATTGTATTCTCAGTATTCTGAGCAGCCCTGGGACATCCGCAACTGTTGATATTTTTTTTGCGTTCGCACACATTTCTGCTGATGCATACTCAGAATTGTGATCGCATTGGTGGGTGGCTGATTTGGCGCTGGGTGGACTTTTATCATGCTGGGCGGCTCTTGCTGTGTGATTCTCAACAGTTGTGACAGAACCACATAGACCTGATGTAAGCAAAGTGAAGTCAGAGCCGTAACTACTTGTGTGCCAGGTGTGCCTGGCACACAGCGCAGTTGCCCTGAGGGTGCACGGCCAGCGGCTTGTAATGAGTCAAATTGACTCATTACATGCCGCCTGTTCTGTGCCGTGCGCCGCGCTGGAGGAGAGCAGCAGCGCCGGAGGCAGGGGAGGAGGAGGAGGGAGGGGGACTGGAGCCGCAGCAGCGCTATGTCATTGGTAGTAGCGCCGCTGCTGCAATCCCCTCTCCTTCCGTATTGGCTGCCCGGCGCTGCTGTGAATGCTGGTATGCAGTTCCCTCATCCCAGCATTCACAGCGGCGGGCAGCCAATGCGGAAGGAGAGGGGACAGCTGCAGCGGCGCCACTACCAATTACAAAGCGCTGCTGCGGCTCCAGTCCCCCTCCCTCCTCCTCCTTCTCCCCTGCCTGCACCGAGGGATCTGCCAGCACGAGGAGCCTGACTGCCAGCGGGGAGAGATGGTAAGTATCTCTCTCTATCTCTCTCTCTATTCTGTCTGCCACAATGTGTAAAAAGGGGGACTGGCTGCCGTAATGTGTAAAAAGGGGGATGCTGTCTGCCGTAATGTGTAAAAAGGGGGACGCTGGCTGCCGTAATGTGTAATAAGGAGGACGCTGTCTGCCGTAATGTGTAATAAGGGGGACGCTGTCTGCCATAATGTGTAATAAGGGGGACGCTGTCTGCCGTAATGTGTAAAAAGGGGGACTGGCTGCCGTAATGTGTAATAAGGGGGACGCTGTCTGCCATAATGTGTAAAAAGGGGGACGCTGTCTGCCTTAATGTGTAATAAGGGGTACGCTGTCTGCCGTAATGTGTAATAAGGGGGATGCTGTCTACCGTAATGTGTAAGAAGGGGGACGCTGTCTGCCGTAATGTGTAAAAAAGGGGATGCTGTCTGCCGTAATGTGTAAAAAGGGAGCGCTGCCTGCTGTAATGTGTAAAAAGGGGGACTGTCTGCCGTAATGTGTAAAAAGGGGACGCTGTCTGCCGTAATGTGTAAAAAGGGGACACTGTCTACTGTAATGTGTAAAAAGGGGACGCTGTCTGCCGTAATGTGTAAAAGGGGCTCTACCTGGTGTAGTGGCACTACTGTGCAGCGTAATTTGAATAATGGAGACTACTGTGCACCGTAGTATGAATTGTTATTATTTTATGGCCACGCCCCTTCCCCACAAAGCCACGCCCCTATATATTTTTCATGCGCCTGCGGCGCGCACTGCCCCTATCTTGCATAAGGGGGGCGCCAATGCCGTTTCTTGCACACAGTGCTAAAACGCCTAGTGACGGCACTGAGTGAAGTATTCCCTATTTGTGCTAATATTGATGAATTGTTATGTGTTACAGGTAGAGGAGAAGGAGCGACGACAGTTATATCAAGCCCATCTACTGACAGCTTCCTCACTGGTGACAACATTACTTTAATAATCTCTTATAATTCCCCTAATGTTGTAACAATTTCCTGGACTTTCAATACCTTATTAGTGGCATCCTGGTTTAACACTGGATCTAGTATCTCATTCTTAAACAATATACAGATCATTGGTAATGGTTCACTACTTGTAACCAACACTTCCAAATCCAATGCGGGGAATTACACTGTCACTGCGAATATAGGTGGGGAGCCGTATGTGACCCGGAATTTTCCAGTCACATTCTATGGTAAGTACAAGACAGCAATGATAAGTGTATCCCACAATGTATGCAGATTGATTTTCTTTATTGACATATAAATTATATCATTAAAAATCAATTTACATGGCTCTGATTTATTGCTAGCAATTATTTCTGTCAACGTGGGCCATTGGCTTTAAACAAAAATGCAACAGGGTGCGAGCTTGCAAAAGTGGCGCTATTACGGCTTTAATAGTTGCACAATAGATGTGTAGGCCCGTTTACTCTGTGCTACTCTCAACAAGTAATGCAACACTACGCGTTTCACTGTAGATTTCATCAGGTCACTCCTTACTTACATTGTTTCATGTACAAGTTTAGGTTTAAATCTCTTTTGTTTTTAAAATGAAGTCGTGTTTGGTCACACAGTGATATGCTGGCTTAAACCACAAACTCTCATTACGTGCATGGTGTAGGGACTTGATGACACAAGACAAACAGATCTAGAATCAGCAGACTCGCTTGTCTCACTTCTTTCTTCTCTCTCTTTCCCAGATGCAGTAACGAACGTAACAGTGGTTCAGTCACCCCAAGCAGTGAATGAGGGCACTCCCCTTGTTAACCTGACCTGTAATGCCTCCAGTGGGATTCAGATGGTGACATGGGAGAAAGATGGACAATCTGTGGGTTATAACGACAGCTACGTTTTGTTGAATGGGAACCAGACCCTACAGATAAACCACCCAAACATGACATCCGCAGGAAACTATAGCTGCAACGTATCTAATCCAGTCTCCTGGGATTACACATTCTACGTACTCAATGTTTCATGTGAGTGCAGTGAGCATAGCTGTTGTTGGACCAGTGAGAGCTGGCAGACCACTGCTGGGAGGGTTACATGACCGGGAATAATTACGAATATGGTTATTGTGACGTCTGATCCTTCTGTGACTAACATGTTTTCCCAACAGGCCATGTTTTCAGGATATCTCTGTTTGAGAAAACATGGAATATAACCTACCTACATATAATGTGTGGGATGCCTGAGAAGAACCGGAACATTCTGTGCTTTCATAAATGGCCCAAAACTGACTATTTCCTTTTGGGTGGAATATCCTTTACCCCTGATCCCCAAAGTGCTATTGATGGGATTCCACATTTAGGCAGAGGTTTAGTAAGACGCAATGGGGCCCTGGGTAAGATGCTTGAAAGAACGCACATAAAATAGGTTACAGTAATCCAGGGCCGCTTAATGCCCACTTGGCCCTAACAGGATTTCCTGCATGTAGGAGCATCTTTTGGACCTCTGATGTCCTAGGCGGGGATGCTACAGCTTCTTTCACTTCTGTACATTGCCACAGACAGTGTGTTGCCAGTAAGCAGTGCCGTAACTGGGCATTTCAGCGCTGTGTGCAAGAAATGGCATTGGCGCCCCCCCCCCCATGCAAGACAGGGGCAGTGCGCGCTGTAGGCGCGCAAAAAATATATAGGGGTGTGGCTTCATAGGGAAGGGGTGTGGCCACAAAATAATACCAATTCATACTACGGTGCACAGTAGTCTCCATTATTCAAATTACACCGCACAGTAGCGCCACTACACCAGGTAGAGCCCCTTTTACACATTACGGCAGACAGCGTCCCCCTTTTACACATTCCGGCAGCCAGTCCCCCTTTTTACACATTACGGCAGCCATTCCCCCTTATTACACATTACAGCAGACAGTCCCCTTTTTTACACATTACGGCAGACAGCGTCCCCTTTTTACACATTACGGCAGACAGCATCCCCCTTTTTACACTGTACAGCAGACAGTGTCCCCTTTTTACACATTACGGCAGACCTAATCCCCCTTTTTACACATTACGGCAGACAGCGTCCCCTTTTTACACATTACGGCAGCCAGTCCCCCTTTTTGACAGACAGATAGATAGATAGATACTTACCATCTCTCCCCGCTGGCTCAGGCTCCTCGGTGCAGGCTTCACGCAGCAGATCCCGGGCAGGGGAGAAGGAGGAGGAGGGAGGGGGACTGGAGCCGCAGCAGCGTAGTGTAATTGTTGGTGGCGCCGCTGCAGCTGTCCCTCTCCTTCCGCATTGGCTGCCCACCGCCGCTGTGATTGCTGGGATGAGGGAAGCGCATTCCAGCATTCACAGCAGCGCCGGGCAGCCAATGCAGAAGGAGAGGGACTGCTGCAGCGACGCCACTACCAATTACATAGCGCTGCTGCGGCTCCAGTCCCCCTCCCTCCTCCTCCTCCTTCTCCGCTGCCTCCGGAGCTGCTCCTCCCCTCTTCTCCAGCGCGGCACACACAGCACAGCACAGGCGGCTTGTAATGAGTCAGTTTGACTCATTACAAGCCGCTGGCCGTTGCGGCCTCAGGGCAACTGCGCTGTGTGCCAGGCACACCTGGCACACACGTAGTTACGGCTCTGCCAGTAAGTAAGCAATTCGCCCTATCTCTGTACTCAGACGATTCCCTGTATAACAATTGCTAGACTAGTTCCGCAGATGAGGTTTAGATTTTGGAACAAAACTGAGCTTTGGGGATAATTCTCAGCTTAAGCATTTTTTAAAGGGATAAATCCCACCACTCATTGCATACATGAAGACTTCAGCAAAGGACAGCTCTCAGGATGCCCATAGGCTTCTATCGGGTAACGCCATACATCCCATTCCAGCGCACGGTGCGTATGTGAAAAGCATTTTCGGAGGATTGACTGCTAAATGAGGTTTGATGCATTCCATCCATGGGCCTCATTTAAGGCAGTGGGCGGGATGCAGCAAGCGTTGCATTTTGCTTGCGATGCCTCCTGCCACTCTCCGAATGCATATCTGCGTTTACCAACGCCGAATGCATGAAGAAAAACACAAAGGACAGCTCTTGCTAGAAGAGCTGTCCTTTGCGATGATAGGACTTCTGGGTTTGTGACCCAGCGTCCTAACTGCGCATGCATCGAGTGACACACGTGCCGAAGGGGCTGCTGGGAGGGTCCTGTTGGATCCCTCTCAGAAGGGGTTGAGCGATAGAAGCCCATAGGTTTCTATAGGACAACACCATCTAAAGATGGCAGTGTCCACCACATCCAAGCCCCGGATTCTGTCACATTCCGGGGCTTGGTGCATATGCAGTTCACGGCCGAACCTCCGGAAACAGCATTTTTGGAAGTTTGGCCGCATTTTCGTCAGTGCTGCATCTCGCCCTGTGATGCTTTCTATGACTCAAAGATAGTGTAGATAGGCATCAGGTGAAATTCCAGATCAAGAAAGCTATTTCTGCGTCACATGTACGAATATATATATATATATATATATATATATATATACACACTGCTCAAAAAAATAAAGGGAACACTTAAACAACACAATGTAACTCCAAGTCAATCACACTTCTGTGAAATCAAACTGTCCACTTAGGAAGCAACACTGATTGACAATCAATTTCACATGCTGTTGTGCAAATGGAATAGACAACAGGTGGAAATTATAGGCAATTAGCAAGACACCCCCAATAAAGGAGTTGTTCTGCAGGTGGTGACCACAGACCACTTCTCAGCTCCTATGCTTTCTGGCTGATGTTTTGGTCACTTTTGAAAGCTGGCGGTGCTTTCACTCTAGTGGTAGCATGAGACGGAGTCTACAACCCACACAAGTGGCTCAGGTAGTGCAGCTCATCCAGGATGGCACATCAATGCGAGCTGTGGCAAGAAGGTTTGCTGTGTCAGCGTAGTGTCCAGAGCATGGAGGCGCTACCAGGAGACAGGCCAGTACATCAGGAGACGTGGAGGAGGCCGTGGAGGGCAACAACCCAGCAGCAGGACCGCTACCTCCACCTTTGTGCAAGGAGGAACAGGAGGAGCACTGCCAGAGCCCTGCAAAATGACCTCCAGCAAGCCACAAATGTGCATGTGTCTACTCAAACGATCAGAAACAGACTCCATGAGGGTGGTATGAGGGCCCGACGTCCACAGGTGGGGGTTGTGCTTACAGCCCAACACCGTGCAGGACGTTTGGCATTTGCCAGAGAACACCAAGATTGGCAAATTCGCCACTGGCGCCCTGTGCTCTTCACAGATGTAAGCAGGTTCTCACTGAGCACATGTGACAGACGTGACAGAGTCTGGAGACGCCAAGGCGAACGTTCTGCTGCCTGCAACATCCTCCAGCATGACCGGTTTGGCAGTGGGTCAGTAATGGTGTGGGGTGGCATTTCTTTGGGGGGCCGCACAGCCCTCCATGTGCTCGCCAGAGGTAGCCTGACTGCCATTAGATCCTCAGACCCCTTGTGAGACCATATGCTGGTGCGGTTGGCCCTGGGTTCCTCCTAATGCAAGACAATGCTAGACCTCATGTGGCTGGAATGTGTCAGCAGTTCCTGAAAGACAAAGGCATTGATGCTATGGACTGGCCCGCCCGTTCCCCAGACCTGAATCCAATTGAGCACATCTGGGACATCATGTCTCGCTCCATCCACCAACGCCACGTTGCACCACAGACTGTCCAGGAGTTGGCGGATGCTTTAGTCCAGGTCTGGGTGGAGATCCCTCAGGAGACCATCCGCCACCTCATCAGGAGCATGCCCAGGCATTGTAGGGAGGTCATACAGGCACGTGGAGGCCACACACACTATTGAGCCTCATTTTGACTTGTTTTAAGGACATTACATCAAAGTTGGATCAGCCTGTAGTGTGTTTTTCCACTTTAATTTTGAGTGTGACTCCAAATCCAGACCTCCATGGGTTAATAAATTTGATTTCCATTGATAATTCCTCTTACGTCCTAGAGGATGCTGGGGACTCCGTAAGGACCATGGGGTATAGACGGGCTCCGCAGGAGACATGGGCACTCTAAAGACCTTTTATGGGCGTGAACTGGCTCCTCCCTCTATGCCCCTCCTCCAGACCTCAGTTAGATCCTGTGCCCAGAGGAGACTGGATGCACACTAGTGAAGCTCTACTGAGTTTCTCTAGAAAAGACTTTTGTTAGGTTTTTTATTTTCAGGGAGCACTGCTGGCAACAGGCTCCCTGCTTCGTGGGACTGAGGGGAGAGAAGCAGACCCACTTTCCTGGACTGATGGGCTCTGCTTCTTAGGCTACTGGACACCATTAGCTCCAGAGGGTCGGAACACAGGTGTCGTCCTTGCTGTTCGTCCCAGAGCCGCGCCGCCGTCCTCCTCACAGCGCCGGAAGATAGAAGCCGGGTGAGTATAGGAAGCAAGAAGACTTCAAAGGCGGCAGAAGACTTCAGATCTTCATGAGGTACCGCGCAGCGGTCGCGCTGCGCGCCATTGCTCCCACACACACACACACACACACACACAAGGTACAGCAAGGGTGCAGGGCGCAGGGGGGGGCGCCCTGGGCAGCAATTATGGCCTCAGATTCAGACTGGCAGATATCTAGATACTGCGGAGGCAGTATATATTAAAAACCCCGCCAGTATAAAGAATAATAGCGGGACCGAAGCCCGCCGACGAGGGGGCGGAGCTTGATCCTTCAGCACTAACCAGCGCCATTTTCTCCACAGCATGCTGCAGAGAAGCTGCTCCCGGACTCTTCCCCTGCTGTACAAGTAACAGGGGGCAAAAACGAGGGGGGGGGGCACGTTTATTTGGTGCAAAAGTTTATTATAAAAGCGCTGTACAGGTCTGGGACTTTGTTTCAGAACGTAGGATTTGACTGGGATTTTATTCCAGTGTCCGGTGGCGCTGGGTGTGTGCTGGCATACTCTCTCTCTGTCTCTCCAAAGGGCCTTATTGTGGGCCTGTTCCCATATCCATATATCCCAGTGTGTGTGGGGGTGTCAGTACGTGTGTGTCGACATGTCTGAAGCGGAGCAGATGGTGGTGTCTCCGTCGGCACAGCCGACACCTGATTGGGTGGACATGTGGAATGTTCTGAATGCTAATGTGGCTTTATTACATAAGAGATTGGACAAAGCTGAGTCCAAAGACAAAGCAGGGAGTCAATCCATGGCTTTTACTGTGTCACAAGACCCTTCAGGGTCCCATAAACGTCCCTTTACCCAAATAGCAGACACTGATACCGACACGAATTCCGACTCCAGTGTCGACTATGATGATGCAAGGTTGCACCCAAGGGTGGCCAGGAGTATTCAATATATGATTATTGCAATAAAAAATGTTTTGCATATCACAGAGGACCCCTCTGTCCCTGACACAAGGGTCTGCATGTTTAAGGAAAAGAAACCTGAGGTGATGTTTTCCCCATCTCATGAGCTGAACGCTTTATTTGAAAAAGCTTGGGAAACTCCAGACAAGAGACTGCAGGTTCCCAAGAGAATTATTATGGCGTATCCTTTCCCCTCAAAGGACAGGTTACGGTGGGAATCCTCGCCAACGGTGGACAAGGCCTTAACGCGCTTGTCCAAGAAGGTGGCCCTACTGTCGCCGGACACGGCAACCCTAAAGGATCCTGCGGATCACAGGCAGGAAACGACCTTAAAATCAATTTATGCGACTACGGGAGCTCTGCTCAGACCTGCAGTAGCGTCGGCATGGGTGGGTAGCGCAATTGCAGCTTGGGCAGATAACTTGTCATCTGACATTGATACCCTAAATAAAGATAACATTTTGTTGACCTTGGGTCACATGAAAGATGCAGCATTATATATGAGGGAAGCTGCGAGAGATATTGGGCTTTTGGGTTCAAGAGCAAATGCCATGGCAGTTTCTGCTAGAAGGTCCCTGTGGAACCGTCAATGGACTGGTGATGCTGACTCAAAGAGACATATGGAGGCTTTGCCTTACAAGGGTGAAGTGTTATTTGGGGACGGCCTCGCGGACCTGGTTTCCACAGCTACCGCGGGTAAGTCTTCTTTTTTGCCTTACGTTCCCCCACAGCAAAAGAAAACACCTCAATATCAGATGCAGTCTTTTCGGTCTCATAAGTTCAGAAGGGGGTGTGGCTCGTCTTTCCTCGCCAGAGGTAGAGATAGAGGGAAAAGAACACCAGCTACGGCTAGTTCCCAGGAGCAAAAGTCCTCCCCGGCCTCTACCAAATCCACCGCATGACGCTGGGGCTCCGCTGCGGGAGTCCGCACCGGTAGGGGCACGTCTTCAACTCTTCAGCCAGGTCTGGGTTCAGTCGGATTTGGATCCTTGGGTAGTCGGAATTGTATCCCAAGGCTACAGACTGGAGTTCGAAGATGTGCCTCCACATTGATTTTTCAAATCGGCCTTGCCAGCTTCTCCCCCAGAGAGGGCAATAGTTTCAGCTGCCATACAAAAGCTGTGTCAACAGCAAGTGATTATCAAGGTTCCCCTAGTGCAGCAGGGGAAGGGGTTTTATTCAACCCTATTTGTGGTCCCGAAGCCGAATGGCTCGGTCAGACCAATTCTGAATCTAAAATCCCTAAACCTATATTTGAAGAGGTTCAAATTCAAGATGGAATCTCTCCGGGCAGTGATCTTCAGCCTGGAAGGGGGGGATTTTATGGTGTCACTAGACATAAAGGATGCATACCTTCATGTCCCCATATATCCTCCTCATCAGGTGTACCTGAGATTCGCTGTACAGGATTGTCATTACCAGTTTCAGACGTTGCCGTTTGGGCTTTCCACGGCCCCGAGAATTTTCACCACGGTAATGGCAGAAATGATGGTGCTCCTGCGCAAGCAGGAAGTCACAATTATCCCATACTTGGACGATCTCCTGATAAAAGCAAGATCAAGAGAACAGTTACAAAAAAGCGTGTCTCTCTTGATAACCCATTGTTTAGAAGTGAGTTGGGTACTCACTCCTTTTATACACACTTTGGTGGAGGCCTACTGGGTTCTGTTGTAAAGAAATCGCTTTGCACATGTGGTGTGGTTCCGTACTGTGAGTCAGGGTACGCCCTATATACTTCCTTCGTTTCCGTTTGGGAGTTTGAGGGTTGACCAACACACGGCCACAAAACAGCTCTACACATTGTATGTTATTCTCTTTCCACATACTCACGAGATTTGAGAACTTTGGGAGGAATAAAAGGAGTGATTGAAGAGCAGGAAATACTGGTGGAGCCGTTATTGGGCCCGAGTCAAAGAAACCTTTTGAGGCTTGTCTCCTCCCTTCTCTCAAGTGAGTTGGGTACGCATTTTTTCACATAAAACGTCTGGTTGATGCCCCATGTGATATTATTATTTGGTATAAATTCTGGGATAAAGTATTGAGAGTCGGGATCCTCTGGTGAAGGGTATACGAGGTCTAGGATAAAGAAACTGCTACATGTACAGTTTATGATACTCTATTGTGAGTTGGGTACGAACCACAGATTCTCAAAAATTCCCTCTCCGTGGGTCCAGTGGGCTATATGTATCGAAATAGACTTTAAGCATTTCTACACATTTTGTATTCTCTCTGTTTTTCATACATCGGACTGGAGCGGAATCAATTTCAACCATAATATTGAAGAAAGAAGGATTAAGGAACATTATTGTGGATATATAAGGAATGTATTATTCATTTACCTACTATTGAGCGCTTATACGAGCATCTTCTCCCGCTAAATTGTTGGATTCTAAATCTACCAAAGTCGCAGTTGGTTCCGACAACTCGGCTGTCGTTTTTGGGCATGATTCTGGACACGGAAAAACAGAGGGTTTTTCTCCCAATGGAAAAGACCCAGGAACTCCAGAGCATGGTCAAGGACCTGCTGAAACCAAAAAGAGTGTCAGTTCATCAATGCACTCGAGTGTTGGGAAAGATGGTGGCGGCCTACGAGGCCATTCCATTCGGCAGGTTCCATGCAAGAACCTTTCAGTGGGACCTTCTGTACAAGTGGTCAGGGTCCCATCTACAGATGCATCGGAGGATACGCCTGTCCCCCAGGGCCAGGGTCTCTCTCCTGTGGTGGCTCTAGAGTGCTCACCTTCTCGAGGGTCGCAGGTTCTGCATTCAAGATTGGGTTCTTGTAACCACGGACGCGAGCCTCCGAGGATGGGGAGCAGTCACATAAGGAAAAAAATTTCAGGGAGTATGGTCAAGCCAGGAGGCTTGTCTACACATCAATGTGCTGGAATTAAGGGCCATATACAATGGCCTGCAACAGGCGGAGAATCTTCTTCACAACCTACCCGTTCTGATCCAGTCAGACAACGTCACAGCCGTGGCGCATGTAAACCGCCAGGGCGGGACAAGGAGCAGAGCAGCAATGGCAGAAGCCACCAGGAGGGGACTTCATCAAGAAGTATTTGCAGAGGTGACAAGTTGTTGGGGACTCCCTCAAATAGACATGATGGCATCACGCCTCAACAGAAAGCTTCGGACGTATTGTTCCAGGTCGAGGGACCCTCAGGCAGTGGCGGTGGACGCCCTAGTGACACCGTGGGTGTTTCAGTCGGTCTATGTGTTCCCTCCACTTCCACTCATCTCAAAAATATTGAGAATCATAAGACAAACAAGAGTGCAGACAATACTCATTGTTCCAGATTGGCCTCGAAGGGCCTGGTATTCAGATCTTCGGGAAATGCTCACAGAAGATCCGTGGCCTCTTCCTCCCAGGGAGGACCTATTACAACAGGGGCCCTGTGTGTTCCAAGACTTACCGCGGTTACGTTTGACGGCATGGCGGTTGTACACCAAATCCTAGCTAGGAAAGGTATTCCGGGTGAAGTCATCCCTACTCTAATTAAAGCTAGGAAGGAGGTAACGGCGAAGCATTATCACCGTATCTGGAGGAAATATGTGTCTTGGTGTGAAGCCAAGAATGCTCCTACGGAAGATTTTCAGCTGGGTCGTTTTCTCCATTTTCTACAGACTGGTGTGGATATGGGCCTAAAGTTAGGCTCCATTAAGGTGCAGATTTCGGCCTTATCTATATTCTTTCAGAAGGAATTGGCTTCTCTCCCAGAAGTCCAGACTTTTGTAAAGGGAGTGTTGCACATCCAACCTCCTTTTGTGCCCCCAGTGGCACCGTGGGACCTTAACGTGGTGTTACAGTCCCTTAAATCGCACTGGTTTGAACCTCTTCAAACAGTTGAATTGAAGTTTCTCACTTGGAAAGTGGTCATGTTGTTGGCCTTGGCGTCTGCAAGGCGGGTGTCCGAATTGGCGGCTTTGTCTCACAAGAGCCCCTATCTGATTTTCCATGCGGATTGAGCAGAGTTGAGGACTTGTCCTCAATTTCTGCCTAAAGTGGTTTCGTCGTTTCACATGAACCAACCTATTGTGGTGCCAGTGGCTACGGGTGCCTTGGAGGATTCCAAGCCCCTTGATGTAGTCAGGGCCTTAAAAATTTATATAGCCAGAACGGCTCGGGTCAGGAAAACAGAGGCACTGTTTGTCCTGTATGCAGCCAACAAGGTTGGCGCTCCTGCTTCTAAACAGACCATTGCGCGCTGGATCTGTAACACGATTCAGCAAGCTCATTCTACGGCTGGATTCCCGTTACCAAATTCGGTAAAGGCCCATCCCACTAGGAAGGTGGGCTCTTCTTGGGCGGCTGCCCGAGGCGTCTCGGCATTACAGCTTTGCCGAGCAGCTGCTTGGTCGGGTTCAAACACTTTTGCAAAGTTCTACAAGTTTGATACCCTGGCTGATGAGGACCTCATGTTTGCTCAATCGGTGCTGCAGAGTCATCCGCACTCTCCCCGCCTGGTCTGGAGCTTTGGTATAAATCCCATGGTCCTTACGGAGTCCCCAGCATCCTCTAGGACGTAAGAGAAAATAAGATTTTAAACCTACCGGTAAATCTTTTTCTCTGACGTCCTAGTGGATGTTGGGAACTCCGTAAGGACCATGGGGAATAGCGGCTCCGCAGGAGACTGGGCACAAAAAGTAAAGCTTTAGGACTACCTGGTGTGCACTGGCTCCTCCCCCTATGACCCTCCTCCAAGCCCCAGTTAGATTTTTGTGCCCGAACGAGAAGGGTGCACACTAGGGGCTCTCCTGAGCTGCTTAGTGAAAAGTTTAGTTTTAGGTTTTTTATTTTCAGTGAGACCTGCTGGCAACAGGCTCACTGCATCGAGGGACTAAGGGGAGAAGAAGCGAACTCACCTGCGTGCAGAGTGGATTGGGCTTCTTAGGCTACTGGACACCATTAGCTCCAGAGGGATCGAACACAGGCCCAGCCATGGAGTCCGGTCCCAGAGCCGCGCCGCCGGCCCCCTTTCAGAGCCAGAAGCAAGAAGAGGTCCGGAAAATCGGCGGCAGAAGACATCCTGTCTTCACCAAGGTAGCGCACAGCACTGCAGCTGTGCGCCATTGCTACTCAGCACACTTCACACTTCGGTCACTGAGGGTGCAGGGCGCTAGGGGGGGGCGCCCTGAGCAGCAATAAAAACACCTTGGCTGGCGAAAATACATCACATATAGCCCCCAGGGCTATATGGATGAATTTTAACCCCTGCCAGATTACACTGAAAAACGGGAGAAAAGGCCGCCGAGAAAGGGGCGGAGCCTATCTCCTCAGCACACTGGCGCCATTTTCCCTCACAGCTCCGTTGGAGGGAAGCTCCCTGGCTCTCCCCTGCAGTCACTACACTACAGAAAGGGTTAAAAAAGAGAGGGGGGCACTAATTAGGCGCAGTATAAACAATACAGCAGCTATAAGGGGAAAAACACTTATATAAGGTTATCCCTGTATATATATAGCGCTCTGGTGTGTGCTGGCAAACTCTCCCTCTGTCTCCCCAAAGGGCTAGTGGGGTCCTGTCCTCTATCAGAGCATTCCCTGTGTGTGTGCTGTGTGTCGGTACGTTTGTGTCGACATGTATGAGGAGGAAAATGATGTGGAGGAGCAAATTGCCTGTAATAGGGATGTCACCCCCTAGGGGGTCGACACCTGAGTGGATGAACTGCTGGAAGGAATTACATGACAGTGTCAGCTCTTTACAAAAGACAGTGATTGACATGAGACAGCCGGCTACTCAGCTTGTGCCTGTCCAGACGTCTCATAGGCCGTCAGGGGCTCTAAAGCGCCCGTTACCTCAGATGGCAAATACAGACGCCGACACGGATACTGACTCCAGTGTCGACGGTGAAGAGACAAATATGACTTCCAGTAGGGCCACACGTTACATGATTGAGGCAATGGAAAATGTTTTACACATTTCTGATAATACGAGTACCACCAATAGGGGTATTATGTTCAGTGAGGAAAAACTACCTGTAGTTTTCCTGAATCTGAGAAATTAAATGAGGTGTGTGATGAAGCGTGGGTTTCCCCCGATAAAAAAACTGATAATTTCTAAAAAGTTATTGGCATATATCCTTTCCCGCCAGAGGTTAGGGTGCGTTGGGAAACACCCCCTAGGGGGGATAAAGCGCTCACACGCTTGTCAAAACAAGGGCTCTACCCTCTCCTGAGATGGCCGCCCTTAAGGATCCTGCTGATAGAAAGCAGGAGGGTATCCTAAAATGTATTTACACACATACTGGTGTTATACTGCGACCAGCAATCGCCTCAGCCTGGATGTGCAGTGCTGGGTTGGCGTGGTCGGATTCCCTGACTGAAAATATTGATACCCTAGATAGGGACAGTATATTATTGCCTGTAGAGCATTTAAAAGATGCATTTCTATATATGGGTGATGCACAGCGGGATATTTGCCGACTGGCATCAAGAGTAAGTGCGCAGTCCATTTCTGCCAGAAGAGGGTTATGGACACGACAGTGGTCAGGTGATGCGGATTCCAAATGGCATATGGAAGTATTGCCTTATAAAGGGGAGGAGTTATTTGGGGTCGGTCTTTCAGACCTGGTTGCCACGGCAACAGCTGGGAAATCCACGTTTTTACCCCAGGTCGCCTCTCAACATAAGAAGACGCCGTATTATCAGGCGCAGTCCTTTCGTTCCCATAAGGGCACGTGGGCAAAAGGTTCCTCATTTCTGCCCCGTGACAGAGGGAGAGGGAAACGGCTGCAGAAATCAGCCAGTTCCCAGGAACAGAAGCCCTCTCCCGCCTCTGCCAAGCCCTCAGCATGACGCTGGGGCTTTACAAGCAGACAGGGAGGCAGTGTTGGAAGCCATTCACAAGCTGTATTCCCAGCAGGTGATAATTAAGGTACCCCTCCTGCAACAGGGAAAGGGGTATTACTCCACACTGTTGTGGTACCGAAGCCGGACGGCTCGGTGAGACCGATTTTAAATCTCAAATCTTTGAACACTTACATACAGAGGTTCAAATTCAAGAGAAGGGGACTACATGGTGTCTCTGGACATCAAGGATGCTTACCTTCATGTCCAAATTTACCCTTCTCACCAAGGGTACCTCAGGTTTGTGGTACAAAACTGTCACTATCAGTTTCAGACGCTGCCGTTTGGATGGTCCACGGCACCCCGGGTCTTTACCAAGGTAATGGCCGAAATGATGATACTCCTTCGAAGGAAGGGAGTTTTAGTTATCCCTTACTTGGACGATCTCCTGATAAGGGTAAGATCCTGGGAACAGTTGGAGGTCGGTGTAGCACTATCTCAGGTAGTGTTGCGACAGCACGATTGGATTCTCAATATTCCAAAATCGCAGCTGGTTCCGACGACTTGTCTTCTGTTCCTAGGGATGATTCTGGACACAGTTCAGAAAAAGGTGTTTCTCCCGGAGGAGAGAGCCAGGGAGTTATCCGAGCTAGTCAGGAACCTCCTAAAACCGAGCCAAGTCTCAGTGCATCAATGCACAAGGGTTCTGGGAAAAATGGTAGCTTCCTACGAAGCAAAGCCATTCGGCAGATTCCACGCAAGAACTTTCCAGTGGGACCTGCTGGACAAATGGTCCGGGTCGCATCTTAAGATGCATCAGCGGATAACCCGGTCACCAAGGACAAGGGTGCCCCTCCTGTGGTGGTTGCAGAGTGCTCATCTTGTAGAGGGCCGCAGATTCGGCATTCAGGACTGGGTCCTGGTGACCACGAATGCCAGCCTGCGAGGCTGGGGAGCAGTCACACAGGGAAAAAATTTCCAGGGCTTATGGTCAAGCCTGAAGACATAATTTCACATAAATATCCTGGAGCTAAGGGCCATTTACAATGCTCTCAGCTTAGCAAGACCTCTGCTTCAAGGTCAGCCGGTGTTGATCCAGTCGGACAACATCACGGCAGTCACCCATGTAAACAGACAGGGTGGCACAAGAAGCAGTCAATGGCAGAAGCTGCAAGGATTCTTCGCTGGGCGGAAAATCATGGGATAGCACTGTCAGCAGTATTCATTCCGGGAGTGGACAACTGGGAAGCAGACTTCCTCAGCAGGCACGGCCTCCACCCGGGAGAGTGGGGACTTCACCCAGAAGTCTTCCACATGATTGTAAACCATTGGGAAAAACCAAAGGTGGACATGATGGCGTCCCGCCTAAACAAAAAATTGGACAGGTATTGCGCCAGGTCAAGGGACCCTCAGGCAATAGCTGTGGACGCTCTGGTAACACCGTGGGTGTACCAGTCAGTGTATGTGTTCCCTCCTCTTCCTCTCATACCAAAAGTACTGAGAATTATAAGACGGAGGGGAGTAAGAACTATACTCGTGGCTCCGGATTGGCCAAGAAGGACTTGGTACCCGGAACTTCAAGAGATGCTCACGGAGGACCCGTGGCCTCTACCTCTAAGAAGGGACCTGCTCCAGCAAGGACCCTGTCTCTTCCGAGACTTACCGTGGCTGCGTTTAACGGCAGGGCGGTTGAACGCCGGATCCTGAAGGAAAAAGGCATTCCGGATGAAGTCATCCCTACCCTGATCAAGCCAGGAAGGATGTAACCGCAAAGCATTATCACCGCATTTGGCGAAAATATGTTGCGGGGTGCGAGGCCAGTAAGGCCCCGATGGAGGAATTTTCAACTAGGTCGATTCCTGCATTTCCTGTAAACAGGAGTGTCTATGTGCCTAAAATTGGGGTCCATTAAGGTTCAAATTTCGGCCCTGTCAATTTTCTTCCAGAAAGAACTAACTTCAGTTCCTGAAGTTCAGACGTTTTGTAAAAGGGGTACTGCATATACAGCCTCCTTTTGTGCCTCCAGTGGCACCTTGGGATCTCAATGTAGTTTTGGGGTTCCTAAAGTCACATTGGTTTGAACCATTTGAGTCTGTGGAGTTAAAATATCTCACATGGAAAGTGGTCATGTTGTTGGCCCTGGCCTCGGCCAGGCGCGTGTCAGAATTGGGGGCTTTATCCTGTAAAGGCCCTTATCTGATCTTCCAGACAGGGCGGAATTGAGGACTCATCCTCAATTTCTCCCTAAGGTGTTTTCAGCGTTTCACGTGAACCAGCCTATTGTGGTACCTGCGGCTACTAGGGACTTGGAGGACTCCAAGTTGCTGGACGTAGTCAGGGCCCTGAAAATATATGTTTCCAGGACGACTGGAGTCAGAAAATCTGACTCGCTGTTTATCCTGTATGCACCCAACAAGCTGGGTGCTCCTGCTTCTAAGCAGACTATTGTTCGTTGGATTTGTAGCACAATTCAGCTTGCACATTCTGTGGCAGGCCTGCCACAGCCAAAATCTGTAAAAGCCCATTCCACACGGAAAGGGGCTCATCTTGGGCGGCTGCCCGAGGGGTCTCGGCTTTACAACTTTGCCGAGCAGCTACTTGGTCAGGGGCAAACACGTTTGCTAAATTCTACAAATTTGATACCCTGGCTGAGGAGGACCTGGAGTTCTCTCATTCGGTGCTGCAGAGTCATCCGCACTCTCCCGCCCGTTTGGGAGCTTTGGTATAATCCCCATGGTCCTTACGGAGTTCCCAGCATCCACTAGGACGTCAGAGAAAATAAGAATTTACTTACCGATAATTCTATTTCTCATAGTCCGTAGTGGATGCTGGGCGCCCATCCCAAGTGCGGATTGTCTGCAATACTTGTACATAGTTATTGTTACAAAAATCGGGTTATTGTGGTTGTGAGCCATCTTTCCAGAGGCTCCTCTGTTATCATGCTGTTAACTGGATTCAGATCACAGGTTGTACGGTGTGATCGGTGTGGCTGGTATGAGTCTTACCCGGGATTCATAAATCCTTCCTTATTGTGTACGCTCGTCCGGGCACAGTATCCTAACTGGGGCTTGGAGGAGGGTCATAGGGGGAGGAGCCAGTACACACCAGGTAGTCCTAAAGCTTTACTTTTTGTGCCCAGTCTCCTGCGGAGCCGCTATTCCCCATGGTCCTTACGGAGTTCCCAGCATCCACTACGGACTATGAGAAATAGAATTATCGGTAAGTAAATTCTTATTTTCTCCTAGTCCGTAGAGGATGCTGGGCGCCCGTCCCAGTGCGGACAAATTCTGCAAGGCTTGTATATAGTTGTTGCTTACATAAGGGTTATGTTACAGTTGCGATCAGTCTCTGGCTGATACTGTTTTGTTCATGCTGTTAACTGGTTTAGTATATACCATGTTGTACGGTGTGTATGGTGTGGGCTGGTATATATCTCGCCCTTAGATTAACAAAAATCCTTTCCTCGTACTGTCCGTCTCCTCTGGGCACAGTTCTATAAATGAGGTCTGGAGGAGGGGCATAGAGGGAGGAGCCAGTTCACGCCCATAAAAGGTCTTTAGAGTGCCCATGTCTCCTGCGGAGCCCGTCTATACCCCATGGTCCTTACGGAGTCCCCAGCATCCTCTACGGACTAGGAGAAAAAGATTGACCGGTAGGTTTAAAATCTTATTTTTTGTGAGATTTTGTTGTCAGCACATTCAACTATGTAAAGAACAAAGTATTTAATAAGAATATTTCATTCATTCAGATCTAGGATGTGTTATTTTAGTGTTCCCTTTATTTTTTTGAGCAGTATATATATATATATATATATATATATATATATACCCAAAAATAGCATAGAGATGTAGCTTGATGATATTAATGCTATATATGATATTTGCATTGAACCATTGGTTCCCAAGCTCGGTCCTCAAGGCACCCTAACAGTCCAGGTTTTCAAGATATCCATTGCTCGGCACAGATGGTTAAATCAAATGGAATGAGGTACCAATTAAGTCACCTGCGGCCAAGCATGGATATACTTAAGTTAAAACCTGGACTGTTAGGGTGCCTTGAGAACTGAGTTTGGGAACCTCTGCATTCATTTATTTACACACTGTGATGCTGCAATTTGCGGGGCCCCATTCCGTTCTGCCCGCCGCGACCACCATCTCCTGGGAACTCCCAGAGAGGAACTTGGAGAAGTCGGAAAGTGTGTGTTGTGATTGTCCGCCTCTCCATGCATAAGAGGCTGCAAAATGTGCACAAGTCTAGACACGGGCACAGTTTGGTAAGCAAAGGGCAGTACGGAAATCTGTATATTTATTATTTATGCCACCAAACAAACAAATGATCAGATGTATAAATTGGAAGTATACACCTAACACCTGATTTGCAGTTGGTGTAAATCTCTGGCTAACTACAGTAAACCAAAGAGCTAAGAAACATGAAAAACTAGATAACATTAACATATATTGGATGAATGTTTGATTTATTTCAAAATCGTGTATGAACTCTATGTTTTTCCTTCTGCTCACCGGATGCCGCCCTGACTCTTAGAATAATAATATCACTCGGTAATCCGAATAATTATCTAAACTGTATTTTTATTAACCTGTAAGAGATCTCTTTGTGTTTATAATACAGATAGACCTTACGCGTTTCACCAGGACATCACACAGGATAGATCTGTGTCGTCTGCATCTCATTTCTTCCTCTACGCTTTGCAGACTCAGCTAAACCTGCTTCACTGACTGCCGGCGCCATAGCTGGGATTGTGATTGGCTCAATACTGGGCGCAATACTGCTCATCGCTTTGATCCTCCTCCTCGTGCTTTGTATACGGAAAAGAAAGAACGGTGAGTGAGAAATTAACGACGGAGATATTTAGTAAATAGGCCCAGATTTATCAAGCCTTGGAGAGTGATAGATTACACGGTGATAAAGTACCAACCAATCAGCTCCTGTCATTTTTCAAACACAGCCTGTAACATGGCAGTTAGGAGCTGATTGGCTGGTAATTTATCACCATGCAATTTATCACGCTCCAAGGCTTGATAAATCTGGGCCATAGCATGAAATCAAAAGGGTTTTTATTTGTTAGAGTAAATATTTGTTATAAAATAATAATTGAGGATTTTTATTTTTTTTATCGTGATTGCCATTTATTAAATAAGACAAATAGGTACAACAAAAATAGATCAGGGCTTTATTAAAGGACAGTAAGGCCAGAAAGGCATGTGTGCTTTACATTGTGGTATTGATTTGTAACTTTTAAAAACATATATTTAAAATGTCTCATGTACTTACTGTAGCTAAAATAGACTGATCAGGGCAGAAAGCTTCCGGGCTGTAAGTGATCGTGCTGCAGTGAGAAGAGGAAGCTGGTTGCTTACATTTAAAGTAGAGATGTGCGGCTGGCACTTTTCATGTTTTGTGTTTTGGTTTTGGTTCTAATTCCACTTTCGTGTTTTGGTTTTGGATCTGGATGATTTTTGAAAAAAACATAAAAACAGATAAAATCACAGAATTTGGGGGTCATTTTGATCCTACGGTATTATTAACCTCAATAACATTAATTTTCACTCATTTCCAGTCTATTCTGAACACCTCACACCTCACAATGGGGGTAATTCTGAGTGGATCGCAGCAGGAACTTTGGCCCTCATTCCGAGTTGTTCACTCGCTGGCTGCTTTTAGCAGCCGTGCAAACGCTAAGCCGCCGCCCTCTGGGAGTGTATCTTAGCTTAGCAGAAGTGCGAACGAAAGGATCGCACAGCGGCTACAAAATAATTTTGTGCAGCTTCAGAGTAGCTCCAGATCTACTCCTAGCTTGCGATCACTGCAGACTATTTAGTTCCTGTTTTTACGTCACAAACACGCCCTGCGTTTGGCCAGCCACGCTTACGTTTCACCAGTCACACCTGCGTTTTTATCTGGCACGCCTGCGTTTTTTCACTCACTCCCTGAAAACGGTCAGTTGCCACCCAGAAACACCCACTTCCTGTCAATCACTCTGCAGTCAGCAGTGCGACTGAAAAGCTTCGCTAGACCTTGTGTGAAACGACATCGTTCATTGTAATAGTACGACGCACGTGCGCATTGTACCGCATACGCATGCGCAGTACTGGCGTTTTTTTGCCTAATCGCTGCGCTGCGAACGAAAGCAGCTAGCGATCAACTCGTAATGAGGGCCTTTGTTAGCAGTTGAGCAAAACCATGTGCACTGCAGGGGGGCAGATATAACATGTGCAGAGAGAGTTAGATTTGGGTGTGGTGTGTTCAATCTGCAATCTAAATTGCAGTGTAAAGATAAAGCAGCCAGTATTTACCCTGCACAGAAACAAAATAACCCACCCAAATCTAACTCTCTCTGCACATGTTATATCTGCCTCCCCTGCAGTGCACATGGTTTTGCCCAATTGCTAACAAAGGTGGTCATTCCGAGTTGATCGCTCGTTATTTTTTTTCCGCAACGGAGCGATTAGTCGCTAATGCGCATGCGCAATGTCCGCAGTGCGACTGCGCCAAGTAAATTTGCTATACAGTTAGGTATTTTACTCACGGCATTACGAGGCTTTTTCTTCGTTCTGGTGATCGTAATGTGATTGACAGGAAGTGGGTGTTTCTGGGCGGAAACTGGCCGTTTTATGGGAGTGTGTAAAAAAACGCTACCGTTTCTGGGGAAAACGCGGGAGTGGCTGGAGAAACGGAGGAGTGTCTGGGCGAACGCTGGGTGTGTTTGTGATGTCAAACCAGGAACGAAACTGACTGAACTGATCGCAAATGCCGAGTAAGTGTGGAGCTACTCAGAAACTGCTAAGAAGTGTCTATTCGCAATTCTGCTAATCTTTCGTTCGCAATTTTGATAAGCTAAGATTCACTCCCAGTAGGCGGCGGCTTAGCGTGTGCAAAGCTGCTAAAAGCAGCTTGCGAGCGAACAACTCGGAATGAGGGCCATTGTTTTTAGGCCTAAAAGTTGCACCGAGGTAGCTGTATGATTAAGCCAAGCGACACAAACAATTCCCACTGGAATTATACAGCAACATCACTGGAATTATACGGCAATATCACTGAAATTATATGTCAGTACCACTGGACATATACGGAAGTGTCAGACAGTATTTGTTACGCACACCAGTGCTAACAGGAGTATACCGGTGTATGAACAGAGAGGGAAGCGAAGCAAACAAACTCACAGACAGTATAACATAACATACAGAGGAGGTGATGGAATAACTAATAAACACAAAGTGAACGGAGAAGCCCAAAGGCTCAGGAATTGGGTGTCTCCCTAGTGTCAGGAATGCTCAGATGGAATAGAGCGGACAATGAAGCGATGTGTAGTGATTTAACATGTGGAGCACCTGAAATGATGTTGCTAAGAGCAACAGAAAAAACCCCAAAGGGTTACCAACGGGTGTGGGAATAAACTCCTTGGTCAGAGATAGAAATATAGACACAAGGAGAGTATCCACAATCCTAACCCCCACTTGCAGGGCACAGGTTCAGCTTACTGCCACTAAACTGACACCTGGACGCCCTGCACAGTGAGGGAGGATTAAGCAAGCAGGTCTGAGAGTACAGCCGCAAACCTGCTGGGTTCACAGAATAGCAAAAGAACCCCAGCAGGTCAAACAACTGACTCCAGTCTTACTGCTAGGTCCGGATTGGCAGAATGAAGTACCGAATCCCAAGGCCTATTCGCAGTAAGCAACAAGTAAATACAAAGTCACACAGTACTAGCTAACTCTCTGGAACTGACTAACAAACAAAGATTCAGCAGCATTTGCCTAGCCTGAGAGGATGGTTTATATAGCAGGTGCTGTCCACGCCCCACTCAGACCTCACAGACTGTGAGCACAAAACCAGCGCCGGATTCCCTGCCGTGCACAGAGCCTGTAACCACTACACAGTAAAAACCTGGACCGGAGTATCAGCTGCGCTCAGGTTACTTCGCTAACACTTGCCTCCCGGTTGCCATGGCGACGTGGCAGCACAGAGCAGGAGATCCTAACAGTATGGCACTTTAAAAAAATAGTCCCCAAACAGCACATGATGCAAAGAAGAAAAAGATGTGCAAGATGGAATTGTCCTTGGGCCCTCCCACCCACCTTTATGTTGTATAAACAGGACATGCACACTTTAACAAACCCATCATTTCAGCGACAGGGTCTGCCACACGACTGTGGCTGAAATGACTGGTTAGTTTGGGACCCCACCAAAAAAAAAAGCAATCAATCTCTCCTTGCACAAACTGGCTCTACAGAGGCAAGATGTCCACCTCATCCTCATCCTCCGATTCCTCACACCTTTCACTGTGTACATCCCCCTCCTCACAGAGTATTAATTCGTCCCCACTGGAATCCACCATCACAGGTCCCTGTGTACTTTCTGGAGACAATTGCTGGTCAAGGTCTTCCTGGAGGAATTTATTATTTATTTTGATGAACATCATCTTCTCCACATTTTCTGGAAGTAACCTCCTACGCCGATCGCTGACAAGGTTACCGGCTGCACTAAACACTCTTTCGGAGTACACACTGGAGGGGGGGGGGGGGCAACTTAGGTAAATAAGCCAGTTTGTGCAAGGGCATCCAAATTGCCTCTTTTTCCTGCCAGTATACATACGGACTGTCTGACGTGCCTACTTGGATGCTGTCACTCATATAATCCACCACCATTCTTTCAAAGGTGACAGAATCATATGCAGTGACAGTAGACATGTCAGTAATCATTGGCAGGTCCTTCAGTCCGGACCAAATGTCAGCTTTCGCTTCTGACTGCCCTGCATCACCACCAGCGGGTGGGCTAGGAAATCTTATCCTTTTCCTTGCAGCCCCAGTGGTGGGAGAAATTGAAGGAAGAGCTGTTGACGGGTTCCGTTCCGTTTGAGTTGACAATTTACTCACCAGCAGGTCTTTGCACCTCTGCACACTTGTGTCTGCCGGAAAGAGAGATACAACGTAGGCTTTAAACCCAGGATCGAGCACGGTGGCCAAAATGTAGTGCTCTGATTTCAACAGGTTGACCACCCTTGAGTACTGGCAAAGCGAATGAAGGGCTCCATCCACAAGTCCCACATACTTAGCGGAATCGCTCCGTCTTAGCTCCTCCTTTAATTTCTCCAGCTGCTTCTGCAAAAGCCTGATGAGGGGAATGACCTGACTCAAGCTGGCAGTCTGAACTGACTTCACGTGTGGCAAGTTCAAAGGGTTAGAGAACCTTGCACAAGACGGAAATCATTCTCCACTGCGCTTGAGTCAGGTGCATTCCCCCTCCTTTGCCTATATCGTAGGTGGATGTATAGGCTTTAATGGCCTTTTGCTGCTCCTCCATCCTCTGAAGCATATAGAGTGTTGAATTTCCACCTCGTTACCACCTCTTGTTTCAGTTGATGGCAGGGCAGGTTCAGGAGTGTTTGCTGGTGCTCCAATCTTCGGCATGCAGTGGCAGAATGTCGAAAGTGGCCCCTGTCATTTTTCAAAAAATTCTGCACCACCAAATTAATTGTATGTGCAAAACATGGGACATGCTGGAATTTGCCCAGTTGTAATGCACGCACAATATTGGTGTCGTTGTCCGATATCACAAATCCCCAGGAGAGTCTAAGTGGGGTAAGCCAATGCGCGATGATGTCCCTCAGTTTCCATAAGAGGTTGTCAGTGGTGTGCCTCTTACGGAAAGCGGTGATACAAAGTGTAGCCTGCCTAGGAATGAGTTGGCGTTTGCGAGATGCTGCTACTGGTGACGCTGCTGCTGTTGTTGCTGCTGGAGGCAATACATCTACCCAGTGGGCTGTCACAATCATATAGTCCTTAGTCTGCCCTGTTCCACTTGTCCACATGTCCGTGGTTATGTGGACACTGGATACAACCGCATTTTTTAGGACACTGGCGACACTTTTTCTGACTTCTCTGTACATTCTCGGTATCGCCTGCCTAGTGAAGTGGAACCTAGATGGGATTTGGTACACAATACTTCCACCAATTGTCTAAATCCCACTGCACTAATGGCGGATAGCGGACACACGTCTAACACCAACATAGTTGTCAAGGCCTCAGTTATCCGCTTTGCAGCAGGATGACTGCTGTGATATTTCATCTTCCTCACAAAGGACTGTTGGACAGTCAATTGCTTAGTTGAAGTAGTACAAGTGGTCTTCCGACTTCCCCTCTGGGATGACCATCGACTCCCAGCAGCAACAACGGTAGTGGCGGCAGCAACAGCAGCAGCAGCAGGCGTACAACTCAAGGATTCTCCCGAAGAATCCCGGTTAGGAGAGGACTCTTCAGTCTTGCCAGGAACATGGCCTGCAGGACTACTGACGTTCATGGCTGAGGAGGAAGTTGTTGTTGAGGGAGTTGGTGGTGTGACTTGCAGGAGCTTGGGTACAGGAGGAAGAAGAGATTTAAGTGTCAGTGGACTGCTTACGCTCTTACCCAAAGTTTCACAACTTGTCAGACACTGACTATTGATGAATGTGCTAGAGGTGACGTATAAGGGAAGATGTTCCTAGGTGGTTAACATCCTTACCCCTACTTATTACAGCTTGACAGAGGCAACACACGGCTTGACACCTATTGTCCAGATTTGTGGAGAAATAATTCCACACCGAAGAGGTGGCTTTTTTGGTATTTTGCCCAGGCATCACAATGGGCTTCTTCATCCCACAGACAACAGGTGTCTCCCCCAGTGCCTCATTTAAATAAACCACATCACCATCAGAATCCTCATCGTCAACTTCCTCCTCAGCGCCAGCAACACCCATATCCTCATCCTGGTGTACTTCAACAGTGACATCTTTAATTTGAATATCAGAAACTGGACTGTGGGTGCTCCTTCCAGCACTTGCAGGGGGCGTGCAAATGATGGAAGGAGCCACCTCTTCCCGTCCAGTGTTGGGAAGGCTTTTTACTTAAGTTTGGCTTTTTGGATTTTACATGTCCTCTACTATCACATTGGGCATCGGCCTTGGCAGACGACGTTGATGGCATTTCATTGTCTATGTCATGGCTAGTGGCAGCAGCTTCAGCACTAGGAGGAAGTGTTTCTTTCCCTATTTTATCCTCCAAATTTTTGTTCTCCATTATTTTTCTGGAATTATATAACACAATATGCGGCACAGGAGCACGGGACATATGGCAGCAGAGGACACCACCACTGTGTCTTGTCACTGGACTGACTGATGCACAGGACACTAGCACTGGTCTGATGCAGAACAACGCAGCTAATTATACAGCAGCACTGGGCATATGGCAGTAGAGGACACCACCACCACTGTGACTGGACTGATGCAGCACAAATTACACCACCCTGAACTGATGCAGCACAACACAGCACCCTATACAGCAGCACTGGACATATGGCAGCAGAGGACACAACACTGTGACTGAACAGATTCAGCACAAGACACGGACACTGAGGACACTGAGAGAACGGAGACACGTCCTCTCTATACACTCTCCAATGCCGGAGTGAAAATGGCGGCGACGCGTGGCTCCTTATATGGAATCCAAATCCCGCGAGAATCCTACAGCGGGATGATGACGTTTTGCCTCGTTCTGGTTTCCGACGAGTCAGGCGGGAAAACCTGAGCCTGACTCTGATCCGGACTCGGGTAGGGAGGTTCGGTATGGTTCGGTTCTCTGAGTACCGAACCCGCTCATCTCTAATTTAAAGCAGCGTACATCCAGTGTATCATTATCAACTGCACCAGATACATATGTTTCACAACAGAACATTCACATTACAAACGTAACAGATTATTTTACACCCTCCTGGCGCTAAATGTGTTGAACACTGTAATGGCTTCACTTCGCATTATGCCACACATCAGTCCCAGGGGATTTCGGGATTGGCCAGCAATTTTGTTTTTTATATGCCGGGCAGCGTTGAGCGTCCTCAGGATGCTTAGACGCTGCCCGGCTCCCCCTGCTCACCTCCCTCTGGTTCCTGCTGGGCGCACTGCGAGGTGTATCCTGAAGTCAGAGGTCACGCTGTGCAACCAGCCGCCCGCCTAACTGCTGGACCTCACTGCCACCCTACACTTCCCGGCCACCGAATCTCACAGAAAGTGTCCCACCCCACCCTCCCGTCCAGATTGCAGTAAGTTATCTTGATTGGTCAGGGCAGGGTGGTGGGACACATTGAAAAGCAGCCAATCCCGGCCAATCTTGATTCCCGGGATTGAAAAAATGGCCCGGGATTGCCACCCTACTTGTGAGCAATAATATCCCATTAGTATTTAAACTTTAAACTGTAATATATGATATACATTAAGCCAGGTCATAGAGCAGTGTTACTGTGTAGGAGGCTCGAAGAACCATTTTTTCCAAACAGTTGGCCTGTCTTTCTGGAAAGTCAGCATTTTGATTGGTCTACTGCAGTGGATCCCAAACTTTTTTTAATCATGGCGTCCTAGAGAATATTTTTCACCGGGCCCTTTAGCCAAAAGTTTCTTATTGAGAAATTTAGAAGTAAATATTAATTTAAGCACCGAGTGTTTTTCTCGCTCAAAATGTGCATTTTATTCGCATAAATAAAACTGGAAGTGACAAAACTTCTCTGCTAGATTAAACTGATCAATGTGATGTGCAACATTTGTACATCTGTGCGTGACTGAATCTGTGCACGAAGTGCTGTGATCCAGCGGTATCAGGTTTATAAACTTGTGTTTAAAATGAACTCCTGTGCGGTTAATGTCGCAGCTCAGAGTCCGTAGTGCACTGAGCTACAGACCAGAGTGTGCTAGAAGCACCAGAGCAGAGAGCGACACCCCAGGCCGGAAAGAAGTACTGCGCGGGATGTGACAGGCGCTGAGTGCTAGAAGTAACACTAATAGTGATGATGATGCTGTCTCTCTAACTAATGTTAATCGGTGCACCGACGGGTGGTTTAGTATTAGGAGAAAGCTCCACTTGTAGATATAGATAGTTTCACATTGACAAAAATATATGTAAAATTAATCTGTATAGTATGGTTTAAAGAGCTGTATACTGAATGTAATTCAGGAGGCCATACAAAGTCTAATGAGATTAAGATATTCTGTGTGGATGTACTAAATGTAAAAAATTATTTTCTCTGACGTCCTAGTGGATGCTGGGTACTCCGTAAGGACCATGGGGAATAGACGGGCTCCGCAGGAGACTGGGCACTCTTAAAAGAAAGATTAGGTACTATATCTGGTGTGCACTGGCTCCTCCCTCTATGCCCCTCCTCCAGACCTCAGTTAGAATCTGTGCCCGGCCAGAGCTGGATGCACCCTAGGGGCTCTCCTGAGCTTCCTAGAAAAGAAAGTATTTGTTAGGTTTTTTATTTTCAGTGAGATCTGCTGGCAACAGACTCACTGCTACGTGGGACTGAGGGGAGAGAAGTGAACCTACCTGCTTGCAGCTAGCTTGGGCTTCTAAGGCTACTGGACACCATTAGCTCCAGAGGGATCGAACACAGGCCCAGTCCTCGGTCGTCCGGTCCCGGAGCCGCGCCGCCGTCCCCCTTGCAGAGCCAGAAGAACCGAAGAGAATTTGAAAATCGGCTGCTGAAGACTCCAGTCTTCATTAAGGTAGCACACAGCACTGCAGCTGTGCGCCATTGCTCCCTTAGCACACCACACACTCCGGTCACTGATGGGTGCAGGGCGCTGGGGGGGGGGGGGCGCCCTTGGCAGCAATTAGATTACCTTTTGGCAATAAAAACACACATAATACAGTCTAGTACTGTATATGTGTAAAAAACCCCGCCATTAAAGTACATAAAAGGACAGAAGCCCGCCGCTGAGGGGGCCGGGCCTTCTTCCTCAGCACACTGGCGCCATTTTCTCTTCACAGCTCAGCTGGAAGGAAGCTCCCCAGGCTCTCCCCTGCAGTATCCTGGTACACAAAGGGTAAAAAAGAGAGGGGGGGCACATAAATTTAGACGCAAAACTGTGTATATAAGCTGCTATAGGGGAAAAATCACTCAGTATAGTGTACATCCCTGTATTATATAGCGTTGTGGTGTGTGCTGGCATACTCTCTCTCTGTCTCTCCAAAGGGCCTGGTGGGGGAACTGTCTTCAAATAGAGCATCCCCATACCCTCCAACTGTACCATTTTAATAGGTACAGTACCTTTTTTTTAAGGTCTGTACCGAATTTTGGCTCTCCAAACTTCCATTGAAAGTATAGGAAAAGGGGCGTGGCCACGCCCACTTTACCCGTGACCACGCCCCTTTTTCTAATTTGTACCGATTTTTATGTGCAAAATGTTGGAGGGTATGCATCCCCTGTGTGTGTGGTGTGTCGGTACGCGTGTGTCGACATGTCTGAGGTAAAAGGCTCCTCTAAGGAGGTGATAGAGCGGATATGTGTGTGGGAGGGTGTCTCCGTCGACAACGCCGACACCTGTTTGGATATGTGTAAGTGCTGAGGTAAAATTATTGCACAAAAGGTTAGGGAACAGAAAGGATATCTACCCTGGTCTGTCCCTATGTCACAGAGTCCTTCAGAGTCTCTCTATGCTCACTATCCAAAATAACAAACGACACGGAGTTTAACTCCACTGTCGACTACGATAATGCAAAGTTACAGCCAAGAGGGCTAAAAGATATTCAATATATGATTATTGGAATAAAAGATGATTTGCATATCACAGATGACTCATCTGTCCCTGACACGAAAGTACACATGTTAAGGGGAAGAATGCTGAGGTAAATTTCCCTCCTCTCATGAGGAAAAAGAGCGGGAATCTCCAGACAAGAGACGGCAGCTTCCCACAAGAGAATTCTCAGGCTGTATCCTTTCCCTACTAGGGCCAGGATGTGTTGAGAATCTTCCCCTTGGGTGTCCTGTTTGCACTAGCTATTCTCAGGGATCCTGCAGATAGTGTGCACATTCTAGTATACTACCCAGACCGGCGATTGTGTCGGCATGGGTTTATAGCGCTGTGGCAGCGTGGACAGGTACCTTATCAGCAGAGATTGAGACCCTAGTATGCATATAAATAATTTAAGATGCTGTCTTAAGTGATAGATATATAATTATAAAGCATGCCCAAAGGGACATGAGTATACTGGGTCCTAGAGTCAAAAGCTATGTCGATTTCTGCTTGACGTGTCCTGTAGAATATACATTGGACAGATGATGCCGACTTAAGAGGCATATGGAAGGCTGAGGATTGTGTGGAGAAAGGTTCTCGGGCCTGGTCTCCACAGCTATAGTTGGTAATTCTGCTAGTTTGCCCTATATTCCTGCACAGCCTAGGAAAGCACGACATTATTAAATGCAGCTTTTCGAATAAAGAAACAAGAAAGTCTGAGGCGCGTCCTTTCTTGTCAGAGCCGGGGGCAGAGGAAAGAAGCTGTACAACACAGCTAGTAACCAGGAACAGAAGTCCTCCCCGGCCTCTACAAAAATCCACCGCATGTCGCTGGGGCTCCACAGGCGGAGCTAGGCCCGGTGGGGACACGCCTTTGTAAGTTCAGCCACAAGTGGGTTCACTCCCTGTTAGATCCCTGGGCAATAGAAATTGTATCGCAGGGATACAGGCTGGACTGTGAGAAGATGCCCCCTCACCGAGGACCCGGCGGGCTTTCCCCCGAGAGGGAGCCAGTGTTAACTGCAATTCGTAAATTGTATCTTCAACAGGTGGTGGTCAAGGGTCCCCTCCTTCAACAAGAGGGTGTTATTATTCGACCATGTTATAATCCCGAAACCAGACGGTTCGGTTAGACCCATATTGAATTAAAATCCCTGAACATATACCTGAAAAGGTTCAAGTTCAAGATGGAATCGCTAAGAGCGGTCATTGCAAGCCTGAAAAGGGGGAGACTTTATCGTGAATCGGGACATAAGGGATGCATACCTTCATGTCCCCATTTATCCACCTCATCAGGCGTACCTCAGAATTGCGGTACGGGATTGTCATTACCAATTTCACCAAGGTAATGGCGGATATGATGGTGCTCCTGCGGAAGCAAGGTGTCACTATTATCACATACTTGGATGATCTCCTCATAAAAGCGAGATCAAGAGAGCAGTTGCTGGACAGCGTATCACCTTCTCTGGAAGTGAAACGGCAACACGACTGGATTCTATATATTCCGAAGTCGCAGTTGGTTCCTACAGCTCATCTGCCTCGCCTAGGCATGATCCTAGACACAGACCAGAAAAGGGTTTATCTCCCGATAGAGAGAGCTCAGGAGCTCATGACACTGGTCAGGAATCTATTGAAAACCAAAACAGGTGTCAGTGCATCACTGCACTCGAGTCCTGGGAAGGATGGTGGCATCATACGAGGCCATCCCCTTCGGCTGGTTCCATGCAAGGACAATGGAACTTACTGGACAAGTGGTCCGGATCACATCTTCAGATGCATCGGTTAATCACCCTATCCCCCAGGGCCAGGTGTCTCTCCTGTGGTGGCTGCGGAGTGCTCACCTTCTCGAGGGCCGCAGATTCGGCATTCAGGACTGGGTCCTGGTGACCACGGATGCAAGCCTCCGAGGGTGGGGGGCAGTTACACAGGGAAGAAATTTCCAAGGTTTGTGGTCAAGCCAACAGACTTGCCTTCACATCAATATCCTGGAACTAAGGGCCATATACAACGCCCTAAGTCAAGCGGACTTCCTGCTTCGCGACCAACCGGTTCTGATCCAGTCAGACCGCAGGGGCTCATGTAAACCGCCAAGGCGGCACAAAGAGCAGGCTGGCGAGGGTAGAAGCCACCAGAATTCTTCGCTGGGCGGAGAATCAAGTAAGCGCACTGTCAGCAGTGTTCATTCCGGGAGTGGACAACTGGGAAGCAGACTTCCTCAGCAGGCACGACCTCCACCCGGGAAAGTGGTGACTTCATCAGGAAGTCTTCACGCAGTTTTGCAAATTGATGGGAACTGCCTCAGGTGGACTAGATGGCGTCCCACCTCAATAAAAAGATAAAAAAAGGTTTTACGCTGGGTCAAGGGACTCTCAGGCGATAGCTGTGGTTGCACTAGTAACACCGTGGGTGTTCCAGTCGGTCTATGTATTCCCTCCTCTTCCTCTCAGACCCAAGGGCTGAGAATTGTAATAAAAGGAGGAGTGTGAACAATATTCTTTGCTCCGGATTGGCCAAGAAGGACTCGGTACCCGTAACTGCAAGAAATGCTCTCAGAGGACCCATGGCCTCTGCCTCTCAGACAGGACATGTTGCAACAGGGGCCCTGTCTGTTCCAAGACTTACCGCGGCAGCGTTGGACGGCATGGCGGTTGAACGCCGGATCCTAGCGGAAAAGGGCATTCCGGATGCAGTTATTCCTACGCTGATAAAGGCTAGGAAAGACGTGACAGCAAGACTTTTTCACTGTATATGGCGAAAATAGGTTGCTTGGTGTGTGGCCGGGATGGCCCTACAGAGGAATTCCAGCGGGGTCGATTCCTGCATTTCCTACAGTGAGGAGTGACTATGGGCCTAAAATTAGGATCCATAAAGGCCAAGATTTCGGCCCTATCCCTTTTTCTCTCAAAAAGAACTGGCTTCACTGCCTGAAGTTCGGACGTTGTTACAGGGGTGCTGCATATTCAGCCCCGTTTTGTGTCTCCAGTGGCACCTTGGGATCTTAACGTTGTGTTGGATTCCTAAAATCCCACTTGTTTGAGCCACTTAAGACCGTGGAGCTAAAATATCTCACGTGGAAAGTGGTCATGCTTTTGGCCTTAGCTTGGACTAGGCGTGTGTCAGAATTGGCGGCTTTGTCATGTAAAAGCCCATATCTGATCTTCCATATGGAAAGGGCAGAATTGAGGACTCGTCCCCAATTTCTCCCTAAGGTGGTATCATCGTTTCATTTGAACCAACCTATTGTGGTGCCTGCGGCTACTAGGGACTTGGAGGATTCCAAGTTGCTGGACGTAGTCCGGGCCCTGAAAATATCCTGCATGCACCCAACAAGCTGGGTGCTCCTGCTTCAAAGCAGACTATTGCTCGCTGGATCTGTTGCACGATTCAACTTGCACATTCTGCGGCTGGACTGCCGCATCCTAAATCAGTCAAAGCCCATTCCACAAGGAAAGTGGGCTCTTCTTGGGCGGCTGCCCGAGGGGTCTCGGCTTTACAACTTTGCCGAGCTGCTACCTGGTCGGGATCAAACACGTTTGCAAAATTCTACAAGTTTGATACCCTGGCTGAGGAGGACCTTGAGTTTGCTCATTCGGTGCTGCGGAGTCATCCGCACTCTCCCGCCCGTTTGGGAGCTTTGGTATAATCCCCATGGTCCTTACGGAGTACCCAGCATCCACTAGGACGTCAGAGAAAATAAGAATTTACTCACTTGTAATTCTATTTCTCGTAGTCCGTAGTGGATGCTGGGAGCCCGTCCCAAGTGCGGACTTTCTGCAATACGTGTATATAGTTTTTGCTTAACTAAAGGGTTATTGTTATGAGCCATCTATTACATGAGGCTCAGTTGTTATTCATACTGTTAACTGGGTATAGTTATCACAAGTTGTACGGTGTGATTGGTGTGGCTGGTATGAGTCTTACCCTGGATTCCAAATCCTTTCCTAGTAATGTCAGCTCTTCCGGGCACAGTTTCCTTAACTGAGGTCTGGAGGAGGGGCATAGAGGGAGGAGCCAGTGCACACCAGATATAGGGGGTAATTCCAAGTTGATCGCAGCAGGAATTCTGTTAGCAATTGGGCAAATCCATGTGCACTGCAGGGGAGGCAGATATAACATGTGCAGAGAGAGTTAGATTTGGGTGTGGTGTGTTCAATCTGCAATCTAATTTGCAGTGTAAAAATAAAGCAGCCAGTATTTACCCTGCACAGAAATAAAATAACCCACCCAAATCTAACTTTCTCTGCAAATGTTATATCTGCCTCCCCTGCAGTGCACATGGTTTTGCCCAACTGCTAAAAAATTTCCTGCTGCGATCAACTTGGAATTACCCCCATAGTACCTAATCTTTCTTTTAAGAGTGCCCAGTCTCCTGCGGAGCCCGTCTATTCCCCATGGTCCTTACGGAGTACCCAGCATCCACTACGGACTACGAGAAATAGAATTACCGGTGAGTAAATTCTAGAGATGAGCGGGTTCGGTTTCTCTGAATCCGAACCCGCCAGAACTTCATGTTTTTTTTCACGGGTCCGAGCGACTCGGATCTTCCCGCCTTGCTCGGTTAACCCGAGCGCGCCCGAACGTCATCATGACGCTGTCGGATTCTCGCGAGGCTCGGATTCTATCGCGAGACTCGGATTCTATATAAGGAGCCGCGCGTCGCCGCCATTTTCACACGTGCATTGAGATTGATAGGGAGAGGACGTGGCTGGCGTCCTCTCCGTTTAGAATTAGAATAGATTAGAGAGACACTTGATTTACTAATTTTGGGGAGCATTAGGAGTACTCAGTAGTGTACAGTGCAGAGTTTTGCTGATAGTGACCAGTGACCACCAGTTTTATTTATAATCCGTTCTCTGCCTGAAAAAAGCGATACACAGCACACAGTGACTCAGTCACATACCATATCTGTGTGCACTGCTCAGGCTCAGGCCAGTGTGCTGCATCATCTATTATCTATATATAAATAATATTATATATATCTGTCTGACTGCTCAGCTCACACAGCTTATAATTGTGGGGGAGACTGGGGAGCACTACTGCAGTGCCAGTTATAGGTTATAGCAGGAGCCAGGAGTACATAATATATTATATAGTGAGTGACCACCAGACACACAGTGCAGTTTATTTAATATATCCGTTCTCTGCCTGAAAAAAGCGATACACACAGTGACTCAGTCAGTCACATACCATATCTGTGTGCACTGCTCAGGCTCAGGCCAGTGTGCTGCATCATCTATATATATTATATATCTGTCTGACTGCTCAGCTCACACAGCTTATAATTGTGGGGGAGACTGGGGAGCACTACTGCAGTGCCAGTTATAGGTTATAGCAGGAGCCAGGAGTACATAATATTATATTAAAATTAAACAGTGCACACTTTTGCTGCAGGAGTGCCACTGCCAGTGTGACTAGTGACCAGTGACCTGACCACCAGTATATATAATATTAGTAGTATACTATCTCTTTATCAACCAGTCTATATTAGCAGCAGACACAGTACAGTGCGGTAGTTCACGGCTGTGGCTACCTCTGTGTCGGCACTCGGCAGCCCGTCCATAATTGTATATACCACCTAACCGTGGTTTTTTTTTCTTTCTTTATACATACATACTAGTTACGAGTATACTATCTCTTTATCAACCAGTCTATATATTAGCAGCAGACACAGTACAGTGCGGTAGTTCACGGCTGTGGCTACCTCTGTGTCGGCACTCGGCAGCCCGTCCATAATTGTATATACCACCTAACCGTGGTTTTTTTTTCTTTCTTTATACATACATACTAGTTACGAGTATACTATCTCTTTATCAACCAGTCTATATATTAGCAGCAGACACAGTACAGTGCGGTAGTTCACGGCTGTGGCTACCTCTGTGTCGGCACTCGGCAGCCCGTCCATAATTGTATATACCACCTAACCGTGGTTTTTTTTTCTTTCTTTATACATACATACTAGTTACGAGTATACTATCTCTTTATCAACCAGTCTATATTAGCAGCAGACACAGTACAGTGCGGTAGTTCACGGCTGTGGCTACCTCTGTGTCGGCACTCGGCAGCCCGTCCATAATTGTATATACCACCTAACCGTGGTTTTTTTTTCTTTCTTTATACATACATACTAGTTACGAGTATACTATCTCTTTATCAACCAGTCTATATATTAGCAGCAGACACAGTACAGTGCGGTAGTTCACGGCTGTGGCTACCTCTGTGTCGGCACTCGGCAGCCCGTCCATAATTGTATATACCACCTAACCGTGGTTTTTTTTTCTTTCTTTATACATACATACTAGTTACGAGTATACTATCTCTTTATCAACCAGTCTATATATTAGCAGCAGACACAGTACAGTGCGGTAGTTCACGGCTGTGGCTACCTCTGTGTCGGCACTCGGCAGCCCGTCCATAATTGTATATACCACCTAACCGTGGTTTTTTTTTCTTTCTTTATACATACATACTAGTTACGAGTATACTATCTCTTTATCAACCAGTCTATATATTAGCAGCAGACACAGTACAGTGCGGTAGTTCACGGCTGTGGCTACCTCTGTGTCGGCACTCGGCAGCCCGTCCATAATTGTATATACCACCTAACCGTGGTTTTTTTTTCTTTCTTTATACATACATACTAGTTACGAGTATACTATCTCTTTATCAACCAGTCTATATATTAGCAGCAGACACAGTACAGTGCGGTAGTTCACGGCTGTGGCTACCTCTGTGTCGGCACTCGGCAGCCCGTCCATAATTGTATATACCACCTAACCGTGGTTTTTTTTTCTTTCTTTATACATACATACTAGTTACGAGTATACTATCTCTTTATCAACCAGTCTATATATTAGCAGCAGACACAGTACAGTGCGGTAGTTCACGGCTGTGGCTACCTCTGTGTCGGCACTCGGCAGCCCGTCCATAATTGTATATACCACCTAACCGTGGTTTTTTTTTCTTTCTTTATACATACATACTAGTTACGAGTATACTATCTCTTTATCAACCAGTCTATATATTAGCAGCAGACACAGTACAGTGCGGTAGTTCACGGCTGTGGCTACCTCTGTGTCGGCACTCGGCAGCCCGTCCATAATTGTATACTAGTATCCAATCCATCCATCTCCATTGTTTACCTGAGGTGCCTTTTAGTTGTGCCTATTAAAATATGGAGAACAAAAATGTTGAGGTTCCAAAATTAGGGAAAGATCAAGATCCACTTCCACCTCGTGCTGAAGCTGCTGCCACTAGTCATGGCCGAGACGATGAAATGCCAGCAACGTCGTCTGCCAAGGCCGATGCCCAATGTCATAGTACAGAGCATGTCAAATCCAAAACACCAAATATCAGTAAAAAAAGGACTCCAAAACCTAAAATAAAATTGTCGGAGGAGAAGCGTAAACTTGCCAATATGCCATTTACCACACGGAGTGGCAAGGAACGGCTGAGGCCCTGGCCTATGTTCATGGCTAGTGGTTCAGCTTCACATGAGGATGGAAGCACTCAGCCTCTCGCTAGAAAAATGAAAAGACTCAAGCTGGCAAAAGCAGCACAGCAAAGAACTGTGCATTCTTCGAAATCCCAAATCCACAAGGAGAGTCCAATTGTGTCGGTTGCGATGCCTGACCTTCCCAACACTGGACGTGAAGAGCATGCGCCTTGCACCATTTGCACGCCCCCTGCAAGTGCTGGAAGGAGCACCCGCAGTCCAGTTCCTGATAGTCAGATTGAAGATGTCAGTGTTGAAGTACACCAGGATGAGGAGGATATGGGTGTTGCTGGCGCTGGGGAGGAAATTGACCAGGAGGATTCTGATGGTGAGGTGGTTTGTTTAAGTCAGGCACCCGGGGAGACACCTGTTGTCCGTGGGAGGAATATGGCCGTTGACATGCCAGGTGAAAATACCAAAAAAATCAGCTCTTCGGTGTGGAGGTATTTCACCAGAAATGCGGACAACAGGTGTCAAGCCGTGTGTTCCCTTTGTCAAGCTGTAATAAGTAGGGGTAAGGACGTTAACCACCTCGGAACATCCTCCCTTATACGTCACCTGCAGCGCATTCATAATAAGTCAGTGACAAGTTCAAAAACTTTGGGTGACAGCGGAAGCAGTCCACTGACCAGTAAATCCCTTCCTCTTGTAACCAAGCTCACGCAAACCACCCCACCAACTCCCTCAGTGTCAATTTCCTCCTTCCCCAGGAATGCCAATAGTCCTGCAGGCCATGTCACTGGCAATTCTGACGAGTCCTCTCCTGCCTGGGATTCCTCCGATGCATCCTTGCGTGTAACGCCTACTGCTGCTGGCGCTGCTGTTGTTGCCGCTGGGAGTCGATGGTCATCCCAGAGGGGAAGTCGTAAGCCCACTTGTACTACTTCCAGTAAGCAATTGACTGTTCAACAGTCCTTTGCGAGGAAGATGAAATATCACAGCAGTCATCCTACTGCAAAGCGGATAACTGAGTCCTTGACAACTATGTTGGTGTTAGACGTGCGTCCGGTATCCGCCGTTAGTTCACAGGGAACTAGACAATTTATTGAGGCAGTGTGCCCCCGTTACCAAATACCATCTAGGTTCCACTTCTCTAGGCAGGCGATACCGAGAATGTACACGGACGTCAGAAAAAGACTCACCAGTGTCCTAAAAAATGCAGTTGTACCCAATGTCCACTTAACCACGGACATGTGGACAAGTGGAGCAGGGCAGGGTCAGGACTATATGACTGTGACAGCCCACTGGGTAGATGTATGGACTCCCGCCGCAAGAACAGCAGCGGCGGCACCAGTAGCAGCATCTCGCAAACGCCAACTCTTTCCTAGGCAGGCTACGCTTTGTATCACCGCTTTCCAGAATACGCACACAGCTGAAAACCTCTTACGGCAACTGAGGAAGATCATCGCGGAATGGCTTACCCCAATTGGACTCTCCTGTGGATTTGTGGCATCGGACAACGCCAGCAATATTGTGTGTGCATTAAATATGGGCAAATTCCAGCACGTCCCATGTTTTGCACATACCTTGAATTTGGTGGTGCAGAATTTTTTTAAAAACGACATGGGCGTGCAAGAGATGCTGTCGGTGGCCAGAAAAATTGCGGGACACTTTCGGCGTACAGGCACCACGTACAGAAGACTGGAGCACCACCAAAAACTACTGAACCTGCCCTGCCATCATCTGAAGCAAGAAGTGGTAACGAGGTGGAATTCAACCCTCTATATGCTTCAGAGGTTGGAGGAGCAGCAAAAGGCCATTCAAGCCTATACAATTGAGCACGATATAGTAGGTGGAATGCACCTGTCTCAAGTGCAGTGGAGAATGATTTCAACGTTGTGCAAGGTTCTGATGCCCTTTGAACTTGCCACACGTGAAGTCAGTTCAGACACTGCCAGCCTGAGTCAGGTCATTCCCCTCATCAGGCTTTTGCAGAAGAAGCTGGAGGCATTGAAGAAGGAGCTAAAAGGGAGCGATTCCGCTAGGCATGTGGGACTTGTGGATGCAGCCATTAATTCGCTTAACAAGGATTCACGGGTGGTCAATCTGTTGAAATCAGAGCACTACATTTTGGCCACCGTGCTCGATCCTAGATTTAAAGCCTACCTTGGATCTCTCTTTCCGGCAGACACAGGTCTGCTGGGGTTGAAAGACCTGCTGGTGACAAAATTGTCAAGTCAAGCGGAACGCGACCTGTCAACATCTCCTCCTTCACATTCTCCCGCAACTGGGGGTGCGAGGAAAAGGCTCAGAATTCCGAGCCCACCCGCTGGCGGTGATGCAGGGCAGTCTGGAGCGACTGCTGATGCTGACATCTGGTCCGGACTGAAGGACCTGACAACGATTACGGACATGTCGTCTACTGTCACTGCATATGATTCTCTCAACATTGATAGAATGGTGGAGGATTATATGAGTGACCGCATCCAAGTAGGCACGTCACACAGTCCGTACTTATACTGGCAGGAAAAAGAGGCAATTTGGAGGCCCTTGCACAAACTGGCTTTATTCTACCTAAGTTGCCCTCCCACAAGTGTGTACTCCGAAAGAGTGTTTAGTGCCGCCGCTCACCTTGTCAGCAATCGGCGTACGAGGTTACATCCAGAAAATGTGGAGAAGATGATGTTCATTAAAATGAATTATAATCAATTCCTCCGCGGAGACATTGACCAGCAGCAATTGCCTCCACAAAGTACACAGGGAGCTGAGATGGTGGATTCCAGTGGGGACGAATTGATAATCTGTGAGGAGGGGGATGTACACGGTGATATATCGGAGGGTGAAGATGAGGTGGACATCTTGCCTCTGTAGAGCCAGTTTGTGCAAGGAGAGATTAATTGCTTCTTTTTTGGGGGGGGTCCAAACCAACCCGTCATATCAGTCACAGTCGTGTGGCAGACCCTGTCACTGAAATGATGGGTTGGTTAAAGTGTGCATGTCCTGTTTTGTTTATACAACATAAGGGTGGGTGGGAGGGCCCAAGGACAATTCCATCTTGCACCTCTTTTTTCTTTTCTTTTTCTTTGCATCATGTGCTGATTGGGGAGGGTTTTTTGGAAGGGACATCCTGCGTGACACTGCAGTGCCACTCCTAGATGGGCCCGGTGTTTGTGTCGGCCACTAGGGTCGCTAATCTTACTCACACAGTCAGCTACCTCATTGCGCCTCTTTTTTTCTTTGCGTCATGTGCTGTTTGGGGAGGGTTTTTTGGAAGGGACATCCTGCGTGACACTGCAGTGCCACTCCTAGATGGGCCCGGTGTTTGTGTCGGCCACTAGGGTCGCTAATCTTACTCACACAGCTACCTCATTGCGCCTCTTTTTTTCTTTGCGTCATGTGCTGTTTGGGGAGGGTTTTTTGGAAGGGACATCCTGCGTGACACTGCAGTGCCACTCCTAGATGGGCCCGGTGTTTGTGTCGGCCACTAGGGTCGCTAATCTTACTCACACAGCTACCTCATTGCGCCTCTTTTTTTCTTTGCGTCATGTGCTGTTTGGGGAGGGTTTTTTGGAAGGGCCATCCTGCGTGACACTGCAGTGCCACTCCTAGATGGGCCCGGTGTTTGTGTCGGCCACTAGGGTCGCTAATCTTACTCACACAGCTACCTCATTGCGCCTCTTTTTTTCTTTGCGTCATGTGCTGTTTGGGGAGGGTTTTTTGGAAGGGACATCCTGCGTGACACTGCAGTGCCACTCCTAGATGGGCCCGGTGTTTGTGTCGGCCACTAGGGTCGCTTATCTTACTCACACAGCGACCTCGGTGCAAATTTTAGGACTAAAAATAATATTGTGAGGTGTGAGGTATTCAGAATAGACTGAAAATGAGTGTAAATTATGGTTTTTGAGGTTAATAATACTTTGGGATCAAAATGACCCCCAAATTCTATGATTTAAGCTGTTTTTTAGTGTTTTTTGAAAAAAACACCCGAATCCAAAACACACCCGAATCCGACAAAAAAAATTCGGTGAGGTTTTGCCAAAACGCGTTCGAACCCAAAACACGGCCGCGGAACCGAACCCAAAACCAAAACACAAAACCCGAAAAATTTCAGGCGCTCATCTCTAGTAAATTCTTATTATTTACTTCCCAAATAAGTTTGGTGTGATTTGAGGTTATTACAAATATACAGTTGTAGCCGCAGGAAATGTCCAATTTTCTTTTTGTCAATTACTTGTCACTTCTGTTCACAGTAGAAGAGAAGAAGAAGAAGAGTGCAGCCGGTCCTCCGCATAAGGAAGTTATACGCACAGTAAGTCCTCTCCGCACTTCCCGCTATCTGTTGTATCTCCTCGTCTGCTCTCTGTCCTCCTGTCTGTGTCCTTCATTCCCAGTCCACCTTCCCTCCTTCACTGACCACTATCTCTTGCTCTAGGTATCCGGAACTACACTGTCTCCCGATGACCCGGCTTACTTCACCTTGAATAACATCATGTACCGTAATTCATCCATCTCTATGGGCTCCTACATCATGGTAAGTTCAGTCATGGGGTCTCCTCAGATCTTCCAGATGCGTCATATGGGGGTCTATATGTACTAAGCGTTGGATGGAGATAAAGTGGAGAGAGATAAAGTACAGGCAATCAGCTCCTAACTGTCATGTCACAGGTTATGTTTGAAAAATGACAGTTAGGAGCTGATGGGTTGGTACTTTATCTCTCTCCACTTGATCTTAATCCAAAGCTTAGTACATAGACCCCAGTCTCCAGACTCACCACATTGTCTGAAGTGGCTACATAGACAAAATACTGAGGACAGCATATTCCATAGGTGCTGGCTTAGCACGTAGATTAAGTATAATGTATAGTAAATGGTCATCCCAAAGGAGGGGAGGGACATTTAATATGCTGTTACCCATAGCTGCCAATCAGAAATCAGTATTTAGCAGCTAGTGGAATTGACTGGTTGATCAAAGTTCTTGAAGAAGATGTAAGGGGCCAGAATATGAATAATCTTATTTTTTACCTGAAATATATATTTTCTTATCACCACTAATTAATTATGATGTTAATAAATGTATTTTCATCCAAATATATGAACCTCGAGTGGGTGGGACAGCGTTTGCGATAAGTGCCCGTGTCTCTTCAGACTCCTGATACTGTATATAAAAAAAAGATGTAATGAAAAAATAAAAAACAACTTATGAAATAATTCAGGGGGAGATATATCAAGCCTTGGAGAGAGATAAAGTGGGGGAGTTGCCCAAAGTAGCCAACCAGCGTCTAACTGTTATTTCATAGACTGCGTTAGATAAATGACAGAAGCTTACTGGTGGTTGGTTGCTTTGGGCAACTTCTCTACTTTATCGCTCTCCAAGGCTTGATACATCTCCCCAATAGTCTTATTTGCGCATGCACGGGTCAGAATACAGTAAGTGCATTCGCATTTACCTCACTCCTCATATCTCAGCATCCCGATGCCAATGTTTATGCAAAAGTGTGGCGTTTTTTGTAATGACATGCATCTGAGCCGTTGGGGTGACGGATGGTGCGATGGATGCTTGCGTCTTTCTACACAAGTGGCGGATCCACGGGCATTTAAGAGAGAAGAGGGCCTGCAAACAGATTCCATGCTGGCCCCCTCCTCTCTGGCAGCCCTTATGCCAGAGTCTACAGCTCATCCACAGGTCTCTGGAAAAATGGCGCCTGCACCTTGTTCCCGGGGACATCACTGGGCAAATGGACTCCAGAGGGCTAAGTATAATTATATAGGTGCAGGGTATGTGGGGCCCCCTGGACCCAAGGGCCCGTGTGCACCACACACCTTGCAGACATTATAGATACACCTATGGGCAGATCTGCATAGCCGCCAGTGGGCATCTCAGGCCAAATCCCGGTGGCTGCAATATTTACATATTTCCACACAGTATCTACGTACAGTGATGCAGCTGTGGCGGCTTTTACAATCGTCTCAAAAAAGAGGTCTGTTCTCCTTTTTTTACACCCTTATCTCCACAGGGTTTGCAAGTACATGCCCAGAAGGCCCACCTCAACATGGCACTAATTAGATCAATAAAACTCGGGATTTTTTTTTGGGGGGGGAGCTTGATACATTTAAAAAAATGTCAGCATTACTATAGGGTTCAATGGTTGCAGCGATGTTATGCAATCATTTCCCATTCTTTTATTATTGCAGGAGTATTAATTCAGTAGATATTTGAAATATCTCCTGCGCTAGATCTGTCATATGTGATGCAATAACAAAATTTCATGAAAAACGAAATTTGCACATAGTAACCGTAGTAATCTATGTTTCTGGTATTTTGCAGAACGCAAGTGATTACACGTCGAAGAACAACAACGATCCTTCGCCCACCCCGTCAAGCCCACCCAGAATAAAACATGCTACACAAGTGTAATAATCCCACTGAACTCACAGAACCATTCTGGCGGCCAAATGTCATGTGTCCATGAGGAACCGGGCTAAACTCCGAAGCTGTTGAGCAGCACAAGTGGCCTGACCTTCACATCTGGACAAAACGTGGACCTCATCATGGAGCTCAGGTCGTTCTACTGCCCAGCTCAGCTGTGTATCTCAGCTAAACCTGTTTGCAGTCACATCCTCAAAGGTTCCAGGTAGAATGGACAGATCGCAGATGAGTTTCACAAGGAGAACGATGTCTTTGTGAGATGGAGTCCACCATCAATGACCATGCGTGACACATCAGTCTTCTCCTCCCAGCTGGCTCTTTTGATGCTTCACAACACACAGGCTTTTGTACAGGACAGTACTGTACAACTGAATCCTCTTTTGCATGGGTGCAGTGAGCTGTACAAATACAGGCTCTTCCCATTTTTCCCTGACCGGTCTGACATCTCCTACAGATGTGTCAGGTGGGAATACAGATGAGCAATTTTTCCATTTTTTTTATAGAATTTCAATTATTTGGTTCACTTTGACAACTTTGAACCTTTTCCATTCCTTCCTTTATACCCCCCCTCCCCTTCCCCCCGGTATGGTTCATTACGGCCATATAACACACATTTCTTGACCGTTTGACAATAGGGAATGTGCAGGAACAGCGGACCCTACGAAACAGGAGTGTCAGACGGATTTTACTCTTATATTTTTGCCAGATGGAAACTTCTCACATATCCTCCTTTTCTTCACATTCACTTGGAAGCCCCCGGAACACCCAAACTCAGACACAGCGAAAGTGAACAGGTGCGCTGTAATCCGCATTATGGCCATGACACTAACTTGGCCCTGTACATGCCAGGATGTAGTGCTATCTTGTCACAAAGAAAACCGCTGTGATCCACTTTGCATAAATCGGGGCAAGCACTTTTTTATTAGGGGGATTTTAATTTTGCCTCTTACCATCATATTCATGTTCTATGTATAATGTACACATCCTGCATACACTGGGGCTGATGTGACGGAGTGTTACACCTAGGGATGGCCATCGGTGGGTTATTCATCGATGGTACCATCGGTGGATAACCTCGATGGTGGTGGGAAACCATCTGTAAGGGAACCATTGATGGTTTTGACCATCAATGGTCACCATTACTTTAGTATTGAGCTAGCCGCGGGCCAATCAGGGCCCTTGGGCGTGGCTTCGCTGGTGTCAGTGGGTGGAGCTATGCTTCATGTTCCTTACAACCTGGAGAAAAATAAAAATATTTGATAGCTCTTCATCATCGATGGTGGGAAACCATCTGGTTCTCCCCTATCAATGGTAAAAGTAGTTACCATCGGTCATAGACCATCGATGATTTAGAATCGTCGATGGCCATCCCTAGTTACACCTGCTACAGGGCAAACAGATGCAGGGGCAGATGTACTAAGCATCTGAGAGTGATGATGGGGAGAGAGATAAACTACCAACCAACCAGCTCCTAACTGTCATTTTTCAAACACAGCCTGTAATATGGGAGTTAGGAGCGGATTGGATGGTACTTTATCTCTCTCCACTAAATCACTCTCCAAGGCTTATTACATAGATCCGACACACTCTGATCATGACTTGTCGTAAACCAGGCACATATGCTGATAATATGGACGTGTACGGCTTTGTACAAGTCCTGACACCCTGTATTTCTCTAACGTCCTAAGTGGATGCTGGGGACTCCGTCAGGACCATGGGGAATAGCGGCTCCGCAGGAGACAGGGCACAAAAAGTAAAAGCTTTTGGACCTAGGTGGTGTGCACTGGCTCCTCCCCCTATGACCCTCCTCCAAGCCTCAGTTAGATCTTTGTGCCCGGCCGAGAAGGGTGCAATCTAGGTGGCTCTCCTGAGCTGCTTAGAAGTAAAAGTATACTTAGGTTTTTTTATTTTCAGTGAGTCCTGCTGGCAACAGGCTCACTGCAGCGTGGGACTAAGCGGAGAAGAAGCGAACTCACCTGCGTGCAGAGTGGATTGGGCTTCTTGGCTACTGGACATTAGCTCCAGAGGGACGATCACAGGCCCAGCCATGGATGGGTCCCGGAGCCGCGCCGCCGGCCCCCTTACAGATGCTGAAGCAAGAAGAGGTCCATAAATCGGCGGCAGAAGACTTTCCTGTCTTCATAAGGTAGCGCACAGCACTGCAGCTGTGCGCCATTGCTCTCAGCACACTTCACACTTCGGTCACTGAGGGTGCAGGGCGCTGGGGGGGGGCGCCCTGGGAAGCAATGAATTTACCTTATTTGGCAAAAAATACATCACATATAGCTCCTGGGCTATATGGATGTATTTATTTAACCCCTGCCAGTTTTCCAGAAAAAAGCGGGAGAAGAGCCCGCCGTGAAGGGGGCGGGGCCTATCTCCTCAGCACACAGCGCCATTTTCCCCACACAGCTCCGCTGGTAGGAAGGCTCCCAGAATCTCCCCTGCATCCTGCACTACAGAAACAGGGTAAAAAAGAGAGGGGGGCACTTATTTGGCAAAATAACAGATATAAGCAGCTATAAGGGATAGACACTTATTGTAAGGTTGTCCCTATACATATATAGCGCTCTGGTGTGTGCTGGCAAACTCTCCCTCTGTCTCCCCAAAGGGCTAAGTGGGGTCCTGTCCTCTATCAGAGCATTCCCTGTGTGTGTGCTGGGTGTCGGTACGTGTGTGTCGACATGTATGAGGAGGAAAATGATGTGGAGGCGGAGCAATTGCCTATAATGGTGATGTCACCCCCTAGGGAGTCGACACCTGAATGGATGGCCGTAATTAAGGAATTACGTGACAGTGTCGGCACGTTACAGAAAACTGTTGATGACATGAGACAGCCGGCAGCTCAGTTAGTGCCTGTCCAGGCGTCTCAAACACCGTCAGGGGCTATAAAACGCCCGTTACCTCAGTGGGTCGACACGGACCCAGACACAGACACTGACTCCAGTGTCGACGGTGAAGAAACAAACGTATTTTCCAGTAGGGCCACACGTTACATGATCACGGCAATGAAGGAGGTTTTGCACATCTCTGATACTGCAAGTACCACGAAAAGGGGTATTATGTGGGGTGTGAAAAAACTACCCGTAGTTTTTCCTGAATCAGATGAATTGAATGAAGTGTGTGATGAAGCGTGGGTTACCCCCGACAAAAAACTGCTAATTTCTAAAAAATTATTGGCACTATATCCCTTCCCACCAGAGGTTAGGGCTCGTTGGGAAACAACCCCTAGGGTAGATAAGGCGCTCACACGCTTATCAAAACAAGTGGCGTTACCGTCTCCAGAAACGGCCGCCCTTAAGGAGCCAGCAGATAGGAGGCTGGAAAATATCCTTAAAAGTATATACACACATACTGGTGTTATACTGCGACCAGCAATCGCCTCAGCCTGGATGTGCAGTGCTGGGGTGGCGTGGTCGGACTCCCTGACTGAGAATATTGATACCCTGGATAGGGACAGTATTTTATTGACTATTGAGCAATTAAAAGATGCATTTTTATATATGCGAGATGCACAGAGAAATATTTGCACTCTGGCATCAAGAGTAAGTGCGCTGTCCATTTCTGCCAGAAGAGGGTTATGGACGCGACAGTGGTCAGGTGATGCGGATTCAAAACGGCACATGGAGGTATTGCCGTATAAAGGGGAGGAGTTATTTGGGGTCGGTCTATCAGACCTGGTAACCACGGCAACGGCTGGGAAATCCACATTTTTACCTCAAGTCACCTCTCAACAGAAAAAGACACCGTCTTTTCAGCATCAGTCCTTTCGTTCCCATAAAGGCAAGCGGACAAAAGGACAGTCATATCTGCCCCGGGGTAGAGGAAGGGGAAAAAGACTGCAGCAGACAGCTTCTTCCCAAGAACAGAAGCCCTCTTCCGCTTCTGCCAAGTCCTCAGCATGACGCTGGGTCCTTACAAGCAGACTCAGGTACGGTGGGAGGTCGTCTCAGAAATTTCAGCGCGCAGTGGGCTCACTCGCAAGTGAACCCCTGGATCCTGCAAGTAGTATCTCAGGGGTACAAATTGGAATTCGAGACGTCTCCCCCTCGCCGGTTCCTGAAGTCTGCTTTACCAATAGCTCCCTCCGACAGGGAGGCGGTATTGGGAGCCATTCACAAGCTGTACTCCCAACAGGTGATAATAAAAGTACCCCTCCTACAACAAGGGAAGGGATATTACTCCACACTGTTTGTGGTACCGAAACCAGACGGTTCGGTGAGACCGATTTTAAATCTAAAATCTTTGAACACTTATATCAAAAGGTTCAAATTCAAGATGGAATCACTCAGAGCAGTGATAGCGAACCTGGAAGAAGGGGACTATATGGTGTCTCTGGACATCAAGGATGCCTATCTCCATGTCCCGATTTGCCCTTCTCACCAAGGGTATCTCAGGTTCGTAATACAGAACTGTCATTATCAGTTTCAGACGCTGCCGTTTGGATTGTCCACGGCACCCCGGGTCTTTACCAAGGTAATGGCCGAAATGATGATTCTTCTTCGAAGAAAAGGCGTATTAATTATCCCTTACTTGGACGATCTCCTAATAAGGGCAAGGTCCAGAGAACAGTTAGAAGTCGGAGTAGCACTATCTCAAGAAGTACTACAACAGCACGGGTGGATTTTAAATATTCCAAAATCGCAGCTGATTCCGACGACACGTCTGCTGTTCCTAGGGATGATTCTGGACACAGTCCAGAAAAAGGTTATTCTCCCGGAGGAGAAAGCCAGGGAGTTATCCGAGCTAGTCAGGAACCTCCTAAAACCAGGAAAGGTGTCAGTGCATCAATGCACAAGGGTCCTGGGAAAAATGGTGGCTTCTTACGAAGCGATTCCATTCGGCAGATTCCACGCAAGAATTTTTCAGTGGGATCTGCTGGACAAATGGTCCGGATCGCATCTTCAGATGCATCAGAAAATAACCCTGTCTCCAAGGACAAGGGTATCTCTTCTGTGGTGGCTGCAAAGTGCTCATCTCCTAGAGGGCCGCAGATTCGGCATTCAGGACAGGATCCTGGTGACCACGGATGCCAGCCTGAGAGGCTGGGGAGCAGTCACACAAGGAAGAAACTTCCAGGGAGTGTGGTCAAGCCTGGAGACTTCACTTCACATAAATATACTGGAACTAAGGGCAATTTACAATGCTCTAAGCCTAGCAAAGCCTCTGCTTCAGGGTCAGCCGGTGTTGATCCAGTCGGACAACATCACAGCAGTCGCCCACATAAACAGGCAGGGCGGCACAAGAAGCAGGAGGGCAATGACAGAAGCTGCAAGGATTCTGCAATGGGCGGAAAATCATGTGATAGCACTGTCAGCAGTGTTCATTCCGGGAGTGGACAACTGGGAAGCAGACTTCCTCAGCAGACACGACCTACACCCGGGAGAGTGGGGACTTCATCCGGAAGTCTTCCTCATGATTGTGAACCGTTGGGAAAAACCAAAGGTGGACATGATGGCGTCACGCCTCAACAAAAAACTAGACAGGTATTGCGCCAGGTCAAGAGACCCGCAGGCAATAGCTGTGGACGCTCTGGTAACACCTTGGGTGTTCCAGTCGGTGTATGTGTTCCCTCCTCTGCCTCTCTTACCCAAGGTACTGAGAATTATAAGACGGAGAGGAGTAAGAACTATACTAGTGGCTCCGGATTTGCCAAGAAGGACTTGGTACCCGGAACTTCAAGAGATGCTCACAGAGGACCCGTGGCCTCTGCCGCTAAGAAGGGACCTGCTTCAGCAGGGACCCTGTCTGTTCCAAGACTTACCGCGGCTGCGTTTGACGGCATGGCGGTTGAACGCCGGATTCTGAAGGAAAAAGGCATTCCAGATGAAGTTATTCCTACCCTGATTAAAGCTAGGAAGGATGTAACCGCACAGCATTATCACCGTATTTGGCGAAAATATGTTGCGTGGTGCGAGACCAAGAAGGCCCCGACAGAGGAATTTCAACTAGGTCGTTTCCTACATTTCCTGCAAACAGGACTGTCCATGGGCCTAAAGTTAGGGTCCATTAAGGTTCAAATTTCGGCCTTGTCGATTTTCTTTCAGAGAGAATTGGCTTCATTTCCTGAAGTTCAGACTTTTGTAAAAGGGGTACTGCATATACAGCCTCCCTTTGTGCCCCCAGTGGCACCTTGGGATCTCAATGTAGTTTTGGGATTCCTAAAATCACATTGGTTTGAGCCACTTGCCACGGTGGAATTAAAATATCTCACATGGAAAGTGGTAATGTTGTTGGCCCTGGCTTCTGCCAGGCGAGTATCTGAATTGGCGGCTTTATCCTATAAAAGCCCTTACCTGATATTTCATTCGGATAGGGCGGAATTGAGGACTCGTCCTCAATTTCTTCCTAAGGTGGTTTCAGCGTTTCACCTAAACCAACCTATTGTGGTGCCTGCGGCTACTAGGGACTTGGAGGACTCCAAGTTGCTGGACGTAGTCAGGGCCCTGAAAATATATGTTTCCAGGACGGCTGGAGTCAGGAAATCTGACTCGCTGTTTATCCTGTATGCACCCAACAAGCTGGGTGCTCCTGCTTCTAAGCAGACTATTGCTCGTTGGATTTGTAGTACAATTCAGCTTGCACATTCTGTGGCAGGCCTGCCACAGCCAAAATCTGTAAAAGCCCATTCCACAAGGAAAGTGGGCTCATCTTGGGCGGCTGCCCGAGGGGTCTCGACTTTACAACTTTGCCGAGCAGCTACTTGGTCAGGGGCAAACACGTTTGCTAAATTCTACAAATTTGATACCCTGGCTGAGGAGGACCTGGAGTTCTCTCATTCGGTGCTGCAGAGTCATCCGCACTCTCCCGCCCGTTTGGGAGCTTTGGTATAATCCCCATGGTCCTGACGGAGTCCCCAGCATCCACTTAGGACGTTAGAGAAAATAAGATTTTACTCACCTATAAATCTATTTCTCGTAGTCCGTAGTGGATGCTGGGCGCCCATCCCAAGTGCGGATTGTCTGCAATACTTGTACATAGTTATTGTTAACAAAATCGGGTTTTTGTTGTAGTGAGCCATCTTTTCAGAGGCTCCTCTGTTATCATACTGTTAACTGGGTTCAGATCACAAGTTGTACGGTGTGATTGGTGTGGCTGGTATGAGTCTTACCCGGGATTCAAAATCCTTCCTTATTGTGTACGCTCGTCCGGGCACAGTATCCTAACTGAGGCTTGGAGGAGGGTCATAGGGGGAGGAGCCAGTGCACACCACCTAGGTCCAAAAGCTTTTACTTTTTGTGCCCTGTCTCCTGCGGAGCCGCTATTCCCCATGGTCCTGACGGAGTCCCCAGCATCCACTACGGACTACGAGAAATAGATTTATCGGTGAGTAAAATCTTATTTTTTGTCTTTACTTTTTTTTTTCATTTTCTTTTAGCAATTGACACCCATTTTCCAGCCGACTCTGTACGAGACTCACTTTGTATAGATTACACACTTGTCATACTTTGGTAAAGCCTACACACTACACTGCCCCGAAAGGGCAATCAGTGTAAATATCTGTGCCGTGCTAGCGATGGCCGTGCAACAGTTTTATTTACAGAATGTTGTATTACTATAGGAAATCCTCCTACTCTCCATCATCTGTCCTGACTACTAAATCTTTATACTTTGCCAAATGGAGCAATTGTTGAACAATTTTTTTTATCAATGATCTACGTACCGTAATACAAATTTATATAAAGTTTCATAATCTATGTTTTATATAAAACAACATTTTACAATGGAATTCATTTTGGATGTTTGTGGTTGGTTGTTTGTTTTTAAATGTTAAACATCCCCTATATTGTATTTGTCGTTACAGGCCAGGTCCCAGTTACATGATCCCACTTATTATTATACAATGGAAAAGGTGTGACGCCGGTTTCTATAATCGGTATTAAATGAGCAACGTTTCTATAAAGGTTGCTCCATCTGTAAATGTTCTGCATATTTGGCAGAATGTAAATGCGGACATTCAGACATTTAGATGACAGGCTCTTCTTTATATAGCATCCAAATCTTCAATTGCATCATTCAATCCATGTGCATAATTATCTTGTGTCTATTTCTGTATTTCATTCTCTCCCTCATATAAGGGCAGATGTACTAAGTCTTGGAGAGTGATAAAGTGCCAGCCAATTAGCTCCTCACTTAGGAGCTGACTGGTTGGCTGTTTATCTCTCTCCACTTTATCACTCTCCAAAGCTTAGTATATAGGGGGCCATTCAGAGTTGATAGCTCGCTGCCGATTTTCACAGCGCAGCGATCAGGTGTAAAAACAGCATTTCTGCGCATGCATATGCCCCGCAATGTGCACGCGCGACGTACGGGTACAAAGCTCTTTGTGGTTGTGCACAGGTTCTAGCAAAGTTTTCCTTCGCACTGACGGCCGCAAGAAGATTGACAGGAAGGGGGCGTTTCTGGGTGCAACTGACCGTTTTCAGGGAGTGTTTGCAAAAATGCAGGCGTGTCTGGGCGTTCACTGGGCGGGTGTATGACGGGTATCCAGACTCCAGGTCGACAGCACAAAGGTCAACACACCTTAGGTCGACGCCAATTGGTCGACACACCTTAGGTCGACATGGACAAAAGGTCGACGGGGACAAAAGGTCGACAGGAACAAGGTCTACATGGAAAAAGGTTGACATGAGTTTTTCACGATTTTTTTCTTTTTTTTTAACCTTTTCATACTTAACGATCCACGTGGACTACGATTGGAACGGTAAAGTGTGCCGAGCGAAGCGAAGGCACCATGCCTGTAGCATGGCGAGCGAAGCGAGCCATGCGAGGGGACGCGGTGCACTAATTGGGGTTCCCGGTCACTCTACGAAGAAAACGACACCAAAAAAACATAAAAAACTCATGTCGACCCTTTTCCATGTCGACCTTGCTCCTATCGACCTTTTGTCCATGTCGACCTTTTGTCCATGTCGACCTAAGGTGGGTTGACCTTTGTGCTGTCGATCCTCAGTCCCAGACCCGTATGACGTCAAATCCGGACACAAATAGGCTGAAGTGATCGCAAGCGCTGAGTAGGTTCAGAGCTACTCAGAAACTGCACAAACTGTTTTTGCAGAGCTCGGCTGCACATGCGTTCACACTTCTGCTAAGCTAAAATACACTCCCCAGTGGGCGGCGGCATAGCGTTAGCACGGCTGCTAAAAACTGCTAGCGAGCGATCAACTCGGAATGACCTCCATAGAACCCAAATGTCATGAGGCAGGAAGTGAGACGAGGGAGACTTACAGAGAAGTTAGACAGCCCTGCACAATGCTACATGGGAGATGTGGAGAATTCGGCAGGCAGATGTGGAATGAGGTCAAGAACTCATTATCATCCGCCCAGTCTGCAGGAACATAGGTGTGGGTAAGAATTAGTGTGGCATGGTGACTGTAGCTGGGTGTAACAACGTGTACTGTGTATGACATGAGCAAATGCATAAGAGCACCTCCATTGCTTAAATGCAGCACAGCTCTTACATACAAATGTATCTCTCTATGGGGGTCATTCAGATCTGATCATGGGGGGCGGAGGACAGGCCCTACCCACCGCACAGGTGCAAAAGCCACTTCCCAGGTTGCAGCAGCTGCGTGTGACGTCACGTAGCTGCCGCAGGCCACGCCCAGCCAATGGCGTCCTAACACCTGGGCTCCCAGGGTGCGCACGCGCAGTGTGGCCACTGCGCGGGCGCACTCCAGCAAGGGCTTCAGACTGCGATCGCTGCCACTGCAGCGATCCAGTCTGATTTAGCCCCTATATCATGTATTTGTGGCACATTTCTTTCACCAATATACAGATGGAGTAGACTTTTGTGGCACAAGTCACTGTTCCTTTTTCCGCCCCACTTTGCACAAGTCACCTCTAAAGCACGTTCACTTGCAATAAAACATGTGATTACAATGGGCCTTACTCAGTCAGACGTAAATGCGATTTGCGGCGCTATCAGTGGCGTGCCTGCGCTGTTTCTGTGTGCCTGTCCGGCGATTTGTATTTTTTCAGCTATAAAGGTGACTTGCGACCACGTACAACTAGGGGGCCAGGATGGGCAATAGAATGGGCATGCAGACGCTGCCACTCTCCAACAACGCTGTGGCGTAGGGTGTGTTCGCGAATGACAATTAAAATGGCGGCAAAAAATGTAGTCAAGGTCTGTAGCTCTGTGGAGGGGTCTGACGTGTGCGCGCTGCAGCCCAGGTGTAAGTTGCACACAGGACCATGACGACTGCATCTAATTGGTCACAGGACATTTAAAACACGCCCATTTATGCACAAAACACTAATATTGCTTGACCGGTGTTAAAAAATGTGCTTTACACCGCCGTGCACACCACAATCACAATCAGAGCGGAGGGTCAGCATTTTCTACCTTCCTATTAACTGCCCCCGACCCAGCACGCCCCTGCTTGAAGGCCCTAGAATCGTGGGGCCCTGGGCAGCTGCCCAGTGAGCCCATACGTTAAAATGGCCCTGCATATTGGCACCCATACAGTCAGGCTCCCAAAGCTGATGTGCAGATAAACCGTAGCGTGGGCTGTCTCAATTGATCCTAACCAGCTCTTCGCTATTGCCCTTTGTTTAGTTCTGTAAGGCCACATAAAATTACGGTGTTACTCTTTTTGTGCATTCATGGAAAGAACAACTTTGTTACCCAACCTTAGGACTCCAGCGTGGAAACTGATGTCCCAAATGAAACTAGAGACAGAAGTCCCCTCCTGTGGCCCAGTTTGGTGGCTAGAAGTTTTGTGTGTCCTTGTTCCGTGGCATGTACCGGTGTAATATGATAAAGTAGCTACGACGATGTTGCTTTAAATAACACTACTTTGTTTTACCCTCGCTCTCCAAAAGATGACTGCATCTGCTGGAAGGTCCAGAGGTTCCGCTTCCATTCCCCAGTGACTCAGCCATCTGGCTTATCACCATGACCTGTAGAGTTTAACATATAGATGGCTGATTAATTGCTGGGCTAAGTGCACACTGACCTCATCCATTTCTTAATGGGCCTCTGGGGCTGCTATTCTTTTCTTCATTCATCTCTAGATATCCTGACTGCTGCACAGCCATCCCTGCCCTTCTCTGCCACACTCTGACATCACAACTGTACTTCGGGGGAGACTGCATGCTCTGTGGCTATGCAGGTTACTAGAACTGCACATACTCTAGCCCCATATACAGTATGTTATGTGTATAAGAAGACCAGTGTCTCCTAATGTATTCTTACTCTAGGACCCAATAGTAGGTTATACAGTGCACATAATCATGATTGTGATTTGTCACTAGAGGGAAAGTCGCATGGCTGTGTTATCGATGCTGTATGATATATGACCGCACAGAGGGATGTACTAAAGGGGAAATGTGGTAAAAAAACCAAAAACGTAGCTTTGGCCGCATTTCCCATATGCATTAAGCCCCGCATCCCGGTACTTCGGTGCGTTACCCTATAGAAGCCTATGGACTCCTTTCCTCATTTGACTCCAATTGGATCCCTCCTAGCACTCCCTGTGGCCGCCATGTCCGTCTGCGTATGCGCAGTGGAACTCCCTGGCCCGAAACCCGGAAGTCCCATCATCGCAAAGGATAGTTCTTATCAGGAGAGCTGTCCTTTGCGATACTAATCTCATATGTATGTAAGTAGTATAGATAGATGCGGTAAGCGGCGGGATGTACCCGAATTATAATTGAATTGCGATCGCATCGCTAGCGGACATTAGCATTTGATGGACGGCCTTGCCCTGTTCTGGGCGGCCCCACAGCATGCGATCGCAAGCAGTTGCAGTTTTGCTAATTTAGCAAAACTGCAACTGAAGCTGAAGAGGGTCCAAGTCTTAAATGAGACACAAAGATTCCCACAGCAGATTGACTGAATGACCATGACATCACACTGCGTTTCCATGGTGATTTCTTGTTAGACCATTATCACTATTTTACTATTATCTTTAACAGGTGGCCTCATACAGCTGATCATTTATTTAGAGCACAGGTACAGAAATGAATATGGCTCCCAGATACAGCTCCGCCTCCTATATTAAAAATTTGGGCCGGGTTGCTAGGCAACAGCCCCCAAATCACCAGCGAGAGTCCAGCGATTCATCTGGCTACAGAAACCCCTCTTTGATATTTCATTTGGTCTTCCCCTCATCTTCCTTGCGTGACACCGTGCTCTCTGGCGAGCCGAAATGAATGATTCAGTTGCTGGCTGCCATAGGAGGGGGCGACAGGCGTACAGCTAGCAATAGACCATGTCTGTTATCCGCACGTTTCCTCTGTAGTCCTCCTGCTCTCATCTTTCTCTCTTTCTACAGATGGCGGGGTTTGCAGATCTCTCTGTCTCCCATCACACAGATCTATCAAGAAACCGCAGATTGTTGTTTCCCTCATGAAAGCGCAGAAGTAATAGTTATCTGATGAAAGGCAACGCGCCCGACAAAAGCTGCAACCGAAACCTTGGAAGCAGAAAACAACATGCCTATATATGTTGTGCGGTGCGGAGTGTTATATTGGATTGACGTTCCTTGAATAGCCAATCAGAAGATTTAATATGCATTCAAAAAGTTGAAAAGTAACCTGGTTTGATGACCAGAGCAGGAGGGAGCGCCATGATTCAGGTGCTGAAGTGTAAGGGAGGTGGCAGAGCCACATACTTAAAGCGAAGGAGGGAAAGGGGGGGTTACTCAGAGCCAGTGTAACATTGAAAGTCCAGGGGAGCGTAGCAGGCGGGCCTAGCACTACTGGGGAACCCACAAGCCCGCCTGAACCAAATTTTTTTTTTACAGTATATTACTGCACCATTACTCGGTGGGTGAGCAAAACGTCTGGTCTCCAGGAGCAAGGGATGCTGGGAATGCATAATGCAACCACAATCATCCACTCACACAAAGGAAAGGCAGCTGCTATTACAGGCATCCCACCCGTTCTCTATCAGAGGAACCTTGAAACAAACCATTAATACTATATAATATTATAAGTCAGTCAGTGTACAGCCCAGATCGTAGACAGTGGGGTTGTTTAGTAACGTGAAGTATAGAGCTGTAATCACAGTTATACATGCACAGACTCTTACGCATGGGGCGGAGCTTACAGGTCACCAGCCGCTGTGTCAGGAGAGTGGTGCAGGCAGGTTCGGATTAAGGGCCTGATTCAGCATGAGTTGTAGATGTGTGAAAAAACGCACCTCTACAATCCTTTTCTCTAACATGCGGGGGGACGCCCAGCATAGGGCAAGTCCACGCCGCATGCTGCATTCTGCCCCCTCACAAACATGAGAAAGCATTGCACGACAGCGATGCCCCTGCTTGTTTAGGGTTGCCCTCTGCCTACGCAGCCTAATGGTCTAGACACGCCTGCGTTGTCCGGACTGCGCCCCTAACAATGCCACAGCATCGCCCCCTCCCATCCCGCAAATGCATCTGCCTGTTAATCAGACAGAGGCGTTCTCACATGTGAGATGCCGTCGCATCTCACTGTGTGCGCATGCGCAGTGCGGCTTCTGCGTGTGCGCACACTGCGGCAGGATTCAGCATGGGAACGCTGTCGTAGCAGTGTTCCATGCTGAATCGGCCCCAAACACCTTTAGAGGCCACAAGCACTTTGGTGCCCCCATTTATATCTAATTCATAATACAAAACAAAAATAAATTGTAATTTTTTTTATTTCTCTTACGTCCTAGAGGATGCTGGGGTCCACATTAGTACCATGGGGTATAGACGGGTCCACTAGGAGCTATGGGCACTTTAAGAGTTGAATAGTGTGGGCTGGCTCCTCCCTCTATGCCCCTCCTACCAGACTCAGTTTAGAAAATGTGCCCGGAGGAGCCGGTCACAGCTAGGGGAGCTCCATAGGAGTTTTTCTAGTTTTCTTATTTTTTATTAGAGTTAGGTACAGGGAAGCTGCTGACAACAGCCTCCCTGCTTCGTGGGACTTAGGGGGAGAGTAGTGTCCAACCCTCAGAGGTTAATGGCCACTAGCTCCGCTGACAGGACACTGAGCTCCTGAGGGTGTCGATCGCAACTTCGCAAGCCCCCGAGGCGACCGCTCGCTCCCGCAGCACTGCCGCCACCCCTTAACAGAGCCAGAAGACGTCGGTGGTGAGTTGAACGCCGGTGACCCGACAAGTGGGGATCCGGTAAGAATGGCGGCATCAGGGTGGGAGCGCAGCGCTGTGGCTGCGCTCCAGAAGGCTCAGAGGTACAAAGTGCGGTGCTGTGAGGGGCGCCCTGGGCCGGCGCAGGCACCCTTAAAACTGGTCACAGCAGCTATCAGGCACATTGGGCTTCTGCTAGCATCATTTACCTCAGGCCAGTATAATCTCTGCAAGTGCGGAAAGACGTGCCATTTTAGGGGGCGGAGCTTCTCAGAGCGGATCCAGCGCCATTTTCTCCCTGCAGATCACACTACAGAGATGCTGACAGGGAGTGCTGACCCTCCACATAACTACAGCTATCCTGTGCGGTACCAGGGGGATGTAGAAGGGGGAGGAGACTGTTATTCACATTACTGTGTAGTTTAATAAAGTTACACAGTCAGCACCAGGCATTTATTATATATCTGTCTACTGGGGCGCTGTGTGGGCTGGCTCCATAACTCTGTGTCTCTCTGAAGGTACTGGGGGAAACTGTGTCTGACAATTTTCTGTGTGTGTGTGTATGTGTGTGTGCAGTGGCGGAACAAGCAAGCGGTGGGCCCAGGTGCGACAAAATGCTTTGGGCCCCCCCCCCCCCATCCAAGTCCACCCCAGGGGCAGTGCGCGCCGTAGGCGCGCGCAAAAATACATAGTGGCGTGGCTTCGTGGGGAAGGGGTGTGGCCACAAAATAATACCAACACAGTAGTCTCCATTATTCAAATTACGCCGCACAGTAGCACCACTACACCAGGTAGAGACCCTTTTACACCTTACAGCGAACAGATTCCTCTTTTTACACATTACAGCAGACAGCGTGCCCTTTTTACACATAACGGCAGACCGCGTGCCCTTGTTACACATTACGGCAGACAGCGTGCCCTTTTTACACATTACAGCAGACAGCGTGTCCTTGTTACACATAGCGGCAGACAGCGTGCCCTTTTTACACATTACGGCAGACAGCGTGCCCTTGTTACACATTACGGCAGACCGCGTGCCCTTGTTACACATTACGGCAGACAGCGTGCCCTTGTTACACATTACGGCAGACAGCGTGCCCTTGTTACACATTACGGCAGACAGCGTCCCCATTTTTACACATTACGGCAGACAGCGTGCCCTTGTTACACATTACGGCAGACAGCGTCCCCATTTTTACACATTACGGCAGGCAGATTCCCCATTTTTACACATAGCAGCAGGCAGATTCCCCATTTTTACACATAGCGTCAGGCAGTCCCCCTGTTTTACACATAGCGTCAGGCAGTCCCCCTTTTTTACACATTACGGCAGGCAGATTCCCCTTTTTACACATTGCGTCGGGCAGATTACCCCTTTTTACACATAGCGGCAGGCAGTCCCCCATTTTTACACATTGCGGCAGGCTGATTCCCCCTTTTTACACATTGCGGCAGGCAGTCCCCCCTTTTTACACATTGCGGCAGGCAGTCCCCCCTTTTTACACATTGCGGCAGGCAGTCCCCCCTTTTTACACATTGCGGCAGGCAGTCCCCCCTTTTTACACATTGCTGCAGGCAGTCCCCCCTTTTTACACATTGCGGCAGGTATGCCCCCCTTTTTACACATTGCGGCAGGTAGTCCCCCCTTTTTACACAGTGCAGCAGGTAGTCCCCCATTTTTACACAGTGCGGCAGGTAGTCCCCCATTTTTACACATTGCGGCAGGCAGGCACAAGAAAGAAGGAAAGAAAGAAAGAAAGAAAGAAAGAAAGAGAAAGAAAGAAAGAAAGAAGAATTATACTTACCCTCTCCGCTGGCTCAGGCTCCTCGGTGCAGCGTCAGAGACGATTCCCGGGCTGGAGAGAAGGAGGAGGAGGGAGGCTGAGAAGGGAGCCGCAGCAGCGCTGTGTTACTGGTGGAGGCGCTGCTGCTGCTGCCCCTCTGCTTCCCTATAGGCTGTTCTCGGAAGACAGCCTATAGGGAAGCAGAGGGGCAGCAGCAGCAGCGCCTCCACCAGTAACAAAGCGCTGCTGCGGCTCCCTTCTCAGCCTCCCTCCTCCTCCTTCCCCCGTCTGTAGTACCGCTGCTCCTCTCCTCTCCTCTCTTCGCCGGGCGGCTGTGCGCTGCGGGCAGCGGTTGCCCGCAGCGCACAGCGGCATGTAATGAGTCAGTTTGACTCAACATGCTTGGGCCCCTGGACAGAGGCGGGCCCCAGTGCAGTGCACTGCCTGCACTGCCGGTAGTTCCGCCTCTGTGTGTGTGTATGCTATATAACCCACATTACCATGTATCTTGTGCTGCAGAGTACGTATCTACTCCAGAAGAGTCTATTCCATGTACTCAGGAATGCAATACGCTGTCTTAGACCACTGAACCCGAACCAAGTGGGTGGCTTCTATTAAGGGTATGATATCCCAGATTTCATCTAGGACAGCTCATTATGAGACTGAAACACAGGTTTTAAAACAATCTGTGGAGGTTTTGTCATATTCAGCTCCCACTACCTCATCTAAGTCCCCTGGTTTATACCCCCAAAAGCGTGCTCTTGCCCAAGTAATGCAAGTCAACACGGATACCGACTCTGATATGGGTGACGGTGATGGGACATACTGCAGGGGCAGGCATCCCTTGCTAAAGGGGTACAACTAATGATTGAGGCCGTTAGGGATGTTTTACACATTACTGACAAAGTTCCTGAACAGGTCGAGAAGGCTTATTTTTCTGACAATAAGAAGGTATCCCTTACCTTTCCTGCATCTAGGGAAGTAAACGCTATATTTGAAAAGTCCTGGGAAAACCTAGAGAAAAAAAATTCCAGATCCCAAAGAGAATTCTGGTTGCTTTTCCTTTCTCTGAAGAGGATAGGAAAAAGTGGGAAAACCCTCCTATAGTAGACGCTTCTGTTTCTGAAAGAACTGGCAGACCGCAAAATTGAGACTACGCTCAATTCCATATACACTGCTTCAGGAGTTGTTTTTAGGCCCACTATTGCTTGTGCATATATTCTAAAGCTATAGTAAAGTGGTCAGCGACGTTACTAGAGGATTTAGATACTATGGATAGAAGTGACACTGAATTGTTTTTACGTGACATACAGGATTCTGCGGGTTTCATGGTAGAGGCCATGAAGGACCTTGTAATCTGACTGCACGGACGTCTTCCATGGCTGTGTCGGCACGTAGGGGACTCTGGCTACACCAATGGTCTACGGATGCAGAATCCAAGAAGAGTGTGGAGAACCTACCCTACACAGGTCAGGCTCTATTTGGGGAGGCTTTGGATGCGTGGATCTCCACGCCAACCGCGGGTAAGTCATCCTTTCTTCCCTCAGCCACTCCGACGCCAAAGAAATCCTTTTCTGCATCTACAATGCAGTCCTTTTGGACCGCAAAGGTTAAGAAGTCCAAATCCCCGACCACCTTCTTCAGAGGGGGTCGGGGAAAATCCTGAAAACGTGCACCGACAGGTTCCCAGGAACAGAAGCCAAGCTCTGTTTCCTCAAAATCCTCAGCATGACGGTGGACCTCCCAGCCTGGAGGTCGGGCAGGTGGGGAGCACGTCTACGAAATTTCAGTCAGGTCTGGGCGACCTCAGGCCTGGACCCCTGGGTACTAGATATTGTATCTCAGGGGTACAGACTGGAGTTTCAAGTGCTCCCACCTCACAGATTTTTCAAGTAAGGCTTACCAGCTTTGCTGACAGAAAGGGCTATCTTACAAGAAGCCATTCTAAAATTGGAAAGGGCAAATGTCATTGTTCCAGTTCCATCTCAGCTGGAAAACATGGGTTATTATTCACACCTTTTTGTGGTACCGAAGCCGGACGGTTCGGTCAGACCAATACTGAACCTCAAATCGTTAAAAATCCATATTTGAGGGAATTCAAGTTCAAGATGGAATCTCTGAGAGCGATGATCTCAGGTCTGGAGGAAAGGGAATTCCTGGTGTCCTTGGACATCAAGGATGCTTACCTTCACCAGAGCCGGCCCTAACCAATATGATGCCCTAGGCAAGATTTTGGCTGGTGCCCCCTAGCACCACCGCTGGTTCCGCCTCTGACCTTGCACCTCTTTCCCAGCACCATCACACCTCACCCATAGCAGTCTTTATTTTGGTGTTTGTACCCCCTATATTTTAAATAGGAACAGTTCGTACATTTGGCGCACAGCCCAAAAAGGGGTGTGTTTTTGCTGGCAAGGGGCATGGCCACACAATAGTAACCCCAGTTCCAATTACGCCACACAGTACTGCAACTTTATTCACATTTGATCATGCGATAGTGTCCATAATTCATATTCACTTTACCTTATAAACGTTACTCCTCGCAGTAGAGCCCCTGATTCACATTACATCACACTGAATTGCTCCTTATTCACATTACACCACACCCTATTGTTCTTTATTCACATTAGACGACACAGTAGTGCCCTTTCTATACGCAATGCCACATAGTAGAGCAACTTATACACATAATTCCACACAGTAATGCCCCTTACACATATGAGACACATTATTAATGTCCTTATAAACATAATGCACCTTACACATTATGACAACCTTTATTAATGCCCTTTTACATATAATGTCCCTTACACATATGCTGCACATTATTAATGCCCTTATACACATAATGACACACATAGTGCCCCCTACACATTTGCTGCACATTATTAGTGCCCCTATACACATAATGACACACATACAATAGTACACTGTTACACATATGCCGCACATTATTAATGCCCTTATACACATAATGACACACATAGTGCCCCTTACATATATGTTGCACATTATTAATGCATTTTTACATGACACACACAATGCTCCTTACACATATTCCGAACACTACTGCACAACCAACCCACTCACATGCACACAGCACTCACACTGCCACTAACACTGTGACCTCTGCCTCTGCTTGGCTCAATGCTAACGTCGGGAACATTTTTGTAATGAAAATGCATCTTATTTGCATTGCTATGTGGCTAGGATGCACAAGCAGCTTCTGCTGATTAAAATGATATGCAGCATGCCTATATACTGTGTGAGACTGTGGCTGTATTTGCATATGAAATGCTACACACAGAATATAGGCATGCCGCATATCATTTTTATCAGCAGAAGCTACAGATGCCCCAGGGAATATCAAATGCCCTAGGCAATTGCCTAGTTTGCCTATGCCTATGGCCGGCTCTGACCTTCACATTCCTATTTGGCCGCCACACCAGGCTTATCTCAGGTTTGCACTGTTGGACTGTCACTATCAGTTCCAGGCGCTGCCATTCGGCCTATCCACAGCTCCGAGGGTGTTCACCAAGGTAATGGTGGAGATGATGCTTCTACTCCAAAAACAGGGTGTGAACATAATCCCGTATCTGAACGATCTGCTGATAAAAGCAGCATCCAGGGAGAAGTTGTTGCAGTCCATTGCTCTCACGACTCGACTGCTCCGGGATCATGGTTGGATCCTGAATCTTCCAAAGTCACATTTGGAGCCGACGAGAAGACTGTCCTTCCTGGGAATGATTCTCGACACGGAAGTGCAGAGGGTGTTTCTGCCGGTGGAGAAAGCATTGGTGATCCAATCAATGGTACGGGTTGTCTTGAAGCCAGTTCAAGCCTGGCATCCAGCCTTCCGATAAACATTCTGGAACTAAGAGACATATACAACGGTCTTCTACAGGCGGCTCATCTTCTAAAAGATCGGGCCATTCAAGTTCAGTCGGACAATGTAACGACAGTGGCCTACATAAACCGACAGGGCGGAATGAAGAGCAGAGCTGCAATGACAAAGGTAACAAGAATCATCCTCTGGGCGGAAAAGCACGCAGTGGCGCTGTCAGCAATCTTCATTCTGGGAGTAGACAACTGGGAAGCGGATTTCCTCAGCAGACACTATCTCTATCCAGGAGAGTGGAGCCTCCACCCAGAGGTGTTTGCAGAGGTGACAAGTCTTTGGGGCGTACCTCAAATAGACATGATGGTCTCACGCCTCAACAAGAAGCTTCGGAGGTATTGTTCCAGGTTGAGGGACCCACAGGCAGTGGCGGTGGATGCCTTGGTAACTCCGTGGGTGTTTCAGTCAGTGTATGTGTTCCCTCCACTTCCGCTCATTCCAAGGATTCTCAAATTGATCAAGAGAACAAGAGTTCAGGCGATCCTCATTGCTCCAGACTGGCCAAGAAGGGCTTGGTATGCGGATCTTCTGGATTTACTACTGGAAGATCCGAGGCCTCTTCCTCTTCGAGAGGACCTTCTACAACAGGGGTCGTTCACTTATCAAGGCTTACCACGGCTACGTTTGATGGCATGGAGGTTGAACGCCAGATCTTAGCTCGGAAGGGCTTTCCGAACAAAGTTATTCCTACCCTGATACAGGCTAAGAAAGGAGTAACGTCTAAGCACTACCATCGCATTTGGAAAAGGTATGTATCTTGGTGTGAATCCAAGAAGGTTCCTACGGTGGAGTTTCAACTTGGTCGGTTTTTTCTCTTCCTGCAAGCAGGTGTGGATGTGGTCCTACGTTTGGGCTCCATAAAGGTCCAGATTTCGGCCTTATCCATTTTCTTACAGAAACAATTGGCTTCCCTCCCTGAGGTTCAGACTTTCTTGAAAGGGGTGTTGCACATCCAGCCTCCCTTTGTGCCTGCCAAGGCACCTTGGGATCTTAACGTGGTGTTGCAGTTCCTGCAATCAGATTGGTTCGAGCATCTACAGGAGGTTGAGGTTACGTTTCTCACTTGGAAGGTGGTCATACTGTTGGCGTTAGCTTCGGCTAGGCGTGTGTCTGAATTGGGGGCCTTGTCCTGCAAAAGCTCCTACTTGATTTTCCATGAAGATAGAGCTGAGCTCAGGACGCGTCAACAATTTATTCCAAAGGCTGTGTCTGCTTTTCACATCAACCAACCTATTGTCGTGCCAGTAGCTACTGACTCCTCAATTCCCTCAGAGTCCTTGGATGTTGTGAGGGCTTTGAAGATTTATGTGAAGAGGACTTCACGTTACAGAAAGTCGGACTCTCTGTTTGTCCTTTATGATTCCAACAAGATTGGATGTCCTGCTTCTAAGCAGACGATTTCTCGCTGGATCAGGTTCACTATCCAGCATGCTTATTCTATGGCAGACTTGCTGTGTCCAAAATCTGTTAAGGCCCACTCTACTCGTAAGGTGGGTTCTTCCTGGGCGGCTGCCCGGGGTGTCTCGGCTTTACAGCTTTGCCGAGCTGCTACTTGGTCTGGGTCAAACACATTTGCTAAGTTCTACAAGTTCAATACTTTGGCCTCTGAGGACCTAAAGTTTGGTCAATCAGTTCTGCAGTAGCCTCCGTGCCCTCCCTCCCATACTGGGAGCTTTGGTACATCCCCATGGTACTAATGTGGACCCCAGCATCCTCTAGGATGTAAGAGAAAATAGGATTTTGATTACCTACCGGTAAATCCTTTTCACGTAGTCCGTAGAGGATGCTGGGCGCCCCCCCAGCACTTCGTTATCCTGCTGTGGTTAATTCAGTACTGCTTTGTTCTTGGTTTAGTACTGTTGTTACTTGGTTAAGTGATGTTATTCAGCAGTTACTGAGTTGTCTAGCTGGTTAGCTTGGTTTGCCTTGTATGTGTGTTATGTGTGAGCTGGTGTGAATCTCACCACTATCTGTGTAAATTCCTTTTCTCGAAGTATGTCGTCTCCTCGGGCACAGTTTCTAGACTGAGTCAGGTAGGAGGGGCATAGAAGGAGGAGCCAGCCCACACTATTAAACTCTTAAAGTGCCCATTGCTCCTAGTGGACCTGCCTATACCCCATGGTACTAATGTGGACCCCAGCATCCTCTACGGACTACGAGAAAAGGATTTACCGGTAGGTAATTAAAATCCTATTTTTCTTTTTCTAAATGAAACAAAATTTACAGTAAGATGGAAATAATGTTTATTTTTGTATACTTCCACTTTATTTATAATTGAAAAGTTTTCTCCTACTTTTTTTAATTGCAAAGTCTTTGATCAGATCCTCTAAACTAATCTCACGTAACACATCTGCTTGTATACTTAGTAGAGATAAGGCTTCCAGCCTGCCTTGTTGCATAGTTGTTCTGTTGGGATTTTTGATATACAGTGGGGATCGAAAGTTTGGGCACCCCAGGCAAAAATTCATTTTAATGTGCGAAAAGAAGCAAAGGAAAGATGGAAAAATCTCCAAAAGGCATCAAATTACAGATTAGACATTCTTATAACATGTCAAAAAAAGTTTGATTTTATTTCCATCATTTACACTATCAAAAGAACAGAAAACAAAAAATGGCGTCTGCAAAAGTTTGGGCACCCTGCAGAATTAATACCTTGTACTGCCCCCTTTGGACAGCTGAGACCTGGCAGTGTCATGGATTGTTCTCAATCATCGTCTGGAAAGACCAGGTGATGTCAATCTCAAAGGTTTTAAAAGCCCAGACTCATCTGACCTTGCTCCAACAATCACAATGGGTTCCTCTAAGCAGTTGTGTAGAACACTGAAACTGAGAATAGTTGACGCTCACAAAGCAGGAGAAGGCTATAAGAAGATAGCAAAGTGTTATCAGATGCCCGTATCCTCTGTTCGAAATGTAATTAAGAAATGGCAGTCATCAGGAACAGTGGAAGTTAAAGCAAGATCTGGAAGACCAAGAAAAATATCAGACAGAACAGCTCGCAGGATTGTGAGAAAAGCAAGTTAAAATCCACGTTTGATTGCACGATCCCTCCAGGAAGATCTGGCAGACACTGGAGTTGTGGTACACTATTCCAGTATAAAGAGATACTTGTACAAATATGGTCTTCATGGAAGAGTCATCAGAAGAAAACCTCTTCTACGTCCTCACCACAAAAATCAGCGTTTGAAGTTTGCAAATGAACATATAGACAAGCCTGATGCATTTTGGAATAAAGTTCTGTGGACCGATGAGGTTAAAATAGAACTTTTTGGCCGGAATGAGCAAAGGTACGTTTGGAGAAGGAAGGGCACAGAATTTAATGAAAATAACCTCTGTCCAACTGTTAAGCATGGGGGTGGATCAATCATGCTTTGGGGCTGTATTGCAGCCAGAGGCACAGGGAACATTTCACGAGTAGAAGGAAAAATGGATTCAATAAGATTCCAGCAAATTTTGGACGCTAACTTGATGCCATCTGTGAAAAAGCTGAAGTTAAAGAGAGGCTGGCTTCTACAAATGGATAATGATCCTAAACACACCTCAAAATCCACAGTGGATTACATCAAGAGGCGTAAACTGAAGGTTTTGCCATGGCCTTCACAATCTCCTGACCTCAACATAATTGAAAATCTATGGATAGACCTTAAAAGAGCAGTGCGTCACAGACAGCCCAGGAATCTCAAAGAACTGGAAGACTTTTGTAAGGAAGAATGGGCGAAGATACCTCAAACAAGAATTGAAAGACTCTTGGCTGGCTACAAAAAGCGTTTACAAGCTGTGATACTTGCCAAAGGGGGCAGTACAAGGTATTAACTCTGCAGGGTGCCCAAACTTTTGCAGATGCCATTTTTTGTTTTCTGTTCTTTTGAAAGTGTATATGATTGTTAGGGTCTCCTGCCCTGTGCTGCCACGTCGTCATGGCAACCGGGAGACAAGTGCTAGCGGAGTAACCTGAGCGCAGCAGATACTCCGGTTCGGGTCTTTTGCTGTGCAGTGGTTATAGGCTCTGTGCACAGCAGGGGATCCGGTGCTGGGTTTTGTGCTCACAGTCTGTGAGGTCTGAGTGGGGCGTGGACAGCACCTGCTTTATAAGGCCTCTTCTCAGGGTAAGCAGATGCTGCTGAATCTTTGTTGGTTAGTCAGTTCCTGAAAGTTAACCAGTACTGTGTAGCTTTGTATTTGTTTGTTGCTTACTGCAAATAGGCCTGGGGATTTGGTATTACACTCTGCCAATCCAGACCTAGCAGTAAGACTGGAGTTAGTCGTTTAGCTTGCTGGGGTTCTGCTACTACTCTGTGAACTTAGCAAGTTTGCGGCTGTATTCTAAGACTTGCCTGTCTAATCCTGTCTCACTGTGCTAGGTGTCAGGGGTCAGTTTAGTGGCAGTAAGCTGAACCTGTGCACTGCAAGTGAGAATTAGGATTGTGGAGACTCTCCTTGTGTCTATCATTCCATCTCTGACCAAGGAGTTTACTGCCACACCCGTTGGTAACCCTTTAGGGTTTTGCTGTTGCCTTTAGCAACAGCATTTCGGGTTCTCTACGTATTAAAACACAACATCTTGCTTTTCCCATCTGAGCATTTCTAATACAAGGGAGATACCCAGTTCCTTAGCCTCTGGGCTTCTCTGTTCACTTTGTGTGTATTTTGTTACCCTATCACCTTCTGTGTACGTTATGTCATATTCCCCAGTCTGTCTGTGAGTCCATTTGTTTTGCATAACAGTTCAAACACCAGTACATTCCTGCAGGCACTGGAGTGCATAACAGTTCTGACACCAGTACTTTCCTGCAGGCACTGGTGTGCATAACATATTCAGCAGCCTAATACTCCTGTTGAAATTTTGTGGGAATATGGAGCATACCCCTCAAAATACGTTGCAACAGGTGGTCGATCAGGTGCAGGTCCTGACTCGACAATTTAATGATTTGTCCATTAAAATGCACACCTCCCAGGCTGCTGGCGGAGCTCCCGCAGCAGCAGCACCTGCAGGGGTTAAGGAGCCGAAAGTAAATCTCCCGGATCGTTTTTCTGGAGATCGCTCGCAGTTCTTTTGTTTCAAGGAGAGCTGCAAGCTATACTTCCGGCTTAGGCCTCAGTCTTCTGGGTCGGAGATTCAGCGGGTGGGCATAGTGATTTCCTTGCTACAAGGAGACCCACAGGTCTGGGCATATGGGTTGCAGCCTGACTGTCCGTCGCTTAAAAGTGTTGATGCTTTTTTTACGGCACTGGGCATGTTGTATGATGACCCTGACAAGACGGCCTCAGCCGAGGCTCAGATTTCGATCCTTAAGCAAGGGCGAAGGCCAGTTGAGGTTTACTGTACGGAGTTTCGGAGGTTGGCCCATGATACCCAGTGGAATGACCCAGCCCTGAGACACCAGTACCGAAGAGGTCTTTCTAACCAGATAAAGGACCAACTGGTACAATATCCCTTGCCTGATAGCTTGGATCAGCTCATGCAGTTATCCATCCGGGTGGATAGACGGCTGAGAGAGCGTAGGCTTGAAAGGGAGACTGAGATTTCCTTCCTTCCCAAGGGAACCTCAGACTCTGAGGAATTTTCCGAGGAGCCTATGCAGATTGGGGCTACCCGCCTCTCCTCGCGTGAGAAGACGCGGAGGAGACAGCAGGGGTTGTGTTTGTACTGTGGGAATAAAGGTCATGTGGTAGTATCATGCCCAGAAAAGCCGGAAAACTTCAGGGCCTGAGGGTGATGGGAAATATCCTGTCAGGCCAGAAGTCAGAATTTCCCAAGAAGACTTTTATCATTCCGGTGACCTTGAAGATCCTCGGTCAAACTGTCAAGACTAAGGCCTTTGTGGACAGTGGGTCCGACGGGGTTTTTATGGACCGTCAATTCGCCCTGAAACACTCTGTTCCCTTAATACCCTTGGCATCGGAAATTGAGATTTGTGGGTTAAACGGGGAACCATTATCCCAAGGTAAAATTACCTCTTGCACTAGCCAGATTTCTTTGTTTATTGGAGCCACACACTCTGAAAAATTGTCCTTTTATGTGACTGTCTCTACTTTTGCCCCATTGGTGTTGGGGTTACCCTGGTTAAGGGCCCACAATCCTCAATTTGACTGGGTCTCTGGGGAGATTCTTAGTTGGGGTACTGATTGTTTCAGGAGTTGCTTGAGCCTTCCAGTCAGGCTCTCGCTGATAAGTTTGCCAGGATTGCCAGGGTGTTATGCAGATTTTGCGGACGTGTTCTCCAAAAAAGTTGCAGAGGTACTACCTCCCCATCGCCCCTATGACTGTGCCATTGATTTGTTGCCAAATGCTAAGCTTCCCAAGAGCAGGTTGTACTCCCTGTCACGTCCTGAGACTCAGGCTATGGCAGAGTACATTCAGGAGAACTTGGCTAAGGGATTTATCAGACCTTCACAGTCTCCAGTTGGTCGGGGTTCTTCTTCGTGGGTAAAAAGGACGGTTCGTTGCGACCCTGCATCGACTTCAGGGAATTGAACCGTATCACGATTAAAAACTCATACCCACTGCCTCTCATTTCGGTCTTGTTTGACCAGCTTCGTACTGCCACCATTTTTTCTAAGATTGACCTACGCGGTGCGTACAATCTAATCCGAATAAGAGAGGGGGATGAATGGAAGACTGCCTTTAATACCCACTCAGGGCATTATGAATATTTGGTGATGCCTTTTGGGCTCTGTAATGCCCCGGCAGTCTTCCAGGATTTCATGAATGATGTGCTCAGGGAATATTTGGATAGATTCTTAGTTGTATACCTAGATGACATCCTAATCTTCTCCCATTCCCTGGAGGAACATCGGAAGCATGTACGCTTAGTCCTCCAGAAACTCAGAGACCACCGGCTTGGGGCGAAGCTGGAGAAGTGCGAATTTGAAGTTCAGCAAATCGCATTTCTAGGATATATTATCTCCCCAGAAGGTTTCCAAATGGAGGGTTCCAAGGTACAGGCAGTCCTGGATTGGGTGCAGCCCACTAGTTTGAAGGCGCTTCAGCGTTTCCTGGGCTTTGCGAATTTTTATAGACGATTTATCGCTGGATTTTCGTCTATAGTGGCGCCCTTGGTGGCACTCACTAAGAAAGGGGCGGATGTTGCTCACTGGTCTTGTGAGGCTAAAGCGGCTTTTGCCCGTCTCAAAAGGGCATTTGTTTCAGCCAAGGTGCTGCGACACCCAGATCCAGAGCGTCCTTTTGTGGTGGAGGTGGATGCCTCTGAGATGGGCATTGGGGCAGTGCTTTCTCAGATGGGAGTGTCTGATAATCGCCTTCATCCCTGTGCTTACTTTTCCCGTAAATTTTCGCCTGCCGAGATGAATTATGACGTGGGTAACCGGGAATTGTTGGCTATTAAGGATGCACTCGAGGAGTGGAGACACTGGCTTGAGGGGGCTAAGTTTGTGGTCTCAATTCTCACTGACCATAAGAATCTGGCATATTTAGAGTCAGCGAAGCGTCTCAATGCCAGGCAGGCACGATGGGCTTTGTTTTTTGCTCGCTTTAATTTTTTGATAACATATCGCCCTGGGTCAAAAAACATCAAGGCTGATGCGCTCTCGCGGAGTTTTGCTCCAATCCAGGAGACCACAGAGGAGCCGTTGCCCATTGTTTCCCCATCATGTATTAAAGTGGGCATTACCCAGGACCTCTTATCATTAGTCCTTAGAGCACAGGAGCAGGCTCCTCCAGACCTTCCGGTAGGTCTTTTGTTTGTGCCTCCTAGGTTAAGACAGCGAGTGTTCCTGGAATTCCATGCCAAGAAGTCGGCAGGTCACCCGGGTATTGCCAGAACTCGGGAGTTGCTATCTAGGGCGGTGTGGTGGCCCTCGGTGGCTAAGGATGTGGATCAGTGGGTTCGGGCATGTGACATCTGTGCCCGAAATAAGACTCCTAGAGGGGTTCCTGTTGGCCCATTACATCCACTCTCTATCCCATCTAAGCCATGGACCCACATTTCAATGGATTTTGTGGTGGACTTACCCAAATCCTCTGGGATGACAGCCATCTGGGTTGTCGTTGACAGGTTTTCGTTCCACTGGTTGGGCTGCCATCAGCCAGACGCCTGTCTGAATTATTTATGCTGCATGTTGTGCGCCTCCATGGGTTGCCACTTGATGTGGTCTCTGACCGCGGATCCCAGTTTGTGGCCAAATTCTGGAGGGCATTTTGTTCCGATCTCCAGATTTCTGTCAGCTTGTCGTCAGGCTACCATCCGCAGTCTAATGGGCAGACTGAAAGGGTGAACCAGTCCTTGGAGCAGTTCCTCAGGTGTTATGTCTCCAAGTGTCAGACTGACTGGGTTGCTCATCTGTCCATGGCGGAGTTTGCCTATAACAACGCGGCTCACTCTGCTACAGGGATCTCTCCCTTCCTTTGTGTGTATGGGCATCATCCTAAGGCCAATTCTTTTGACCCCCTGGACTCCACGCCTGGTGGTTCCTCTGTGGTTTCGGTCCTTAGAGGTATTTGGCGGAAAGTGAAGAAAGCCCTTGTGTCTGTGTCATTAGTGACCAAAAGGGTTTTTGATAAGCGGAAAAGACCCTGCAGCTTCAAATTAGGAGACTTTGTCTGGTTGTCTACCAAGAATTTGAAGTTGAGACAGCCATCTCATAAGTTAGGCCCCCGGTTCATCGGCCCTTATAAGATCACCAGGGTCATCAATCCGGTGGCATTTCAGTTAGATCTGCCCCGTTCTTTGGGTATCAATAAAACATTTCATTGTTCCCTTTTAAAACGGGCGATTAGTAATCCTTCTTCCAGTGGAAGACCTTCCCCTCTTCTGATACGTGGCCAGAGGGAGTTTGTTGTTGAAAGGATTCTTGACTCCAAGGTGGTTCGGGGTCGGCTGTCATTTTTGGTGCACTGGAAGGGGTATGGCCCGGAGGAGCGGTCGTGGGTGCGCAGTTGTGATCTTCATGCCCCCAGACTGATACGCTCTTTCTTCTCGCAGTTCCCCGATAAACCCGGTGGTAGGGGTTCTTTGACCCCTCGTCAGAGGGGGGGTACTGTTAGGGTCTCCTGCCCTGTGCTGCCACGTCGTCATGGCAACCGGGAGACAAGTGCTAGCGGAGTAACCTGAGCGCAGCTGATACTCCGGTTCGGGTCTTTTGCTGTGCAGTGGTTATAGGCTCTGTGCACAGCAGGGGATCCGGTGCTGGGTTTTGTGCTCACAGTCTGTGAGGTCTGAGTGGGGCGTGGACAGCACCTGCTTTATAAGGCCTCTTCTCAGGGTAAGCAGATGCTGCTGAATCTTTGTTGGTTAGTCAGTTCCTGAAAGTTAACCAGTACTGTGCAGCTTTGTATTTGTTTGTTGCTTACTGCAAATAGGCCTGGGGATTTGGTATTACACTCTGCCAATCCAGACCTAGCAGTAAGACTGGAGTTAGTCGTTTAGCTTGCTGGGGTTCTGCTACTACTCTGTGAACTTAGCAAGTTTGCGGCTGTATTCTAAGACTTGCCTGTCTAATCCTGTCTCACTGTGCTAGGTGTCAGGGGTCAGTTTAGTGGCAGTAAGCTGAACCTGTGCACTGCAAGTGAGAATTAGGATTGTGGAGACTCTCCTTGTGTCTATCATTCCATCTCTGACCAAGGAGTTTACTGCCACACCCGTTGGTAACCCTTTAGGGTTTTGCTGTTGCCCTTAGCAACAGCATTTCGGGTTCTCTACGTATTAAAACACAACATCTTGCTTTTCCCATCTGAGCATTTCTAATACAAGGGAGATACCCAGTTCCTTAGCCTCTGGGCTTCTCTGTTCACTTTGTGTGTATTTTGTTACCCTATCACCTTCTGTGTACGTTATGTCATATTCCCCAGTCTGTCTGTGAGTCCATTTGTTTTGCATAACAGTTCAAACACCAGTACATTCCTGCAGGCACTGGAGTGCATAACATTTCTGACACCAGTACTTTCCTGCAGGCACTGGTGTGCATAACAATGATGGAAATAAAATCAATCTTTTTTTGACATGTTATAAGAATGTCTAATCTGTAATTTGATGCCTTTTGGAGATTTTTCCATCTTTCCTTGGCTTCTTTTTGCACATTAAAATTAATTTTTGCCTGGGGTGCCCAAACTTTCGATCCCCACTGTACTTCAACTAAGAAAATGATTATACTATTATACTATTTTATTTTAAATTATTATTATTATTATTATTTATAGATATGTATGTAATTTTTTCATTTATTGTGAGAGCCCCTTTTTGTAGAACCTGGTTCAGCTGCACCTTTTGCAAGTTTGCACCATATGGCCCATGGTAAATCCAACAATGGAAAGTTTCTTTGGTGTCCCATTCCCTTGATGCACTTAGGGTGCATGATAGAAGCTGTACCAGCAGTAACAGCATGTTGATCAGTGTCATGGAATGCGGTAAGTGGAGGATCTCCTGGAGCTAAATGGAACACGTCAGTTTCCCACTGTGCAACTCTAATACAGTGACAGGTGCTGCACATGCGCAGAAGTAAGGTAGGTGGCCATCTTGGTTAGAGATTTGAAGCCTCCCTGTAGGAACCCATGGAGTACGTGCTCTCCAACTTCAACACCCCTCCTCACTACAAGCTTCTCCATGTTACACAAACATTTACTTAAAGCTTTCATGTAGCAACCTAACAAAAAAATATCAGGCTTAGACAAACAAGAGAACATCAACATTTCAAGTTAGTTTCAACATTTCAACATTTAGTCCACATCTGGAAATATTGTTAGCAAGTCTCCTCTCACTGACTGTGCGGTCTCTTTACTCAGAAACTCATGACTGCCTTTACTCTCATGGTCGTCGATGTCTTCCATACTTGTGAATTACAATAGCTGGCAATATTGTGTCTGTAGTGGACTCCTTTAAGTTCTTGGGGGTCAAGAATCTCTTGTGACCTTAAGTGGGGACCTAATATTGACGCTACTGTCAAAAAAGCTCAGTGAAGACTGTTCCTACGGCAGTTGAAAAAAATTAACCTCCCTCGCGAGTTGCTGATCTTGTTTACTTCGCCCATAATTGAGTCTGTGTTATGTTCGTCGGTTATGGTCTGGTTTGGTTCAGCAACTGAACGTGACAGGCTTAGGTTCCAAAAAATAGTGAGAACTGCAGAAAGGATTATTGGGGTAGGTCTGCCATCCGTTCAGGAGCTGTACTTATCTATGGTGAAGAAACGAGCCAGCAATATAGTAAAGGACCAGACACAACCTGGTTGGCCCTTGTTTCAGTTGCTTCCATCAGGTAGGCATTACAGAGCTCACCCTGTAAAAACCATTAGACACAAAAATATATTTTTCCCGCAGGCAATTAGTTTGTTAAATAAATGTTGAATTATGCATTTGTCTGTTGTTTATTTTTTTATTTGATTGTTTTTTAAAGAATGTTTCTGGTGTATTTGTGTAAATTCCTGTAGCGCGCAGTTGACCAGAGGCAAATTCTGGATGTGCAGAAGTACACCTGGCCAATACATTTATTCTGATTCTGAATATAAATTATGCAAAGTCTCTTTGCCTATTTTGGATTTCCACTCACACCAGTTATATTTTGACTTTGGTTTCTGGATGTCTTGAGGTTTACTGAACGCAATGTCTGTGAACTCCTCATCGTATCTCTTTGGTATTTTTCCAATGTTTGAGCTTGTAGAAATTATTTTCTGTGGTTGAATATCCATGCTGGTAGCCTCTGGTTCACTTCAGATATGTCTCCAGCTGCTGGCATATCCAGTGACAAATGCTTGTCCTGTGTTAATGCTTGTCCTGTGTTTCAAATTCCAGCTTTTCTGTAATTTTAGTTGTTTTTTTAATTATGACATCTCTTGACCTGACAAGCTTTCTGGTATTTGGAGTCTATATTCTGTAGCTTTTACTTTCATGGCAATAGCCAAGAATGATGCACGTGATAGACTAAGGGCGGTATTCAAATGTTTGCGCCCCCTCTTGCACCTGTTCATGCCCGACGGCAGCTATTCAATTGTTTCTGCCAATGGGCATGATATCATAATTTTAGCTCGCTACCCCCGGGATTGACAGTCTGCTGCCATTTGGTGGGCAAGGACAGGGCAGCGATGGCATCGGTTTGAGGAAACGGAGGCGTGTCGCGGCTGTTTAAGGGGAGGGAAGAGAGAGGACAGGGATATCCATCGATTTCTCTCGTCCCCCTCCTACCACATTTTTTATGCTGCACACACCAGTGGCAGGTCGAGAATACCTGCCCTGTAAAGTGGGTGGCAGAGCTACGATCATGTGAGCCACCCGCACCTGCTGGACACTGCCACCCGAGATTCGGGAGCCCTCCTGGACATTCCTGGAGGATAGCCAAGTCTGCTCCAAAAGCAAAGTAAGATAGAACCCATAATACTGTATACTAACAATAACAAGCCGTAGCAAGGTGGTGCATACCGTACTATCACTCCCACAACGGCGTGAGATTGTTGGGGGATGCTGTCTCTCTCCCACCCAGGGCACTAAGATGTCTAGCAGCGGCTTTGGGCCCACATAGGTGGCGTGTTTCCTGCAGTACAGAACCGTCTCATGAATCTGATTCCTCCTCTCTGTAACTTTCCAGGACAGGAGCCGTTAGAATTGTTTTATATCGCACACAAATAAATGAGTTTATGTAAATAATCCTGTTATGTATGAGTTACTTTATTAGCCATTGATGACAGGCAGTAAATATAAAGGGGGTATGTTAACCGTTCATTTAGCTGCAATCTGTTAATTCGTAATAAATAGAGCTGACGGCGGAGGTGGGAGATGGCTGATCTGCGGCAGTTTAATAGGGAAACTCGGAAATGTGAGAGATAAATCTGTCCGATCTCCCGGACATTTAATAACACTCTGTGTGCAGTCTATAAACCTCCACTGCAGCACTCACTGTCTGTGATCAATGCAACACACCATATGCATCTGTCTCTCCGATCACTCCGCACCCAGCTGTCTCTCCTATTCATAACACCGTATGCATCTGTCTCTCCGATCACTCCGCACCCAGCTGTCTCTCCTATTCATTACACAGTATGCAGCTGTCTCTGCGATCACTCCGCACCCAGCTGTCTCTCCTACACATAACACCGTATGCAGCTGTCTCTCCGATACATCACTACGCACCCAGCTGTCTCTCCTACACATCACTCCGCATGCAGCTGTCTCACCGATCATTCCGCACCCAGCAATCTCTCCGACACATCACACCGTATTCAGCTGTCTCTCATACACATGACACCGTATGCAGCTGTCTCTCCAATCACATGACACCGTATGCAGCTGTCTCTCTGATCATTCCGCACCCAGCTATCTCTCTGATACATCACACCGTATGCAGCTGTCTCTCCAAACACATCACACCATATGCAGCTGTCTCTCTGATCACTCCGCACCCAGTTGTCTCTGCAATATATCACTCTGCACCCAGCTGTCTCTCCTACACATCACACTGTATGTAGCTGTCTCTCTGATCTCAATGCAACACATTAAATCGTATGCAGCTGTCTCTCTGATCACTCCGCACCCTGCTTTCTCTCCGACACATCACACCGTATGCAGCTATCTCTCCTACACATTATACCGTATGCAGCTGTCTCTCCTACACATCACACCGTATGCAGCTATCTCTCCTACACATTATACCGTATGCAGATGTCTCTCCTACACATCACACCGTATGCAGCTGTCTCTCCTACACATCACACCGTATGCAGCTGTCTCTCTGATCACTCCGCACCCAGTTGTCTCTGCAATATATCACTCTGCACCCAGCTGTCTCTCCTACACATCACACTGCATGTAGCTGTCTCTCCGATCACTCCGCACCCAGCTGTCTCTGCAATATATCACTCTGCACCCAGCTGTCTCTCCTACACATCACACTGTATGTAGCTGTCTCTCCTACACATCACACCATATGCAGCTGTCTCTCCGATCACCCGCACCCAGCTGTCTCTCTGACACATCACACCGTATGCAGCTGTCTCTCCTACACATTACACCATATGCAGCTGTCTCTCTGATCACTCTGCACCCAGTTGTCTCTGCGACACCTCACTCTGCACACAGCTGACAACCTCTTACGGAAACTGAGGAACATCATCGCAGAATGGCTTACCCCAATTGGACTCTCCTGGGGATTTGTGACATCGGACAACGCCACCAATATTGTGCGTGCATTACATGTGGGTAAATTCCAGCACGTTCCATGTTTTGCACATACATTGAATTTGGTGGTGCAGAATTATTTAAAAAACGACAGGCGCGTGCAAGAGATGCTGTCGGTGCCCCGAAGAATTGCGGGCCACTTTCGGCACTCAGCCACCGCGTGCCGAAGACTGGAGCACCAGCAAACAATCCTGAACCTGCCCCGCCATCATCTGAAGCAAGAGGTGGTAACGAGGTGGAATTCAACCCTCTATATGCTTCAGAGGATGGAGGAGCAGCAAAAGGCCATTCAAGACTATACATCTGCCCACGATATAGGCAAAGGAGGGGGAATGCACCTGACTCAAGCGCAGTGGAGAATGATTTCAACGTTGTGCAAGGTTCTGCAACCCTTTGAACTTGCCACATGTGAAGTCACTTCAGACACTGCCAGCCTGAGTCAGGTCATTCCCCTCATCAGGCTTTTGCATAAGCAGCTGGAGAGATTGGAGCTAAAACGGTGCGATTCCGCTAGGCATGTGGGACTTGTGGATGGAGCCCTTAATTTGCTTAACCAGGATTCACGGGGGGTGTAGTATGGTATGCCGGTGGCCGGGCTCCCGGCGACCAGCATACCGGCGCCGGGAGCCCGACCGCCGGCATACCGACAGTGTGGCGAGCGCAAAGGAGCCCCTTGCATACTCGCTGCGCTCGCCACGCTGCTGGCACGGTGGCACGCTATTTATTCTCCCTCCAGGGGGGTCGTGGACCCCCACGAGGGAGAATAGCTGTCGGTATGCCGGGTGTCGGGATCCCAGCGCCGGTTACTGTGCGCCGGGATCCCGACATTCGGCATACTGAATACCACCCTTCACGGGTGGTCAATCTGTTGAAATCAGAGCACTACATTTTGGCCACCGTGCTCGATCCTAGGTTTAAAGCCTACGTTGTATCTCTCTTTCCGGCAGACACAAGTCTGCAGATGTTCAAAGACCTGCTGGTGGGACACTTGTCAAGTCAAGCGGAACGTGACCCGTCAACAGCTCCTCCTTCACATTCTCCCGCAACTGGGGCTGCGAGGAAAAGGATAAGAATTCCGAGCCCACCCGCTGGCGGTGATGCAGGGCAGTCTGGAGCGAGTGCTAACATCTGGTCCGGACTGAAGGACCTGCCAACGATTACTGACATGTCTACTGTCACTGCATATGATTCTGTCACCATTGAAAGAATGGTGGAGGATTATATGAGTGACCACATCCAAGTAGTCACGTCAGTCAGTCCGTATGTATACCGGCAGGAAAAAGAGGCAATTTGGAGGCCCTTGCACAAACTGGCTTTATTTTACCTAAGTTGCGCCCCCTCCAGTGTGTACTCCGAAAGAGTGTTTAGTGCAGCCGGCAGTGGCGTAACTACTGCCCCCGCAGCCCTCGCGGTGGCTTGGGGGCGCAGGGCTGCGGGGGCGCCACTGATTTAGCGCAGATTGACATGCGGACGAGCGTCCGCATGTCAATCTGCGGTCTCCTCCTTCCCTCCGCTGCTGTAAGGAGGGACACGGAGGGCACAGCGCGCGCCTCTCCTGTGTCCCTCCTGGGTCTCCGGCGGGTCTAATAAAGGAAGTGCCTTCGTGAGCTCTGATTGGCTCACGAACCGGCACTTCCTTTAACAGACCCGCCGGAGACCTAGGAGGGACACAGGAGAGGCGCGTGCTGTGCCCTCCGTGTCCCTCCAACATAAAACAGCGGGGGAAGGGGGCTTATGTGGCACTGGGGGCATATGTGGCACAGGGAGGGGGCTTATGTGGCACTGGGGGCATATGTGGCATAGGGGGAGGGGGGCTTATGTGGCACTGGGGGCATATGTGGCACAGGGGGAGGGGGGCTTATGTGGCACTGGGAGCATATGGGGCACTGGGGGGGTATATGTGTACCTGGAACATAGGGGGGGGGGGGAAGGCGGCTGTATTTGGCACTGGGGGCATGTGAGTACCTGGCACTGTGGGGGAATATCTGGCACTGGGGGTATATGTGTACCTGACACATGGGGGGAGCTATATTTGGCACTGGGGGCATGGGGGAATATTTGGCACTGGGGTCATATGTGGCACTGGGAGAGCACAGCCCTAGCAACAAGCACTACCCCCTAGCAATGAGCATGACACCCAGTGCATGAAACCCCTGGCAACGAGCATGACACCCTGAGCATGAAAACCCCTGGCATCATGCATGGAACCAAGAGCATGAAACCCCTGGCAACGAGCAGGTAATTTAAAAGTAATTAGAAGCCTTACTGTAGGACTTAATGTGTAATGGGCATTACGGTGTGTGGCATAATGTATCACGGACATTGCGGTGTGTGTCATAATGTGTCACAGGCATTACGGTGTGTGGCATACTATATCACGGGCATTGTGGTATGTAGTATAATGTCTCAGGGGCATTGCAGTGTGGCATAATGTATAACGGGCATTGCGGTGTGTGGCATAGGGTATAACGGGCATTGCAGTATGTGTCACAGGCATTACGGTGTATGGTATACTATATCACGGGCATTGTGATATGTGGTATAATGTCTCAGGGTCATTGCAGTGTGTGGCATAATGTATCACGGACATTGCGGTGTGTGTCATAATGTGTCAGGCATTACGGTGTGTTGTATACTATATCACGAGCATTGTGGTATGTGGTATAATGTCTCGGGGTCATTGGGTGTGTGTCATAATGTGTCACAGACATTGTATGTGCTATAATGTATCAGGGCATTGCGGTGTGTGGCATAGGGTATAACGGGCATTGCGGTATGTGTCACAGGCATTACGGTGTATGGTATACTATATCACGGGCATTGTGATATGTGGTATAATCATGTCTCAGGGTCATTGCGGTGTGTGTCATAATATGTCAAAGACATTGTATGTGCTATAATGTATCGGGCATTGCAGTGTGTAGCATAATGTATAACGGGCATTGTGATTCCTGTCATAATGTGTCACAGGCATTACGGTGTGTGGCATAATGTGTCGGGGCATTACGGTGTGTGCATTATTGTGTGTGGCATAATGTCTAAGGGCCATTGCAGTATGTGGCATAATGTATACTGGGCATTACTATAAGGAGGAAAAATGACAAATAATGTAAGGGGCATGAATCAGGATTATTTTTCTTTCCTGTGGTGGCTAACGTCTGGGCATGCAGGTTGCAAAACTGGGGTATGAGGTAGTCTTTTCCTGCAATGCCACGCCCCTTTATACGAAGCCTTGCCCATTTCAACGAAGCCACGCCTTTTTTTGCGGCGCATGTGTATTTATCCCTTTACTAGTGCCAATTATGGGGGATGGGGCGCCGAAGAATTTTTGGGCTTGTGGAGAAAAATTTCTAGTTACGCCACTGGCAGCCAGTCACCTTGTCAGCGATCGGCGTACGAGGTGATAAAGCTAAATATTTATCTTATATAAAACCCTTTATGAGGTCTAAGAACACTGTACGCTATTTACGTATGGAGTACCGTAAGGGTACGCTCGTTGCGTAACAATCGCTTAGCCGTAGTCGAGACGCTCAAGCGTCACGTTCGCTCACGGCCAAGAGATCACAGGCAGGCACGCTATTGGCTGCCGACTAACGTAATGATTCGCGATAGCGTAGCGGACGCTCGGGACCACGAGGAGATCACCAGCGGCGCTGACGCTCACAATGTTAAACCTTTATATCTAAACCATAAACAATGTAATATGCTGTAAAAACCTTAGTGTAGAGATAGGGTGTAGATGCAACACAGTGTAACCTTATTAACTTAAAAGCTGTTTGAGCGTCACCGAAGCTCTGAGAATACTTAACACTATAAGAAATACACAGATACCTGAGCTTAGGGTCCAACGCCTTATATATATATTATGAATGTTATACTTGCAAAAGAATTAATACAATACAAGTCATACACTACAATATAACATAGACTACCTAACCAGATAACTACACAGGAAATACAATACAATACTATTACGTTTAAGAGAATACGAGAGAAAGAGGAGAAGAGAGAGAGAGAGAGAGATATGGCCCATAATAACAAGAAAGACAATATGATTGCGGAGAAAACTTACGCACAAGGGGAACGATCGCATGCGCCTCTGGACATCCAGCTCCCGATTTTCAGCAATGAGAACCGTTGAAGAGTGAGCTGGATGTGATCGGCTTGTCTATTTATGCCCCACACACAATACAATTCAATGGTCCCTACAATCTCATTGTTCATTGGACACAGGAATTCCTCCTCGCATTATAACACAAGGTCATAGGTTGATTCATACAGGTGGGCTGTGACGATTTCCAACTGCTCAGGTGGGTGGGAAACTAGGTTTCCCGCCGCATGGATAAGTAAGTGCAAATAATAGTAAATGGACATAAACTTCTTATGTCCATAACTATTCGCACGAGCGATTAATTCGCTTCAAACCAACACCGGAATATTGCTAATTAAATACTCTTCCGATGGATACTAAACACCACTGTATTACTTCTGTCTGACCCTTTGTATCAAACAAAGAGGGATTTCTCTGTCCATGAACATTCTACATTAACCAAACTTTCAGATTCTATCAAAGGGACCATAATCTACAAAATACATTATATGGTGAAAATATGTAACGAAAGAGTCGCCCGCTAGACGCATACAATCTCTACCGTAAATGCCCATACCGTGCGCCTGCGGGTGCACGCGACTGCGTGTATGCGCACGCACGGGAGAGTGTACGCATGCGCAGAGCGGACATGTATGAGGTGCAAATATGGCAGTGTGCATCGTGATATTTTTCTGACTTTGACAGTCCACCCTTTGGCAGTCAACAATAACTGCCACTTCCTAAAACATTTCAAAAAGAGAAAAATATATGTCAGGGGTTAATACATTTACATGGTTGGGTAGGGGAGGAGAGGAGAAGGTAGGAAAAGGGAATGACCTAGTGAGATAGAATAGCATGTGTGTATGAATCCGTGTTTGGGGGTCATGTATCATCGTGCCGTACGTGTTTTAAATCAAGCTTCGAGGCATTGCGAAGTATACATTTGAATTCCTTCTTATCCCGTGGTACGGGTCTGTGGATGGGCTGTCAAACTTTACCGAGCTCTTTTCGGCTGTGGTTGTAACAAAAATGGGGAGCACATTTTAGTTGATGATACATGAATGGGGGAATATGTGATTGCTGATATCTGTGCCTGTGTTCCCTATACTATGTGTGTAATTACCTGAAGGTTGTAGAGATGAAGAAAAGACATAATTACGGTGAATGCAGTGGTATTCTATGTCAGGTAAATGAACATTTGTCGGTTGAAGTCTTGTTCGGTGTCTGTTGAATGCAGTCTTCTTTGTGCTTTTGCCAAAAGGCGTGTGGGCAAAAAGCTTTGTCAATGTCCATAGACTTACAAAAGTGTTGGGCTAGCGTAATTTTAACATTTCTAGGGAAACTGGGGGTCTATGGCAAAGTTCATCAAATATCTGTGTATAAGGTTGTCAGAACTTCTTCTTTAATCCATCAGTTGTCTGTATACAGGATCATCAAATTCCTCATCCAAGTGGGTCTTTTTACCTTGGAGAAAACGGAAAAACAGGTGAAAGAAACGGACCGTAGAAATCGCATTTTCATCACATCCTTGTTTCTACATTTGGGTCATAAATCAAATCCATTGGAATTACAATTTCCTCACTCCTTAGACTCATTACTCTGGTACTACGTTTGCACTTCATTAAAGCCTGACCGCATCTAAATATCAAGCCAATCGATATGACAACACCTAAGATACATAGGAGAAACTTCCCTACATCCATTATGACTCCTTGAGCCCATTCTCCTAAACCGGAGAACCAATTTCGCGGGTTCAACCATGACACCCAACTAGTCAGCTCATTACTCACAGCAGCAAGGGTGAGATTGTGTCTCCTGCGAAATTCCCACTTCAATTGGAGAATATCGTCCATCTTTTGGTCTATGACCTCGACCGGGTCCTCGGTACTATTTGTAATATATGTGCAACATTTCACGCCGTACTGCGTTGCCAGTGTGACACAATATCCACCTGTTACTGCTGTGAGATAATTGAGAATCATTCTATGCTGAACTAGTTCTGTTTTATAAGCTTGAAGTTCTCTTCCAGTATACCTAAACGTGTCATCATACATTTCTGTGATATTGTCTAACAAATTTGCGAGCGCAGATATGTATTTATAATTCAGCACTCCTCTGGCGGTGCGAGTGATGTCTAACGCGATTAGAAACTGAATCCCGGTGGATTCATGGATCATGTCAGAGGCCGGATGCTCTGTTCTTTCTATCAGGTGCCGTTTAACTACGTGCTCGTAATGGGTATGAGTATAAGGAGCTTGGGCACTGCGGTGGATATCTTTCATTTTGGCATGTGATACAGTCATTACTTCAGGCAGTACTTTTCCAATATAACACAATCCTTCAGAGTTTGGGGCAAGCCACTTATACGCCTTCCTCCCGCATATGAAATATGCATCATCGGGGAGAACATATGGGACGGAGTAGGACATGACCATATTACACACCTTCCATGTGAAATCTCCTAACCCTAATTCTCCCATCTGTCTAGTACACGTATCAGCTTGTACGATATGTGCACAGTATCCTGGTGATACCTCTCCAACTCTCGTAATCCTATTTCCTAGGGTATACCTATATCGGAAAGATTTTCCTCTATCGGCTATGTGGCGTATAAGCTCTGTATCTGTAGGCATTCTATCTGCTCTATATGAAAAGGTCATGGTTTGGTTACTCCATGACACTTCCCAATTTCCCGGCTTTCGGGGATTGGAAATGTTAAAACATATGAGGGATCTATCCACATGATATTGGTGGAGCTTCAAACTAGGAGGACTGGAGATATTAAACCTCCTGTCCACCGGCCTCCCACCACTTAGCTCAAGTACCTCCCCTATCGTTAAAGGAAATGGTACTAGTCCTGATTTGCTATGACCTTGAGGTACTTGAGAGCATACCCAACAATCTGTCTGATTTAACACACTACCCACTAAGGAGTGATAGTCACTCAAGGGATGCCGGTCCATGTGGATATTAAAACTGGATTGGCATTTCTTGATGCACCCATCCTCAACTACATTGTCACAGAGCCTACAGATACAGTTTTCTTCAGCTAACAATCCTTCACAATTCCTTCTATGGTCAATGCTATCGGATCGTTTTCTGATACTCGCCTTTGCTTGTTGGTTAAGTTGTTCTTGGAAAACTACGCCTCCATCTTTGTCATCAGAACCCATTCCAGAACCTCTCTCGACCTCCATGGTACTCTCGCCGGAACAGACTGCTCTGGTCAACATCATGGTCAACAGGAAAATCCGGATCACAGTCTCTTGAGGCAAGTCCATCTTAGGAGGAAACGAAGAAGAATGAAAAGGGGGAAAAAATAATTTGAGGGAGAGGGGATGGGAAGTGGAGAAAAACAATAAAAGGGAAACGGGGGATCGACAACTGTTTTTGATCTTGTGATTCTTGATGCTCAGGTGCCGCCTCAGTCCTCCTGGAACAGACACTCCAGTGATACAACTTCCTCTACCATCTGTTCCTTATCACGGGACCTCTCTGGATCAGCAACCTTCTTACAGTGGGACGAATGAACCCAAGTCTCTCTCTCGGCAACCTTCAATGCTGTAGTGCTAGTCAATAAGACTTGGTATGGTCCTTCCCATCTGTCAATAAGGCAACCTGAGCGTAGAAAATTCCGTATCATTACATAATCCCCAGGTTCAATGTCATGACAATTACTATCTGGTAAATCAGGAATCACTAACTTCAAATTATCATTTTGATTCCTTAGCTGTTTACTCGTGTTAATCAAGTACTTTACAGTCACTTCATTGTTACACTTCAAATCATCCTGAGGGTTAATCATAACATGCGGTTGTCGACCAAACAAGATTTCAAAGGGAGACAGATTAAGAGGGGACCTGGGAGTGGTTCTGATGCTGTACAGTACAATGGGTAAAGCTTCTGGCCATGTCAATCCTGTCTCTGCCATAACTTTGCTCAGTTTATTTTTAATAGTGCTGTTCACTCTTTCCACCTTCGCACTCGCCTGTGGACGGTATGGAGTGTGCAGCTTGCTATCAATTCCCATCAATTTACACATTTCTTGAAAGACATCACCTGTAAAATGGGTACCCCTATCATTTTCGATTATTCTAGGGATACCATATCTACATACAAATTCCTGCACAATTTTCTTAGCAGTAAACATAGCGGTATTTGTGGCCGCAGGAAATGCTTCGACCCAATTTGAGAACACATCTATACAAACAAGTACATATTTCAAATTTCGACAAGGGGGTAATTGAATAAAGTCAATCTGTATTACCTGAAAAGGACCGCCTGCAGGTGGGATATGAGATGGTTCTGTTGGTATTGCCTTTCCGATGTTCTTTCTCAAACAGGTAAGGCATGACATTGCTCTCTTACCTGCATGAGATGAAAATCCTGGGGCGCACCAATATGCTCTTACCAACTTGCACATTCCCTCCTTGCCCAGATGAGTCAGCCCGTGTGCTGCCTCAGCTAAACATGGAAGATATGCTCTGGGGGCCACCGGTTTACCTTGTCCATCCGTCCAGAGTCCTGAGGACTCCTGGCCATATCCCTTTGCCTTCCAGACTGCCTTTTCCTGTGTGGAACACAAATTTTGCATTTCGCACAACTTCTGTGTGTTGATGGTATTAAATACCATCAGTTGTGTGGTGTCTGTCTGTCTGGGGGTACCAGCTGCTAACTTAGCAGCTTCATCTGCTCGGCTGTTACCAAGTGATACTGGGTCCTGGCTATATGTGTGTGCTTTACACTTGATAACAGCCACTCTGTCGGGTTCCTGTATCGCTGTTAGAAGCCTTTTGATGTGAGCTGCATGCGCTATCGGTGTACCAGCTGCCGTCATGAAATTTCTGAGGCGCCATAGGGCTCCGAAATCATGGACTACCCCGAATGCGTATCTAGAATCGGTGTAGATATTGGCTGATTTGCCCTTAGCCAATTCACATGCTCTGGTTAGGTCGACCAGTTCAGCAACCTGGGCTGAGTGAGGTGGGCCTAGCGGTTCCGCTTCTATGGTGCCTTGGTCATCTACGACTGCGTATCCAGTACACAAGTCTCCCGAGTCTGACTGTCTGTGACAACTACCGTCCGTGTAGAAAGTTAGATCTACATCTTCCAGTGGGTTGTCACTGATGTCAGGCCTTGCGGTAAAATTTTGGGTCAAATATTCCATACAATCATGTGTGTCTTCCTTTGTGTTAAATTCTCCTTCCCCACCACTCTCATCCTCCACCCTTTGTGCCTGTCCAGGCACACCTGGGAGATATGTTGCAGGATTTAATGCACTGCATCTCCTTATGGTGATGTTTACGGGGGCCATTAGTGCCAATTCCCATCTTGTAAACCGCGCTGATGAGACGTGCCTGGTTTGGGCAGAATTTAGCAAGGCTGATACTGCATGTGGTGTATGAATTGTGAGGTTGTGACCTAGCACTACATCTTCGCTTTTCGTTACTAGCAATGCTATCGCAGCAACGCTTCGCAAGCATGTGGGGAGGGATCGCGCTACCGTGTCTAGCTGAGCGCTGTAGTATGCTACTGGCCTGCTGGCATCACCGTGCTTTTGGGTTAAGACGCCTGCCGCGCAACCAGCACTTTCTGTTCCGTACAGCTCAAAGGGTTTCCCATAGTCTGGCATACCTAATGCTGGTGCCTGCGTTAGGCACTGTTTAAGTCTCTCAAATGCCATCTCGGACTCGTCTGTATGCGAAATCCGATCAGGTTTGTTTGAGGAGACCATCTCCTGCAAAGGTAACGCTAGAATGGAAAACCCTGGGATCCAGTTACGGCAATACCCACACATTCCTAAAAATGTTCTGATCTGTTGCTTGGTTTTTGGCAGAGTCATGTCTCTAATTGCTTGAATTCTATCAGCGGTCAGGTGTCTCAGTCCTTGTGTTAGACAGTGTCCCAAATATTTTACCTTAGTTTGGCATAATTGCAACTTGTCTTTGGAAACCTTGTGTCCTGTGTCTGAAAGATGAAACAGGAGCTGTTTCGTATCCTTCAGGGATGCTTCCACTGAATCAGAACACAGTAGTAGATCATCCACGTACTGTATTAATACTGATCCACTCTCTGGTTGGAAAGACTGTAAACAATCATGCAAAGCCTGGGAAAATATACTTGGACTGTCTATGAAACCTTGTGGTAATCGAGTCCATGTGTATTGGACTCCTCTGTATGTGAATGCAAACAAATATTGGCTGTCAGGGTGTAGAGGTACCGAAAAGAAAGCGGAGCAGAGGTCAATAACAGTGAAAAATTTCGCAGTGGGAGGGATTTGCATAAGGATGACAGCTGGATTTGGCACTACGGGGAACTGACTCTCAACTATTTTGTTAATCCCCCTTAGATCCTGCACTAGCCGGTAACCCCTCCCCCCACTCTTTTTCACAGGGAAGATGGGACTATTGGCAGTGCTGGACGTTCTTACCAGAATGCCCTGTTGTAGCAAGCGCTCTATTACGGGGTACACTCCTAACTCCACCTCTGGCTTCAGAGGGTATTGTGGGATTTTTGGAGCTATCCTACCATCTTTTACTTGTACAACTACTGGAGCTACGTTTGCCATTAATCCAGTGTCCTGTCCATCTTTAGTCCAAAGTGACTCTGGTATCTGGGATGTCATTTCCTCTACTTGGGATGGAGTCCTATTTGTCATAATGGTATGTGACATTAATTTTGATGGGGAGTCTAACATGTCTCGCACTTCCTGAGCGTGTCCAAGAATACACCTTCAGGAGTACAATAAATGACGCACCCCATTTTGCACAATAAGTCTCTTCCCAGGAGATTAGTTGGTGCCGATGTAGCCAGCAAAAAGGAATGCTTGGTATGTAACGGCCCTACTGTAATCTCGGCTGGTTTGCTAACAGGGTAGTGCTGGACTACTCCTGTTACCCCTATGGCTGGAATTGTCTTACCAGTGGTTCTCATGCCCACTGTCGAATTTATCACTGATTTGGCCGCCCCTGTATCTACAAGAAAGTTTAATGATTTACCGGCTACATTGATTGCAATTTCGGGTTCACTTCCAAGATTTGCAATCAATTTTACTGGCTGCAGATTCCAGGTATGGCCACACCCCTATTGGGTATGGTGACCTCCCTGAATCCCGCTGGCAGCAACTACTTGTGAAGGGGTTAAATGGGAACTACCAGTGGCTTGCCAGTCTCTGTTCGGGGGGTATCTTTTTGTTTCCCCTGCATGTGGCTCATAACTCCGTCTCTGCGGACCTTGCTCCCAATGTCGTGTGTCGTGTCGTTGTCTAGGGGGTTGGTATGATCTTTGCAAATTTTTCGCTCTACAGTCTCGTGCTATGTGTCCCTGTTTATGACAAAAATAACATGTTACCACATTTGACTTACCCACAGGGTTTGGTGATATAAACACAGGCTGTTTTGTGGTCAGGGCCTGTATACTTACTGACATTAACTTATCACCTTGCGACTCCCTGTGTCTGGTGATATTCCGGTCGTGATCAATAGCAGCCTCTCTCAAAGTAGCCACCGACAGACCTCGCCAACATGGTTGTGTGGTCTGTACCCTGGTCTTTAATGCCTCTTTTAAACCATCCATTAGCACAGATACTGCTACTTCTTGATGGTTTGCATTGGTCCTAATGTCCTCTATGCCAGTGTACTTTGCCATTTCTAATAATGCCCGGTGAAAATACTCAGCAGCTGTTTCTGACTCTTTTTGTTTAATGGAAAAAATTCTATTCCATTTGGCTACAGCTGGGAAATACTCCTTTAACTGTAAATTTATTCTTTTTACATTGTCTTTGTTGTACACATCTGTAAGAGGTACATCCTGATCCAGTCCACAGTCAGCTAAAAATTGAGCTGCGTCGACATTGGAGGGTAAACAAGCCCTCAGCAATACCTGCCAATCTTTGTTATTGGGCTCTAAAGTGTTTCCTAGGTCTCTGATGTATTTTTGGCTAGCAACTAAGTCTTTTCTGGGGTCAGGGAATTCAGACACTATGGTCCTTAATTCCATTCGGGAAAACGGGCTGTACATGGCAATGTTCCTAACAGGAGTGACTCCTGAAGTGTCCGTTTTCCCATTTGGCACTACTATTACCTTAACAGGATTAATTCTAACAACATCATTCTGTGTAGATTCTACAGCCTGTGGTGAAATAGTCTCAGCATAGTGTATGGTGCCGTACTTACCCGTTGATACGACCTCACCTGTCCCTCCGCTAGGGGGCTTTGTTACTAATCTTATGGGTTGGGCCGTGCCTACTGTTGTTTCTGATATGGTGGCTGCTAGAGAGAGCGCCGATATTGTAGCCGATTCGTCCTCTTGATCACACTCCTGGGGAAAGTTCAAAACAGGGTACAACTTGCACGGGTTAATACTTGCATTGGTTAACTTATTAACATTATCCTTAACATTTATACAGTTGCTAAGTGCCTGTTTGTTACCCCCTGATGCGTCATTCTCCGCAACCAATTTCTCTCCTGATATGTATGGTGGCGGCGGGGCCGTGGCTATCAGTTTTCTGATAGGGCCAGATCCCGCCGCCTGAGCCAATCCTCTCTGTATTTCACCCTCCTGTTGCCATAACTGCAAATAATCATAATGTTGGATTCGTCTCTTTGCTGATTTAATGAGACATATCCTTCTCCTTAAATTCATTAACACTTCTGGGCTGAAGCTACCTACTCTTGGGAATTTCTCCCCGTCATGTACAGTCATTTTCTCCCATTCATCACATAAAATTTCTGTGTGTCTTCCGTATTTTTCACACATTACATACCTTGCCGACCCGACTGGTCGGTTTACAGAATCAACCCGAACCGAGGTTGATCGCCCCCTTCCTGAACAACTGGCCCCCATAATTTGCAGGTGTTGCTTGTTCTACCTCTGACCTTTATATCAGGGTGTTCAGCGAACCCTTACAAAAAACCAAAATATTCAAAGATAGGTTGACGGTGAAGTTTACCGAGCACCTCACTCACTCGCCCACGCCGACCAATATGCCCACACACTGATATAGTGCTGGCGTACTCGACCCAGGGCCCCTATGAACCTTCGTTTACTGGAACATGTGGGTGTGATCCGCAGAGCATTGACCCTTTCCAGTAAAGGTGGGGTTGTCGGATAATTCCTGAGTGACCAGAGAACTTCCCTTTTTGGTTAAAATAAAAAATTACACAAATCACGTTAGAATGTACAAATAGCGTTTATGACCGGGTTCGTACACAAATGGTACTGGTCAGGTTACTAATGCACACAATTACGTGCGGTACAATCGTTCAGTACATAAGCAACTAATCTTATGTACGGAGCGACCAGTGGAATCGACATTCGGCAGCTGCGAATTCCTTCAGCCTGAGCTTTATTGTCCTATATGGGTGTTGCACCAACCTTTTTTGGTGTTGTGCCTTGTCTCTATAGCGGACTTCCTTGTCTGCTGTACCTGGACCTCCTGGTCTGTTATGCGACCTCCTGGTCTGACCTCCTGGTCTGTTACAGTATGACCTCCTGGTCTGCTACACTCTAATGCTCAAATTTTATGTTTAACTAGAGATGCCTCCCTAGCCACCATGTATGTCACTTACACGTATGTACCTTCACGAGAACTTGGTGATTTCTGTGGTTCAATCCCCAAAATTGTAAAACTTAAAAACACTCACTCATCACATGTACACTTTTGTTTCTATTTCTATTTCTGCGCAGAAATTTTTCTTTAGACCAGATGTGTTGTAAATTTGGAGAAGGATCTGTTAATTTAAATTTCGGATTTAAAAATAGATTTGCTCTATTTATCGCCTGTTGCGCTATTTATCGCCTGTTGCGCTATTTATCGCCTGTTGCGCTATTTATCGCTTGTTGAAAATCAACACTATCATGTGACTTGAGTTACGTGGGCGTACCCAGACGCTCCGTTGCGTAATTTACGCTGCGTGCGTCGGCCTTTGCGTACGCGAGTCTCAGCCCTTTGTTAGAGACACGTGTACACAAAACCAATGTCCACCGTAACACAACTAACACGTTTATCAATGTAGATGATCCTCGATCCTCTACTGAACCCCACACCAATCTCTCCTTGTCTCTTTAGGTAGAGCTGTGTGTGTGCTTTACACTTTATCCCTTAACGCATTACTTTTACACTTTAACTATGAAATAGCGACAAATCTCTCTTAGCACGTTTTATCAATTATAAAATGGCAAACAGGAGAGTGATATGAAAATACACGAATGAAAAAGAAATGCAGATATGTGCGTGTGTACGCAAGACAGAAATAAACAGTTTTAAAAGACACTAGCGTGTTGTTCTTACCTCCGGTTCCGGATTCCTTCAGCACCCTTTACTAAGCGAAGCAGACGCTTATCCCGTCAGCACTGCGAAGAATATGATCTCACGCCCTTTGCTGATGGATAATGTCTGCTGAAATTACCTAGCAGAGATATGTGAAGGACAGGACGAGCCGCCAATTGATAAAGCTAAATATTTATCTTATATAAAACCCTTTATGAGGTCTAAGAACACTGTACGCTATTTACGTATGGAGTACCGTAAGGGTACGCTCGTTGCGTAACAATCGCTTAGCTGTAGTCGAGACGCTCAAGCGTCACGTTCGCTCACGGCCAAGAGATCACAGGCAGGCACGCTATTGGCTGCCGACTAACGTAATGATTCGCTATAGCGTAGCGGACGCTCGGGACCACGAGGAGATCACCAGCGGCGCTGACGCTCACAATGTTAAACCTTTATATCTAAACCATAAACAATGTAATATGCTGTAAAAACCTTAGTGTAGAGATAGGGTGTAGATGCAACACAGTGTAACCTTATTAACTTAAAAGCTGTTTGAGCGTCACCGAAGCTCTGAGAATACTTAACACTATAAGAAATACACAGATACCTGAGCTTAGGGTCCAACGCCTTATTATTAATTATGAATTATTATGAATGTTATACTTGCAAAAGAATTAATACAATACAAGTCATACACTACAATATAACATAGACTACCTAACCAGATAACTACACAGGAAATACAATACAATACTATTACGTTTAAGAGAATACGAGAGAAAGAGGAGAAGAGAGAGAGAGAGAGATATGGCCCACAATAACAAGAAAGACAATATGATTGCGGAGAAAACTTACGCACAAGGGGAACGATCGCATGCGCCTCTGGACATCCAGCTCCCGATTTTCAGCAATGAGAACCGTTGAAGAGTGAGCTGGATGTGATCGGCTTGTCTATTTATGCCCCACACACAATACAATTCAATGGTCCCTACAATCTCATTGTTCATTGGACACAGGAATTCCTCCTCGCATTATAACAAAAGGTCATAGGTTGATTCATACAGGTGGGCTGTGACGATTTCCAACTGCTCAGGTGGGTGGGAAACTAGGTTTCCCGCCGCATGGATAAGTAAGTGCAAATAATAGTAAATGGACATAAACTTCTTATGTCCATAACTATTCGCACGAGCGATTAATTCGCTTCAAACCAACACCGGAATATTGCTAATTAAATACTCTTCCGATGGATACTAAACACCACTGTATTACTTCTGTCTGACCCTTCGTATCAAACAAAGAGGGATTTCTCTGTCCATGAACATTCTACATTAACCAAACTTTCAGATTCTATCAAAGGGACCATAATCTACAAAATACATTATATGGTGAAAATATGTAACGAAAGAGTCGCCCGCTAGACGCATACAATCTCTACCATAAATGCCCATACCGTGCGCCTGCGGGTGCACGCGACTGCGTGTATGCGCACGCACGGGAGAGTGTACGCATGCGCAGAGCGGACATGTATGAGGTGCAAAATATGGTAGTGTGCATAGAGATATTTTTCTGACTTTGACAGAGGTTACTTCCACAAAATGTGGAGAAGATGATGTTCATCAAAATGAATTATAATCAATTCCTCCGTGGAGACATTCACCAGCAATTGCCTCCAGAAAGTACACAGGGACCTGAGATGGTGGATTCCAGTGGGGACAAATTAATACTTTGTGAGGAGGAGGAGGATGTACACAGTGAAAGGGGTGATGAATCGGACGATGAGGAGGAGGTGGACATCTTGCCTCTGTAGAGCCAGTTTGTGCAAGGAGAGATTGACTGCTTCTTTTTCTTTTTCATCCACTAGGGGTCACTGGAGTACTCTTGGGATATGGACGGTTCCGCAGGAACAAGGCACTGAATAAATTAAAATTTGGAACTACTCCTCCCCTCCATATCCCAGAGTACCTCAGTGTTTTTTTGGTGCTCACAGTAGCAAGGCTTGTGTGGAGCTGATCCACACTTATTGGATTTTTTTATTTATTTTTATTTTTATTTTTTCGACTGTTCCACATCCCTTCCCCCCTTCCAATAGGCGTGGGTCCGGGATAGTGGAAGCTGCTACAAGCAGCTGTGGCATGTCGGGCCTCTCTGAAAGAGCTCCCTCACAACCACGTGCAGGACTACCTGCAGGAAAGGCTGGACGGAGCTTAAAGAAGAAGCCCCGTCATAGCCCTCACCACAGGGTCCAGGTATGTTGGGACGGGGCGGTCAGCTCATGCTGCCGCCCCGCTGTGTGGGGACACTGTGTGTGTGCGAGCCGCCCGCCGCTACTTCCAGCGCCCGCCTCCGCTACCCGATTACCGCTGCCTCCTGCCGCTCACTGAGCCGCGCCAGCCACGTTCTTCATGCATAGGCCGCTCCACGGCTCTATGCAGCGCACTCCCCGGCTCCCGCTACCGCTTCCCGGCTCCCTCTTCAGCATATGTAAGCCCGGCTCCGTGTAATAGAGAGCGGTACACGGAGCACGGAGGGGGGTGATAAAGCTAAATATTTATCTTACTTAAAACCCTTTAAGAGGTCTAAGAACACAGTACGCTATTTACGTATGGTATACCGTAAGGGTACGCACATTGCATAACAATCGCTTAGCCGTAGTCGAGACGCTCGAGCGTCACGTTCGCTTACGGCCAAGGGATCACAGGCAGGCACGCTATAGGCTGCCGACTAGATAAAGCCAGATATTTATCCTATATAACACACTATACAGAGGTTAAGAAACACTGTACGCAACTGGCGCACGAGGTACCGTAAGGGTACGCTCTTAGCGTAGCGGACGCTGTATCGGGAGCGAGCCGCTCGAGCGACACAAACGCTCGCGAGAATACGCTGTTGGTATCGGGCACACTATAGGTGAGCGACTACCGTAATGCTACGCTATCAGCGTAGCGGACGCTCGAGACCACGAGGAGATCACGAGCGGCGCAGACGCTCACAAGATAACAATCAGTAGGCCTTGAATGTAACACACAGAAATGATATTCTTATACTGTAAACCCTTTTGTAGTGATAAGGTGAAAATGCAACACAGTGTAAGCTGGTTTACACTAAAGCTGTTTGAGCGATAGAGACGCTCCTATTACCCACTGCAATAAACACACAATACCGGTCTAAGGGTCTAACGCCTTTTAAGGAAATGAATGAACGTTCAAAAAGAATAATACAATACAAGTCATACACTACCAATATAACATAGACTACCTAACCAGATAACTACACAGGAAATACAATATCAGTACAATAACTATATAAGAGAAACGAGAGAGAAAGAGAAGAGAGAGAGAGAGAGATATGGCTCAGAATAACAAGGAAAGACAATATGATTGCGGAGAAAACTTACGCACAAAGGGGAACGATCGCATTCGCCTCTGGACATCCAGCTCCCGATTATCAGCAATGAGAACCGTTGAAGAGTGAGAGCTGGATGTGATCGGCTTGTCTATTTATGTCCCACACACAATACAATTCAATGGTCCCTACAATCTCATTGTTCATTGGACACAGGAATTCATCTTCGCACTAAAACAAAAGGTCATAGGTTGGTTCATACAGGTGGGCTGTGACTACTTCCAACTGCTCAGGAGGGTGGGAAACTGGGTTTCCCGCCGCATGGATAAGTAAGTGCAAATAATAGTAAATGGACATAAACTTCTTATGTCCATAACTATTCGCACGAGCGATTAATTCGCTTCAAACCAACACCGGAATATTGCTAATTAAATACTCTTCCGATGGATACTAAACACCACTGTATAATCCTTGTCTGACCCTTTGTATCAGACAAAGAGGGATCTCTCTGTCCATGAACATGCTACATTAACTAAACTTTCAGAATCTATCAAAGGGACCATGATCTACAAAATACATTATATGGTTAAAATATATATCGATTGAGTCGCCCGCTAGACGCATACAAACTCTACCGTAAATGCGCATATCGTGCGCCTGCGGGTGCCCGCAAAGGCGAGTATGCGCACGCACGGGAGAGCTCTTGCACGCGCAGCGGGAGCTCGCATGAGGTGCAAATATGGCAGTGTGCATAGTGATATTTTTCTGACTTTGACAGTTTTCTGACTTTGACAGGGGGAGGGGGGGGAAGCACACAGCAAGAGGAGAAGTGTGTCTTAGCAGCAGCTGTGCTGCATATGTTATCAGAATAGGCTATTAAGCCCTTTGTTAACAGGTTTTCACTTATAGATGCAGATGGGAGTGTAGGTCTTACACTAAAGGTTTAAATACAGCATATGTATGTTTTTATTTAAATCTGCTTGGATAAGTTATAAGTCTGCACTTTGTGTTATACTGTAAGCAAAAGTGACCTATTTAACTAGTGATGTGCACCGGACATTTTTCGGGTTTTGTGTTTTGGTTTTGGATTCGGTTCCGCGGCCGTGTTTTGGATTCGGACGCGTTTTGGCAAAACCTCACCGAAAATTTTTTGTCGGATTCGGGTGTGTTTTGGATTCGGGTGTTTTTTTCAAAAAACCCTAAAAAACAGCTTAAATCATAGAATTTGGGGGTCATTTTGATCCCATAGTATTATTAACCTCAATAACCATAATTTCCACTCATTTCCAGTCTATTCTGAACACCTCACACTATTATTTTTAGTCCTAAAATTTGCACAGAGGTCGCTGGATGGCTAAGCTAAGCGACACAAGTGGCCGACACAAACACCTGGCCCATCTAGGAGTGGCACTGCAGTGTCAGGCATGATGGCACTTCAAAAAAATAGTCCCCAAACAGCACATGATGCAAAGAAAAAAAGAGGCGCACCAAGGTCGCTGTGTGACTAAGCTAAGCGACACAAGTGGCCGACACAAACACCTGGCCCATCTAGGAGGGGCACTGCAGTGTCAGGCAGGATGGCACTTCAAAAAAATTGTCCCCAAACAGCACATGATGCAAAGAAAAATGAAAGAAAAAAGAGGTGCAAGATGGAATTGTCCTTGGGCCCTCCCACCCACCCTTATGTTGTATAAACAGGACATGCACACTTTAACGAACCCATCATTTCAGCGACAGGGTCTGCCACACGACTGTGACTGAAATGACTGGTTGGTTTGGGCCCCCACCAAAAAATGAAGCAATCAAACTCTCCTTGCACAAACTGGCTCTACAGAGGCAAGATGTCCACCTCATCATCATCCTCCGATTCCTCACCCCTTTCACTTTGTACATCCCCCTCCTCACAGATTATTAATTCGTCCCCACTGGAATCCACCATCTCAGGTCCCTGTGTACTTTGTGGAGGCAATTGCTGCTGGTGAATGTCTCCACGGAGGAATTGATTATAATTCATTTTGATGAACATCATCTTCTCCACATTTTCTGGAAGTAACCTCGTACGCCGATTGCTGACAAGGTGAGCGGCTGCACTAAACACTCTTTCGGAGTACACACTGAAGGGAGGGCAACTTAGGTAGAATAAAGCCAGTTTGTGCAAGGGCCTCCAAATTGCCTCTTTTTCCTGCCAGTATACGTACGGACTGTCTGACGCGCCTACTTGGATGTGGTCACTCATATAATCCTCCACCATTCTTTCAATGGTGAGAGAATCATATGAAGTGACAGTAGACGACATGTCAGTAATCGTTGGCAGGTCCTTCAGTCCGGACCAGATGTCAGCACTCGCTCCAGACTGCCCTGCATCACCGCCAGCGGGTGGGCTCGGAATTCTTATCCTTTTCCTCGCAGCCCCAGTTGCGGGAGAATGTGAAGGAGGAGATGTTGACGGGTCACGTTCCGCTTGACTTGACAATTTTCTCACCAGCAGGTCTTTGAACCTCTGCAGACTTGTGTCTGCCGGAAAGAGAGATACAACGTAGGTTTTAAATCTAGGATCGAGCACGGTGGCCAAAATGTAGTGCTCTGATTTCAACAGATTGACCACCCGTGAATCCTGGTTAAGTGAATTAAGGGCTCCATCCACAAGTCCCACATGCATAGCGGATCGCTCTGTTTTAGCTCCTCCTTCAATATCTCCAGCTTCTTCTGCAAAAGCCTGATGAGGGGAATGACCTGACTCAGGCTGGCAGTGTCTGAACTGACTTCACCTGTGGCAAGTTCAAAGGGTTGCAGAACCTTGCACAACGTTGAGTCAGGTGCATTCCCCCTCCTTTGCCTATATCGTGGCCAGATGTATAGGCTTGAATGGCCTTTTGCTGCTCCTCCATCCTCTGAAGCATATAGAGGGTTGAATTCCACCTCGTTACCACCTCTTGCTTCAGATGATGGCAGGGCAGGTTCAGGATTGTTTGGTAGTGCTCCAGTCTTCTGTACGCGGTGGCTGAATGCCGAAAGTGGCCCGCAATTCTTCGTGCCACCGACAGCATCTCTTGCACGCCCCTGTCGTTTTTTAAATAATTCTGCACCACCAAATTCAATGTATGTGCAAAACATGGGACGTGCTGGAATTTGCCCAGATGTAATGCACGCACAATATTGCTGGCGTTGTCCGATGTCACAAATCCCCTTGAGAGTCCAATTGGGGTAAGCCATTCTGCGATGATCTTCCTCAGTTTCCGTAAGAGGTTGTCAGCTGTGTGCCTCTTCTGGAAAGCGGTGATACAAAGCGTAGCCTGCCTAGGAACGAGTTGGCGTTTGCGAGATGCTGCTACTGGTGCCGCCGCTGCTGTTCTTGCTGCGGGAGGCAATACATCTACCCAGTGGGCTGTCACAGTCATATAGTCCTGAGTCTGCCCTGCTCCACTTGTCCACATGTCCGTGGTTAAGTGGACATTGGGTACAACTGCATTTTTTAGGACACTGGTGAGTCTTTTTCTGAGGTCTGTGTACCTTTTCGGTATCGCCTGCCTAGAGAAATGGAACCTAGATGGTATTTGGTACCGGGGACACAGTACCTTAATCAAGTCTCTAGTTGCCTCTGAATTAACCGTGGATACCGGAACTACGTTTCTCACCGCCCAGGCTGCCAAGGCCTGAGTTATCTGCTTTGCAGCAGGATGACTGCTGTGATATTTCATCTTCCTCGCAAAGGACTGTTGGACAGTCAATTGCTTACTGAAAGTAGTACAAGTGGTCTTCCGACTTCCCCTCTGGGATGACGATCGACTCCCAGCAGCTACAACAGCAGCGCCAGCAGCAGTAGGCGTTACACTCAAGGATGCATCGGAGGAATCCCAGGCAGGAGAGGACTCGTCAGACTTGCCAGTGACATGGCCTGCAGGACTATTGGCTTTCCTGGGTAAGGAGGAAATTGACACTGAGGGAGTTGGTGGTGTGGTTTGCAGGAGCTTGGTTACAAGAGGAAGGGATTTAGTGGTCAGCGGACTGCTTCCGCTGTCACCCAAAGTTTTTGAACTTGTCACTGACTTATGATGAATGCGCTGCAGGTGACGTATAAGGGAGGATGTTCCGAGGTGGTTAACGTCCTTACCCCTACTTATTACAGCTTGACAAAGGCAACACACGGCTTGACTCCTGTTATCCGCATTTGTGTTGAAATAATTCCACACCGAAGAGCTGATTTTTTTTGTATTTTGACCAGGCATGTCAATGGCCATATTTGTCCCACGGACAACAGGTGTCTCCCCGGTTGCCTGACTTAAACAAACCACCTCACCATCAGAATTCTTCTTGTCAATTTCCTTCCCAGCGCCAGCAGCACCCATATCCTCATCCTGGTGTACTTCAACAGTGACATCTTCAATTTGACTATCAGGAACTGGACTGCGGGTGCTCCTTCCCGTCCAGTGTTGGGAAGGTCAGGCATCGCAACCGACACAATTGGACTCTCCTTGGGTATTTGTGATTTAGAAGAACGCACAGTTCTTTGCTGTGCTTTTGCCAGCTTAAGTCTTTTCATTTTTCTAGCGAGAGGATGAGTACTTCCATCCTCATGTGAAGCTGAACCACTAGCCATGAACATAGGCCAGGGCCTCAGCCGTTCCTTGCCACTCCGTGTCGTAAATGGTATATTGGCAAGTTTACGCTTCTCCTCAGACGCTTTTCATTTTGATTTTTGGGTCATTTTACTGAACTTTTGTTTTTTGGATTTAACATGCTCTCTACTATGACATTGGGCATCGGCCTTGGCAGACGACGTTGATGGCATTTCATCGTCTCGGCCATGACTAGTGGCAGCAGCTTCAGCACGAGGTGGAAGTGGATCTTGATCTTTCCCTATTTTAACCTCCACATTTGTGTTCTCCATATTTTAATGTGTGGAATTATATGCCAGTATCAATAGCAATGGCCTACTACTATATATACTGTGCACAACTAAAATGCACCACAGGTATAGAATGTAGATGGATAGTATACTTAATGACGACACAGAGGTAGGTACAGCAGTGGCCTTCTGTACCGTACTGCTATATATAGTATACTGGTGGTCACTGTGTCAGCAAACTGCAAAACTAAAATGCACCACAGGTATAGAATGTAGATGGATAGTATACTTAATGACGACACAGAGGTAGGTACAGCAGTGTCCTTCCGTACCGTACTGCTATATATAGTATACTGGTGGTCACTGTGTCAGCAAACTGCAAAACTAAAATGCACCACAGGTATAGAATGTAGATGGATAGTATACTTAATGACGACACAGAGGTAGGTACAGCAGTGGCCTTCCGTACCGTACTGCTATATATAGTATACTGGTGGTCACTGTGTCAGCAAACTGCAAAACTAAAATGCACCACAGGTATAGAATGTAGATGGAGAGTATACTAATTGACGACACAGAGGTAGGTACAGCAGTGGCCTTCTGTACCGTACTGCTATATATAGTATACTGGTGGTCACTGTGTCAGCAAAACTCTGCACTGTACTCCTCATATATAATATACTGGTGGTCCCGACTCCCCAGTCCCCACAATAAAGCAGCACACTGAGCACAGATATGGAGTGTTTTTCAGGCAGACAACGTATAATGGTGGTCACTGTCGGCAAAACTCTGCACTGTACTCCTCCTATATAATATTAATTATACTGGTGGTCCCCAGTCCCCACATTAAAATAAAGCAGCACACTGAGCACAGATATAGAGTGTTTTTCAGGCAGACAACGTATACTGGTGGTCACTGTCAGCAAAACTCTGCACTGTACTCCTGCTATATAATACAGCTGCTCCCCAGTCCCCACAATTAAGCAGTGTGAGCACAGATATATATGCAGCACACTGAGCACAGATATGGAGCATTTTTTTCAGGCAGAGAACGGATAACTGGTGGTCACTGATCAGCAAAACTCTGCACTGTACTCCTCCTATATTATACAGCTGCTCCCCAGTCCTCCCCACAATGAATTAAGCAATAACGCACAATCAAATTCAACAATAACGGAGAGGACGCCAGCCACGTCCTCTCCCTAACATTTGCAATGCACGAGTGAAAATGGCGGCGACGCGCGGCTGCTTATATAGAATCCGAATCTCGCGAGAATCCGACAGCGGGATGATGACGTTCGGGCACGCTCGGGTTACGCGAGCCATACGGGAGAATCCGAATATGGCTCGGACCCGTGTAAAAAGGGTGAAGTTCGGGGGGGTTCGGTTTCCGAGAAACCGAACCCGCTCATCACTGTATTTAACCATGCTTCCTGTTTTTTTCTGTTGTGTTTCCAGAATTTCCTGTACTACATCTCTACTCCATTGAAGGCGCAGGGGTTGTAGGGGGATTTTGGGATCAGATTTCATATTGCTGGCGTGCACTGCACTTGGCCAAATATATATTTATAGAGACACCTTAGTGCTATTTTACTGAGTCGCGCAAGTTGTCTGTCTTTGTATTTTGTATTGTCTGTCGGCATAATGAGTTACAATTTCCGCTCCGGGTTCAAAGCCGATTTCAACCCCGGACCCTCCATGGGCTATGCTAGCAGAGGTCCTGGCTGGATTGCAATCAGAATTGTCCGCCACTCGGCAAGATCGGAGTTTAGGGTGAGACCACTAGAACTACCGGAGGGGTCTCAGCCTTACCAAAAGTCCAAATCCTCTTTAGGTAGAAGGGATAAGTTTCATTTGTCTTATAATTTACCAGTTTCTGCTATGTTGCTTTCTGACGATTCTATGCCAGACCTCACTGTGCAAGATGAGGGTGAGGAGGGCGAAGTAGACCAGCAGTCAGAGATGGTGACGATTTTGACAACCCGGGCATTGATAATCTCATCAGAGCGGTGCGTCAGTCTCTGAAATTTACAGAAACTGAGGAGCCTCTGACAAATGATGAGGTCGTCTTTACTAAACGACAGAGAACTCCAATGTGTTTTCCTGTTTCGGAATCTCTTAATAAAATGTTACTTGAAACACGAAAGAATCCGGATAAACGGTTTTCTATACCTCACAGATTTAAGTCTAGTTACCTGTTTCCAGAGTCTGTAACAGCTACATGGGAGAATCCGCCACTGGTGGATTCGTCTGTGTCTAAACTTACAAAGAAATTAACCATACCAGTACCAACTGCTACTATGCTTAAGGACCCTTCGGACCGTAAAATAGAAGCTATGCTAAAGTCCATGTATATAGCAGCAGGGGTGTTGCTTAGACCTGGGTTGGTTGGCATTTGGGTAACTAAGGCGCTAATGGTATGGATAACAGAACTCAAGTCTGCCTTAACTGATGATCACCTTATACTTCTCGCTGATCAAATCTGGGAAGCTGCTGACTATCTATGTACAGCTTCTACTGACGTCTGTCAGCTCACTTCTCGCCTTTCATCATTGCTAGTTACAGCACGACGAGTGCTCTGGCTGCGTTCTTGGCAAGCGGAGGTCAAAAGAGGTATAGAAGCGTTACCTTACGGTGGCGAGAAGTTGTTTGGTCCTGATTGGACAAATGGATTTCTGAGGCCACGGGAGGAAAGTCTGTTTCTTACCATTGTGTCCAACAGTACTTAGAAGGAGGCATTCTGGACCTGCGTTCAAATCCTTTAGACCCCAGTCCTTTCGCGGGTGTGGCAGAGGAACGGCCACACCTGGTAGACGAGGTCGGGGACGTGGTTTCCAACAAACCAACACCATTCGTCAGGACTCTAAGGTCACCGGCAAGCCAGTGGCATGACGGGCTCCCAGCCCATCTCGGATCTCCAATTGTGGGAGCACGCCTTCAGACGTTCCAGTTGGCGTGGCTTCAGACGTCCACAGATGGGTGGATCAGCAATTTAGTCTTAAAGGTTACAAAATAGAGTTCGACTGTCTCCCGCCAATGCGGTTTTTCAAGACAGGACTGCCTGTGTCGGACGACAGGAAGGCGGTTCTGCAGATTGCCATTCAGTCTCTGCTGGATGCAGCAGTTTTAATTCCGGTCCCTGTACACCAACAGAGTCAGGGTTATTATTCCAGTCTGTTTGTGGTACCAAAGCCAGATGCCTCGGTCAGGCCAATATTGAACTTAAAGGATCTCAATCAGTACGTCACTTACTACAGATTCAAGATGGAATCTCTGCGGTCAGTAATTGCAGGTCTAGAGCCACAGGAATTCATGATTGCACTGGATCTCAAGGATACGTACTTACACATTCCGATTTGGCCACCTCATCTGAGGTTCTTGCGGTTTGCAATACGGCAGAACCATTACCAGTTTCAGGCTTTACCGTTTGGCCTCGCGTCAGCGCCTCGGGTATTCACCAAAGTGATGTCTGTGATGATAGCTCATCTCAGATCCCTGGGAGTGATAATAGTTCCGTACTTAGACGATTTGCTCATCAAAGCTCCGTCTCAACAAATCCTCCTCCAACAGGTGTTGCTAACATACAATGTACTGGTTCACCACGGTTGGATTGTCAATTTAAAAAAATCACATCTAATTCCGTCTCAACGACTTCAATTCCTAGGTATGATTCTCGATACGGTAAATCAAAGAATTTACCTACCAGAACAGAAAGTACAGGTCATTCGTCATCTGGTACAATTAGTGCTCAAGCCACGCACAGTCTCGGTTCATTTGTGCATTCGCCTCTTAGGCACAATGGTGGTGGCTTTCGAAGCACTTCAATTCGGAAGACTTCACTCACGTCCTTTTCAACTGGATGTGCTCGCACAGTGGTCGGGCTCGCATCTGCAGATTCACCACAGGGTGAGGTTGTCTCCTCGGGCCAGAGTGTCTCTACTCTGGTGGCTCAAAGTACAGAATCTAACTGCAGGGAAACGGTTCGGCGCCTGGAATTGGTTAATTCTCACGGCGGACGCGAGTCTCAGAGGTTGGGGAGCTGTAGTTCAAAATTATCAGCTCCAGGGTCTCTGGGTGGATAACGAAAGATTGCTGTCTATAAATGTCCTGGAACTCCGGGCAATTACAATGCGCTACGACAAGCAATGCACATGCTTCGGGCTCAGACTGTTCAGGTGCAGCCAGACAATGCGACGGCGGTCGCATACATCAACAAACAAGGAGGAACGAAAAGCCGCATGGCAATGCGGGAAGTAGCTCGAATCCTCAATTGGGCCGAGTATCACCAAGTGATATTGTCGGCATTCATTCCTGGAGTGGACAACTGGGAGGCGGATTATCTCAGCCGTCGGGATTTTCATCCAGGAGAATGGGCATTAAATCCAGAGGTGTTTCACATGCTGGTCCAGAGGTGGGGTTACCCTCAAGTGGACCTGATGGCATCTCGCCACAATCACCAAACGCCCCAGAACGTGTCCAGAACGAGAGATCCAAAGGCAGTGGCGGTGGATGCTCTTACAATCACGTGGCCGTACAACCTCGTGTATCTGTTTCCACCGTTTCCGCTGCTCCCTCTGTTGCTAAAACGGATCAAAAGAGAGTCTGTCACAGTCATACTAGTGGCGCCTCATTGGCCCCGGAGAGCTTGGTTCTCAGATCTCCGCGGACTACTCGCAGACGATCCTTGGCCGCCCCCATTACGTCCGGACCTGTTACAACAGAGTCCGTTCCTTTACCCCGATTTAGCTCGGCTGCGTTTGACAGGGTGGCTGTTGAGACAGCCCTCTTAAGAAGAGAGGGCATTCCAGAATCGGTTATACCAACCATGTTACGAGCTAGGAAGCTGGTTATGGCAGCTCATTATTACAGAATTTGGCGTGACTATATAGGTTGGTGTGAAGCTAGGAAGTTTCCAACTTCATCTTTCAAGTTATCCCGTCTTTTGTTATTTCTACAGATGGGGTTAGATGGAGGTCTGCGTTTATCCACACTAAAAGTGCAGATATCTGCGTTGTCAATTTACTTTCAAAGAAGATTGGCTCTATTGCCGTCGGTACACACTTTTCTGCAAGGTGTCCTCAGAGTACAGCCTCCATTCATTCCACCTACTGCGCCATGGGACTTGAATCTGGTTTTAGATTTCTTACAGTCTTTATATTTCGAACCCTTACAACAAGTGGATATTAAGTTTCTCACTTGGAAAACAATTTTTCTCCTAGCCTTAGCTTCGGCAAGGCGTGTTTCAGATTTGGGTGCCTTGTCATGCAAGCCACCGTATTTAGTGTTTCATGATGACAGAGCGGAACTTCGGACGAATCCCGCTTTCCTACCAAAAGTAGTGTCCTTTTTTCATCAATCAACCAATAGTAGTTCCTGTGTTAACAGGAGATTCTGGAAACTTGGATGTGGTACGCGCACTACGCGTTTATGTATCCCGAACGTCTACAGTTCGTAAGACGGATACGTTGTTTATTCTCTACGATGCTGCCAAGATGGGTTGGCCAGCTTCTAAGCAGACCTTATCCAGATGGATAAAACTGACCATACGTCAGGCTTACCTTCATGCTAGGTTACAGCCACCTACATCAGTAACAGCTCATTCCACACGTTCTGTGGGAACGTCATGGGCAGCTGGTCGTGGAGCTTCTACGACACAGCTTTGCCGTGCGGCTACATGGTCTTCAGTGTACACGTTTCTGCGCTTTTACAAGTTTGATACTTTTGCGGCATCAGCATCTAGCTTTGGCCGCCTAGTGTTACAGGTGCCAAACAGCTCTCCCGCCCATGGGGGAAACTTTGGTACGTCCCAAGAGTACTCCAGTGACCCCTAGTGGATGAAAAAGAAAATAGGATTTTGATACTTACCAGGTAAATCCTTTTCTTTGAATCCATAGGGGGCACTGGACGCCCACCCAGAGCAGTTTTACCTGGTTTGTGGTAAGTTCAGAGAATCTTATGGTAACACACTCTCACCGACTGGTTCAAATTATTAAGTTCTATCGGTTATGGTGTCAACTGTTAGTTGTCAGTAACGTTATGTGTCAACTTTATTGTTGTCCGTTTTGTTATATGTAATTCTCCACCTCTCTATAGCTCCTGTTCGGCTCAGTAAAAAAACACTGAGGTACTCTGGGATATCGAGGGGAGGAGTAGTTCCAAATTTGAATTTATTCAGTGCCTTGTTCCTGCGGAACCGTCCATATCCCAAGAGTACTCCAGTGCCCCCTATGGATTCAAAGAAAAGGATTTACCTGGTAAGTACCAAAATCCTATTTTTAGTGGGGGCCCAAACCAACCAGTCATTTCAGCCACAGTCGTGTGGCAGACCCTGTCGCTGAAATTATGGGTTTGTTAAAGTGTGCATGTCCTGTTTATACAACATAAGGGTGGGTGGGAGGGCCCAAGGACAATTCCATCTTGCACCTCTTTTTTATTTTTTATTTATCTTTGCATCATGTGATGTTTGGGGCTAATTTTTTTAAGTGCCATCCTGTCTGACACTGCAGTGCCACTCCTAGATAAGCCAGGTGTTTGTGCCACCCACTTGGGTCACTTAGCTTAGTCATCCAGCGACCTCGGTGCAAATTTTAGGACTAAAAATAATATTGTGAGGTGTGAGGTGTTCAGAATAGACTGGAAATGAGTGGAAATTATGGTTATTGAGGTTAATAATACTATGGGATCAAAATTACCCCCAAATTCTATGATTGAAGCTGTTTTTGAGGGTTTTTAAAAAAAAAAAAACACCCGAATCCAAAACGCACCTGAATCCGACAAAAAATTATCAGGGAGGTTTTGCCAAAACGCGTCCGAATCCAAAACATGGCCGCGGAACCGAATCCGAAACCAATACACAAAACCCGAAAAATTTCAGGTGCACATCTCTAATATATATATAGTATATACTGGTCACACAACAATGCAGCAGATATTGAGCACTGATGATCAGGATACTGTCTAGAACTGAGTCTGACACAGAGCTGCAAGATACAGCAATGGCCTACTGTACTGTACTACTATAATTATATACTGGTGGTCCCCACAATGCAGCACACTGAGCACAGATATTTGCAGCACACTGAACACAGATATGGAGCTTTTCAGGCAGAGAACGTAGATATTTGCAGCACACTGAGCACAGATATGGAGCTCTTCAGGCAGAGAACGTAGATATTTGCAGCACACTGAGCACAGATATTTGCAGCACACTGAGCACAGATATTTGCAGCACACTGAGCACAGATACGGAGCTTTTCAGGGAGAGAACGTAGCCACGTCCTCTCCGTTCAATCTCCAATGCACGAGTGAAAATGGCAGCGACGCGCGGCTCTTTATATGGAATACGAATCTCGCGAGAATCGATAGCGGGATGATGACGTTCAGCCTCGTTCGGGTTAACCGAGCAAGGCGGGAAGATCCGAGGCTGCCTCGGACCCGTGTAAAATCGGTGAAGTTCGGGGGGGTTCGGATCTCGACGAACCGAACCCGCTCATCTCTACTTACACCATAAGAGCCATTAATGGTCACTTACAGCATTAAGTGCCAGAAGTAGTCATGTACTGCCATAAGAGCCAGAAGTAGTCAAGTACTACCATAAGAGCCACAAGTAGTCACTTACTACCGTAAGAGCCAGCAGTATTCACTTACTACCGTAAAAGCCAGAAGTAGTCACTAACTACCATAAGAGCCAGAAGTAGTCACTAACTACCGTAAGTGCCAGAAGTAGTCACTAACTACCATAAAAGCCAGAAGTAGTCACTTACCGCCATAAGAACCTAGAAGTAGTCACTTACCGCCGTAAGAGCCAGAAGTAGTCATTTACTGCCATAAGATCCAAAGTAGTCACCTCCATAACAACCAGAAATAGTCACCAACATAAGAACCAGAAGTAGTCACTTATATTACCATAAGAGCCACTAATGGACACTTACAGCATTAAGTGCCAGAAGTAGTCATGTACTGCCATAAGAGCCAGAAGTAGTCCTTACCACCATAAGATCCAGAAGTACTCATTTACTGTCATAAGAGCCAGAAGTAGTCACTTACCACCATAAGAGACAGAAGTAGTCACCAACATAAGAACCAAACATTTATTAACACTCTGTGTGCAGTCTATATACCTCCACTGCAGCACACACTGTCTGTGATCAATGCAACACATTAAATCGTATGCAGCTGTCTCTCTGATCACTTCGCCCTCAGCTGTCTCTCCGAAACATCACACCGTATGCACTATGCAGTAGTAGTCACTTACTATCATAAGAGCCAGAAGTAGTCACTACCATAAAAACCAGAAGTAGTCACTAACTACCATAAGAGCCAAAAGTAGTCACTAACTACCGTAAGTGCCAGAAGTAGTCACTAACTACCGTAAGTGCCAGAAGTAGTCACTTACCACCATAAGATCCAGAAGTACTCATTTACTGCCATAAGAGCAAGAAGTAGTCACTTACCACCATAAGAGACAGAAGTAGTCACCAACATAAGAACCAAACATTTATTAACACTCTGTGTGCAGTCTATATACCTCCACTGCAGCACTCACTGTCTGTGATCAATGCAACACATTAAATCGTATGCAGCTGTCTCTCTGATCACTCCGCACCCAGCTGTCTCTCCGAAACATGACACCGTATGCAGTAGTAGTCACTTACTATCATAAGAGCCAGAAGTAGTCACTACCATAAAAACCAGAAGTAGTCACTAACTACCATAAGAGCCAGAAGTAGTCACTAAGTACCGTAAGTGCCAGAAGTAGTCACTAACTACCATAAGAGCCAGAAGTAGTCACGTACTACCATAAGAGCCAGAAGTAGTCACTAACTACCATAAGAGCCAGAAGTAGTCACTAACTACCGTAAGTGCCAGAAGTAGCCACTAACTAGTAACTACCATAAGAGCCAGAAGTAGTCACTAACTACCATAAAAGCTAGAAATAGTCACTAACTATCGTAAGAGCCGGAAGTATTCACTAACTGCCATAAGAGCCAGAAGTAGTCATTTACCGCCATAAGAAGTAGTCACCTCCATAACATCCAAAAATAGTCACCATCATAAGAACCAGAACTGGTCACTTATTACCATAAGAGCCAGTAATGGTCACTTACAGCATTAAATGCCAGAAGTAATCATGCACTGCCATAAGAGCCAGAAGTAGTCACTTTCCACCATAAGAGTGAGAAGTAGTCACTTTCCGCCATGAGAGCCAGAAGTAATCATTTACCGCCATAAGAGCCAGAAGTAGTCACTTACCACCATAAGAGCCAGAAGTAGTCACTTAATGCCATAAGAGCCAGAAGTAGTCATTTACTGACTTAAGTGCCAGAAGTAGTCACATACCACCATAAATGTCAGCAGCAGTCATGTACAGCCATAAGTGTCAAATGTAGACCTTACCACCACCAAAGGAGCCAGAAGTAGTCACTTACCGCCGTAGAAGTAGTCATAAACATAAGAACCAAAAATTGCCACTACCGTCAGGCATCCAGAAGTAGTCATCATTACAGAAGTGGTAATTTATCACCAAAAGAACCAAAAGCACTATAGTAACTTACTACCATAAGAGCCAGAACTAGGGGTCTTCTTATAACGCAGCCTTGTTTTGCGGAAAAAAAGGCTTTTCTCTGCTTTGTGCTATTCACGGAGCAGATTACCGTGGAGTTAATCCTGACTTCGCCAGCGGCATCCCCGAACCGCACCTGAATCGCATCACCATACTTTAATCGCATCACCATACTTTATATCCATACTTCTCCATGATGTCCTGAACATCGGAGCGGAGACGGCGGGGAAGCTCAATGCTCTCTGCCGGTTACCTGTGCTAGCTCCGCACCCCCCCCCCCCCCCCCCCCCCGACTTCCTAGCAGCCCCTACAGCCTCCCAGGACCACAGATGTTGGCCCATGTGCAGACGGACCCGCCGGCTGACTCCGCGCATCGCAGAGTGGAGCATCTGGAGAGGACCTCACCGCTGGACCCGGATTGCATCGCCGGAGAGGTGAGTATACATGAATTGCTACTTATTACAGTTATATATTGCATCAAACTGATGCGATGTATAGTGATAAGTAGCAATTCATTTTTTTCATTTTTTTTTTCATGTATAGACCCCGTAGACTCTTACCGCTATAACAATCAGATGTAGGGGTCTATTCATGTAGAAAACGAAAACAGAATTGCTACTTATCACTAGAGATGAGCGCCTGAAATTTTTCGGGTTTTGGTTTTGGGTTCGGTTCCGCGGCCGTGTTTTGGGTTCGACCGCGTTTTGGCAAAACCTCACCGAATTTTTTTTGTCGGATTCGGGTGTGTTTTGGATTCGGGTGTTTTTTTCAAAAAACACTAAAAAACAGCTTAAATCATAGAATTTGGGGGTCATTTTGATCCCAAAGTATTATTAACCTCAAAAACCATAATTTACACTCATTTTCAGTCTATTCTGAATACCTCACACCTCACAATATTATTTTTAGTCCTAAAATTTGCACCGAGGTCGCTGTGTGAGTAAGATAAGCGACCCTAGTGGCCGACACAAACACCGGGCCCATCTAGGAGTGGCACTGCAGTGTCACGCAGGATGTCCCTTCCAAAAAACCCTCCCCAAACAGCACATGACGCAAAGAAAAAAAGAGGCGCAATGAGGTAGCTGTGTGAGTAAGATTAGCGACCCTAGTGGCCGACACAAACACCGGGCCCATCTAGGAGTGGCACTGCAGTGTCACGCAGGATGTCCCTTCCAAAAAACCCTCCCCAAACAGCACATGACGCAAAGAAAAAAAGAGGCGCAATGAGGTAGCTGTGTGAGTAAGATTAGCGACCCTAGTGGCCGACACAAACACCGGGCCCATCTAGGAGTGGCACTGCAGTGTCACGCAGGATGGCCCTTCCAAAAAACCCTCCCCAAACAGCACATGACGCAAAGAAAAAAAGAGGCGCAATGAGGTAGCTGTGTGAGTAAGATTAGCGACCCTAGTGGCCGACACAAACACCGGGCCCATCTAGGAGTGGCACTGCAGTGTCACGTAGGATGTCCCTTCCAAAAAACCCTCCCCAAACAGCACATGACGCAAAGAAAAAAAGAGGCGCAATGAGGTAGCTGTGTGAGTAAGATTAGCGACCCTAGTGGCCGACACAAACACCGGGCCCATTTAGGAGTGGCACTGCAGTGTCACGTAGGATGTCCCTTCCAAAAAACCCTCCCCAAACAGCACATGACGCAAAGAAAAAGAGATAGTATACTCGTAACTAGTATGTATGTATAAAGAAAGAAAAAAAAACCACGGTTAGGTGGTATATACAATTATGGACGGGCTGCCGAGTGCCGACACAGAGGTAGCCACAGCCGTGAACTACCGCACTGTACTGTGTCTGCTGCTAATATATAGACTGGTTGATAAAGAGATAGTATACTCGTAACTAGTATGTATGTATAAAGAAAGAAAAAAAAACCACGGTTAGGTGGTATATACAATTATGGACGGGCTGCCGAGTGCCGTCACAGAGGTAGCCACAGCCGTGAACTACCGCACTGTACTGTGTCTGCTGCTAATATATAGACTGGTTGATAAAGAGATAGTATACTCGTAACTAGTATGTATGTATAAAGAAAGAAAAAAAAACCACGGTTAGGTGGTATATACAATTATGGACGGGCTGCCGAGTGCCGACACAGAGGTAGCCACAGCCGTGAACTACCGCACTGTACTGTGTCTGCTGCTAATATAGACTGGTTGATAAAGAGATAGTATACTCGTAACTAGTATGTATGTATAAAGAAAGAAAAAAAAACCACGGTTAGGTGGTATATACAATTATGGACGGGCTGCCGAGTGCCGACACAGAGGTAGCCACAGCCGTGAACTACCGCACTGTACTGTGTCTGCTGCTAATATATAGACTGGTTGATAAAGAGATAGTATACTCGTAACTAGTATGTATGTATAAAGAAAGAAAAAAAAACCACGGTTAGGTGGTATATACAATTATGGACGGGCTGCCGAGTGCCGACACAGAGGTAGCCACAGCCGTGAACTACCGCACTGTACTGTGTCTGCTGCTAATATATAGACTGGTTGATAAAGAGATAGTATACTCGTAACTAGTATGTATGTATAAAGAAAGAAAAAAAAACCACGGTTAGGTGGTATATACAATTATGGACGGGCTGCCGAGTGCCGACACAGAGGTAGCCACAGCCGTGAACTACCGCACTGTACTGTGTCTGCTGCTAATATATAGACTGGTTGATAAAGAGATAGTATACTCGTAACTAGTATGTATGTATAAAGAAAGAAAAAAAAACCACGGTTAGGTGGTATATACAATTATGGACGGGCTGCCGAGTGCCGACACAGAGGTAGCCACAGCCGTGAACTACCGCACTGTACTGTGTCTGCTGCTAATATATAGACTGGTTGATAAAGAGATAGTATACTCGTAACTAGTATGTATGTATAAAGAAAGAAAAAAAAACCACGGTTAGGTGGTATATACAATTATGGACGGGCTGCCGAGTGCCGACACAGAGGTAGCCACAGCCGTGAACTACCGCACTGTACTGTGTCTGCTGCTAATATATAGACTGGTTGATAAAGAGATAGTATACTCGTAACTAGTATGTATGTATAAAGAAAGAAAAAAAAACCACGGTTAGGTGGTATATACAATTATGGACGGGCTGCCGAGTGCCGACACAGAGGTAGCCACAGCCGTGAACTACCGCACTGTACTGTGTCTGCTGCTAATATAGACTGGTTGATAAAGAGATAGTATACTACTAATATTATATACTGGTGGTCAGTAGAGATGAGCGCCTGAAATTTTTCGGGTTTTGGTTTTGGGTGCGGTTCCGCGGCCGTGTTTTGGGTTCGAACGCGTTTTGGCAAAACCTCACCGAATTTTTTTTGTCGGATTCGGGTGTGTTTTGGATTCGGGTGTTTTTTTCAAAAAACACTAAAAAACAGCTTAAATCATAGAATTTGGGGGTCATTTTGATCCCAAAGTATTATTAACCTCAAAAACCATAATTTACACTCATTTTCAGTCTATTCTGAATACCTCACACCTCACAATATTATTTTTAGTCCTAAAATTTGCACCGAGGTCGCTGTGTGAGTAAGATAAGCGACCCTAGTGGCCGACACAAACACCGGGCCCATCTAGGAGTGGCACTGCAGTGTCACGCAGGATGTCCCTTCCAAAAAACCCTCCCCAAACAGCACATGACGCAAAGAAAAAAAGAGGCGCAATGAGGTAGCTGTGTGAGTAAGATTAGCGACCCTAGTGGCCGACACAAACACCGGGCCCATCTAGGAGTGGCACTGCAGTGTCACGCAGGATGGCCCTTCCAAAAAACCCTCCCCAAACAGCACATGACGCAAAGAAAAAAAGAGGCGCAATGAGGTAGCTGACTGTGTGAGTAAGATTAGCGACCCTAGTGGCCGACACAAACACCGGGCACATCTAGGAGTGGCACTGCAGTGTCACGCAGGATGTCCCTTCCAAAAAACCCTCCCCAAACAGCACATGACGCAAAGAAAAAAAGAGGCGCAATGAGGTAGCTGTGTGAGTAAGATTAGCGACCCTAGTGGCCGACACAAACACCGGGCCCATCTAGGAGTGGCACTGCAGTGTCACGCAGGGTGTCCCTTCCAAAAAACCCACCCCAATCAGCACATGATGCAAAGAAAAAGAAAAGAAAAAAGAGGTGCAAGATGGAATTATCCTTGGGCCCTCCCACCCACCCTTATGTTGTATAAACAAAACAGGACATGCACACTTTAACCAACCCATCATTTCAGTGACAGGGTCTGCCACACGACTGTGACTGATATGACGGGTTGGTTTGGACCCCCCCCAAAAAAGAAGCAATTAATCTCTCCTTGCACAAACTGGCTCTACAGAGGCAAGATGTCCACCTCATCTTCACCCTCCGATATATCACCGTGTACATCCCCCTCCTCACAGATTATCAATTCGTCCCCACTGGAATCCACCATCTCAGCTCCCTGTGTACTTTGTGGAGGCAATTGCTGCTGGTCAATGTCTCCGCGGAGGAATTGATTATAATTCATTTTAATGAACATCATCTTCTCCACATTTTCTGGATGTAACCTCGTACGCCGATTGCTGACAAGGTGAGCGGCGGCACTAAACACTCTTTCGGAGTACACACTTGTGGGAGGGCAACTTAGGTAGAATAAAGCCAGTTTGTGCAAGGGCCTCCAAATTGCCTCTTTTTCCTGCCAGTATAAGTACGGACTGTGTGACGTGCCTACTTGGATGCGGTCACTCATATAATCCTCCACCATTCTATCAATGTTGAGAGAATCATATGCAGTGACAGTAGACGACATGTCCGTAATCGTTGTCAGGTCCTTCAGTCCGGACCAGATGTCAGCATCAGCAGTCGCTCCAGACTGCCCTGCATCACCGCCAGCGGGTGGGCTCGGAATTCTGAGCCTTTTCCTCGCACCCCCAGTTGCGGGAGAATGTGAAGGAGGAGATGTTGACAGGTCGCGTTCCGCTTGACTTGACAATTTTGTCACCAGCAGGTCTTTCAACCCCAGCAGACCTGTGTCTGCCGGAAAGAGAGATCCAAGGTAGGCTTTAAATCTAGGATCGAGCACGGTGGCCAAAATGTAGTGCTCTGATTTCAACAGATTGACCACCCGTGAATCCTTGTTAAGCGAATTAAGGGCTGCATCCACAAGTCCCACATGCCTAGCGGAATCGCTCCGTGTTAGCTCCTCCTTCAATGCCTCCAGCTTCTTCTGCAAAAGCCTGATGAGGGGAATGACCTGACTCAGGCTGGCAGTGTCTGAACTGACTTCACGTGTGGCAAGTTCAAAGGGCATCAGAACCTTGCACAACGTTGAAATCATTCTCCACTGCACTTGAGACAGGTGCATTCCACCTACTATATCGTGCTCAATTGTATAGGCTTGAATGGCCTTTTGCTGCTCCTCCAACCTCTGAAGCATATAGAGGGTTGAATTCCACCTCGTTACCACTTCTTGCTTCAGATGATGGCAGGGCAGGTTCAGTAGTTTTTGGTGGTGCTCCAGTTTTCTGTACGTGGTGCCTGTACGCCGAAAGTGTCCCGCAATTCTTCTGGCCACCGACAGCATCTCTTGCACGGCCCTGTCGTTTTTTAAAAAATTCTGCACCACCAAATTCAAGGTATGTGCAAAACATGGGACGTGCTGGAATTGGCCCAGATTTAATGCACACACAATATTGCTGGCGTTGTCCGATGCCACAAATCCACAGGAGAGTCCAATTGGGGTAAGCCATTCCGCGATGATCTTCCTCAGTTGCCGTAAGAGGTTTTCAGCTGTGTGCGTATTCTGGAAAGCGGTGATACAAAGCGTAGCCTGCCTAGGAAAGAGTTGGCGTTTGCGAGATGCTGCTACTGGTGCCGCCGCTGCTGTTCTTGCGGCGGGAGTCCATACATCTACCCAGTGGGCTGTCACAGTCATATAGTCCTGACCCTGCCCTGCTCCACTTGTCCACATGTCCGTGGTTAAGTGGACATTGGGTACAGCTGCATTTTTTAGGACACTGGTGACTCTTTTTCTGAGGTCTGTGTACATTTTCGGTATCGCCTGCCTAGAGAAATGGAACCTAGATGGTATTTGGTACCGGGGACACAGTACCTCCAACAAGTCTCTAGTTGGCTCTGCAGTAATGATGGATACCGGAACCACGTTTCTCACCACCCAGGATGCCAAGGCCTCAGTTATCCGCTTTGCAGTAGGATGACTGCTGTGATATTTCATCTTCCTCGCAAAGGACTGTTGAACAGTCAATTGCTTACTGGAAGTAGTACAAGTGGGCTTACGACTTCCCCTCTGGGATGACCATCGACTCCCAGCGGCAACAACAGCAGCGCCAGCAGCAGTAGGCGTTACACGCAAGGATGCATCGGAGGAATCCCAGGCAGGAGAGGACTCGTCAGACTTGCCAGTGACATGGCCTGCAGGACTATTGGCATTCCTGGGGAAGGAGGAAATTGACACTGAGGGAGTTGGTGGGGTGGTTTGCGTGAGCTTGGTTACAAGAGGAAGGGATTTACTGGTCAGTGGACTGCTTCCGCTGTCACCCAAAGTTTTTGAACTTGTCACTGACTTATTATGAATGCGCTGCAGGTGACGTATAAGGGAGGATGTTCCGAGGTGGTTAACGTCCTTACCCCTACTTATTACAGCTTGACAAAGGGAACACACGGCTTGACACCTGTTGTCCGCATTTGTGGTGAAATACCTCCACACCGAAGAGCTGATTTTTTTGGTATTTTCACCTGGCATGTCAACGGCCATATTCCTCCCACGGACAACAGGTGTCTCCCCGGGTGCCTGACTTAAACAAACCACCTCACCATCAGAATCCTCCTGGTCAATTTCCTCCCCAGCGCCAGCAACACCCATATCCTCCTCATCCTGGTGTACTTCAACACTGACATCTTCAATCTGACTATCAGGAACTGGACTGCGGGTGCTCCTTCCAGCACTTGCAGGGGGCATGCAAATAGTGGAAGGCGCATGCTCTTCACGTCCAGTGTTGGGAAGGTCAGGCATCGCAAACGACACAATTGGACTCTCCTTGTGGATTTGGGATTTCAAAGAACGCACAGTTCTTTGCGGTGCTTTTGCCAGCTTGAGTCTTTTTTCAGTTTTCTAGCGAGAGGCTGAGTGCTTCCATCCTCATGTGAAGCTGAACCACTAGCCATGAACATAGGCCAGGGCCTCAGCCGTTCCTTGCCACTCCGTGTGGTAAATGGCATATTGGCAAGTTTACGCTTCTCCTCCGACAATTTTATTTTAGGTTTTGGAGTCCTTTTTTTTCTGATATTTGGTGTTTTGGATTTGACATGCTCTGTACTATGACATTGGGCATCGGCCTTGGCAGACGACGTTGCTGGCATTTCATCGTCTCGGCCATGACTAGTGGCAGCAGCTTCAGCACGAGGTGGAAGTGGATCTTGATCTTTCCCTAATTTTGGAACCTCAACTTTTTTGTTCTCCATATTTTATAGGCAGAACTAAAAGGCACCTCAGGTAAACAATGGAGATGGATGGATTGGATACTAGTATACAATTATGGACGGACTGCCACGGTTAGGTGGTATAAAAAAACCACGGTTAGGTGGTATATATTATAATAATAATACAATTATGGATGGACGGACTGCCTGCCGACTGCCGACACAGAGGTAGCCACAGCCGTGAACTACCGCACTGTACACTGGTTGATAAAGAGATAGTAGTATACTCGTAACAATTAGGATGACACTATGACGGTATAAAGAATGAAAAAAAAACCACGGTTAGGTGGTAGGTATATAATAATAAATAATACAATTCTGGTCGGACGGACTGCCTGCCGTGTGCCGACACAGAGGTAGCCACAGCCGTGAACTACCGCACTGTACACTGGTTGATAAAGAGATAGTAGTATACTCGTAACAATTAGGATGACACTATGACGGTATAAAGAATGAAAAAAAAAACCACGGTTAGGTGGTAGGTATATAATAATAAATAATACAATTCTGGTCGGACGGACTGCCTGCCGTGTGCCGACACAGAGGTAGCCACAGCCGTGAACTACCGCACTGTACACTGGTTGATAAAGAGATAGTAGTATACTCGTAACAATTAGGATGACACTATGACGGTATAAAGAATGAAAAAAAAACCACGGTTAGGTGGTAGGTATATAATAATAAATAATACAATTCTGGTCGGACGGACTGCCTGCCGTGTGCCGACACAGAGGTAGCCACAGCCGTGAACTACCGCACTGTACACTGGTTGATAAAGAGATAGTAGTATACTCGTAACAATTAGGATGACACTATGACGGTATAAAGAATGAAAAAAAAAACCACGGTTAGGTGGTAGGTATATAATAATAAATAATACAATTCTGGTCGGACGGACTGCCTGCCGTGTGCCGACACAGAGGTAGCCACAGCCGTGAACTACCGCACTGTACACTGGTTGATAAAGAGATAGTAGTATACTCGTAACAATTAGGATGACACTATGACGGTATAAAGAATGAAAAAAAAAACCACGGTTAGGTGGTAGGTATATAATAATAAATAATACAATTCTGGTCGGACGGACTGCCTGCCGTGTGCCGACACAGAGGTAGCCACAGCCGTGAACTACCGCACTGTACACTGGTTGATAAAGAGATAGTAGTATACTCGTAACAATTAGGATGACACTATGACGGTATAAAGAATGAAAAAAAAACCACGGTTAGGTGGTAGGTATATAATAATAAATAATACAATTCTGGTCGGACGGACTGCCTGCCGTGTGCCGACACAGAGGTAGCCACAGCCGTGAACTACCGCACTGTACACTGGTTGATAAAGAGATAGTAGTATACTCGTAACAATTAGGATGACACTATGACGGTATAAAGAATGAAAAAAAAACCACGGTTAGGTGGTAGGTATATAATAATAAATAATACAATTCTGGTCGGACGGACTGCCTGCCGTGTGCCGACACAGAGGTAGCCACAGCCGTGAACTACCGCACTGTACTGTGTCTGCTGCTAATATAGACTGGTTGATATTTAAAGAGATATTAGTAGTATACAACAATACTATACTGGTGGTCAGGCACTGGTCACCACTCCTGCAGCAAAAGTGTGCACTGTTAATTAATATAATTGTACTCCTGGCTCCTGCTAACAACCTGCAGTGCTCCCCAGTCTCCCCCACAATTAATTATAAGCTTTTAATTTATACATTGATGACTGTGCAGCACACTGGGCTGAGCTGAGTGCACACAGACTGAGTCACACTGTGTGACTGACTGTGCTGTGTATCGGTTTTTTTTTCAGGCAGAGAACGGATATAGCAGAGAGAAGTGAACGGATATATTATATTAAATAAAAGTTAACTAGCAACTGCACTGGTCACTGACTGTGGTAAACTAACTCTGTCTGCGACTCTGCACAATCTCTCTCTCTCTATCTAATCTATCTCTATTCTAATGGAGAGGACGCCAGACACGTCCTCTCCCTATCAATCTCAATGCACGAGTGAAAATGGCGGCGACGCGCGGCTCCTTATATAGAATCCGAGTCTCGCGATAGAATCCGAGCCTCGCGAGAATCCGACAGCGTCATGATGACGTTCGGGCGCGCTCGGGTTAACCGAGCAAGGCGGGAAGATCCGAGTCGCTCGGACCCGTGAAAAAAAACATGAAGTTCGGGCGGGTTCGGATTCCGAGGAACCGAACCCGCTCATCTCTAGTGGTCAGGTCACTGGTCACTAGTCACACTGGCAGTGGCACTCCTGCAGCAAAAGTGTGCACTGTTTAATTTTAATATAATATTATGTACTCCTGGCTCCTGCTATAACCTATAACTGGCACTGCAGTAGTGCTCCCCAGTCTCCCCCACAATTATAAGCTGTGTGAGCTGAGCAGTCAGACAGATATATAATATATATATAGATGATGCAGCACACTGGCCTGAGCCTGAGCAGTGCACACAGATATGGTATGTGACTGACTGAGTCACTGTGTGTATCGCTTTTTTCAGGCAGAGAACGGATATATTAAATAAACTGCACTGTGTGTCTGGTGGTCACTCACTATATAATATATTATGTACTCCTGGCTCCTGCTATAACCTATAACTGGCACTGCAGTAGTGCTCCCCAGTCTCCCCCACAATTATAAGCTGTGTGAGCTGAGCAGTCAGACAGATATATATAATATTATATATAGATAATAGATGATGCAGCACACTGGCCTGAGCCTGAGCAGTGCACACAGATATGGTATGTGACTGAGTCACTGTGTGCTGTGTATCGCTTTTTTCAGGCAGAGAACGGATTATAAATAAAAGTGGTGGTCACTGGTCACTATCAGCAAAACTCTGCACTGTACATACACTACTGAGTACTCCTAATGCTCCCCAAAATTAGTAAATCAAGTGTCTCTCTAATCTATTCTAATTCTAAACGGAGAGGACGCCAGCCACGTCCTCTCCCTATCAATCTCAATGCACGTGTGAAAATGGCGGCGACGCGCGGCTCCTTATATAGAATCCGAGTCTCGCGATAGAATCCGAGCCTCGCGAGAATCCGACAGCGTCATGATGACGTTCGGGCGCGCTCGGGTTAACCGAGCAAGGCGGGAAGATCCGAGTCGCTCGGACCCGTGAAAAAAACCATGAAGTTCTGGCGGGTTCGGATTCAGAGAAACCGAACCCGCTCATCTCTACTTATCACTATACATCGCATCGCTTCGATGCGATGTATAGCTGTGATAAGTAGCAATTCATGTATACTCACCCTTCCGACGATGCGCTGCGGTGTCTGGGGCTCCTGCGGTGAGGTCATCTCCAGCGGTCCTTCCCAGCGATGCGCGGGGTCCAGCGGCGGGTCCCTTTGCGCATGCGCAGGCTGTTGACCTCCCGGCCGGCCGCAGTGATTGCTGGGAGGTCGGGGGGCGGAGCCAGCGCGAGGTGCAGAGCAGCGATCAGGGAAGCATTGAGCTTCCCTGATGTCTCCGCACCACAGTTCAGGTTACGCCGTCCTGAGATGGCGAACCTGAACTCCATGGAGAAGCGGAAAGCAGAGCTTTCCGCACCTTCATGAATCGCACTCACCATACAAAGGTATGGTGATGCGATTCAGCCACAGAGCGGGGGTGCCGCTGGGGAAGTCAGGGACTTCTCCACGGTAACCCGCTCTGTGAATTGCGGTAAGCAGAGAAAAGCCCTGTTTAACGCAAAACAGGGCTTTTCTCTGCTGCATGAATAGACCCCGTAGTCTCTAACTACCATAAGAGCTAGAAGTAGTCCTTTACAAACATAAGAGAGCCAGAAATAGTGACTTACCACTGTTAGACCCAGAAGCAGGGATGTTGTAGACCACGAACCTCATTCAGTAATGATTGCAAAATTACAAATCACAATCCAGACGATTATTGAACGACTGCGCATGTGCATCGTTTGCATTGCGCACGCGCGAGTAAAAATAGCGACAGAATATGCGTACACATTGTGATCACAATGCAACCACTGTTTGACTGACAGGAAGCCGGCGTTTCTGGGAGGAAACCTGCCCTGTTCTTCTGGGTGTGTCTGAAAAACGCAAGCGTGCCCAGGCATTTTTAATGAGGGCCCCTGACATCAGCAATGACCACTTCCAGCCTCTTGTATTGCAATAATTAGAGACGACCTTGCCTGGCGCAGGTAGGAAAATTCTCCAATGTTCCGGTAATTGCATATGGTTCTGCAATCAGCCCGCATATTGCAATGCATTCACAATTTCTGCAATGGGCGTTTTTTATCTATTTCGGGGCGGCAACTACTTCATCGCAGAAACTGCAATCCTTGCTGAATGAGGTCCCATCTGGAGCCCAGGGTAAAAAATTTCCTTTGGTGCCTCCCAACATCTACCGAAATATGCTAATTCTAAACCCTATGGTGTGTATGAATTGCATGGACCCCGTGTTTGGTTTGGTTCTCGCAAAACCACCCTCAAGAGTTATAGGGGGTCATTCCGAGTTGTTCGCTCGGTAAAAATCTTCGCATCGCAGCGATTTTCCGCTTAATGCGCATGCGCAATGTCCGCACTGCGACTGCGCCAAGTAAATTTGCTATGCAGTTAGGAATTTTACTCACGGCTTTTTCATCGTTCTGGCGATCGTAATGTGATTGACAGGAAATGGGTGTTACTGGGCAGAAACAGGCCGTTTTATGGGCGTGTGGGGAAAAACGCTACCGTTTCCGGAAAAAACGCAGGAGTGGCCGGAGAAACGGAGGAGTGTCTGGCCGAACGCTGGGAGTGTTTGTGACGTCAAACCAGGAACGACAAGCACTGAACTGATCGCAGATGCCGAGTAAGTCTGAAGCTACTCAGAAACTGCTACGAGGTGTGTAATCGCAATATTGCGAATACATCGTTCGCAATTTTAAGATGCTAAGATTCACTCCCAGTAGGCGGCGGCTTAGCATGAGCAAATCTGCTAAAATCCGCTTGCGAGCGAACAACTCGGAATGACCCCCATAGTTCAGTTTCAGGTTTGGATTTCTCTAAAATTGATAAAAACAGCTCTAAGCCTCAAACCACGTAATTGTTGGACCTGCTGTTATTCCTTCAGTATTATTAACATCAAAAACATTAATTTCCAGTATTTTCCAGTGTGAAATGGCATCTTAAATCCCAATTGAGGGACATGCCATCAAACACACACAAGTGACCCGATCCGGGACTTGGTTCGACTCAAAACCACAAAGTTTGGGTGTGCTCGGTACTCAACAAAACCAAACTGCTCACCTCTAGTATCAATGTTATCAATAATGAGAAAAAAGAAGATATGGCCAAACTGTTTACTAGCTAAAATTCTGTAATAGTGTAGCTGAAAGTACATATACAGTAGTACAAGGGCCCCTGCAATATGGCCATTCTCTGGTAGGTACTACTGTAGGTCCATTGATAGAGTGTGTAAAGCAACTTCTTTACTCAGTAATCTATGTTCAGCAGTCTGATTGCAGGTGTAAATTGGGATGAGAAATTGGGTATATACAGGGGGTGGAGTCCCGCACCTCCTCTATACACCTTCTTACCGGTGGGTCATAGCTATGCCAAGGATGAGGTCTAAGCCTGGAAGTCAAATCTTCTCTGGTGGTGTCAGATTGTAGTTAATAGACTCATGGCCAGATTAAGAATGGGAAATATGGGACTACATCTCCAGCGCTCCACATAAAATAGTCCCATCGTCATGATAGCGTAAAGATAACCAACTGACCACAAATCATAAGTATTAAAATTGTATTTCTATTTTTCTCTTTTACGTAATTAGAGAGACATTATGGCTAATAGTGTAGGAGTGTACTCACCCACACATCACTGGCCACACCCACACATCATTGGCCACACCCACACAACACTAGTCACACCCACAGTAACAGGCTTGTATAGCACTGGCAAGATGACTGCAGCTGTACCTTCCCCACCAGGGACGGACTGGGGTTCAGAATCGGCCCTGACATGTGTGACGTTGGGCGCGTGCATGTCCCGGGGGGCGCGGAGATGATGCAGTATACTGTTAGTATAGTTGTTGCGTATTGACAATGTTGTGGTGACTAGAGCTTGTTACTTCAAAATTATGGATACCTTTTTATTTTTATGTCTTCCTTTGTCTAAAAAAGACAGCTTGAAGAGAATTGTTTTTAGAATACTGAGGTAACTTGGACAAGCTCGTATATGCTGACAGTGTAATCTGTCAGACAGATGACAGAGAAATTGTAATTGTGTCTAGGCTCTGAAAATATTTATTTTTGTAGTTCTGGAGAATTTTAAACCATTTCCACTTTACGCCACTTTTGAGATTGTTATCCACAGGTGTGATTGCTGTCATCTGCAGCAAATGGAACATACTGTATGCGGATTAGCGCTGCAGAGAGTCTGTGTTACCATTGAAGAAGAAATCCATTCCATTATGTTTGCTACTTGCCCATTGAGTCGTAGAATTTTCTAAATGTAATTGTTGCTTTCAGCGGACTGTTTCTGCTGTGAAACATCTAATATGACCGTCATGAGGAATTCATATAGGCCCTCATTCCGAGTTGTTCGCTCGCTAGCTGCTTTTAGCAGCATTGCACACGCTAAGCTGCCGCCTACTGGGAGTGAATCTTAGCAGAGGCAGAACTCTGGGAGGCAACGGAGTCAGCTGCCGCCGGGCTCCTGCTTTGAAGGGGGGCAGCTCACCTCTTGTTCCATGTGTTCAGCTACATTAAACAATTAAGTTAATTGACAGCAGCCGGTACCTCTTCCGTAGCTGACTTCCCCACTAGTCACTGCACCTTACAAATCACACCCTCTTTATTATAGATACACTGGAAGCAGACACCTTACTGATGAAGCTATTTGCTCCTATAAAGGAAGTATGAGAATTCTAACTATATGAAGTTATTTCTCTGACAATTACAAGTAACTTCATGTAGTTAGAATTCTCATTCTTCCTATGCAATAGCAGATATCTCCATCAATAAGGTGCATGCTTCCAGATTAATAGGTTGTGGGTTCTAATCCTGGGTATGACACTTGCAAATTAATTGTCAGAGAAATAATCAGCATTGTGAGTGACTGAGCAGATCTATGTAGTGTGTGGCTGGACCCCTACATAAATCTGCCTAGTTGCAACGGTTTTGTAGTAGCTTCATGTAGTTAGAATCTGCAGGCTTGCTATGTAGGAGCAAATAAATATTTATATATATATATTTATAGGGGGGCACCAATATTTTTCTTGCCTCCGGGCAACTGGGACAAACTTACGCCACTGAATCTTAGCATAGCAGAATTGCGAACGCAAGATTAGCAGAATTGCGAATAGAAATTTCTTTGCAGTTTCTGAGTAGCTCGAGACTTACTCTGCCACTGCGATCAGTTCAGTCAGTTTCGTTCCTGGTTTGACGTCACAAACACACCCAGCGTTCACCCAGACAGACACTCCCCCGTTTCTTCAGACACTCCTGCGTTTTTCCCAGAAACGCAAGCGTTTTTCGCACACACCCATAAAACGGCCAGTTACCGCCCAGAAACACCCACTTCCTGTCAATCACACTCTGATCACCAGAACGATGAAATTTCTTCGTTAGGCCGTGATTAAAAAACCAAACTCTTTTGCAAATTTACTTGGCGCAGACGCACTGCGTACATTGCGCATGCGCAGTTTGCGACTAATCGCTCCGTTGCGAAAAATTCTTACGAGCGAACAACTCGGAATGAGGGCCCTAGTACAGTATGTGTAATATAGGTCAGATCTGTCCAAATGTGGGCCCTCGGGCCTGATCAGACCCTCCAAGAGATTCACAGTGCCCTATACTATAAAAAACAATTGTTGTTAATAATAATTTTCATATAATGGACGATGGTACAGAGGCTGTCGGTGCTGCCTCACATCACTGGGGTCTTGGGTGTGTTTCTGAACAGTTACTCATCTGTGTGGAGTTTGTATGTTCTACTAATGTTTTTGTGCGATTCTTAGCACAATCAAAAGTTGCAATTCCTCATTATATACTGTATTATGGTAACCATCGATCTCTAATTTCCTTGTGTACCTCTGGGGGGTGGGAGGAAAGTAACACTAGCGCCTCCACATAACCGTTCCTGGAGGGACGTTGCTGCCATCGCAGATAAATAAATCGCCACACTGCCCCCAAAAGACATACAATACATGAAATAGCTTCTAGCTAAATTTGTATAGTATGGAATATGGATTATAGGATCTGATTCAGTAAGGATTGCAGTTTCTGCTAAAAAGCAGTTTCTGCCCAGAAATAGAGAAAAAACACCCATCGTAAAAATTGCGAATGCAACGCAATATGCGGGCTGACTGTAAAACCATACACAATTACCGGAACATCGAAGATTTTTCTTATCTGTGCCGGCAAGGTCGTCCACAATGCTTACGACGCAAGACCCTCCTTAAAAGCGTCTGGGAATGCCTGTGTTTTTTCAGACACACCCACAAAACAGCAGGTTTACGCCCAGAAACACCGGCTTCCTGTCAGTCAAACAGCGGCTGCATTGTGATCACAATGTGTACGTATTTTCTGTCGCTGTTTTTGCTAGCGCATGTGCAGTCATTCGATAAGCGCACAGATTGCGAATTGCAAGTTTTATGATGTAACCTGAATCGGCCCATAAGCTTCAGTATTTCTGTCTTCATATAAATCCATTTTCAGAAGTTGCTCCTGTAAGTGAATAACTACATTTGATTTTGTTTGTTCTACTATTGCATTTTGAGCCATACTGAAGTTTTTACAAACATTTCAGAGAGGTACAAGGAATGGATACAGTTCATACTTACTGACTTTCTGGCTGCCCCATGCGGGATGAGACAGCCAGGTAGGTACAGCAGGGGGCCTGGCCTCAGCCTCGGTGGGCGGAGCAGCCACCCCGCTATTCAAAGCCCATTGAAAAGCGGAGGGTGGGGTGGCTACGATGACGCAGTTCAGTGAAGGACGGCTAAGGGGAGGCTGCGGGGGAAGGGGGATGCCACCTTCGGGAGACTTGCCTACCATTCTGGGGGGCCGGAAGCACAACCCAATTTTTGGGAGCTGTATGAAGTGCTAAGTATGCCTCCATCATGTGCTGGCCACACTAGCTCTAAAAAAAGAATTTGGAAAGTAGAGATGCGCAGTTTGGTTTTACAGAAATAAGAGCCCACCTGAATTTTCTGGATCTAAACCAAAACTCGGCCCAGCTCTCCAGAGGAGTCCCAGTTCGAATCTTCCCACCAATCAAAATTCAGATTTTAAATCTGAATTTAGTTTTTTTTGGTTTCGGTTTGGATTGCAAAAGTAACATGATTTTAGCTGTTATTATAAAAAAAAAAAATCTTTTTAAATCCAGATCCAAAACCAAAACCAGTGAGGAGGTTTATGCAAAACCAAAACCCTCCAACGAATAAGAACCAAAATCAAATCCATCTAAAATGGGCCAGTGCACATCTCTATTGGAAGATTATGTCATCTCCAAGCACCGGTGGAGGGAAGACTCACCACTAACCCGGGTCAAGCCTACGGTGTGAATGGGGTTTTGGGACACTGTGACACGGCTTGAAATCCGTGTTCAGTTACCCGGGTTGGCAGTGTTGCCATCAGATACTGTGATGCCCGGGACTGACAAAACAGGCAGGGATCCCCCTGCCAGAGATGAGGGACGTGGCAAGAGGAAAAGTGGTTATAAAGAACACAGGGGAATGATGGGTGGTGGGGGATAAATGTTAGAATTAGGTGGGGGGCAGATATAATAAGAGGTTTAATAGGGACACAGGTAAAAGAAGGAGGGAAAATAGAGGGCAGCCACACACAAAAAAAGAAAATAGTACTCCCAAGTATGAGAATACCATACTTTAGGGCAGGACAGACACTAACACCCGGCTTAGTAAGACAGGACAGACACTGACACCCGACTCAGTGAGACAGGACAGACACTGACACCCAACTCAGTGAGACAGGACAGACACTGACACCCAACTCAGTGAGACAGGACAGACACTGACACTTGACTCAGTGAGACAGAACAGACACTGACACCCAACTCAGTGAGACAGGACAGACACTGACACTTGACTCAGTGAGACAGAACAGACACTGACACCCGACTCAGTGATGCAGGACAGGCACTGACACCCGACTCAGTGATGCAGGACAGGCACTGACACCCGACTCAGTGAGACAGGACATACACTGACACCCAACTCAGTGAGACAGAACAGACACTGACACTTGACTCAGTGAGACAGGACAGACACTGAACTCAGTGAGACAGAACAGACACTGACACCTGACTCAGTGATGCAGATGCAGGACAGGCACTGACACCCGACTCAGTGAGACAGGGCAGACACTGACACCCGGCTCAGTTAGACAAGGACAGACACTGACACCCGGCTTAGTGAGACAGGACAGACACTGACACCCAACTCAGTGAGACAGGACAGACACTGACACCCTGCTCAGTGAGACTAGGACAGACACTGACACCCGACTCAGTGAGACAGGACAGACACTAACACCCAGCTCAGTAAGACAGGACAGACACTGACACCCGACTCAGTGAGACAGGACAGACACTGACACCCGACTCAGTGATACAGGACAGACACTGACACCCAACTCAGTGAGACAGGACAGGCACTAACACCCAGCTCAGTAAGACAGGGCAGACACTGACACCCGACTCAGTGAGACAGGACAGACACTGACACCCGACTCAGTGAGACAGGACAGACACTGACACCCAACTCAGTGAGACAGAACAGGTACTGACACCCGACTCAGTGATGCAGGACAGGCACTGACACCCAGCTCAGTTAGACAAGGACAGACACTGACACCCGGCTCAGTGAGACAGGACAGACACTGACACCCAACTCAGTGAGACAGGACAGACACTGACACCCTGCTCAGTGAGACAAAGACAGACACTGACACCCAACTCAGTGAGACAGAACAGGCACTGACACCCGACTCAGTGATGCAGGACAGGCACTGACACCCGACTCAGTGAGACAGGGCAGACACTGACACCCGGCTCAGTTAGACAAGGACAGACACTGACACCCAATTCAGTGAAACAGGACAGACACTGACATCCAACTCAGTGAAACAGGACAGACACTGACACCCAACCCAGTGAGACAGGACAGACACTGACACCCTGCTCAGTGATGCAGGACAGGCACTGACACCCGGCTCAGTTAGACAAGGACAGACACTGATACTCGGCTCAGTGAGACAGGACAGACACTGACACCTGACTCAGGAGCTAAATGGGTGAAAGATAACTTTGTAAAATAAATTCTAAATCTATTTTTATAAAGGAGATTCAAAAATAAATGTATTAGCGAAATATTTTCCCAGCTCTCCAAACGATCTCACATTTTATTTTTAATTTCATGGTAATCGTCCTGTTCAATATGTTACTGTGTGTGAAAACCGTAAATGTGGTGGCATTTGCCAGTCTGTTAGCGGAAACGTACGCGTGTTTAATGGGAAAGTAATTTGTCAAATTAAAGAATATATTCAAATAAAATAGTATATTAAAAAACAAACGTTAAGCAGAAACATATTGTCCTTGGAATTAGCGACAAAATATATGGAAATCATTTCTTATGCAGAGACAGGATGCCGTCTCTGCATATTTATTACTGTAAATTAATTCATGCTCTCAGCTTCTGTGTTCCCTTAGCTTAGAGGAGAAGCAGTGTGTTCAGGTATGTAACCAAGAATTACCATGATAATGATACGGAGACCTACAGAAATTGTCCCGGTTACGTGGAAGGTGAGGAGGTTGGAAGTGAACCTTTATACTGCAAAATGAATGAGGGCCTGGGACTCAGGGTCGACACCAATTAGGTCGACACCACTTAGGTCAACACCAAATGGTCGATACATCTTAGGGCGACACCTGAAATTGGTCGACATGGAAAAAAGTTGACGTGCACCAGGTCGACATGGAAAATGGTCGACATGAGTTTTTTTTGGGGGGGGTTTGGGTGTCATTTTCTCCGCAATGTGACCGGGAACCCTAATTAGTCCACCGTGTCCCCACGCATGGCTCGCCATGCTTCGGGCAAGTTTACCGTTCCCAATTGTAGGGGTATATTCAATAAAAGTCGGGTCCATTCCGACATGCAGTTGTCGGAATGGACCCCGACAACCCCTATTCAAAAGAGCGGCCAAATCCGACTGTCGGATTTGGCCGCTGCCGTGTCCTGCTGTTGCTGCTGCTGTCAGCGCTGCGGGTGCGCTGACAGCAGCGGCAGAGGGAGCTGTCAGCGGCGCCGGGGGTAGAGGGGAGCAATCAGCGGCGCCGGGGGTGAGGGGGGAGCGGGCTCCGGCGCTGAGGGGAAAGCGGGATGCGGCGCCGCAGCTGAGGTGATGTCTGCGGCCCCCGGCGGGGGTGAGGAGCGGAGGAGACATAGCGGATGGCGGAGGAGACGGGGGAGCAGCAGCTGCAGCAGTAGAGGCTCACGGTAGCATCCACCCGGCTCTAGCAATCGGAACGTCGCTTGCTGGAGCTGGATGGACACTGCCGCTGGGTTCCGGCTCTCCCCGCTGCTGCCCCATCTCCTTCTCTCAGATCATATATCTCAATCCGACTTTTTTTAAAGTCGGATTGAGATTGTCGGAAACAGGGCTAAAACCTGTCGGGTTTGGCCCAGTTTCCGACAATGCACGCTGATCGTCGGCTGAAGCTGCCGATCAGCGTGCATTCCGACAGCATTCCGACAAGTCGGGTTTCCCGACTTGTCGGAAAACATAGGGCCGTAATGAATAGGTCGGAACCCTTTCTGACCTAAAACTGTTGGAAGCTGCCGTCTTTCCGACAAGACGGCAGCTTCCGACAGTTATTGACTATACCCCGTAGTCCACATGCATCGTAAAGTATGAAAAATTTCAAAAAAATAAAAATTTGAAAAACTCATGTTGACCTTGTTCATGTTGACCTATTTCAGGTGTCGACCTAAGGTGTGTCGACCAATTGGCGTCCACATAAGTGGTGTCGACCTTATTGGTGTCGACCTGGAGTCCGGATACCGTTAAATGAACCTTTATACTGCACATATGTTGGATATATAAATATGCTGGAAAGTGAATCTAACAAATAAAATAAAACTGGAGACAGAAATAGGGTGAGATGCAGCAACACCAGATTTTGCAGATAAACCTCAGAAAATGCAGTTTTAGGAGGTTTGGCCACTTACCGTATATGCACCAAACCCCGGAATGTAATAGATTCATGGTCAGACGGACTCTGGAGCCCTAAACCTGGAAGCCCCACACCCCACAGGACAGCTCTTATAGGGAGAGCGAGCCTTTGCTAAAATCTTCATGCATACATCGTTAATAAATGCCAACACGAGTGTATGCAATGAGTGGCGGGATGCATCGCAACAGGTCATACATCCCGTCTGTAATATGGAAGCCATTATGGAAAGAAAAAAGAATGAAAAAGCATTGAAAACTAATTTGAGAAAAGATCATTGAAGACCACCAATCAGAGTAAGGTGGTAAAAAGATTACAAGGACTTTCACCGAAAAACAAGTTCATCTTAAAGACATACTATACCTCCCAACCCAGTCCCGCTAATTGGACACTGTCCCGCTGTCCCAGCCACGGGCAGCAGTGTCCCGCGGGCAGGGGGGCACAGTTAGAAGATCCTTTGATCAGTGAGTGATCACTGAATAGATGCTATTCGGTGAGGGAAAAGAGCTGGGGGCTGCCCAGCTGCTCAGGGAGGCATGCCCCCAAAATGCAGAAAACGGGTCTGTGCCACAAGGCCACGACCACTCAGTTGAGGCCACGCCCACCACACACGGGGCCACTGTCCTTTACGGGTCGCGCGCGGCTATCCCGCGCAAATGTCCTGGGTCACTGTGGACAAAAGTTTGGAGGTATAGACATACTGTAGGGGTCTATTTACTAAGCTTTGGAGAGAGATAAAGTGGACGGAGATAAAGTACCAGCCCATGAGTACATAGAACTCAAAGTACATAGTACATAGACTCCACATTACCAACCAACCAGCTACTAACTGTCATGGCAGTTAGGAGCGGATTGGCTGGTACTTTATCTCTCCATTTTATGTCTCTCCAATGCTTAGTAAATAGATTCCGTGCAGAGAGATGTATCAAACCAGGGGAGAAGCAGATCAGTGGAAAAGTTGCCCATAGCAACCAATCAGCAGTGAGGTAGCATTTATCAAGTACATGCTATAAAATGATAGGTACAAGCTGATAGGTTGCTGTGGGTAACTTCTCCACTCTCCACACTGCTTGATGTGTTCATTTCCCCATGGTGAGAATATGACACAGCTGTGAGCTTCTGTAAAGGACACTCAGGGACTGGAAAAGCTGAACCTTTAGAATGTAACTCTCATGAGCAGGACCCTTTTCCCTCACGTGCTTATCCTTTTCTTGCTTTAATAATCTTTGACCACCAAATACCGCAGTTTTCTGCCACCTGATACTTATTTCAGTGTCATCTGCTGATGTAGCTATTTTTATTTTCCCTGTACTTGTCCTATATTGTCTTCAACTGTAAGTTGCCCTAGTTCATTGTATACCTAATAGTAGTGTCCTAGTTCAGTGTATGCCTCATATTAGTGCCGTAGTTCATTTTATGCCTCATAGTAGCGCTCTAGTTCATTGTATACCTCATAGTAATGCCCTAGTTCATTGTATACCTCATAGTAGTGTCCTAGTTCATTGTATGCCTCATAGTAGTGATCTAGTTCATTGTATGCCTCATAGTAGTGCTCTAGTTCATTGTATACTTCAAAGTAGTGTCGTTGTTCATTGTATACCTCATAGTAGTGTCCTAGTTCATTGTATGCCTCATAGTAGTGCCGTAGCTTATTGTATGCCTCATAGTAGTGCTGTAGTTCATTGTATGCACATAGTAGTGCTCTGATTCATTGTATGCCTCATAGTAGTGCTCTGATTCATTGTATGTATCATAGTAGTGCTCTGATTCATTGTATGTCTCATAGTAGTGCTCTAGTTCATTGTATGCCTCATAGTAGTGCCCTAGTTCATTGTATGCCTCATAGTAGTGTCCTAGTTCATTGTATGCCTCATAGTAGTGCCCTAGTTCATTGTATGCCTCATAGTAGTGCTCTAGTTCATTGTATGCCTCATAGTAGTGCCCTAGTTCATTGTATGCCACATAGTAGTGCTCTGATTCATTGTATGCCTCATAGTAGTGCTCTGATTCATTGTATGCCTCATAGTAGTGCTCTAGTTCATTGTATGCCTCATAGTAGTGCCCTAGTTCATTGTATGCCTCATAGTAGTGCTCTAGTTCATTGTATGCCTCATAGTAGTGCTCTAGTTCATTGTATGCCTCATAGTAGTGCACTAGTTCATTGTATACTTCAAAGTAGTGTCCTAGTTCATTGTATACCTCATAGTAGTGTCCTAGTTCATTGTATGCCTCATAGTAGTGCCGTAGCTTATTGTATGCCTCATAGTAGTGCCGTAGTTCATTGTATGCCACATAGTAGTGCTCTGATTCATTGTATGCCTCATAGTAGTGCTCTAGTTCATTGTATGTCTCATAGTAGTGCCCTAGTTCATTGTATGCCTCATAGTAGTGCTCTAGTTAATTGTATAGCTCATAGTAATGCCCTAGTTCATTGTATACCTCATAGTAGTGTCCTAGTTCATTGTATGCCTCATAGTAGTGCTCTAGTTCATTGTATGCCTCATAGTAGTGCTCTAGTTCATTGTATACTTCAAAGTAGTGTCCTAGTTCATTGTATACCTCATAGTAGTGTCCTAGTTCATTGTATGCCTCATAGTAGTGCCGTAGCTTATTGTATGCCTCATAGTAGTGCCGTAGCTCATTGTATGCCTCATAGTAGTGCTCTAGTTCATTGTATGCCTCATAGTAGTGCACTAGTTCATTGTATACTTCAAAGTAGTGTCCTAGTTCATTGTATACCTCATAGTAGTGTCCTAGTTCATTGTATGCCTCATAGTAGTGCCGTAGCTTATTGTATGCCTCATAGTAGTGCCGTAGTTCATTGTATGCCACATAGTAGTGCTCTGATTCATTGTATGCCTCATAGTAGTGCTCTAGTTCATTGTATGTCTCATAGTAGTGCCCTAGTTCATTGTATGCCTCATAGTAGTGCTCTAGTTAATTGTATAGCTCATAGTAATGCCCTAGTTCATTGTATACCTCATAGTAGTGTCCTAGTTCATTGTATGCCTCATAGTAGTGCTCTAGTTCATTGTATGCCTCATAGTAGTGCTCTAGTTCATTGTATACTTCAAAGTAGTGTCCTAGTTCATTGTATACCTCATAGTAGTGTCCTAGTTCATTGTATGCCTCATAGTAGTGCCGTAGCTTATTGTATGCCTCATAGTAGTGCCGTAGTTCATTGTATGCCACATAGTAGTGCTCTGATTCATTGTATGCCTCATAGTAGTGCTCTAGTTCATTGTATGTCTCATAGTAGTGCCCTAGTTCATTGTATGCCTCATAGTAGTGCTCTAGTTAATTGTATACCTCATAGTAATGCCCTAGTTCATTGTATACCTCATAGTAGTGTCCTAGTTCATTGTATGCCTCATAGTAGTGCTCTAGTTCATTGTATGCCTCACAATAGTTCTCTAGTTCATTATATACCTCATAGTAGTGTCCTAGTTTATTGTATGCCTCATAGTAGTACCGTAGCTCATTGTATGCCTCATAGAAGTGCCGTAGCTCATTGTATGCCTCATAGTAGTGCCGTAGCTCATTGTATGCCTCATAGTAGTGCCGTAGCTCATTGTATGTCTCATAGTAGTGCCATAGCATATTGTATGCCTCATAGTAGTGATTTGATTTATTGTATGCCTCATAGTAGTGCTCTAGTTCATTGTATGCCTCATAGTAGTGCCCTAGTTCATTGTATGCCTCATAGTAGTGCTCTAGTTCATTGTATGCCTCATAGTAGTGCCCTAGTTCATTGTATGTCTCATAGTAGTGCTCTAGTTCATTGTATGCCTCATAGTAGTGTCCTAGTTCATTGTATGCCTCATAATAGTGCTCTGATTCATTGTATGCCTCATAGTAGTGCTCTGATTCATTGTATGCCTCATAGTAGTGCTCTAGTTCATTGTATGCCTCATAGTAGTGCCCTAGTTCATTGTATGCCTCATAGTAGTGCCCTAGTTCATTGTATGCCTCATAGTAGTTCTCTAGTTCATTGTATACCTCATAGTAATGCCCTAGTTCATTGTATACCTCATAGTAGTGTCCTAGTTCATTGTATGCCTCATAGTAGTGCTCTAGTTCATTGTATGTCTCACAATAGTTCTCTAGTTCATTATATACCTCATAGTAGTGTCCTAGTTTATTGTATGCCTCATAGTAGTGCCGTAGCTCATTGTATGCCTCATAGTAGTGCTCTAGTTCATTGTATGCCTCATAGTAGTGCTCTAGTTCATTGTATACTTCAAAGTAGTGTCCTAGTTCATTGTATACCTCATAGTAGTGTCCTAGTTCATTGTATGCCTCATAGTAGTGCCGTAGCTCATTGTATGCCTCATAGTAGTGCTCTAGTTCATTGTATGCCTCATAGTAGTGCACTAGTTCATTGTATACTTCAAAGTAGTGTCCTAGTTCATTGTATACCTCATAGAAGTGTCCTAGTTCATTGTATGCCTCATAGTAGTGCCGTAGCTTATTGTATGCCTCATAGTAGTGCCGTAGTTCATTGTATGCCACATAGTAGTGCTCTGATTCATTGTATGCCTCATAGTAGTGCTCTAGTTCATTGTATGTCTCATAGTAGTGCCCTAGTTCATTGTATGCCTCATAGTAGTGCTCTAGTTAATTGTATAGCTCATAGTAATGCCCTAGTTCATTGTATACCTCATAGTAGTGTCCTAGTTCATTGTATGCCTCATAGTAGTGCTCTAGTTCATTGTATGTCTCACAATAGTTCTCTAGTTCATTATATACCTCATAGTAGTGTCCTAGTTTATTGTATGCCTCATAGTAGTACCGTAGCTCATTGTATGCCTCATAGTAGTGCCATAGCTCATTGTATGTCTCATAGTAGTGCCATAGCATATTGTATGCCTCATAGTAGTGCTTTGATTTATTGTATGCCTCATAGTAGTGCTCTACTTTATTGTGTGCCTCATATTAGTGCCCTAATTTATTGCATGCCTCATAGTAGTGCCCTAGTTCATTGTATGCCTCAAGTAGTGCTGCAGTTCACATTATACCACACAGTAGCCCATGTTCAACTTATGCCACATTGTAATGCCCCCACTTCATATTATACCACATTACCCTTGTACATTATAACAACCACTACATGTAACCCACTGAACATTGTAGAGTTCACTATACAAACTACTCACTGAAAATGAAATGTCACTAGATAGTGTCTCATCTAGTGCTCCACACCTATTGGCAGCTGTTAAGTCTTCCATGGCAGCCTAACGTCTGCAGGGTCTCCAGTGCTAAGAATATTTTGGTTTACAGTGAGTGTAAACACAGGGGAGGGTCATGGAGGTGGCTGAGGGAAGGGAGGGACTCGGATCTACTCTCTGCTTCCACTGCATCTACAAGATGAAGTAGCTGCAAGATAGTTTTGTTGTGAGAGTTTGACAGGTCAGCACAGTCTTCTGTAGGGGGCTGGGACAATAAATGTGTTTTATTTATTTTCCTGTGGGGACCAATGTGTGTGTTTTTCCCCTGTGGGGGCCAATGCATGTGTTTTTGTTTTCTGTGGGGGCCAATGTGTGTGTGTGTGTGTGTGTGTGTGTGTGTGTGTGTGTGTGTGTAGTTTTCACAGTTATTTGTAGCCATCCAGTATCACCTTAAAAAATGGACAGAATAATAATAGTTTCTTTGTACAATTCAATTGCAGGTTTACAAAATTAAAGTACGGGAGAAGCTTCCTAAGTAGCAGAAGAATGCTGGATTTTGCAGATCAGGAATAATTTATGTTACGAAATAAACTTGTGACACAGATAGATTTGCTTTGGCGCACAACAACCAGCTACGTACATGTTTCTATATTGTGTATATGAAAAAATGTATTGAAAAAAACAAAACAAAACTCCATACACCAAATAGGGGTGAATACTGCTCCCTTGGCTGCTATATTGAGTCCTGGTGACCAGAGGCATGGAGGCAAAGCATTGCTGACCCGTTTCGAGGAGTGCTCCTAGGATCATCAGCAGGGTGATGCTGACAGGATGCAGTTATGTGACTAGCGGTTGATGCCAACACCCTGACATGACCAGTTGGTGCTGCTTAATGCCAAGAGCTGTCCTGAACATTTGCTGAATATTAGAAAGTTAGTGTCCCATCACCAGCAGGTTCAGTGTAGGGAGGTCACTGTGTAACTGTATACTGGGGACTACATTACAAGGGGTGACCCTGTCACATATTCTGTGGAAGAGAAGGGCCATGGCCAGGGGTTAAAGTGGGGGGGATGAGGTGGAAGTGAGTTCCACCACCTGTAATGGTAGGGGGAACTAGTTCCACCATCTCCATTGCCCTGCACAGTAATTCCAACAGAAAAGCCCACCCCATCATCTGCGTCAATTGATGACACAGGCGGCACTAGTGTTACTGATGAGCTGCAGCCACCTACGCCTTCCTCAGGTCCTGGTGCCTCCACGGTCCTCCTCCATTAGTTCCACCACCTCACCAGGACCACTTTAAGCCCTGGCCATAGCTACTATGCTTTGGGACAGTTGTGACTCTAGCTAGCATACTTGGGAGACTGGTTGTTATACTGTGGGGGATGAAGACCCTGAACTCTTGGGTAAGGGAGGCTCAGGATGTTATACTGGAATAATAGAGGCTTGCTGTATTGGGGTGGGGGGGGGGGGGGCACTTGCTGCTATTCTGTAAGAAGGGGGGCCTGGTATGTATATTGTGGGGACAGGGGACACTGGCTGCTAAGCTGTGGTGATAGGGGGACACTAGCTGCTCTTCTTCATTAAGAGATGGGATCTTGGTTTAATGTCCTACTACAGAGTGGCGCAATCATTGTTACTGGAAATGTCGCATGGTGTATTGGTCAAACAGTCTTTTATTTGAACCAATGGATTCCACAAATGTAGATACAATATGCTGATTGACTATCATTGTCATGATATGTTGTTTAAAATGTTATTTTTGTTTGCGATGCCTTTAGCTGGTCACATGCTGGCTTAGCAGCAGTATCACTTTCAGCATCACTTGGGCGCGTTAATGCTGTCAGAAGGCGACCGTAGACAGTAGTTGGTAGGGGTCATCTGAGGACATATTCTGTTCACATCCTATTAGTTGCTATTGAATCATTTCTGCGCGCTCAGGGTAATTTTTGGGTTGCGCATAGTGCTATTTCGGGCCCCATTCCCAATATCAGAGTTTATAGCCAGCTCTAGTAGGATGCGCATTGGGTACATTGAGTAACGGCTATCTTAGCTTCTACCCATTGCATATGTTAATCATATGTTAATCATTTATACAGCAGATTTGATGATATGTGAACCTGATACATGAGAATGTAGAGTTCTCAACGGAAATGCAGGTTTTTTAGCTCGGAAAGAGAACGAACGACAGATATACACACGGGAGTCTGCAAAGAAACATCACCAACGTTTTAACGTAGAGTTTTCTTTCTGTTATATTATAACACTTTATACATTTGTTGCCAATATTCACAAGTATTTTTTTTTATCTTTTTGCAAAAAGAAACAAAAATATTCCCCAATAAATGAAACAAATGCCTTGAATTTTCAGTGATGAGCCATAAGGTGCCCCAACGGAAACGTAGCCCCCTCCCACCCCGTCCCTCCCGCACACACAGGAATGCAGAATGTGAAATCCCAGAATGCATTGCTTTGACGCACAGCTTGGAAGCTCGTTTAGGACCGTTTTTTTTTTCTTTTTGTTCTCCGGCCTCATGTGTATCTGTCATGAATAGGTGAATGGACAAACAGACGCCAGGACAAAGACACGCTTAGGGCAGGCCCGCTATTTTGCTACTTTGAGTGGGGTTGGTGGGTCAAGTGGAGTCTCCCTTGTTAGTTGCCATATCGGTGGGAGATAGGTGATATATTTTGGAGGGCATCCAATGAGTTATAGGCCCCAGTAGGAAGAAACATGTGGGCAACAGAAGCTTTGATAATTTTGCTAACCTAAGAATCCTTCAATCTCCACACAGTGAAAATTACAAACATTAACAGCCCGAAAGGATTGAGTCCATTTGCATGTCAGTATAACGCAATGAGTAGTAAGAGCGGACACAGGGGCTTGCAATCAGTGATAGGACCATGCAGACAGACAGCTAACAGTCAGACAATACTCAAGGCCCTTTGCTCCCCTTCTTTTTCATCTATGAAAGGGGAATAGGGTCTGTATAATACCCACAAGAATGTCACAGACACTGGTGATGAATGACAGGCATATGAAACTAGAAGGGACTGTGCATTATCCCTTACGTATCCCAATGTTCTCATACTTTATTTACTAGTTGCATACTCTCCCTGCTGTCCCTGATATGGTGGCACAATATCCTTTATCACCCATCTTTCCAGTCTATAGCTATGGATCTCCAAATCGTTGACTTTATGCCACAATGGAAAAGCAGCCTCCGTTCTGGTCTTGAGATGTCCACAATGTGGTCTGGAGGGCAGGAGATGCAGGTTCAAAACTAGGACAACCCACCGAACCTTAATTATACGTGCCTTTTTGTAGGCTGAAGATCCACAAGGCATCCTAGTAAATTACGAAGAAGACCTTATTCAGTAGGATATCGACTGTACTATGTTTCCACATTCAGTTCATGTTTTCAACGAATATTTCCAAACACGACTTTAGTTGTAGAGTTGTAGTCATCCGACGTCCACTGTCATCTAAATACAGGTATAAAATCCACGCATACTAAACTGGAAGTATTGGCGCTCGTTTTGGTGAGATGGTACGGGGTCAGGGGTAATGTACACAGTAATGTTGAACCAGACACAGGGCCAGGCAGAGGAGTCATAACAATTAAGATGTTTGGAGAAGATCCCTTGATGAATGGGAATGAGGTACGTAGGGCAACTACAGTACATTGAGACTTCCTCCCAGAGCTGAAGGGTTCTGTAGCTGCTTCAGCACTGCAAGGGGCAAAAATTGTAAATTAATGTCTTCTAGAACACTAGCGAGGTTCAATTGATTTGAGATCACTGTCTTCTCTTTCCGACACTCTAATCTCTTTCCATGATTTTCCTTAATTGTATCCAGGTTCTCAACTTCTCCAAAGTCATTCCCACCCAATGTCCCTTATTTACCGAATGTCAATGACCAAAACTGCCTCTCTCTTTCTCCCTTCTCCTTCTAGAAGGTGCAAAAAAGTCAATGATCCTCTTTTTCAAAAATGCATAAATTTGTTCCCTCACAGTGTTGGATTCCATCTAAAAAAAATAATTGTGTTTTGTTGTTGTGTTTTTGTTTTTGTTGTTGTGTTAACTTTTTGTTTGTTTTTTCCACTTCTGCTTTGAGAATTATTTCTGGATATCCACTTTTATTTTTTTAATTTTAGATTGTACGTAAGAGGGAGACTAACGTGAAAGGCAAGATGACAAGAAGAAGAGGAGACACTGTGTTCATCACACTGTGGTTGTTGGAATAACCGGGTTCTGGAAGAGAAAAAAAATACAATCTCAGAATATGGCAGAAAAAAAGCCAACACATTAAACACATTTTAAGATAAGACAGCATCAGATTTCTGAACTTAAGAAGTTGAATGCTAGTTCACTGAGGATGGCAATTTGCCTGAAGGCATTACTGGCCTTGAAAGATGTAGAAATCAAAAGAAGGCAATTTTTGTGATGTTTACAATATATTTTTAGCTACTTCAGCCTTGAAATGTTTCTGTTTGGATTTGTAATTTTAATCTGTTGTGCATTTAAAATGTGCATGCAATTAAAGAAACAGTCAAGATTTTGTTCTTCACCATGACTCATACAACACACAGTAATTTGGATAGTACGGTATAATGTGCTCCAAAGTTCTTCACCTTGAGCAGCCACCAAACTACTGACAACCGCATTGATCATCTTATCGTTATTGAACGATTGTCAGTCAGGCCTGGTCAGAGCCGTCTTTTCGTATGGGCTCAATGGGCTCTTGCCCAAGGTCCCCAGGAGTATAGGGGACCTAGGCTGATAGCTGAGGGTCCAATCTTTCCAGGGGTACCAGATTTTTGAAAATTCGCCCTGGGGAACCGGAGATATCCGACTTGAAAGCAGTGGTCCCCATCCAAGCCTATTAATTGCTATTCCCAGCCAGATATCTAGGGTTCTGTCTGACTTAGAATTTTTCTGAGGGTATAAGCCAAAAGCTGTGACTCTCCCCTTTTGGTGGACACTGACAGCTTGTCTCTACTATGCCCAGAACCAGAGATATCAGCCTTCAAGCAGCTGGTCTCTGCTCCGGCTCCACACGCCTAATATGCAGTTTTAGATTTTCATTGGTGGATTGCTCTGGCTCCTGAACTCTGATCCCCAAATCCCCAGAACCTTCTGAAAGGTGGGAGTCACTAGTTTTGTATCCCATTCAAAACTAAGAAATATATTTTCAGGAACTTGAGACATCTGCAGTCAAGCAAGCTGCCCTCCCACCGGAAAATGATAAATATTAAGCCCACCCCACTATCCACTCCCCTACGTATTAAACACCCCCTACCACCCTGGAAGTCATGTACCAGGGCTTCTTCATTCAGCCCAATGCCTCCTCTACAGTTTAGCCCCATCTGTGCAGTTAAGGAGTAAGTGTAAGAAATTACTGCTCCAAGTCCTACAGGCTGAGTGGAAGATAGAAAACCCCCTACCGCCCGCGGTACCTCAAAGCTGCCGCTGATAGCACCGCCCACCCCTACCGCGGGAGGATGGGTAGGGTGCCCAGTGCATTGCTGTGCCCAGGGGCCTACACTGCTGTTAAGACGGCCCTGGGCCTGGTGGACATCTGGTGGGCTGGTGACTGGAATCGGCCAGCATGCAACCAGGCAACCGTGTTTTTTGGACCATATTTAGCCAGGATGGTTCCAGATATAGGTGCCTATGTACTAAGCCTTGGCGAGAGATCAAGTGGACTGAGATAAATTACCAACCAATCAGCTCCTAATCGTCATTTTTCAAACACAGCCTGTAACATGGCAGCTATGAGCTGATTGGCTGGTACTTTGGGGTCTATTCAGGAAGCAGTGAAAAGGGTGGAGAAGTGAGCCATTGGAGAAGCAACCAATCAGCATTAAAGTAACATTTATAATTTGCATACTATACAATTGTACGGAGCATCTGATTGGTTGCCATGGGCAACTTCTCCACAGGCTCACTTCTCGACTCTTTTCACTGCTTCATGAATAGACCACTTTATCTCCATCCACTTTAATTTTCTCCAAGGCTTAGTACATAGACCCCATAGAAATTGGCATCTGTACTGTCATGTCAATCTGCTTTATCTGTATATATGGAAGACTGAACTGGGCACTCGTAGGTTTGTGTTTTGGACCTTGTTTCCATAATATGCAGCACAGATTGTGTAACTTTATCAATATAATTCAACATACCAAATCCAGGATAGATAATTGAAAAATGTTTCAGTCACACCACTCATGGCTTATAGTAAGTAGTAACACACAAGTTTGGCATATATGGGCTACCCTACTGTGTATTTTTAGAGAGAGATCCTGGGCACTGGCTTTTTCCTGTCTACAGAGACACTGTAGGCATAGTGACTGTAGACTTGCATCCCGCAAAGTGATAGCGCCAGCTAATGTTTTGCTTATAGCTCTTCACTGGGATAGTAAGTTTTTTGGAAGTTCTGTGTTGGTGCCCCAACTATAATAAACGAAAGTGGTAATTTACAGTACCGCATTGCCAGTTGGGGAGCAATAATTACCTAACAACCGCATTACAAACATAGGGGTCTATTTACTAAGCCTTGGTGTGAGGTAAAGTGACTGGAAATAAAGTACCAGCCAAGCGGCTCCTGTCATTTTTCAAACCCAGCATTTGACCTGACAGTTAGGAGCTGATTGGCTGGTACTTTATCTCTGTCCACTTTATCCCCATTGAAGGCTTAGTAAATAGACCCCTATGTTTGAAAAGTGACAATTAGGAGCTGGTTGGTTGTTACTTTATCTCCATCCGAGGCTTAGTAAATAAACCCCTTAGTTGGTAATCAGTTGCGGATCTTGCCACGGGCAAGCAGGACTTTTGCCGGGGGCGCCGCCTTCCGGAGGGCGCTGGCGCCTTCCGGAGGGCGCCGCACCATAGCAAGATCCGCCACTGCTGTGCCCTCCGCTGCTGTGTCCCCTGTGAAGGGAACTAGACACGTAGCGACTAGTTTCCCTTCGTGGAGAGGACCTTTGCTGAGCGGCGCGCGATGACGTCATCGCACACCGCACAGCAAAGGTCCTCTCCACGAAGGGAACTAGACGCTATGCGTCTAGTTTCCTTTCGTGGAGAGGACCTTTTGCTGTGCGGTGCGCGATGACGTCATCGCGCACCGCTCAGCATTTAAGCGGCGCTACTACTGTACAGGGGGCGTGGCAGACCACGCCCCCTGTATTAAGCCACACCCCAATTCCTGCCCGGGGCGCAGAGGGCCCTCGAACCGGCCCTGTTGGTAATAAATATGCCCCTTAGTTGTTAGGAAATCGATTTGCTTTCAATTTTTATCACTATTTCTGCAAATTGTCTTTCACTAGATCCCACGCTCCACTCATTAGTATTATTCATATGCAATTTTTAGGACACTGCGCATACTTCTAGGCAACATAAAGTAAGTCGGTTCTCTCGGACTGAGGTGGGTGGTAACAAGGAAATCACACGTAGGATAAACTGCTGATGGTTGATGCAGAGGAGTGATGTCGGCTAAGTTCACCGGCGAATGGTGGGGGGAGGGTCAATGACAGAGTTGCGGCTGATTCTGAACAGAGGCGGATATTGGCAGTAACTGCGCCAAAGGCGTAAATCAGCCACAGTTGCGTCCGCTTCACGTGCAGCTCCGAATAAGCTCCTCAGTGTTCATCAGCAGCAGCAAAGTAGCCGCAAGAGAATTATTCTGTTAGAACAAGACTGCATATTGCATCATAACTTCTCATACGTCCCTTTCGGACATAATTAATTGCTGTGATCTTAATTTTTACGCTGTTTGTATTCTCGGCTCCAAAATTATTTCCGCAGCTTCTTTATGAGGCTATTTATCTTCGGGGTGTCTATATTTTCTCTGAGAACCTGCCGACCGCACGCCGCCGTGTGTGAGAGTGGACACGGATTTGCTAATAATAATTTGAATACGTAAAGACTGCAGGATCTCATGCTGGTGATTAGGAGAATTTATTTTAAGTAGGACACAGTAAATAGCACAAAGTTCCATAACAACAAGAGAGAATAACTCCCAGTGAAACTCATTATTCTGTCGTCAGGACTTCTGAAATACATGTGTACCATAATTAATATTTCCAATCGCTGCTGGCAGTGAGCAGAAACCAATATCTGACTCCACGTTTAGTGGAGATCAGACATTTTTTTTAATTCACTTTAGGACAGTGAAATATGGACCAAAGTAGAGTTTATAACACAGGCAAAGACCCAAATGTAATAGCTTTCGATTTTGTTATTGATATATCTGCCTGATTTCAAGCGCCAATTTGTTCTAAGGCAGAACCAGGTTGGTTTTGCCTAAAAACAAATTATTGCTTTAAATGTAATGGCTACATTACCGAAATTGCCCCGCCGGTGCTTACAGATTAAAGGATGTTACTGTATATTTTGCTCATGGCGGTTTTCCTCCTTTACATTACTTTTACTAGATGCACTGCTATTTAAGCATTCATGTGTTTATATAACCGGTGAAGTTATTATACGCGGCCCCCGAGCAGGCTCGGACTGGCCCACAGTGGTACAGGGGAAACCACCGGTGGACCCCACTGCCTGGGGGCCCACCTCCTGCTCTAATGGTCAGGTTCCAGACTGTGCACTTGAATTATACATTATACATATGTTACCTTATACTGGACTATGGTGTATTTTCTACAATGCATTGCTGTTATTAATCTGTTATCAATCTGGCACATTATCATTGATGCAGCAGCTGAATTTACTGTATATATTTATGAAGGGGCCCAGACGCTGCACTCTCTAATGGTTAGTCAAACCAATAAGATGGCAGGCCACACCCCCTCTGCAGACTGGCCACACCCCTAACATGTGCCCCTACCACTGCATTCCCCCGGTGGGCCCTACATGTCCCAGTCCGACACTGCCCCCGAGTAATGGCATAAAATTCCTCTTTGGACACAGAGCAGGTCACTTATGTAGCGCAAAACAGCTGGGGCGCAAAGTACGGGGTAAACACTGTGTAATGGAAATTTTCCACCAGCTCGAAACTGGCTTCTGGCCTCAGCTTATACTTTCATCATGGGACACATGATGCACCTTCCAGTAGCACATTGGTGGATAACTGTATGTCTTATGGGCATATTTATCAATATGATTTTTGCTAGAATAATGTGAAAATAGGTGTTTTCACACCCTTTTCACATTATTTTAGTATCACCGTCCTGTACTAATGGGAATTGGAGGAGAATTTGCATTTTTTGCCAAAGGGAGTCCAGTGATAATAACGCTATCTTCAGATAGTGTTAACAGGTTTCCTTCTTGTCCCCCTACTCTAGCTCAGCCTTCTCTGCCTGCTGGCAGCAGGGCCTTCTTAACAGTATCCGGACTCCAGGTTGACACCAATAAAGTCGACACCACTTAGGTCGACACACCTTATGCCGACACCTGAAATATGTCGACACAGGCAAAAGGTCGACATGAAAAAATGTCGACATGCTTTTTTCACCTTTTTTTTACTTTTTCATACTTTACGATCCACGTGGACTACAATTGGGAATGGTAACCTGTGCATTGTGCACTAATTGGGGTTCCCGGTCACATTATGAAGAAAATTACACACAAAAAACCATAAAAAAAAACTCATATCGACCTTTTTCCATGTCGACCTTGTTCATGTCGACATTTTGACCATGTTGACCTATTTCAGGTATCAACCTAAGGTGTGTCGACCAATTGGTGTCGACCTAAGTGGTGTCGCCCTAATTGGTGTCGACCCTGAGTCCCAGACCCCTTCTTAACAGCACTGTAGTCCATGATCAAAGCAGTGCGTGGGGGGTGAGGGGTGGGGGTGGGGGGGGGCCCTACCAACTCATTCACTGGAATAATAAAAAAAAGATTACTTACCGCCCCTGAGGTCTTGCGCTATCTCTCCATATGCTTCCATACAGTGAATTGGTGTCAGCACCCCAGCCATCTACCAGTCAGCAAGCTGACAGACATTCACTGTCTGGCTGCAGGCAAGGTTGCAGACAGAGAATGCTGCCCGGCCAGTCTAACTATGTATAATTCACAATCACAGAAGCCAGGCAGAATTATCTACTTGACGCCCATGAAGTTCTGGAGACAGCTGCCCAGCCCACTCGTCCTCAAAGGCCCCTAGAATTGTGAGGCCCCAGGCAGCTGCCCAGTGTACCTACACGTTAAGATGGCCCTGGAAGGCAGGTAAGGCTGAGCTCGGATATCTGTTCTAAAATACTTACAAAACCGTGCCTCCTCCACCACAACCAGGACCAGTCAGTCCAAGCTTACCATAAAGCCATGCTCATTTGCCAATTTTTTTTGGTCAATTGGGACAATTATAAGACAGGACAATTCTCCACATATGTGATGTAACTGCCACAACGGGGATGCAATATTTATGCAATATTTTAACAGAGTTTAAAACACCCCTTTGCAGGGCCGGTGCAAGATTTCTTGGCACCCTAGGCAAAACTTCAGCCTTCTGCACCCAGCCACCACCATACCCACTTCCCAACCCTTCAGATTAAAGTTCCACAGCCACCACTGGCATTTGGTACAAGGATGCTTCTTTCAGAGACAGCCTTAATTTTGTGATAGGCAGACTCAGTGGTGCCCCATCTCCAGATCCCGGCACCCTAGGCAGCTGCCTAAAAGTGCCTCATGGTAGAGCCAGGCCCTGCCCCTCTGATGCTGGTATATATGGCATTGTAAGGGCATCCAACAGTGGGCCATACCTCCCAATTATTGGATTTGGGATTGCAGGACAGTCCACTGAAATCGGATCTGTCCTGTCACAGTTGGGAGAGCTGTGACGTACAGTATGCATGACAGATAAAGAGCGGCCGGAAGGTAGAAAGCAGTGACTGAAGCCCGATCTCTGCCCCCTTTTCTGGGGAAGCACAAAATGTGCAACAATCTAGAATCCACGCCCCTCAATGCACCATCTGCATCCTTTTGCTTAATTCTGATACTTGCATCTCCAGAAATCTCGTATTTGCATGTGTATTAAAAAAATACATGTGCAGTACTCATATGCCCAATCTGTAATAAGCAACGGCCGCATGGCTCTACCTTATGTAAGTCCTCCCGCAGGATGATATGCCTATTTGTACCTCACAGATGCTGCCATCTTGGCTTGCAAATCCATGCGTTTAACCATCAGAACGCGGGAATTCATTCATAAGTGGCCACGTGACATCACAGCACAGCAGTGACATCACAGCACAATCTCTCAATTTTGTTTTCTGTGTTACCACGTCTTCGGAATAATCGTAGACGCAAGTAAACTGCGTCCTAACTGTGGGCCTGGTGTGCGCAAATGCTTCAGCAGCTGGAATTTGCAAATAAATCCTCACCGCAACCACCTTGCGCCTTATATGCATTAACATTGGAAAATTATTGCTCCACTGCATACAACGTTGACATTGCACCCATCCCTGATTGGCTGTCAGCAGCCCATTGGCCATGGGCTGCAGGCAAATCTCAAAACGTTTTTTAATGGGTTAAATGGAACTGTCACTTTCCGACGTCCAAGAAAAAGATTCTGTAAACTACATTAAATAACGGTTATTTCTAGAGATGAGCGGGTTCGGTTCCCTGAGAACCGCACCCCCCCGAACTTCATGCTCCAAGCCCGGATCTGAGTTTGACTCGGGACTTCCCACCAGAAACTAGAACGGGGCAAATGTCATCATCCCGCTGTCGGAATCTCGCTGGTTTTGGATACCAATATAAACAGCCGCTCGTCACCGCCATTTTCACTACGGACTTGGAGAGTGAGGGAGACAGACCTCTGTCTCTCTCTGTGGGTGGTGGTGTCGGGTGGGGTTAGTGTGTACTGTAGGGGTTCTGCTGCAGTCACTGTGGTGTATCTGTGCTGTGTTAGGGGCGCTGTCCTGGCTGTCACTGGTGTTTCATGTGCTGCAGCTGTACATGGGTGTGGCTGTCCTGGCTGTCACTGTGTTGTACAGGGTGCGGGGGCACTATCCTCTTGTATGCTGGAAAATATAAGGATGCTCCTGGCCCTATATATTGTAAAAATTCAGGGGTGCAGTATGCTGTAATTATTCTAGGGTGCAGTGAAAATCAATGTACACTGACCCTGTCTTGTATGCTGTAAAATTACAGGGGTGTTGGAAAATACAGGGGTGCTGGCACTGTCTGCGGTTGCGATGTCTAGGCCTGACCTTCACAACACTGTATGGGAAGAGGAGGCTCCTACCACCATTTGCACGCCCCCTGCAAGTGATTGGAGGAGCACCGCCAGTCCAGTTGCTGATATTGAGATTGAGGATGTCACTGTAGAAGTACACCAGGATGAGGAGGATATGGGTGTAGCTGGCGCTGCCAAGGAAGTTGACAATGAGGATTCTGATGGTGATGTGGTTTGTTTGAATAAGGCACCAGTGGAGACAGTTGTTGGCCATGGGATGAAAAAGTCCATTGTCATGCCTGGGCAAAATACCAAAAAAGCCACCACTTCAGTGTGGAATTATTTCTCCACAAATCTGGACAATAGGTGTCAAGCCATCTGTTGCCTTTGTCAATCCGTAATAAGTAGGGGTAAGGATGTTAACCATCTTGGAACATCCTCCCTTATACGTCACCTGCAGCGCATTCAGTGGCGTAACTACTGCCCCCGCAGCCCTCGCGGTGGCTTGGAGGCGCAGGGCTGCGGGGGTCGCCGCCACTGATTTAGCGCAGAGCAGATTGACATGCGGATGAGCCGTCCGCATGTCAATCTGCTGTCTCCCTCCTTCCCTCCACTGGCGCCCTAGCCGCTGCTGTGAAGGAGGGACACGGAGGACACAGCGCGCGCCTCTCCTGTGTTCCTCCTCCATCTCCGGCGGGTCTATTAAATGAAGTGCCCGTTCGTGAGCTCTGATTGGCTCATGAACGGGCACTTCATTTAACAGACACGCCGGAGACGCAGGAGGGACACAGGAGAGGCGTGCGCTGTGCCCTCCGTGTCCCTCCATCACAAAACAGCGGGGGAGCGGGGGTGAGTTGTAACTGGGACTGTGGGAGCATATTTGGCACTGGGGGAGGGGGAGCATATTTGGCACTTGGGGGGGCATATGTGGCACTGAGGGGGCATATGTGGCACTGGGGGGTATATGTGTACCTGGCACTTGGGGGGGGGGCATCTTTGCATTGGGGGCATGTGCGTACCTGGCACTGTGGGGGAATATCTGGTACTGGGGGTATATGTGGCACTGGGAGCACAGCCCTAGCAACAAGCATTACCCCCTAGCAATGAGCATGACACCCAGTGCATGAAACCCTTGGACACGAGCATGACACCCTGTGCGTGAAACCCCTGGCAACGAGCATGACACCCTGAGCATGACCAAGAGCATGAAACCCCTGGCAACGAGCATGACACCCAGTGCATGAAACCCCTGGCAACGAGCATGACACCCTGAGCATGAAAGTCCCTGGCACCGTGCATGGAACCAAGAGCATGAAACCCTTGGCAATGAGCAGGTAATTTAAAAGTAATTAGAAGCCTTACTGTAGGACTTAATGTGTAATGGGCATTGCGGTGTGTGGCATAATGTATCACGGACATTGCGGTGTGTGTCATAATGTGTCACGGGGCATTGTGGTATGTGGTATAATGTCTCAGGGGCATTGCAGTGTGGCATAATGTATAACGGACATTGCGGTGTGTGGCATAGGGTATAACGGGCATTGCGGTATGTCACAGGCATTATGGTGTGTGGTATACTATATCACGGGCATTGTGGTATGTGGTATAATGTCTCAGGGTCATTTCGGTGTGTGTCATAATGTGTCACAGGCATTGTATGTGCTATAATGTATCAGGGGCATTGCAGTGTGTAGCATAATGTATAACGGGCATTGCGATTCCTGTCATAATGTGTCACAGACATTACGGTGTGTGGCATAATGTGTCGGGGGCATTATGGTGTGTGCATATTGTGTCATGTGCATTATTGTGTGTGGCATAATGTCTAAGGGCCATTGCAGTATGTGGCATAATGTATACTGGGCATTACTATAAGGAGGAAAAATGACAAATAATGTAAGGGGCATGAATCAGGATTATTTTTCTTTCCTGTGGTGGCCAACGTCTGAACGTGCAGGGTGCAAAACTGGGGTATGAGGTAGTCTTTTCCTGCAATGCCAAGCCCCTTTATGTAAAGCCACGCCCATTTCAGCAAAACCACACCCCTTTTTCCGGCGCGCGCAGATTCATTGCTTTACTAGTGCCAAATATGGGGGGGCAGGGGGGCGCCAGAGAATTTTTTGGCTTGGGGGAGAAAAAATAAGATTTTACTTACCGATAAATCTATTTCTCGTAGTCCGTAGTGGATGCTGGGGACTCCGTCAGGACCATGGGGATTAGCGGCTCCGCAGGAGACAGGGCACAAAACTAAAGCTTTAGGATCAGGTGGTGTGTACTGGCTCCTCCCCCTATGACCCTCCTCCAAGCCTCAGTTAGGATACTGTGCCCGGACGAGCGTACACAATAAGGAAGGATATTGAATCCCGGGTAAGACTCATACCAGCCACACCAATCACACCGTATAACTTGTGATCTAAACCCAGTTAACAGTATGACAAACGTAGGAGCCTCTGAACAGACGGCTCACAACAAATAACAACCCGATTTTTTTGTAACAATAACTATGTACAAGTATTGCAGACAATCAGCACTTGGGATGGGCGCCCAGCATCCACTACGGACTACGAGAAATAGATTTATCGGTAAGTAAAATCTTATTTTCTCTGACGTCCTAAGTGGATGCTGGGGACTCCGTCAGGACCATGGGGATTATACCAAAGCTCCCAAACGGGCGGGAGAGTGCGGATGACTCTGCAGCACCGAATGAGAGAACTCCAGGTCCTCTTTAGCCAGGGTATCAAATTTGTAGAATTTTACAAACGTGTTCTCCCCCGACCACGTAGCTGCTCGGCAGAGTTGTAATGCCGAGACCCCTCGGGCAGCCGCCCAGGATGAGCCCACCTTCCTTGTGGAATGGGCCTTGACAGATTTAGGCTGTGGCAGGCCTGCCACAGAATGTGCAAGTTGAATTGTGCTACAAATCCAACGAGCAATCGTCTGCTTAGAAGCAGGAGCACCCAGCTTGTTGGGTGCATACAGTATAAACAGCGAGTCAGATTTTCTGACTCCAGCCGTCCTTGAAATGTATATTTTCAATGCCCTGACAACGTCCAGCAACTTGGAATCTTCCAAATCGCTAGTAGCCGCAGGCACCACAATAGGCTGGTTCAGGTGAAACGCTGACACCACCTTAGGCAGAAACTGAGGACGCGTCCGCAGTTCTGCCCTGTCCGAATGGAAAATCAGATATGGGCTCTTATACGATAAAGCCGCCAATTCTGATACTCTCCTGGCTGAAGCCAGGGCCAGTAGCATGGTTACTTTCCATGTAAGATATTTCAAATCCACCGATTTGAGTGGCTCAAACCAATGGGATTTGAGAAAATCCAAAACTACATTCAGGTCCCACGGAGCCACTGGGGGCACAACCGGGGGCTGTATATGTAGTACTCCTTTTACAAAAGTCTGGAATTCAGGAACTGAAGCCAATTCTTTCTGGAAGAAAATCGACAGGGCCGAAATTTGAACCTTAATGGACCCCAATTTGAGGCCCATAGACAATCCTGTTTGCAGGAAATGTAGGAATCGACCCAGTTGAAATTCCTCCGTGGGGGCCTTCCTGGCCTCACACCACGCCACATATTTTCTCCAAATGCGGTGATAATGTTGTGCAGTCACCTCCTTCCTGGCTTTAACCAGTGTAGGAATGACCTCTTCTGGAATGCCTTTTTCCTTTAGAATTCGGCGTTCAACCGCCATGCCGTCAAACGCAGCCGCGGTAAGTCTTGGAATAGACACGGTCCCTGCTGAATCAGGTCCCGTCTTAGAGGTAGAGGCCACGGGTTTTCCGTGAGCATCTCCTGAAGTTCCGGGTACCAAGTTCTTCTTGGCCAATCCGGAGCCACGAGTATCGTTCTTACTCCCCTTTGCCGTATAATTCTCAGTACTTTGGGTATGAGAGGCAGAGGAGGAAACACATACACTGACTGGTACACCCACGGTGTTACCAGAGCGTCCACAGCTATTGCCTGAGGGTCTCTTGACCTGGCGCAATACCTGTCCAGTTTTTTGTTGAGGCGAGACGCCATCATATCCACCTTTGGTTTTTCCCAACGGTTCACAATCATGTGGAAGACTTCTGGATGAAGTCCCCACTCTCCCGGGTGTAGATCGTGTCTGCTGAGGAAGTCTGCTTCCCAGTTGTCTACTCCCGGAATGAACACTGCTGACAGTGCTATCACATGATCTTCCACCCAGCGAAGGATCCTTGCAGCTTCTGCCATTGCTCTCCTGCTTCTTGTGCCGCCCTGTCTGTTTACGTGGGCGACTGCCGTGATGTTGTCCGACTGGATCAACACCGGCTGACCCTGAAGCAGGGGTTTTGCCAGGCTTAGAGCATTGTAAATTGCTCTTAGCTCCAGTATATTTATATGAAGAGACATCTCCAGGCTTGACCATACTCCCTGGAAGTTTCTTCCCTGTGTGACCGCTCCCCAGCCTCTCAGACTGGCATCCGTGGTCACCAGGACCCAGTCCTGTATGCCGAATCTGCGGCCCTCTAACAGATGAGCACTCTGCAACCACCACAGAAGAGACACCCTTGTCCGTGGCGATAAGGTTATCCGCTGATGCATCTGCAGATGCGATCCGGACCATTTGTCCAGCAGATCCCACTGAAAAGTTCGTGCGTGGAATCTGCCGAATGGAATTGCTTCGTAAGAAGCCACCATCTTTCCCAGGACTCTTGTGCATTGATGCACAGACACTTTTCCTGGTTTTAGGAGGTTCCTGACAAGTTCGGATAACTCCTTGGCTTTCTCCTCCGGAAGAAACACCTTTTTCTGAACCGTGTCCAGAATCATTCCCAGGAACAGCAGACGTGTTGTCGGGGTCAATTGAGATTTTGGAAAATTCAGAATCCACCCGTGTTGTTGCAGCACTACTTGGGTTAGTGCTACTCCGTCCTCCAGCTGTTCTCTGGACCTTGCCCTTATCAGGAGATCGTCCAAGTAAGGGATAATTAATACGCCTCTTCTTCGCAGAAGAATCATCATTTCGGCCATTACCTTGGTAAAGACCCGAGGTGCCGTGGACAATCCAAACGGCAGCGTCTGAAACTGATAATGACAGTTTTGCACCACGAACCTGAGGTACCCTTGATGTGAAGGGCAAATTTGGACATGCAGGTAAGCATCCTTTATGTCCAGGGACACCATAAAGTCCCCTTCTTCCAGATTCGCTATCACTGCTCTGAGTGATTCCATCTTGAACTTGAATTTTTGTATGTACAGGTTCAAAGATTTCAGATTTAGAATAGGTCTTACCGAGCCGTCCGGCTTCGGTACCACAAATAGCGTGGAGTAATACCCCTTTCCCTGTTGTAGGAGGGGTACCTTGACTATCACCTGCTGAGAAAACAGCTTGTGAATGGCTTCCAATACCGTCGCCCTGTCTGAGGGAGACGTTGGCAAAGCAGACTTTAGGAACCGGCGAGGGGGAGACTTCTCGAATTCCAACCTGTAACCCTGAGATACTACCTGCAGGATCCAAGGGTCCACCTGTGAGCAAGCCCACTGTGCGCTGAAATTCCTGAGTCGACCCCCCACCGCTCCTGAGTCCGCTTGTACAGCCCCAGCGTCATGCTGAGGGCTTTGCAGAACCCTGGGAGGGCTTCTGTTCCTGGGCAGGGGCTGCTTGCTGCCCTCTCTTACCCCTTCCTCTGCCCCGGGGCAGATATGACTGTCCTTTTGCCCTCTTGTTCTTATAGGACCGAAAGGACTGCGGCTGAAAAGACGGTGTCTTTTTCTGTTGGGAGGGGGTCTGAGGTAAAAAGGTGGATTTTCCGGCAGTTGCCGTGGCCACCAGATCCGATAGACCTACGCCAAATAATTCTTCCCCTTTATACGGCAATACTTCCATATGTCGTTTGGAATCCGCATCACCTGACCACTGTCGCGTCCATAAACTTCTTCTGGCAGATATGGACATCGCACTTACTCTCGATGCCAGAGTGCAAATATCCCTCTGAGCATCTCGCATATAAAGAAAAGCATCCTTTAATTGCTCTATAGTCAATAAAATACTGTCCCTATCCAGGGTATCAATATTTTCAGTCAGGGAATCCGACCAGACCACCCCAGCACTGCACATCCAGGCTGAGGCGATGGCTGGTCGCAGTATAACACCAGTATGTGTGTATATACTCTTTAGGGTAGTTTCCAGCCTCCTATCAGCTGGATCCTTGAGGGCGGCCGTATCAGGAGACGGTAACGCCACTTGTTTTGATAAGCGTGTGAGCGCCTTATCCACCCTAGGGGGTGTTTCCCAGCGCGCCCTAACCTCTGGCGGGAAAGGGTATAATGCCAATAACTTTTTTGAAATTAGCACTTTTCTATCTGGGTTAACCCACGCTTCATCACATACATCATTCAATTCCTCTGATTCAGGAAAAACTACAGGTAGTTTTTTCACCCCCCCACATAATACCCCTTTTTGTGGTACTTGCAGTATCAGAGATATGCAAAGCCTCCTTCATTGCCGTGATCATATAACGTGTGGCTCTACTTGAAAATACGTTTGTTTCTTCACCGTCGACACTAGATTCAGTGTCCGTGTCTGGGTCTGTGTCGACCGACTGAGGTAAAGGGCGTTTTACAGCCCCTGACGGTGTCTGAGACGCCTGGGCAGGTACCAACTGGTTTTCCGGCCGTCTCATGTCGTCAACTGATTTTTGTAATGTGCTGACATTATCACGTAATTCCATAAACAAAGCCATCCATTCCGGTGTCGACTCCCTGGGGGGTGACATCACCATTACCGGCAATTGCTCTGCCTCCACACCAACATCGTCCTCATACATGTCGACACACACGTACCGACACACAGCAGACACACAGGGAATGCTCTTATCGAAGACAGGACCCCACTAGCCCTTGGGGAGACAGAGGGAGAGTTTGCCAGCACACACCCAAGCGCTATAATATATATGGGAACAACCTTATATAAGTGTTGTATCCTTATAGCAGCTTAAATATATAAAATATCGCCATAAAAAGTGCCCCCCCTCTCTGTTTTACCCTGTTTCTGTAGTGCAGTGCAGGGGAGAGTCCTGGGAGCCTTCCTCACAGCGGAGTTGAGCAGGAAAATGGCGCTGTGTGCTGAGGAGAATAAGCCCCGCCCCCTATTCCGGCGGGCTTTTCTCCCGTAGTTTGTAATATCTGGCAGGGGTTAAATACATCCATATAGCCTCAAGGGCTATATGTGATGTATTTTTTAGCCATAAAAGGTATTTACATTGCTGCCCAGGGCGCCCCCAGCAGCGCCCTGCACCCTCCGTGACCGTTGGTGAGAAGTGTGTGACAAACAATGGCGCACAGCTGCAGTGCTGTGCGCTACCTTCAAGAAGACTGAAGAGCCTTCTGCCGCCGGTTTCTGGACCTTCAATCTTCAGCGTCTGCAAGGGGGGGTCGGCGGCGCGGCTCCGGGACGAACCCCAGGGTGAGACCTGTGTTCCGACTCCCTCTGGAGCTAATGGTGTCCAGTAGCCTAAGAAGCCAATCCATCCTGCACGCAGGTGAGTTGAACTTCTCTCCCCTAAGTCCCTCGATGCAGTGAGCCTGTTGCCAGCAGGACTCACTGAAAATAATAAACCTAAAAACTTTTTCTAAGCAGCTCCTTAAGAGAGCCACCTAGATTGCACCATGCTCGGACGGGCACAAAAACCTAACTGAGGCTTGGAGGAGGGTCATAGGGGGAGGAGCCAGTACACACCACCTGATCCTAAAGCTTTAGTTTTGTGCCCTGTCTCCTGCGGAGCCGCTAATCCCCATGGTCCTGACGGAGTCCCCAGCATCCACTTAGGACGTCAGAGAAATTTCTAGTTACGCCACTGCGCGCATTCATCATAAGTCATTGTCAAGTTCAGAAACTTTGGGTAATAGCGTAAGCAGTCCACTGACACCTAAATGATGTGGTTTTGTTTGAATATTATTCCTCTGTGAGGATGAGATGTAAACACTGAAAGGCGGCGTGGGGGGGGGGGGGGGGGATCTGAGGATGACATCTTGCCACTGTAGAGCCAGTTTGCTTCTGTTTTGGTGGGGGCTCAAACAAAGCAATCATTTCATCCACAGTCATGTGGCAGACCATGTTGCTGAAATTATTGGTTTAAGTGTGCCTGTCCTTGCCCAAGGACAATTCCATCTTGCACCTCTTTTTTTCCTTTGCATGATGTGCTCTTTGGGGCCTAGTTTTCAAAACTGCCATCCTGTCTGCCACTGCAGTGCCACTCCTAGATGGGCCAGGTGTTTGTGTCGCCCGTTTCTGTTGCTTAGCTTAGTCATCCAGCGACTTCGCTGCACCTCTTTTTTTTTCTTTGCATGATCTGCTCTTTGGGGCCTAGTTTTTAAAACTGCCATCCTGTCTGCCACTGCAGTGCCACTCCCAGATGGGCCAGGTGTTTGTGCCGCCCACTTGTGTCGCTTAACTTAGTCATCCAGTTACCTCTGTGCAACCTTTTAGCCTAAAAACAATATTGTGAGGTGTTCAGAATAGGCTGGAAATTAGTGGAAATGAATGTTATTGAGGTTAATAACACAGTAGGCTCAAAATTACCCCCAAATTCTGTGATTTTAGATGTTTTTATGTTTTTTTTTAAAATCATCCAGATCCAAAACCAAAACCAAAACCCGAAAGGGTGGTTTTGACAAAACCAATCCAGATCCAAAATACGAGCATGGAACCAGAACCAAAACCAAAACGCAAACCCCGAAAAGTGTCCGCCGCACATCTCTAGTTATTTCCGGCTGGACTAAACAGAAATAGACTAGAACAGTGGCCGTACCTATAAGGAATGAACAAAAGTAAATTGGTAACAAAAGGGAATCGTTTGTTAACCGTTTAGCAGCGAGCGTATTGAGCGCTTTAAATGTGATTGCATTTGTTTGGCAGTTAAATAAAGTGTGACAGAAGCGTCACAATCCAATAATAGGTCTAGGACAGCGAGAGATAAAGGCCCCATTCAGGGAAATCGAAAATAAAAAACAACAGCGCCTTTTTAAAGCGGATTGAAGGAATCTGATTAAAGCTGTGAAGCATGCGTTTGGGCTGATAGATATTCCCCTGGAAGTTACTGTCTCCATGAAGAAGCCAGTTTGTTTTCTTCTACACAAGGTAATTAAGGAAGTAATTATTAAAGTCATATAATCATGGGACTTAACCCCAAAGGTAGAGGCAGTTGTTTGATTGCAAAAGATGAATATCTCACTTTCCGCGAGGAGTTTCTCGCTGGAGCTCAGCCGATAGGAACAAATGAGGACCAGACGGAGACCTTAAAAAGTCTTCGGTGGCTGCAGGTGCGACGCGCTGACCCTCTGCCGCAGTGACAGCATTTCAGATGCGGATTGACAATCCACAACCGGCCTCGGAGGCAGGAGGGGGAGGAGTGAGATTGCAAAAGTGCTGGCAGACGACGTGATACCGGAGAAACGGCGGATTCTGGTGAGGCTGTCGGCCCTTCTCTCTCTCTGTATGCGCCCTGGGAGCCTTTCGGCGTAGGCTGTGTAGAGGAGATAAAAAAAAAAAAATCGAAAGAAATAAAAAATGATTTTGTTGTTGCTGTTGTATGATAATCTGCGAAGGAATAGTATACTCAGAAATAAATGAGATGAGCTTCAGCTAAAAGCACTGGTAAGGAAAATTGTCATAAAAAAAAAAAAAACACACCACAGGGACGCAAATGAATATGATATGTCAAAACTGACTAACCTAAAAAAAGGTAATGTCATAGTGCCATACAAAATAAATGATCAGGTGACCTATGTACATATTGATAATCACAGCACTGCCACGAATACTAACGACCAGTGTTACGACGGATATTTTAATTTTTAATGGAAAAATCCTTGCTATGGGGGTCATTCCGAGTTGTTCGCTCGGTAAAAATCTTCGCATCGCAGCGATTTTCCGCTTAATGCACAATGTCCGCACTGCGACTGCGCCAAGTAAATTTGCTATGCACTTCGGAATTTTACTCACGGCATTTTCATCGCTCTGGCGATCGTAATGTGATTGACAGGAAATGGGTGTTACTGGGCGGAAACAGGCCGTTTTATGGGCGTGTGGGAAAAAACGCTACAGTTTCCGGAAAAAACGCAGGAGTGGCTGGAGAAACGGGGTAGTGTCTGGGCGAACGCTGGGTGTGTTTGTGACGTCAAACCAGGAACGACAAGCAGTGAAATGATCGCAGATGCCGAGTAAGTCTGAAGCTACTCTGAAACTGCTACGAGGTGTGTAATCGCAATATTGCGAATACATCGTTCGCAATTTTAAGATGCTAAGATTCACTCCCAGTAGGCGGCGGCTTAGCATGAGCAAATCTGCTAAAATCCGCTTGCGAGCGAACAACTCGGAAGGAGAGAGAATTGACAGCATAGGAAAGGAATGAGTTAAACATCTTGTGAGGGGTGGACCTAGCTGGAAGGAAAGTACAGCCCTTTGGGAAAAGGGGAGGGTTAGTATATATAGGGAAGGACAGACATCTTGTCTCTCTCTTGTTGGTGAAATTGCCTTATTGAGTTGGGTGAGTGCTGCATAGCAGGCTTCCCAATTGTAATTGTTGTTTCCCATTTAATTTAGACTGCGAGCTCTCCCCTGCATTGCAAGGTGATTCTCCTTTAGATCACCTCAGCCTTCTCTTGTGCCCGCCCTCGTCGTTCCGCCGGTATCCCAGCCCGGCACCGCGCACCTGGCGGTGGGGCTGGGCCCGGGGAAGGGGTGGATGGCCTGGGGGATGGGGCCCCGTCCCCTGGGGCCTCCACAGGCTCGGGTGGTAGGCCGGAGGTTCGGGTAGGCCGCCCGGAGGTGGGAGGGCACAGCCCTCACCTCTGAGCGCGGCATATGAGGTGTGGGTGTCGGGCGTTCGCTGGCAGGTGAGGGCGCGCATGCGCCCGTCGGTGTAGCCGCTCTCGGCTTCCTTTATGTCCCTCTCGCAGTGTGGAGGGGCCAGGCAGGAGACGGCTGAGAGCCGCGCGAGGTCTGTCACTGGGCCTCGCGCGGCGGTTAAACAGTGCATGCAGCCGGGAGCTCGCGGGCGGTCAAGCGGCGGGTCGCGCGCACGAGAGGCGCGCGCACCCATGCTCGCTTCTGGCGGCACCGTTCGCGCACGAGTGCGCGCAGCGGCGCCGCCAGCCTCCCTTTCTCCCCAACTCGCTTCCCTGCAGCCGGAGTACGGCGGGGGGCGGGGGAGGGAGGGGAGGCAGCCCCCCCCCCGCTTGTTGGCATGAGGCAGTACCCAAGAGGCCTGTGTGGGCGGGCAGCAGGTACAAGTGGGGGGGCGGAGTATTTCAAAGAGAATTAGCGGGGCAAAGAGTCGGGGAGCGCACATGAGGTGCGCGCGAGCCCGTGCTCACGACGGTGGCGCCGTTCGCGCTCGTGCGCGCGCAGCAGCGCCGCACGTCTCTCTGTCCCCTCAGGGCACTCCCCTAGAGCAGGAATCCAGCGGCTCGTGGGGGGACAGGGAATGGGTTAGCGGCCGCAGGGCTGCTGCGGCCGCTAACCGGTCTCGCCGCAGCTCCCTCCCAGCGGGCGGAGTGGCTCCGGTTTGCGGGGGGAGGGGGCGAGCGTAGCTTCAGGAAGCGAGGGCACCTACTGCCAGCCCTCCGATAGAGGCGAAGTTTGGGGGGGGATGGGTTCGCCATAGTTCAGGGGCGCACCCCTTTTCCCCGCCAAGGAAGACGGGACGGCAGGCGTCGGGGTCCCAGGTTCCGTTTGTCGGGGGTAGCTGCAAGCTCTAGCACGCCGGCAGTGGCAGGTGCGTCCGGTGTGCGGGCGGCGCAGCGGGTTGCCCGCGCCTGCAGGGAGCTCTGGGCGGGCGATGCGGACCTTGATCATTGTCCCGGACGGGTCGGGCAGGGATGCGCGGCAGATACGCCCTCCTCACGAGTTGCTCGGCATACACCGTGAGTGCCTTCTGGGTCCTTCGCTCCTTTCTCTGCTGCAGGGGATCGCGGTGAAGTGGAGATGGCGGAGTCCGAAGAAGACGACGTCGGTTTTGCCACGCCGAAGGATACCATGTCGGGGCAGTCGGCGATATCAGGTGAGGTGGTACGGTCGGTATCGGACTCCTACACGAGCTCTAGTCCTCGTAGTTCTGCTTCTTCCTCCTCTTCGGCTTCTCTGTCGTCGCCGGCGTCTGACGTTAGTATTACGACTGGGGCGAAGAAGCGGGCGACGAAATTCGCCAAGCGGCCGGCGGGACGGCAGAAGAGGCGGAGGATGCGCAGACGGCTGAGCGAGGAAGCTCGCAGGGCTAAGAAACGCCGTGATTTCCCCGGGGGTTCGCTGCGACTACACGGCAGTTATGCGTGGGCTGAAGGATAGCTGCCGTAGGTAGATTTACGGGGATTTTGTTTTGTGTTTGTTTTGGCAAAGGATGCGAAGAGGGAGTATAGGGCGGCGGCAGCAAAGACGGGCAGCGGGGTCTTCGCGGCTTGTTACCTGGGGTATAGACCGGACGAGTGCATGAACATAGTTCGGTACCTGCATCTCATACACGGCATGCAACGCACATCTTCGGGCTCCGAGTGGCGTCGATATGTCCACGAATTCAGGGAGAAGCAGGACGGGTTGCAAGTCATGGACTTTGGGTGTAAGGACGTGGAAGTCTGTGGGGAAGAGGCTCAAGGTCACTCGGGCTTCGCAACAGGCTAAGGAGCCACGGAACGCGGAGGCGGACGGGCACCGCGCAGGGTCGCCTGCCCTGGGGTCCGGCGCAGACGGCGGTTCGGCCAAGCCAGGTAGGTCGGCCGCCGTGCAGGGGGGCAAGACGCGCATCAAGGAAATGTTTCGCGTTTAACAACGCGGCCTATTCCTTCGGCAAGCAGCGTCATTTTTCGCCACTCGTGCTTGCAATGTGGCGGATCCCACCCAGCCTCCTCTGGTTTCAAGGGCAGGCGTCAGGGGGCCTGGGGTAAGCAAACTTACCCGAGACAGGCCTAGGGCGGGAGCGCTCCGCAGAGCTCCAACGCAAATTAATTTGGAGGCGATGGGCCGGTGGTTGGATTGGTATCCAAATAGGGCGGATACAAGATTTTTGTTTCCGGTGTTCGTTTGGTTTCGCTTGCCTGTTGCGAGCGAGGTGCGGTGTGGGCCCAGTGGAACCTCCGTTTTATGGGTTGCCGGATAGGGGCGGAGTATTTCATTGGCAAAGGTCTGCCGATGGTTGTTTCGTTTCATGCTCAATTTTCGAGCGGTTTAGTACGTTGTACATTGGTGCGTGCAGTCGTCGTCGGTGGGTCAGGGGGTTGCCCATTACCTCTATGACTTACAGTGCAAGGGTCCGGCATATTCCTTACAGTGCGGTGACTTGCTCTTCAGCATCCGAGCGCGGTTTTTCAACTTCGGCGTTCCTGTGGCCGAGGATAAAACAGAGGGCCCGGCCTCCTGTTTGTCCTTTTTTGGAGATGGAGATTGACACAGTGGCAGGATCGTGTCGGCAGCCTCGGAGCAAGGGGTGAAGCTCCGCGACGCTAGTTGCTGGTTTGAGGGGTCGCGTTAGGTCACACTGTGGCAGGCGCAGTCCTTGCTGGGCATGGTGAACTTTGCTTGTCGCGTAATCCCGATGGGCGAGGGTTTTCTGACGGAAGTTAGAAAAGGCTACTGCGGGGTGTGCCAGACCACCCGTTTCGTGCAATTGTACTAAGAGATTAAGAGGGATTTGGCCGTATGGGCCTCGTTCCTGGAGGACTTCAACGGGGCGGGTATATGGCAGGCCCCTATAGTAGGCAGCGCTAGGTTGCAGCTGTTCACCAATGCAACGTGTGCCTCTGGTTTCGATTGCTATCTGGAGGGATTTTGGTGCGCGGCCTCCGTGTCCGGCGGAATGGCATCGAGAAGGTTTAACGAAGGACCTTTGCTGCTGGAGCTTTTCCACATTATCGTGGCGCTGGAGGTATGGGGCGATCGGCTGGCCCATCGCAGCATCTTGGTTAGATGTGACAATCCTGCAGTGGCGCATGCGATAATTAATCAGAGGCGAAGTCGCTGGTAGTTTCTGTGGTGCTGGGGCATTTGCCGTTGGCAGGCCTACGTCGGAACGTGTGGTTCCGCGCACAGCATGTGCCTGGGCTGGATAACGGAATTTCCAACGCTCTGTCACGAGGGCAGTGGGAAAGTATTTGTTTGTAGGCACCGGAGGCCGACGAACATGGTGTTCAGTTTCCCGGTTATGTTGGGAGGTGATCGGGACGGATTGGAGGGTCTTGCGTTGCGGTCAGTCGCGCCAGCCACGCTTAAGCCGCTAGCTTGGAGCGAGTAGGTGGAGTTTGTTTAAGGACGAATTCAGCAAGGTAAGAGCGGGCATCGGAGGATGTTTTTTTTTTTTATTTGTCAGCTGTATGCTTCGGGTAGGTCCAGAGCGGTGGTATCCCGGTACTTAGCCAGGATTTCGTTTTCAGCAGAATAAAGGGCGTCCCCGACGTGGCTAAGAGCGGGATTCTGTTGAAGGCGATGAAAGGATGGGCGCGAGTCGCGCAGACGCCGGCTGACAGGAGGATGCCCATTGAGGCGGCTTTGTTGCTGGATGTCATCAGGGCGGTTACAGGTGTCGCGTCATCCATGTTTCGAATTACGGTTGTTCTTCATTTTGGCGTGCTCAATGGCTTACCACGGGGCTTTTAGGGTTTCGGAACTGGTAGCGCCTTCTAAGCGAGAGGATTCGCGCATGCTGGTCGGGGACGTGGTGGTGGGTGATAAGTCCTTGCTTTGCAGATTGCGGCGCTCTAAGACGGACCAAGTGGGGAGAGGTCAATGGGTCACCTGGGTTCCGGCTCTTGAGGAGAGCATTTGCCCAGTGAGGTTGGCAGTGCAATATGAGGCAGTACGACCCGACGGTCGGGGGTCATAGCCGCTGCACTATACGGGCTGCCGGTGACGAAGTATCTATTTCATGGGATGATGGGTCGCTGTCTTGCGAGCTTGGGCCTTCCACCCGCTGCGTTCGGGACGCATTCCTTCCGCATAGGGGCTGCGACGACGGGATTTTACATGGCTGAGATCCAGGCGGTGGGGCGATGGAAGTCGTCAAGTTACAGACGGTATATGCGCCCCGTTGCATGAGATGTTAGCTCGCGCGTACTTGTGTGTCAATCCCAGTCGTTTAATCATGTTATTACAGTTCAGTACGTTATGGTGTTGTGCGTTTGTTTGTCTTCCCCCTTTTATCCTACTCAGGGATTAGCTACTCGCCGTTGCTGGCATGAGCCGGCAGTGGGGGTCTGGAGTTATTTTGCAATTTTTTGCCTGACTTGACGGACTGAATTCTAATCCACAATTCGGCTAATCTGTTTTAATCAGAGTCCCTCAACAGGTCTTTATGCTTTCACCTCCAGCTGAGTTATTACATGTTTTACCCCTTCCCCCCCCCCCCCCCCATTTTTGTTTGTTATTTTCATCTTTCCCATTTGTGTGTTCATGTTAGGCTTCAAATTGTCTGATTGCTCATGCAGATCGGCTAGGCCGAGACTGCTGCAATTTACGACAGCAAAATTTTTCTTTTTGGCAGATCCTTCAGGTTAATACAGTAAATTAAACAATGGTATAGATGATTAGTAACCACTTTTACCCCCTTTTCCTCCTCTTCAGGTTGGTTGGAAGATGACTTGCCTATTTTGGTGGTTGGCCACTCTTATGTGTATTGGGCCGCCCAGTTTTGGCCTCGCAAGGGGCACAGATGTTTCCTAGGGCTCGAGAAGTTAGTTGGCTTGGTTGGCAAGGGATGATGTGGACGGAGTGGAGAAGTAGACTAGTGAGTCAGGCCAGCAAGCATGTTAGCCCTAGGGTGTTGGTTGTCCATTTAGGTGGCAACGACCTGGGGAAGAGGACTTCTTTGGAGATGCGGTGGGCCATGATACAGGATCTGGCAATTTTGGCCGCAGCAGTGGACCAGTTGTATATTGGTGTTCTCCTTGATGGTGCCAAGGTTGAGTTGGCAAGGTGTGGCGGACGGTCGCGAAATTGAGGAGGCCACGCAGAAGGGGAATGGACCACTTGTATATATCGGTGTTCTTCTTGATGGTGCCAAGGTTGAGTTGGCAAGGTGTGACGGACGGTCGCGAAATTGAGGAGGCCAGGCAGAAGGTGAATGGGGCGGTGGTGAAGTGGGTTGTCCCACGGAGGCCAAGTGGTTCGCCACCCTAGGATGCGGTTCGGAGACAAAGTCACCTTTTTCGGCCTGATGGTGTGCATCTATCCAATGAGGGGATGATGTTTTTTCCTGGAGGATCTGTTCCTAGTGTTGCTGGAGTTAGGGTGAGGTTATGGTGGCGGTGCGAAGACTCTGGGAAGGAGTCTTTCGCTGTTGGCGGAAAAGAACGGCAGTTGGTGGTTGTATGGTAAGCTGTAGTGATTTACAGTTTGATTTGGTTTAGGTGCACTCACCTCCATCGACTTATTGGCCGCTTGACCACCCGTCCGGGAAGGCAGCGGCAGGGCACCCAGGAGCGGTGGGTAGTCACTGTGGGGGTGGAGTTGTCACCTATTACCGGTTTTTGATAGTTGTAGTACAATTAGGATGGTTTCGAATTTTTAGTATTTTACGGTTAATTTAGGTTAGTAGAGCCGTTCTTTTTGCTGCCACCATATGCCGGCTGTATCGGCATCTTAACAAAGTTTTCATTTACAGGTTTGCTATGGTTAGGGGCAAATAAATAGCTAGCAATTTTTCTGCCAAATTCAAGTCTCCGTGTCTTTATTTATTGGGTTTAGAGGTAACGAATGCTTTACTTGGAATGAACGGGTCCACCAAATGTCACTAGGATGTTTAGGAGAGAGAATTGACAGCATAGGAAAGGAATGAGTTAAACATCTTGTGAGGGGTGGACCTAGCTGGAAGGAAAGTACAGCCCTTTGGGAAAAGGGGAGGGTTAGTATATATAGGGAAGGACAGACATCTTGTCTCTCTCTTGTTGGTGAAATTGCCTTCCCGCCCTCCCGCCCTGTTGGTAAAGGTTTCTGGCACGGAGTGCCTTGGCATTGAATTGTTGGCTGGTTTTATCGTTGGCTATTTATTGGCGGAAAAGAACGGCAGTTGGTGGTTGTATGGTAAGCTGTAGTGATTTACAGTTTGATTTGGTTTAGGTGCACTCACCTCCATCGACTTATTGACCGCTTGACCACCCGTCCGGGAAGGCAGCGGCAGGGCACCCAGGAGCGGTGGGTAGTCACTGTGGGGGTGGAGTTGTCACCTATTACCGGTTTTTGATAGTTGTAGTACAATTAGGATGGTTTCGAATTTTTAGTATTTTACGGTTAATTTAGGTTAGTAGAGCCGTTCTTTTTGCTGCCACCATATGCCGGCTGTATCGGCATCTTAACAAAGTTTTCATTTACAGGTTTGCTATGGTTAGGGGCAAATAAATAGCTAGCAATTTTTCTGCCAAATTCAAGTCTCCGTGTCTTTATTTATTGGGTTTAGAGGTAACGAATGCTTTACTTGGAATGAACGGGTCCACCAAATGTCACTAGGATGTTTATGACCCCCTATGTACTAAGGTGGTCATTCCGAGTTGTTCGCTCTGTAATTTTCTTCGCATCGCAGTGATTTTCCGCTAACAGCGCATGCGCAATGTTCGCACTGCGACTGCGCCAAGTAAATTTGCTATGCAGTTAGGTATTTTACTCACGGCATTACGAGGTTTTTTCTTTGTTCTGGTGATCGTAATGTGATTGACAGGAAGTGGGTGTTTCTGGGCGGAAACAGGCCGTTTTATGGGAGTGTTTGAAAAAACGCTGCCGTTTTTGGGAAAAACGCGGGAGTGGCTGGAGAAACGGAGGAGTGTCTGGCCGAACGCTGGGTGTGTTTGTGACGTCAAACCAGAAACGTCAAGCACTGAACTGATCGCACTGGCAGAGTAAGTCTCGAGCTACTCAGAAACTGCACAGAGAAGTCTTTTCGCAATATTGCGAATCTTTCGTTCGCAATTTTGCTAAGCTAAGATTCACTCCCAGTAGGCGGCGGCTTGGCGTGTGCAAAGCTGCTAAAAGCAGCTTGCGAGCGAACAACTCGGAATGAGGGCCTAAGTGTAACTTACAGGGATAGTGGTAGCGATAACTGCAGTCTCTGCAAATTAGATCACATTTGTGAAAGACTCCTCCGAGGGACTGCGCAGATTCTGGAATATGCATAAAGCGGGGGGGGGGGGGGGGGGGGTGAGAGTTATGGATAGGCACTAGGGGGGTTTAGGGTTAGGCACTAGGGATTAGGGATGTTGGTTAGCCCTAGCCGCCATCACCGGAGGGTTAGCCATAGCTGCCACACCCAGAGGGTTAGGTGAGGGGTAGGGGAGGGTTAAAATTCAGGATAGGTACAAGCTGATTGGTTGCTTCTTCAGCAGTCCCCTTTAGAAGGATTAATATATCTCCCCCTTAATCGTTTCCAGTACATTAGTTCCTTACTCACACATCAGTGTGGACTTGGGTCCATATTGGGGGTCATTTCCCTATAGATTGTAAGCTTGCGAGCAGGGCCTTCCTACCTCTATGACTGTTATCACCCAGTTTGTTATTGTTATTTCAAATTGTAAAGCGCAACGGAATTTGCTGCGCTATATAAGAAACTGTTAATAAATAAATAAAATAATTCCAAGTTGATCGCTAGCTGCCGTTGTTCGCAGCGCAGCGATCAGGCTAAAAAACAGTATTTCTGCGTATGCCCCGCAATGCGCACGCGCGACGTACGGGTACAAAGTCCGTTGTGGTTGTGCACAGGTTCTAGCAAAGTTTTCAGTCGCACTGACGGCCGCAAGAAGATTGACAGGAAGGGGGCGTCTCTGGGTGTCAACTGACCGTTTTCAGGGAGGGTTTGCAAAAACGCAGGCGTGTCTGAAAAATCGCAGGTGTGTCTGGGCGTTCGCTGGGCGGGTGTATGACGTCAAATCCGGACAGGAATAGGCTGAAGTGATCACAGGCGCTGAGTAGATTCAGAGCTACTCTGAAACTGCACAAAGTGTTTTTGCAGAGCTCGGCTGCACAGGCGTTCTCACTTCTGCTAAGCTAAAATACTCCCCCCAGTGGGCGGCGGCATAGCGTTGGCACGGCTGCTAAAACTAGCCAGCGAGCGATTAGCTCGGAATGACCCCCATTGTCAGTAGACAAGTCACCTTCCGCATGTTTTTTGAACAGAGGGAGGCAGTTTTGAAATGCACAGAAACTACACCAAGTTTACACAGCTAGGGCCTGATTCCGATTTACACGTAACCATGACCTCCTCGCTGGTAGTCATTAATGCTAACCACTCTGCCAACTGCGCTGTTAATATGTGCAGTTACTGCCAGGATGGAGAATTTCATTTATTTTTCATTTCACTGAGGAATTTTTGGGGCTTTATCAATCCAGGTATTGCACATTGGAAATGCAGCCCATGCTGTACTTACTGTACATTAGATAAGGGAGACTTTGCACCCCCCTGAAATAGCTATCATGTTCAGTCAGTGGTGACCGACTCTAGAAAGGAGACATCACAAGGTCTGCTGGGATGAGTTCCATGATGACTTTATGTGGATCACACAAAGCATTTCTTCAAAAACTATTAATCACAGCTGACATTTGCGCAGCCACCGTCGTGATTTAATAAATGTGTCCTTTTAGAAAGTCACTGTCACTCCTCTAGGGCTCTTAACGTTCCATCAGACTTTTAAGAAGGGTTAGGTGGCTCCTCAGACCTCTACCCCACCGACGACCACCCCGATTTAACCATTATACTGTAGACAGATGAACCGAACTGGGTTTAAGTCTATTCCATAGACAAATGCAGGACGGGTTTTACGTTTTCTGGAAATCCACCCAGTCAGAGGCTCAGATCATGACCACAATAGCAGTGGTATATTATATGATTTTACCAGAGCTGCATCCACAACATGCAATATAAGGGACAGAGCAGAGCTGCTGCACATGCCCAGTGACAGCAGCTTCTCCTACCAAGTCTACTGTGTGTGTACAGTATGTGGATTTGAGCACTTAGGGGCAGATTTATTAAGCCTGGTGAAGTGATAAAGTGGAAGGTGATAACGCACCAGCCAATCAGCTCCTACCTTCCATGTCACAGGCTGGGTTTGATAAATGACAGCTAGGAGCTGACTGGCTGGAGCGTTATCACCTTCCACTTATCACTTCACCAGGCTTAATAAATCTGCCCCTTAATCAGCACATCTGACCAGAGAGCAGCTACCAGCAAGAAGAGACAGGCACGAGGCGGGAGAAAATGTGCTTACAATGCTCAGTCCGGTCTACTACTGGTTAAACTATGTATATATTTTTATTGAGGGTTGGTCCACCTTTTTCTAGCCACTCGCATTATTTATCTGAGGTAAATATGTTTGATACAGAAGGTTTGTTTTCTTATAGTCTCTCCCTGTATACTGTCCTTCCTTGTTGGGCAGTGACTGCTAGAGTTCGCTATCTATGAATGACAAGGGGGGTAATTCAGACCTGTTTCCTCGCTAGGTTTTTTTTTTGCAGTCCTGCGTTCGCATAGTGTATTTTTGCTTTGCAAGTATGCGAAAGCATGTGTAGCAGAGCTGTACAAACAGATCTTGTGCAGTCTCTGAATAGCACAGGACTTACTCAGCCGCTGCGATCACATCAGCCTGTACGGGACCAGAATTGACGTCAGACACCCGCCCTGCAAACGCTTGGACACGCCTGCGTTTTTCCAAACACTCCAGAAAACGGCCAGTTGCCACCACAAACACCCTCTTCCTGTCAATCTCCTTGCGATCGCCCGTGCGAATGGATTCTTCACACAAACCCATCGCTGAGCGGCGATCCGCTTTGCACCCGTGTGACGCGTCTGCGTATTGCCGTGCATACCCATGCGCAGTTTAGACATGATCGCCCGCTGTAAGAAAACGCAGCCTAGTGATCAGGCCTGAATTACCCCCAAGGAAAGGTGCACAGTGGTGACATTTTGGAGAATCTGTGCCTGCAGTTAGTTCTCTGCGCAGCAGAGTAATGGATTGTGGCTATGTGATCCGCAGCGCACGACGGGCCACATAAATATCTGCATGCACGGACTAAGGCTTATTTAGTGACATTGCTCAAAGGCACACATCTGCATTACAGCCGAGGCAGCCAATCAGCAATTTGCTTCTATTGATCTAGTGTCAGTTAACCAATGAAGGTTTAATCAATAACATAGCAACCAGCTATTCATGGCTGTTTTATATACTGTTCTCTAGAGATATATTTCTGAGTTAATGTCAATTTATAAAGTCGGCAAACAACCTGTGATAGCATGGCGTTCTGGCATTTGTAGTTCTACAGCATCTGGAAGTCCAAATGTTACTAATTCCTGCTATAATGCATAAAATGCTCTTAGCTGTCGATTAGCTTTATACGTTTCACTGTTTGTAAAGGTCATTTTGGTTTACATATGACTGATAGAAGGCTGATGGTCTTCCAACCCTGCTTTGATTCCCAGTGTAAACGACTTATCACGTCAAGGGCTGATATATGTTCTAATTTAATTATATAATAATGGGAAAAAGGTGGCACATTAAAGTTCTACAAAAGCCATGGTGAAAAAATAGCTCCTCTGTGTTGACCACACTATTACCAATACCAGGCCTTATCTCCCCAATTTGCAACGTAGTGTCGTACAGCTTTTCTTAATAAGTCGTAGCTAGGCCCATGGGAACTTTTACCTAACTTATAACTGTTGATAAGCATAATTGGGTAAACAGAAACACTACAAATAAAATTGCCATGGCGGGAAGACAAGGGATAAGTGTAATCTCACAGCAATTATCTGCTTTATGTTTTATCTGTTCCCCATAAAAGAAAATATTTTCTATATTGGAAGCCGCCTCTATCTACAGTCACATTTTTAGAAATGTGGAAACTAAATGAATTACGCTAGTACACTTACCTTTGATGCTTGTGTGTCTGGCTTGTAAGTAAGGGGGTGAAATGCGTGGCCTCACCAAGGATATGCAATACAATGCATCCGGAAAGTATTCACAGTGCTTCACTTTTTCCACATTTTGTTATGTTATAGCCTTATTCTATAATGGAATAAATTCATTTTTCCCTCAAAATTCTACACACAATATCCCATAATGACAACGTGAAAAAATTTTTTTTTTAGATTTTTGATAATTTATTAAAAATAAAACACTATGAAATCACATGTACATAAGTATTCACAGCCTTTGCTCAATACTTTGTTGATGCACCTTTGGCAGCAATTACAGCCTCAAGTCTTTTCGAATACGATGCCACAAGCTTGGGACACCCATCTTTGGGCCATTTCGCCCATTCCTCTTTGCAGCATCTCTCAAGCTCCAACAGGTTGGATGGGAAGCGTCGGTGCACAACCATTTTCAGATCTCTCCAGAGATGATCAATCGGAATCAAGTCTGGGCTCTGGCTGGGCCACTCAAGGACATTCACAGAGTTGTCCTGAAGCCACTCCTTTGATATCATGGCTGTGTGCTTAGGGTCGTTGTCCTGCTGAAAGATGAACAGTCGCCCCAGTCTGAAGTCAAGAGCGCTCTGGAGCAGGTTTTCATCCAGGATGTCTCTGTACATTGCTGCATTCATCTTTCCCTCTATCCTGACTAGTCTCCCAGTTCCTGCAGCTGAAAAACATCCCCACAGCATTATGCTGCCACCACCATGTTTCAATGTAGGCATGGTATTGGCATGGGATGAGCGGTGCCTGGTTTCCTCCAAACATGACGCCTGGCATTCACGCCAAAGAGTTCAATCTTTGACTCATCAGACCAGAGTATTTTGTTTCTCATGGTCTGAGAGTCCTTCAGGTGCATTTTGGCAAACTCCAGGCGGGCTTCCATGTGCTTTTTACTAAGCAGTGGCTTTCGTCTGGCCACTCTGCCATACAGGCCTGATTGGTGGATTGCTGCAGAGATGGTTGTCCTTCTGGAAGGTTCTCCTCTCTCCACAGACGAATGCTGTAGCTCTGACAGAGTGACTATCGGGTTCTTGGTCACCTCTCTGACTAGGGCCCTTCTCCCCCGATCGCACAGTTTAGATGGCTGGCCAGCTCTAGGAAGAGTCCTGGTGGTTCCGAACTTCTTCCATTTACAGATGATGGAGGCCATTGCGCTCATTGGGACCTTCAAAGCAGCAGATATTTTTCTTTACCCTTCCCCAGATTTGTGCCTTGAGACAATCCTGTCTCAGAGATCTACAGACAATTCCTTTGGCTTCATGCTTGGTTTGTGCTCAGACATGCACTGTCAAGTGTGGGACCTTATATAGACAGGTGTGTGCCTTTCAAATCATGTCCAATCAACTGAATTTACCACAGGTGGACTCCAATTAAGTTGTAGGAACATCTCAAGGATGATCATTGGAAACAGGATGCACCTGAGCTCAATTTTGAGCTTCATGGCAAAGGCTGTGAATACTTATGTTCATACGATTTCTTAGTTTTTTATTTTTAATACATTTGCAAAAATCACAAAAAAAACTTTTTTCACGTTGTCATTATGGGGTATTGTGTGTAGAATTTTGAGAGGAAAAATGAATTTATTCCATTTTGGAATAAGGCTGTAACATAGCAAAATGTGAAAAAGTTAATTCAAACCCTATTATGTCTTGGTCAGTCCTTAATATATGTCTATACAAGTTAAAGCTTGCTCAACTTATATAGACATAGTGTCCCGAATGGAAATCTCGCTCCCCCCATTTGGGAAACCCAAAAAACAGGAGTTGCACTTGCAACATTAACGTGAGTTTTCTGGACCTCACCATATTTATTGGACGGTTGGGAAAACAATGTTTTGGTCGAGCGTTAGGCAAGAATGGTTGGGATCCTATCTTGACGATGGGTAATTTGTAGCCCTGAAACATTGTGTCTTGTTTCCCACCCCACAATAAGACTGGAGAAGTTATTTAAAATCTATTGTTATGTTTCCGCACCGTTCCTTATTTCCTGTAGTTTGTAAATTTAGCTATTGGCATGGAACAGGCGTTGCTATACGTACTTGGCATGGAACAGGCGTTGCTATACGTATTTGCTTTAGAGACCTGTTTTACGCTACTGATCTTAAAACCCGGTTCTGTTGAGCGTTACGGGACAAGAGTCTGCGTGACTGCTTTCATGCTGTCTCAATTGTGTCAACGCTGCAATAATTTCTACATGCGCTGTTATATTGTATTGGACAAGTATAGATGTTTTCATTGATATAAATTGATTTATGCTAATGTTTTTGCATGTGAAATGACTGATGCCGTTCATTAAAATTTTATGTTTACAGTAATTCTTTCAGTGGTGGCATTTCGCGGCGATATAATTGATGAGGATATAGCCCAGATTTATTGGTTAATTTAGGGAAGTAATTCCGATTTAATGGCCTATACAGAAATCTATACGTCGTCCCTTCCATGCAATCAGATTGTGGAATACTTGGATCCTTTACTCTAGAACTAAGGTCAGATAAGTGGGTGTAATATATGTGGTCACTTCCCATGGTCGTTGGTGCAGTCACTTAAACCAGCAATGGCATCAATGCTATTGGAATGCGTTGTAAAGAGCAATTCGAAAATATTATAGGTTAAACTAAACCGCAATGTATACAGTAGATGACTATAGGAATAAAGGACTTATGCGGAAGAAGCTGCAATACAAAGCTGGGCATTATATAGACATAATCTAAGCTAGGCTCTTGCCTTTTAAATAACTTTGCGGGACTGCAAAATGCGTTAGTTGAAAATGCGAAACGCGCTTGTGAATAACGATAATTAAACTATTAGGTTGTTGCCCTGTATGCTGCCTGCGTTAGCTTGCTCTAGGCTTCATAGAAAACACACCTCAAATTCCCACCCACCCCTCACTGGGAGTGTTAGTGACCCACTAGTACTCTACTGAGTAATATAATTGTGGTATAAAAGCCCTTGCTTTGCTGTAATGAAGAGAGCAGGAATAATATAGCTCTATACTGCAGAGAAAGGAGGGTGGTGCAGATGGCAGGTCCTCACTGATCTCAGGAGAACATAGCCCCTCTGAGTTATATGGAGACCACATGATGAGACTGCATTTGAAGTACGCTTTTCCACTTTAGTAAAGGACCTTTCAAATGTACTTAGTAATATCCGCCCATACAATGCAATACAGCATTTCTGCAGTATAATTAGGAGAACCACCAGCCGGGGTAGTTTCATAATGATTCCATCATTGTGCAGCTATGAAGGAGTCTAGTGAGATGTATCAAAGTAGTAAATTCTCTCAAAGCTGCAGTTAACAGAGGGCTTCTGCATCACTTATGGATCCCCATAATGTATAACTAGGGTCCCCAGCAGGCATCTCCGATATCTTCTGTGATCCCATGGCTCAGCGGACCTAGGCTTACCATGCTATCCCTTTAAACCGGGACACTCATGAATTACACAGGTTCTGTGGTTTGCTGACTTCAAACCTGCATTTCACACAGTTTAATCAGCTAGAGAACCTGTGTAATCCATGAGTGTCCTTGTTTAAAGATATTCAGGGTGATTCAAAAGTTGCAGTATACCCTTTTGTTTCAAAAACTGTGCAGGAAATGGGAAAACTGAATACTCCAGTAAGGTATGGGTGAGGTGGGCTATCTTTTAGGGTATGCACCGAACATGGGCGCCATCTTGAAATTGGCCATCTTGAATCTAAGTCAGTTTTTTTCAAATGGAAAGTGGGGTTGTGTAACATGTCAGGCAACATCAGAATTTGATGAAAAGTGTATTGCTGCAAACAGATTTGAAATAGTAGTTATGGTTCAAAAGTTACAACCCTTTTTTTGTTGCCGGCAACTGAAGATGCTTTGACAAAAGAGGAGAGAATTTAGGTTATTTTGACGTCTGGAGAACTAAGTTTCCGTGTCATAGCTGCAGATTTTAACAACCGGCTCCCAGAAAGACCTCCGATTTCACATAACACTGTCAGTTGCCTAATTTTAAAATTCCGGGAAACTGGGACTGTGGCTGACAAGTTATGGAGTGGTCGTCTAAAGAGTGCTACTGACGAGACAACCTCAACAATGGTTTTGGCTCTTCACAAAGGATGCCAAAACCATTGTTGAGGTGTTGTTTGACATGTTACACGACTCCCTTTCCGTTTGAAAAAACTGACTTAGATTCAAAATGTCAGATTTCAAGATGGCGCCTATGTTCGGTACATTCCCTAAAAGATAGCCCACCTCACCCATACCTTACTTGAGTATTCAGTTTTCCCATTTCCTGCACAGTTTTTGGAACTAAAGGGTGTACTACGACCATAGGTGTGCGCAGGGGGGGTGCCTAGTGCGCACAGGCACCCCCTAATGTCTGGCACCCCGATCTCACATGCCTGATGCAGCGATCGCCGAGCAGGCTGATTACTGTCCCCTCTGCGCTGCACCCTGTCAGGACTGCATTACTGACCGGACGCCTGGGTTAATCAAGGATGCCACCGCCCACCCGTCACACCCGCCACATTCCCACCTCTCTCCTTCTATGCTATGCCAACGCCAGACACTGATGAGGAGCAGCATGCAGCCAGCGTTCCTCTTAGGAAGACAAATTCAATACTGGCAGGCGGCCGGCAGCAGCATTGACGCGTCATTCGTTTTTCCAGCAGCAGCAGTACTAGTCTGCGACTGTCAGTGTCAGTGAGTGACTGACTTGTAAGTAAGCTGCTGCAGCTTGCAGGGGAAAGAGAGGGGGAGCCAGACCAGGCTAAGGAGGAGCAGTGTAATTGTAGTTAGTGCCATCAGGGGTGTTTGTCTGGTGCACACCACAACATCTGACAATGTATCTGCTTTATTAGGATTGGCACAAGGGTGGATATTTTATATTACGATGACCGTCAATAGATGGTGCTAGACACGCCCAAAAGGTGGTGCTAGACATACCCCTCCGACGGTGCACCCCCTAATAAAATGTGCTGCGCACGCCTATGACTGCGACTTTTGTATCACCCTGTAGTAAGGTAAGCCTAAGCAAACCCAATGGGTTTCACTTTCTACGGTGCTGCAATGCTTTCTGGAGCTTGTGCCCGATAATTAACGTCATCTCTAGATGGTGTTGGCTACTGTAGTCTGTGGGCTAATTTCCACAAAATTCATAGGAGAGAGATCCAATGGATCCCTTTCCATTACTTGTTTGTTGTGCCGATGGCCGTCAGCCGCCCGGATCAGAAACTCTGAAGTTAAGACATCGTCAGGACAGCTGGTTACTGCGCAGATGTCCCGGCAAGGATAAGAATGATGTTACCGCAAGTAAGCAGGCAAAGATGGACGTTAATGATCGCATTATAAATGTGATCATTAATGCGTCTCGCCATTAACCATTTAAAAAAACTTATTTGGTGTTTAAACATAAAAATCCGTAAGAACTTTAATGTGAATGCAAACCTCAAATGCAAACCGTGAACCACAAACTGAGACAAACAAACTCCTAAAAGGTCATACCTGATCTGCAGTATTTGAAACACAATTTGGAATTGGGACGAGTTGACTATTGTACAATGGATATGACTGAGCCCAGCCAGGAGGCCACAGTCTATAGAATTTTGGTGCTGGTTCAAAAGTTTCTAGGAACTCCCTCTACGATTGCCAGTAAACTTCCTTTTACTTGTCTGCGTGCATTATTTTTTTGCTAGACACAGACTGCTGGGAATTTCCAGCCCTAAACATCAGAATAATCAATTAAACCATATGGATTTAAATTCTCCCCTATGAATCACAAGAAGTCGGCTGGTATTTTTCCAAGTGCTTCAGTTTTATTCCATATGTTATAATAATTTCATCGACAACATGATGACTAATTAGTAATTTATGGGCTATAAGAACTGTAATGAGAATGGAGTTACTATAATGATTTATTACTCACATATGTTTAAAAAGATAAACAATCAACATATTTATGGTAAAATTGAATCACTTGCGCTGTTGATAAGGGGTGGTATACAAAGGGGCGCACTCCTATTCTGCATATCTCTATACATATAAATGTATGTATGTTGGAGGTAAACATGAAGTATTGCCGTAGACTGTAATAGCAACAGTGCCATAAGCTACAAGACAAATATTCAGTGAACGGCTACAAAGACCTTTATGTATATATACAGAACATTTAAGTTCCCCAATATTTATTGCGTGTGGCGAGGCGGCTTTTGGACGCACCTTGCAGAAGAAGGCATTCTAGGCAGTGCTTAAAGTGGTCCTAGAGAGGTGGTGGAACTCGCCCTCCACCCCCCATCCCCTGTTACGCCGCACAGTAGCACAATCTTATTCACATTACACCACATAGTAGTGTCTCTTATTCATGGTATGACACACATTAGTGCCCCTTATACACAAAGCCCACAGTAGTAGCACCCTTAATACATATAATGCCCACAGCAGTAGTGCCCCTTATACAATGCCCTCAGTAGTAGTGCACCTTATGCAATGCTCAGTGTAGTGGTAGTGCCCACAATTGTAGTGCCCCTTATGTAGAGCACATAGTATTGGTGCTCCTTTTACAGTGTCCTCAGTAGTAGTGCCCCTTATGTCCCCAGGAGTGATGCCCCTTATTAAATGCCCCCTATACAATGCCCCCGTGTAGTATTGCCCCTAGTAGTAATGCCCCCCAGTAGTTATGTCCCCTGTAGTTATGCCCCCAGTAGATATGCCCCAGTAGATATGCCCCCTGTAGTTATGTCCCCAGTAGATTATGCCCCTTGTAGTTATGCCCCCAGTAGATATGCCCCATGTAGTTATGCCCCCTGTAGTTATGTCTCCAGTAGATATGACCACTGTAGTTATGCCCCCAGTAGATATGCCTCCAATAGATATGCCCCCAGTAGATGTGCCCCCAGTAGATATGCCCCCAGTAGATGCGCTCCCAGTAGATATGCCCCCATTAGATATGTCCCCTGTAGTTATGTCCCCAGTAGATATGCCTCCAGTAGATAGATATGCCCCAGTAGTTATGCCCCCAGTAGTTATGCCCCCAGTAGATATGCCCCTGTAGTTATGCCCTCAGTATACATGCCCCCTGTAGGTATGCCCCCAGTAGATATGTCCCCTGTAGTTATGCCCTCAGTAGATATGCCCCCAGTAGATATGCCCCCTGTAGTTATGTCCCCAGTAGATATGCCCCCAGTAGATGTGCCCCCTGTAGTTATGTCCTCAGTAGATGTGCCCCCAGTAGTTATGCTCCTTGTAGATATGCCACCAGTAAATATGCCCCTAGTAGATATGCCTCCTGTAGTTATGCTCCCAGTAGACATGCCCCCTGTAGTTATGCCCCCAGTAGATATGCCCCTGTAGTTATGCCCCCAGTAGAAATGCTCCCTGTAGTTATGCCCCCAGTAGATATGCCCCTGTAGTTATGCCCCCAGTAGACATGCTCCCTGTAGTTATGCCCCCAGTAGACATGCCCCCTGTAGTTATGCACCCAGTAGATATGCCTCCTGTAGTTATGCTCCCAGTAGATATGCCCCCTGTAGTTATGCCCCCAGTAGATATGCCCCCAGTAGTTATGCCCCCAGTAGATATGCCCTCAGTAGATATGCCCCCAGTACTTATTCCCTCAGTAGATATGCCCCCAGTAGATATGCCCCCTGTAGATATGCCCCCAGCAGATATGCCCCCAGCAGACATGCCCCTGTAGTTATGCCCCCAGTAGATATGCCCACTGTAGTTATGCCCCCAGTAGATATGCCCCCTGTAGTTATGCCCCCTGTAGTTATGCCGCAGTAGATGCGCCCCCAGTAGATATGACCCCAGTAGATATGTCCCCAGTAGATATGCCCCCTGTAGATATGCCCTCAGTAGATATGCCCCTGTAGTTATGCCCTCAGTATACATGCCCCCTGTAGTTATGCCCCCTGTAGTTATGCCCCCAGTAGATATGCCCCCAGTAGTTATGCCCTCAGTAGATATGCCCCCTGTAGTTATGTCCCCAGTAGATATGCCCCCTGTAGTTATGTCCTCAGTAGATGTGTCCCCTGTAGTTATGCACCCTGTAGATATGCCCCCAGTAGATATGCCCCCCTGTAGATATGCCCCCAGTAGATGTGCCCCCAGTAGATATGCCCCCTGTAGTTGTGCCCCCTGTAGTTATGCCCCCAGTAGATATGCCCCTGTAGTTATGCCCCCAGTAGTCATGCCCCCAGTAGATATGCCCCCAATAGATATGCCCCCAGTAGTTATGCCCCCAGTAGATGTGCCCCCAGTAGATATGCCCCCTGTAGTTATGCCCCCAGTAGATATGCCCCCTGTAGATACGCCTCCAGTAGATATGCCCCTGTAGTTATGCCCCCAGTAGTTATGCCCCCAGTAGTTATGCCCCCAACAGATGTGCCCCTGTAGTTATGCCCTCAGTAGTTATGCCCCCAGTAGATATGCCCCCTGTAGTTATGCCCCCAGTAGATATGCCGTGCAGTTATGCCCCCAGTAGATATGCCCTCAGTAGATATGCCCTCAGTAGATATGTCCCTAGTATTTATGCCCCCAGTAGCTATGCCCCCAGTAGATATGCCCTCTGTAGTTATGCCCTCAGTAGATATGCCCCCAGTAGATATGCCCCCAGTAGTTATGCCCTCAGTAGATATGCCCCCAGTAGATATGCCCCCAGTAGTTATGCCCTCAGTAGATATGTCCCCAGTATTTATGCCCCCAGTAGATATGCCCCCAGTAGATATGCCCTCTGTAGTTATGCCCTCAGTAGATATGCCCCCAGTAGATATGCCCTCTGTAGTTATGCCCTCAGTAGATATGCCCCCAGTAGATATGCCCCCAGTAGTTATGCCCTCAGTAGATATGTCCCCAGTATTTATGCCCCCAGTAGATATGCCCCCAGTAGTTATGCCCCCAGTAGTTATGCCCCCTGTAGTTATGTCCCCAGTAGATATGCTCCCAGTAGATATGCCCCCTGTAGTTATGCCCTCAGTAGCTGTGCCCCCAGTAGATATGCCCCCTCAGTAGATATGCCCCCAGTAGATATGCCCCCTGTAGTTATGCCCCCAGTAGTAACCTCTGGTTCTAGGATTGGAGGGAGCTTCATGTCCGGCGATGCTCACCCCAAGTAAATGAAGAACAGAAGGCAGCATATGCCTGATGTGGCTTGAACCACAAGGCTAGAGGCTGGTTCTGGTGGTGGGCCCAAGGTTGCGCCTTAGGGGGAGTGTTAGGCGGTATTATTTACTGCAGTGTTACATAGATCCATGCCTCTTTGGCTGGTGCAGCATTTCCCACCTTACCTTCCCTATTGCTTGGTGCTCAGTGGTTTCGATTTTAATTGTTTTGGGGTGCACTCCTCTTCATGACTATATAGTGAACTGCACCACCCTTACGGGAGTGGCGACACCTCCCTCATGGTTGCGTTTAGAAGCGGGAGTTGGATACCGTAATTTTGTGTCGCTATAGGCACCACAGGCAGTATACCCCTTCAATGCATTTGTTTGCTGTTGTTAGTTGTGCTTTGTTGGATTTTGCTCAGTTCTGTGGCCTATCAATTTTTGCCAAAGCTGTCTCTGTGGGATAAATTTACTAAAGCTCGATTTTCATTTTGCAAATCAGAGCTAACCCCCTATATCAGACTGAAAATCGACTGAAAAACCTACTTTAAAAAGTAACGAAGGCGTGTTAGACTAAAACAGGTCATCAAACACACCATCAGTACTTTTCCACTGACGTCTATATAAATCTTTCATTTACCAGCAGTCAGTTTGAAAATCGACTCAAAATTGACCAAAAATAAAAAAATAATAATAATGTGGTTCACTGTGGCTGTAGGAATTATGGGCCTCATTCACAGATGGATGCTGGGCACATCACTCCTGCGTCTTAGGATTCCCCACCCCCAAGCGGTGACAGACTGCGGTTTTGGAGGCACTGCGTGGGACGAAGCAGGACCCATTCTGTCCTGCGCATGTGCAGGCACCCCACCATCGGAGATGCACACACACCAGAATTAGAGGAACCACAGCAGCTTCTTGCATGTGGTACATTTTGTCCAATAGAAAATCAACAGGAAGTGGTAGTCAATTTTTGACGATTTTGAATGCAACTGACAAAAACTGACTGACTTTAGACTTTAAAAAAACGTCCAGCATCGATTTTTTTTTATATATATCGTCCCTATATATATGTCCCTAAAACACCCTGTCCATGTTGATCAATTTTAGATTGTTTTTAAATTGATCTAAAATAGCTCTTTAGTAAATTTCCCCTGTGTCTTTATTTTAGTGTAATGAGCTTATTAGGGTTCTAAGATAAATTATGCGATCGGCACAGGGGACCCCTCAGACCATAAGAGGGTTATGAAAACTTTGCTGTGAAAAAGAAAAACTTTTCACCGCTTGATAAATTAAGTGATGCACTGTCCAGATTTCTCCACCACTAACCCCTTCCTAAATCGGACAAGAAGTTGCAATAGCCCGTCTCTGGAGAATGCGGCATTTGTGGCTGATCCCAGTTGAATAAGTAGACCCCTAACTCTTAAAGACCTATTAAATCTGCATTGCTTATAGCATTACATTAATGGGTGATATTAGCCTTAATATCTCACGTATAATGGCGTGATCTGGTGGGGGAAGCATTTTAATCAGAGATAGACACAGATCACTATATACGCAGCCATGTCTGCGTCCGTCTTTCCACATGCTGTGGGCTGCCCAGCACAGGGTAAGGCTGCCAAGCATGTGTGATAGGCCACCATCCGAAACATCGAATTAAGATCGACCTCTGGCTGTCAGGCGGTCCGCCGATATTTTTTAAATCAGAGCGGCTGCGTGACGTCACGCAGCTGCCCCGAAAGCGCCACTGGCCCGCCCCCGTTCGTTACACCACGCCCCCCCCCCCCCCCACAACACCGCATTGCCGCCTCGTGGACACCTGCCGCCGCCAATCACACTGCGGCCACATCCTTCCGGGATGCAGCTGCAATGTGTAAGGTCACACACGTGCACTGTGGCCAGTGCGCCTGCGCAGACCACCCAAATGTACATTTGAACGAGTCTTGCCAGATCGCACGCAATCTCAACAAAAGCGCAGCATGATTGACACGTTTTCTGGGAGTGGTCGGGGCCAAAGTCTGCATCTGCCGACACAGATTTACTGGCCTCCGCAGCACTCGGATCTGAGATGCTGCCGTCTTTTTCCGTCACACGCCTCCTGCAGCTTTAGAATATTTTTGCACAGCAGCAATTTCATCCAAAGACGCAGCTGCTGCGCAAAACCGCCTATCTCTGAATCACGCCATATTTCTTTGTCTACCAAGGGTTGCTGTCTGTGACCGCATACTGTGCCTGTCATTAGCCCGACATCGGCATCCTGAGCGGCGGAATGTCGGCGGGGGGCGGGGGGGACAAGCGCCACAAAGCTACGCACGCGATAGCTTCTATTCTCCCTCTATGGGTGTCATGGGGCAATCACTTACCTCGCCGGTAAACCGGCAGCGGTATGGTGGCCCTGTCGGGATTCTGGCGGTGGTATTGTGACAACCGGGATCATGATGGGCGGTATGCTAACCGCATATTGTGCCTGGATTCACTGTCTTGCTTCCTGGCCCAAGTCAGGAGTACTTACCGTGTATGAACCATTCAGTTTGAACCCAACACGCTCATTGGGTTTGGACGCAGACAGAGGACAGTATAAACCCAAACCGTCAACGATGAAAACTTTGTAGTTAACACAGGTCTAGATAAGCTCTGTTAGGGGCCATGGGGGCATTCCGAGTTGATCGCAGCCAGCAACTTTTTGCTGCCCGTGCGATCAACTAATCTCTGCCTATGGGGGAGTGTATTTTAGCATAGCAGGGCTGCGGTCGCTTGTGCAGCCCTGCTATGCTTAAAAAGTTTCTTGCAAAACAAGACTAGCCCTAGACCTACTTACCCAGTGCGACGGATCCAGCGATGAAGGTCCCGGTCCTGGCGTCAGACATCCGCCCTCCGATCGCCTGGACACGCCTGCGTTCTTCTTAGCACTCCTCGAAAACGGCCTCCAACGGTGAGTATCCGCCCCGGAACGCCTCTCCGCTGTCTATCTTTTTCCGTCCAGCGCTGCGTCTTTTTTTCCCGCTGGGCGCTCCGTTGCCTGGCGATGTCCGTCGCCAGGCAACGACGCACGTGGGCAATCCGCACGCCGTGCATGCGCAGTTCCGACCCGTTCGTACCGCAGCGAAGAACAGCTGCGTGCGAACGGGTAGGAATGACCCCCCATGTTCAGAGTGTGGTTTCTCAAAAAAAAAAAAAAAAAACCCAGATCCTTTACTCTATCACCCTTAAAAAAAGCCCCACAAACTAGAATTTGTAAACTTTCAGCCATCACGGACTAAAACATGTTTCTACATTCTCTGTTCCGTTGCGGTGACAGGTGCAACATGTAATGTATAGAGTGTAAGCTCACATGCTCACTAGAGATGAGCGGGTTCGGTTTCTCTGAATCCGAACCCGCCAGAACTTCATGTTTTTTTTCACGGGTCCGAGCGACTCGGATCTTCCCGCCTTGCTCGGTTAACCCGAGCGCGCCCGAACGTCATCATGACACTGTCGGATTCTCGCGAGGCTCGGATTCTATCGCGAGACTCGGATTCTATATAAGGAGCCGCGCGTCGCCGCCATTTTCACACGTGCATTGAGATTGATAGGGAGAGGACGTGGCTGGCGTCCTCTCCGTTTAGACACTTGATTTACTAATTTTGGGGAGCATTAGGAGTACTCAGTAGTGTACAGTGCAGAGTTTTGCTGATAGTGACCAGTGACCACCACTTTTATTTATAATCCGTTCTCTGCCTGAAAAAAGCGATACACAGCACACAGTGACTCAGTCACATACCATATCTGTGTGCACTGCTCAGGCTCAGGCCAGTGTGCTGCATCATCTATTATCTATATATAATATTATATATCTGTCTGACTGCTCAGCTCACACAGCTTATAATTGTGGGGGAGACTGGGGAGCACTACTGCAGTGCCAGTTATAGGTTATAGCAGGAGCCAGGAGTACATAATATATTATATAGTGAGTGACCACCAGACACACAGTGCAGTTTATTTAATATATCCGTTCTCTGCCTGAAAAAAGCGATACACACAGTGACTCAGTCAGTCACATACCATATCTGTGTGCACTGCTCAGGCTCAGGCCAGTGTGCTGCATCATCTATATATATTATATATCTGTCTGACTGCTCAGCTCACACAGCTTATAATTGTGGGGGAGACTGGGGAGCACTACTGCAGTGCCAGTTATAGGTTATAGCAGGAGCCAGGAGTACATAATATTATATTAAAATTAAACAGTGCACACTTTTGCTGCAGGAGTGCCACTGCCAGTGTGACTAGTGACCAGTGACCTGACCACCAGTATATAATATTAGTAGTATACTATCTCTTTATCAACCAGTCTATATTAGCAGCAGACACAGTACAGTGCGGTAGTTCACGGCTGTGGCTACCTCTGTGTCGGCACTCGGCAGCCCGTCCATAATTGTATATACCACCTAACCGTGGTTTTTTTTTCTTTCTTTATACATACATACTAGTTACGAGTATACTATCTCTTTATCAACCAGTCTATATATTAGCAGCAGACACAGTACAGTGCGGTAGTTCACGGCTGTGGCTACCTCTGTGTCGGCACTCGGCAGCCCGTCCATAATTGTATATACCACCTAACCGTGGTTTTTTTTTCTTTCTTTATACATACATACTAGTTACGAGTATACTATCTCTTTATCAACCAGTCTATATTAGCAGCAGACACAGTACAGTGCGGTAGTTCACGGCTGTGGCTACCTCTGTGTCGGCACTCGGCAGCCCGTCCATAATTGTATATACCACCTAACCGTGTTTTTTTTTTCTTTCTTTATAGTCATACTAGTTACGAGTATACTATCTCTTTATCAACCAGTCTATATTAGCAGCAGACACAGTACAGTGCGGTAGTTCACGGCTGTGGCTACCTCTGTGTCGGCACTCGGCAGCCCGTCCATAATTGTATATACCACCTAACCGTGGTTTTTTTTTCTTTCTTTATACATACATACTAGTTACGAGTATACTATCTCTTTATCAACCAGTCTATATTAGCAGCAGACACAGTACAGTGCGGTAGTTCACGGCTGTGGCTACCTCTGTGTCGGCACTCGGCAGCCCGTCCATAATTGTATATACCACCTAACCGTGGTTTTTTTTTCTTTCTTTATACATACATACTAGTTACGAGTATACTATCTCTTTATCAACCAGTCTATATATTAGCAGCAGACACAGTACAGTGCGGTAGTTCACGGCTGTGGCTACCTCTGTGTCGGCACTCGGCAGCCCGTCCATAATTGTATATACCACCTAACCGTGGTTTTTTTTTCTTTCTTTATACATACATACTAGTTACGAGTATACTATCTCTTTATCAACCAGTCTATATATTAGCAGCAGACACAGTACAGTGCGGTAGTTCACGGCTGTGGCTACCTCTGTGTCGGCACTCGGCAGCCCGTCCATAATTGTATATACCACCTAACCGTGGTTTTTTTTTCTTTCTTTATACATACATACTAGTTACGAGTATACTATCTCTTTATCAACCAGTCTATATATTAGCAGCAGACACAGTACAGTGCGGTAGTTCACGGCTGTGGCTACCTCTGTGTCGGCACTCGGCAGCCCGTCCATAATTGTATATACCACCTAACCGTGGTTTTTTTTTCTTTCTTTATACATACATACTAGTTACGAGTATACTATCTCTTTATCAACCAGTCTATATATTAGCAGCAGACACAGTACAGTGCGGTAGTTCACGGCTGTGGCTACCTCTGTGTCGGCACTCGGCAGCCCGTCCATAATTGTATATACCACCTAACCGTGGTTTTTTTTTCTTTCTTTATACATACATACTAGTTACGAGTATACTATCTCTTTATCAACCAGTCTATATAGTAGCAGCAGACACAGTACAGTGCGGTAGTTCACGGCTGTGGCTACCTCTGTGTCGGCACTCGGCAGCCCGTCCATAATTGTATATACCACCTAACCGTGGTTTTTTTTTCTTTCTTTATACATACATACTAGTTACGAGTATACTATCTCTTTATCAACCAGTCTATATAGTAGCAGCAGACACAGTACAGTGCGGTAGTTCACGGCTGTGGCTACCTCTGTGTCGGCACTCGGCAGCCCGTCCATAATTGTATATACCACCTAACCGTGGTTTTTTTTTCTTTCTTTATACATACATACTAGTTACGAGTATACTATCTCTTTATCAACCAGTCTATATTAGCAGCAGACACAGTACAGTGCGGTAGTTCACGGCTGTGGCTACCTCTGTGTCGGCACTCGGCAGCCCGTCCATAATTGTATATACCACCTAACCGTGGTTTTTTTTTCTTTCTTTATAGTCATACTAGTTACGAGTATACTATCTCTTTATCAACCAGTCTATATTAGCAGCAGACACAGTACAGTGCGGTAGTTCACGGCTGTGGCTACCTCTGTGTCGGCACTCGGCAGCCCGTCCATAATTGTATATACCACCTAACCGTGGTTTTTTTTTCTTTCTTTATACATACATACTAGTTACGAGTATACTATCTCTTTATCAACCAGTCTATATTAGCAGCAGACACAGTACAGTGCGGTAGTTCACGGCTGTGGCTACCTCTGTGTCGGCACTCGGCAGCCCGTCCATAATTGTATATACCACCTAACCGTGGTTTTTTTTTCTTTCTTTATACATACATACTAGTTACGAGTATACTATCTCTTTATCAACCAGTCTATATATTAGCAGCAGACACAGTACAGTGCGGTAGTTCACGGCTGTGGCTACCTCTGTGTCGGCACTCGGCAGCCCGTCCATAATTGTATATACCACCTAACCGTGGTTTTTTTTTCTTTCTTTATACATACATACTAGTTACGAGTATACTATCTCTTTATCAACCAGTCTATATATTAGCAGCAGACACAGTACAGTGCGGTAGTTCACGGCTGTGGCTACCTCTGTGTCGGCACTCGGCAGCCCGTCCATAATTGTATATACCACCTAACCGTGGTTTTTTTTTCTTTCTTTATACATACATACTAGTTACGAGTATACTATCTCTTTATCAACCAGTCTATATATTAGCAGCAGACACAGTACAGTGCGGTAGTTCACGGCTGTGGCTACCTCTGTGTCGGCACTCGGCAGCCCGTCCATAATTGTATATACCACCTAACCGTGTTTTTTTTTTCTTTCTTTATACATACATACTAGTTACGAGTATACTATCTCTTTATCAACCAGTCTATATATTAGCAGCAGACACAGTACAGTGCGGTAGTTCACGGCTGTGGCTACCTCTGTGTCGGCACTCGGCAGCCCGTCCATAATTGTATATACCACCTAACCGTGGTTTTTTTTTCTTTCTTTATACATACATACTAGTTACGAGTATACTATCTCTTTATCAACCAGTCTATATAGTAGCAGCAGACACAGTACAGTGCGGTAGTTCACGGCTGTGGCTACCTCTGTGTCGGCACTCGGCAGCCCGTCCATAATTGTATATACCACCTAACCGTGGTTTTTTTTTCTTTCTTTATACATACATACTAGTTACGAGTATACTATCTCTTTATCAACCAGTCTATATATTAGCAGCAGACACAGTACAGTGCGGTAGTTCACGGCTGTGGCTACCTCTGTGTCGGCACTCGGCAGCCCGTCCATAATTGTATATACCACCTAACCGTGGTTTTTTTTTCTTTCTTTATACATACATACTAGTTACGAGTATACTATCTCTTTATCAACCAGTCTATATATTAGCAGCAGACACAGTACAGTGCGGTAGTTCACGGCTGTGGCTACCTCTGTGTCGGCACTCGGCAGCCCGTCCATAATTGTATATACCACCTAACCGTGGTTTTTTTTTCTTTCTTTATACATACATACTAGTTACGAGTATACTATCTCTTTATCAACCAGTCTATATATTAGCAGCAGACACAGTACAGTGCGGTAGTTCACGGCTGTGGCTACCTCTGTGTCGGCACTCGGCAGCCCGTCCATAATTGTATATACCACCTAACCGTGGTTTTTTTTTCTTTCTTTATACATACATACTAGTTACGAGTATACTATCTCTTTATCAACCAGTCTATATATTAGCAGCAGACACAGTACAGTGCGGTAGTTCACGGCTGTGGCTACCTCTGTGTCGGCACTCGGCAGCCCGTCCATAATTGTATACTAGTATCCAATCCATCCATCTCCATTGTTTACCTGAGGTGCCTTTTAGTTGTGCCTATTAAAATATGGAGAACAAAAATGTTGAGGTTCCAAAATTAGGGAAAGATCAAGATCCACTTCCACCTCGTGCTGAAGCTGCTGCCACTAGTCATGGCCGAGACGATGAAATGCCAGCAACGTCGTCTGCCAAGGCCGATGCCCAATGGCATAGTACAGAGCATGTCAAAACCAAAACACCAAATATCAGTAAAAAAAGGACTCCAAAACCTAAAATAAAATTGTCGGAGGAGAAGCGTAAACTTGCCAATATGCCATTTACCACACGGAGTGGCAAGGAACGGCTGAGGCCCTGGCCTATGTTCATGGCTAGTGGTTCAGCTTCACATGAGGATGGAAGCACTCAGCCTCTCGCTAGAAAACTGAAAAGACTCAAGCTGGCAAAAGCACCGCAAAGAACTGTGCGTTCTTTGAAATCCCAAATCCACAAGGAGAGTCCAATTGTGTCGGTTGCGATGCCTGACCTTCCCAACACTGGACGTGAAGAGCATGCGCCTTCCACCATTTGCACGCCCCCTGCAAGTGCTGGAAGGAGCACCCGCAGTCCAGTTCCTGATAGTCAGATTGAAGATGTCAGTGTTGAAGTACACCAGGATGAGGAGGATATGGGTGTTGCTGGCGCTGGGGAGGAAATTGACCAGGAGGATTCTGATGGTGAGGTGGTTTGTTTAAGTCAGGCACCCGGGGAGACACCTGTTGTCCGTGAGAGGAATATGGCCGTTGACATGCCAGGTGAAAATACCAAAAAAATCAGCTCTTCGGTGTGGAGGTATTTCACCAGAAATGCGGACAACAGGTGTCAAGCCGTGTGTTCCCTTTGTCAAGCTGTAATAAGTAGGGGTAAGGACGTTAACCACCTCGGAACATCCTCCCTTATACGTCACCTGCAGCGCATTCATAATAAGTCAGTGACAAGTTCAAAAACTTTGGGTGACAGCGGAAGCAGTCCACTGACCAGTAAATCCCTTCCTCTTGTATCCAAGCTCACGCAAACCACCCCACCAACTCCCTCAGTGTCAATTTCCTCCTTCCCCAGGAATGCCAATAGTCCTGCAGGCCATGTCACTGGCAAGTCTGACGAGTCCTCTCCTGCCTGGGATTCCTCCGATGCATCCTTGCGTGTAACGCCTACTGCTGCTGGCGCTGCTGTTGTTGCCGCTGGGAGTCGATGGTCATCCCAGAGGGGAAGTCGTAAGCCCACTTGTACTACTTCCAGTAAGCAATTGACTGTTCAACAGTCCTTTGCGAGGAAGATGAAATATCACAGCAGTCATCCTACTGCAAAGCGGATAACTGAGTCCTTGACAACTATGTTGGTGTTAGACGTGCGTCCGGTATCCGCCGTTAGTTCACAGGGAACTAGACAATTTATTGAGGCAGTGTGCCCCCGTTACCAAATACCATCTAGGTTCCACTTCTCTAGGCAGGCGATACCGAGAATGTACACGGACGTCAGAAAAAGACTCACCAGTCTCCTAAAAAATGCAGTTGTACCCAATGTCCACTTAACCACGGACATGTGGACAAGTGGAGCAGGGCAGGGTCAGGACTATATGACTGTGACAGCCCACTGGGTAGATGTATGGACTCCCGCCGCAAGAACAGCAGCGGCGGCACCAGTAGCAGCATCTCGCAAACGCCAACTCTTTCCTAGGCAGGCTACGCTTTGTATCACCTCTTTCCAGAATACGCACACAGCTGAAAACCTCTTACGGCAACTGAGGAAGATCATCGCGGAATGGCTTACCCCAATTGGACTCTCCTGTGGATTTGTGGCATCGGACAACGCCAGCAATATTGTGTGTGCATTAAATATGGGCAAATTCCAGCACGTCCCATGTTTTGCACATACCTTGAATTTGGTGGTGCAGAATTTTTTAAAAAACGACAGGGGCGTGCAAGAGATGCTGTCGGTGGCCAGAAAAATTGCGGGACACTTTCGGCGTACAGGCACCACGTACAGAAGACTGGAGCACCACCAAAAACTACTGAACCTGCCCTGCCATCATCTGAAGCAAGAAGTGGTAACGAGGTGGAATTCAACCCTCTATATGCTTCAGAGGTTGGAGGAGCAGCAAAAGGCCATTCAAGCCTATACAATTGAGCACGATATAGGAGATGGAATGCACCTGTCTCAAGTGCAGTGGAGAATGATTTCAACGTTGTGCAAGGTTCTGATGCCCTTTGAACTTGCCACACGTGAAGTCAGTTCAGACACTGCCAGCCTGAGTCAGGTCATTCCCCTCATCAGGCTTTTGCAGAAGAAGCTGGAGGCATTGAAGAAGGAGCTAAAAGGGAGCGATTCCGCTAGGCATGTGGGACTTGTGGATGCAGCCCTTAATTCGCTTAACAAGGATTCACGGGTGGTCAATCTGTTGAAATCAGAGCACTACATTTTGGCCACCGTGCTCGATCCTAGATTTAAAGCCTACCTTGGATCTCTCTTTCCGGCAGACACAGGTCTGCTGGGGTTGAAAGACCTGCTGGTGACAAAATTGTCAAGTCAAGCGGAACGCGACCTGTCAACATCTCCTCCTTCACATTCTCCCGCAACTGGGGGTGCGAGGAAAAGGCTCAGAATTCCGAGCCCACCCGCTGGCGGTGATGCAGGGCAGTCTGGAGCGACTGCTGATGCTGACATCTGGTCCGGACTGAAGGACCTGACAACGATTACGGACATGTCGTCTACTGTCACTGCATATGATTCTCTCAACATTGATAGAATGGTGGAGGATTATATGAGTGACCGCATCCAAGTAGGCACGTCACACAGTCCGTACTTATACTGGCAGGAAAAAGAGGCAATTTGGAGGCCCTTGCACAAACTGGCTTTATTCTACCTAAGTTGCCCTCCCACAAGTGTGTACTCCGAAAGAGTGTTTAGTGCCGCCGCTCACCTTGTCAGCAATCGGCGTACGAGGTTACATCCAGAAAATGTGGAGAAGATGATGTTCATTAAAATGAATTATAATCAATTCCTCCGCGGAGACATTGACCAGCAGCAATTGCCTCCACAAAGTACACAGGGAGCTGAGATGGTGGATTCCAGTGGGGACGAATTGATAATCTGTGAGGAGGGGGATGTACACGGTGATATATCGGAGGGTGAAGATGAGGTGGACATCTTGCCTCTGTAGAGCCAGTTTGTGCAAGGAGAGATTAATTGCTTCTTTTTTGGGGGGGGTCCAAACCAACCCGTCATATCAGTCACAGTCGTGTGGCAGACCCTGTCACTGAAATGATGGGTTGGTTAAAGTGTGCATGTCCTGTTTTGTTTATACAACATAAGGGTGGGTGGGAGGGCCCAAGGACAATTCCATCTTGCACCTCTTTTTTCTTTTCTTTTTCTTTGCATCATGTGCTGATTGGGGAGGGTTTTTTTGGAAGGGACATCCTGCGTGACACTGCAGTGCCACTCCTAGATGGGCCCGGTGTTTGTGTCGGCCACTAGGGTCGCTAATCTTACTCACACAGTCAGCTACCTCATTGCGCCTCTTTTTTTCTTTGCGTCATGTGCTGTTTGGGGAGGGTTTTTTGGAAGGGACATCCTGCGTGACACTGCAGTGCCACTCCTAGATGGGCCCGGTGTTTGTGTCGGCCACTAGGGTCGCTAATCTTACTCACACAGCTACCTCATTGCGCCTCTTTTTTTCTTTGCGTCATGTGCTGTTTGGGGAGGTTTTTTTGGAAGGGACATCCTGCGTGACACTGCAGTGCCACTCCTAGATGGGCCCGGTGTTTGTGTCGGCCACTAGGGTCGCTAATCTTACTCACACAGCTACCTCATTGCGCCTCTTTTTTTCTTTGCGTCATGTGCTGTTTGGGGAGGGTTTTTTGGAAGGGACATCCTGCGTGACACTGCAGTGCCACTCCTAGATGGGCCCGGTGTTTGCGTCGGCCACTAGGGTCGCTAATCTTACTCACACAGCTACCTCATTGCGCCTCTTTTTTTCTTTGCGTCATGTGCTGTTTGGGGAGGGTTTTTTGGAAGGGCCATCCTGCGTGACACTGCAGTGCCACTCCTAGATGGGCCCGGTGTTTGTGTCGGCCACTAGGGTCGCTAATCTTACTCACACAGCTACCTCATTGCGCCTCTTTTTTTCTTTGCGTCATGTGCTGTTTGGGGAGGGTTTTTTGGAAGGGCCATCCTGCGTGACACTGCAGTGCCACTCCTAGATGGGCCCGGTGTTTGTGTCGGCCACTAGGGTCGCTAATCTTACTCACACAGCTACCTCATTGCGCCTCTTTTTTTCTTTGCGTCATGTGCTGTTTGGGGAGGGTTTTTTGGAAGGGACATCCTGCGTGACACTGCAGTGCCACTCCTAGATGGGCCCGGTGTTTGTGTCGGCCACTAGGGTCGCTTATCTTACTCACACAGCGACCTCGGTGCAAATTTTAGGACTAAAAATAATATTGTGAGGTGTGAGGTATTCAGAATAGACTGAAAATGAGTGTAAATTATGGTTTTTGAGGTTAATAATACTTTGGGATCAAAATGACCCCCAAATTCTATGATTTAAGCTGTTTTTTAGTGTTTTTTTTTCGGTGAGGTTTTGCCAAAACGCGTTCGAACCCAAAACACGGCCGCGGAACCGAACCCAAAACCAAAACACAAAACCCGAAAAATTTCAGGCGCTCATCTCTAATGCTCACACCCTGTATCTTGCTGCAATTCGCAGTGACAGTGGAAGTATAACAACGTAATAAATACGGTACAAGCAGAGCGTCTGGCACCCCGCGGGCACCGACTCGCACTGCACAGAGCAGGCTATTAGCCGTCCTAATGAATGGCAAAGGAGATGTTATTACTGCCACAAATTCCGCTCGCTGAGTAATCACAGAAGGAGAATTTTTCACATTTTAAAGGAGGGGGGAAGAAAAAAAGTAATGAAAAAAAAAAAAAAGAAGGCCCATAAATGAGTGATTGGATGGAGGAAACATTCCGACGTGGATTGGTCTAGCAGAAGTATGCGCCTGGAGGGTCCCAATTTCCTGACTTCAATTCAGCTTCTGCCGCTGCTGTTTCGATAAGCAAGGTTACTGACACTCCGCTGCAGGGGCCTGGGGTAAGGATCTGTCATGTAATGAAGGGAGGGAGACTGCATTCGTTTAACAGTTGCACAGGAACACAGGGACAGCGGGGAGTTACTATTTAACCCTGTTACTAAAATGTTGTCCAAATAAGGATCTAAATAACATTGTAAATACATTTGTGAGGGTGTCAGTCGCTACGGTTACAGTACATGTACTAGAAACCAATTGCTTGTTTCTTTCTGAATCCTTCATTAATAATATAGAGTAGAAATTGTTTTGGAGAGAGGGGGCTGGCTAGGGCCAATTGTCCTCAGTGGTAAGGGGTGTGGTTTGCATGGTCACACCCCACTGGGAATAGCGGGGCCCTCTGTAATGCCACGCTGAAGAGGGGCGCAGCCACACCAGACAGGGGACGTGGCCTGGATTGGACTGGCCCACAGGGGTACGGGCCCCACTGCTTGAGGGCCCACCACCTCCTATAGGGATCAGGTTCCTGACTGTCCACTTGAATTATACATTATACATACTAGGTTACTTTATACTGCACAGGACTATGGTGTATCTTCTACAGTGCACTGATGTTATCAGGGCCAAAACGAGGATTTTGGTCTCCTGGGGCAAGGCAGTAATTTGCCACCCAGGGCACGTGTCCTCTTAGCTCCCCCCCTAGTTTCAGTCCTGATGATATTATCCTGGTATATTATCATGCATGCACCAGGGGAGAATGCAGGATTTCTGGGGTGGGGATTTCCAAATGTTTGATCGTAGACAATTGTCTTTTAGCCCATGAAGGATGCATAATTAGCATGTAACGCTAACGAGCTATAGGCTGCCCCAAACACAATGCAGTTTAGGTAATACAGCACATCAGACAGATGCATGCCCAATGCTCACAGTAAGTCACTTACCAGATTCTCTGTCTGTTGAGGTGATTGAGCTCTCAGATCCACAGTCACACACACAGCAGACCTGGTGGGAATATCTGCTGCCACTGGGCATGTGCAGCTCCTCTATTCCACCCTTTATACTGCATGTGGTGGCCGCTGGCAAGGCTGTGGGGAAGAAGGGGTGGTTCTGTGCAACTGGAAACCCCCCTGCGTTTGCCTATGCATATTACATAACTACACAACCCTAACCCACATTAGACAAGCCAATAACATGGGGTCCCACAAGACAGCCCCCAGACTTGACGTTTAACCCACTCCGCTGTCATGCAATTGCTCTGTTTCTCTTATAGGCCCTACACACTGGGCGATAATACTAAAAGATATGAACAATCTCGTTCATTAATGAACGAGATACCGTTCATATCTTTCAGTGCGGAGGCACCAGCGATGAACGATGCGCGGCCCCGCCCTCGTTCATCGCTGGTGCCCCGTCGCTTGTGCATGCAGACCAATATGGAGGATCTCGTTCATGTTTGCCTGCACTGCTATGGAGCCTGGTGACGGGGGGAGTGAAGAAACTTCACTCCCCCAATCACTGCCCCCCCCCCCCCCCCGCGCGTGCACCGCCGGGTGGCCCGTCGCCCATATCCGCCGTCGGGCAGCTCGGCGGCGGATCCCGCAGTGTGTAAGGCCCTTTACAGGAAATGCTTTAGGCCATACTTGCCTACTCTCCCGGAATGGCCGGGAGGCTCCCGAAAATCGGGTGACCCCCCGAAGAGCAGGCACGTCTCCCGATTTGCGGGGTCCCAGCTGCCCGGCCGCCCACTTAGTGTGTAAAGTGGGCGGTCCGGGCAGTTGATGACGTGATTCTTGCTGAATCGCCTCATCATAGCCATGCCCCCTGCAGTGTAATGCCGGTGATCGTGGCATTACAGAACGGGGGCGTGGCTTAAAGGAGGCATCACCGTGACCCCGCCCTTGCTCCACCCCGCCCCCTCCTCTACGTCACAGCCTCCCCTACCCGCCCTCTGAGCCGACCTGGCTGCTCTCTCCTGCAGAGAGCAGCCAGAATGTCGGTAAGCATGGTTTAGGCGTGTCACTGCAAGCAACTGCGTATAACAATCATCAACCGCTCACACTGCAGACCATACGATGGTGTGGCCAATGATGGCATCTAAAGACGCACCAAGTGGTGTTTCAGTGCCTACGGGTGCTGACAATGGGCATCATAGTCCTTACACAATCTAATGCACAGATCTGCACCAGGGAAGCTCTGCAGCAGCATCTGCAAGAAGAGACTGCAGCAAAATGAGCAGCCACCAATCACCTGCCTGTACGTCTCTATGTGTATATATGTGTATTACTAGTATTACATCTTCTCCCTATGCCGAAAAGAAACTTTCTCACTATCAACTTGAGTAATGGGAATCACGTCATTGACTTTCATGGATCGCTGGGTCCTGTTCAGGTTGCATTACTGTCTATTGTTTCCTAAAACTGATGAAACAAATCTTCCGCATGAAAATAAATAAAATTAGGATCTGGGGGGAATTCTTTGATCTCCGCTCAGAATGAAAATGAAAGCTGAGCACACAAAAGGCGCATACGGCGGGGTGCGGCGCTAGGAGTCGGCAGGAGAACAATCCCTACAATTGGATCTGTCTCAGCACAGGGGATTTGCAGGAACACGAAATAGGAAAAAAAATCTATAAAACCCCCCCTTGAAATGAAACTGAGTCTGTGGAGGTTCCGCGAACGGCTGAACAGGAGGACAGGAGTCTGAGCATATGGTGCAGGGAGTCAGTCACACATTGCAGGCAAGCGACAGAGTCTGGGTAATCCGCCCGACACTCCAGACTTGTGACACCGAGAACGTTCACAGCATTCTCTTACTAAAATACGGTTTCATTTGCAAATGAACAAATGTTTCTCTTTATGACTCAGGATCTCTTTATAACACTTATCCCCATGTTTAGTTTCTTTAACCAAGGCTGTTGCGCAATGGTTACTCATAGCTGCTATAATAAATATAACCTAACTTATATTATAACAATGCTGGTTGCTGAAATACACACGTTTCTTACCTGGGCTGAGGGGCCTATTTACTAAGCCTTGGATGGAGAGAAAGTGTCCGGAGATAAAGTGGCAGCCAATCAGCCGTGTCACAGGCTGTGTTTAAAAAATGACAGTTAGAAGCTGATTGGCTGGTACTTCACCTCTGTCTATCTATTACTCTATTGGTTGTGGATTATTGGGTAGACCCTAACTAGGTCGACAGTCATTAGGTCGACCACTATCGGTCAACAGTGAGTAGGTCGACACCTGGAATAGATCGACATGGCCATGAGGCTGACACGGAAAAGGTCGACATGGAAAAAGGTTGGCATGAGTTGTTTTTTTTAAAATGTGGTGTCGTTTTCTTCGAAAAAAGTGACGGAGAACCCCAATTAGTGCACCATGTCCCCTCGCATGACGAGCGACTTCGGGCAAGGTGCCTCACTCCGCTACCGCTGCGCCCAGCACGGGTTACTATTCCCGATCGTAGTCCACGTGGATAGTAAAGTAAGAAAAAGTTTCATTTTTTTTTTTTAAAAACAAAACCTCATGTCGACCTTTTCATGTGTCGACCTACTGGTCATGTCAACATAAACACCATGTCGACCTAATGCATGTTGACCAATAGTGGTCGACCTAATGACTGTCAACCTACGGGAGGTCGACCTACAGACTGGATACCTAATTTATCGTAAATGCACATATATAAAATCACAGTCTTAATTCTCAGCAAGCCCCAGAATTAGGCCACATGTGTGGGGTTCAGGGACGGAATGGGGCCGTGAAGGAGCCCTTGAATTTCACAGTGCATGTACGACAAGGGGGCGTGGTCACAGCTGAGGGGGGGGGGGCGTGCCATGAGTCAGGGGAGCCTGGCCTTGCGGCACACCCCCATCTATCTGTGTGCCCAACGCAGACAAGCGGGAGGGTGGTTGAGCTGCGAGCCGGAAGACTGCGCTAGTCGGCAAGGCCAGCACTCTATGTTACCGGCCTGGCCCTGCAGGCCATTAGCCTGGCATTTGCCAGAAGTGCCAGAAGAACACTGGTGGGATCCCACTGTCATTACAAACCATAGTAAAACACACCCAGTGCTTACCATCTAGAAAAGCATTTGGGTTCTTCTCTTGCTTGCTGGACTGATTGTCAGGACAGAGAGCCAACTTGCCACCTCAGTGGCCTCTGGGGTCACTAAAGCCCCTGACCATTATTTTCCTTCTTTTTTTTTAAAATAAACATAATTTTCAACGTGTACTCCCCCAAACCCTTGGTGACAAAATGAATCAATTAAAATACATTTATATCTACTGTATATCATAGTCCATTAAAGTCCAAAAAAAAACCCCAAAACACTTTTCTCTTTTTCATATAAAGGTAGTCCAAATAATAACACCCCACCACCACCAATAGAGAAATCACTTTAAATAAAAAAAACACACAACCCCCCCCCCCCTCACTTGCACTATGAACAACATAGACCATCACTGCCAGCCAACCAGAAGCGCTTCCTCACCTGGCTGCTTGTGATTGGCTGATGACAAAGGGTAGTAAAGCTTTTGATCATTTCATATTAAGGGTTCCATATAACAGAGACATAACCCCTTTAGCTCTCCGTTCTGTGTTTAGCAAACAGCAGTAATGTTTATGGCTGCACAGAATATGCCGTCTATAGTGTAGATGATGTCCCCATTGTACGGTTTCCATTGACAGTAGGTACTCAGCAAAAGCCTTTCTGGCTTCACAAAGCCTTTTGCTGAATGTCCGTCGGGTGGAAGGCTGGAAGCACAATGTATATGTGCAAATTATGACAAGCAGTAAAATAAAATAAAAAATAGATGGAATTTACCCATATACTATTCTAGGTACAGAAACTGCCTCTGCAGATTATACATTTCTAGACAGTAAGCTCCTTGGAACAGCAAACAATTTTCCTGAAGCAGTAAATGGCCTGATTTGTTTGTTTTGGGAAGATTAACAATGGGGGTAATTCCAAGTTGATCGCAGCAGGAATTTTTTTAGCAGTTGGGCAAAACCATGTGCACTGCAGGGGGGGCAGATATAACATGTGCTGAGAGAGATAGATTTGGGTGTGGTGAGTTCAATCTGCAATCTAAATTTCAGTGTAAAAATAAAGCAGCCAGTATTTACCCTGCACAGAAACAATATAACCCACCCAAATCTAACTCTCTCTGCACATGTTATATCTGCCACACCTGCAGTGCACATGGTTTTGCCCAACTGCTAAAAAATGTCCTACTGCGATCAACTTGGAATTACCCCCCATGTGTATTGAATTTCAATTTGCAAATAAACACATTGCACAGTCAGTTTCATGCTCTAACTGCAAAGAATCCTTTCTGCTGATGATGATTAAACCTCCTTTCTTCCAGCTGCAGGGAGTGACCTCATACCCCTTGCGAGGCAATTACATTTAAGAGGTATTCACAGAATTTTATGTCTCAAGTATCAACCAATAATATATTTATATACACAGCAAAACTGATTGTATCTTCTCTACTGTAAAGGTAATTTTGGAAATCAATCTTTCTTTCTTTCTTTTCTATTTTGTGAAAATGTAACTGCCTCAGCTATGATGTACAAAGGGACTAAATTAATTATTTTCCGCACCACCTGACCAGCTGTAGACGCGGCAGGCCTGACATATAAAGCTGGACACGTTTTACAACCTGCACCGTCCTCGCTGTTTTAAATGGTTAAAAAATTCTGCAGGCAGAGACGTTTCCATACCATTCAGATGAGTGAATTACCTTAAGTGCTAGACTAATGAGAGCCCCGCAGGTTGTTTTCTCTGAATTGTGTTGGCTACTGATGCCTCCGCGCTCCAAGGTTGGAAAGCAGAACCGGTGCAATAAAAAGCAAAAGTGCCATTACTATACTTACTTTGTAGTCGCAAACTGGTATTATATGAGCCGAGTTTATTAGATGCCAGGCATGTGTAATTCCCATAATGCCTCGAGGTGACATTTGAAAACAGGAGCACGGACCAAGTCCTCTCGTTCTGGATTTTTAAGCCTTCAATTCCTGCGGTCAGCCTGCCGAGGACAGCAGACAGGAGACACAAAGAGGGAAGAGAAGTCATTTCAGCAGCAGGCCCCATCACAGCTGTCTCAGGGTATTATTCATTGCAAAACTAAAGTGCTGTATTCTGTGTACTGTGTGCAATACGGTGCCCCCGTCACAAACTAAGACCCACTAGATCTCGGGAAAGGGTGAAATAAATGATATATGGATATGGGATATATACTCGATTAAAGGCTGATTTTGAGTTGGGCGCTTTTCTGTACAATCGCTGCAGCCTACTTACTGCCGCTTTATGTAAATGTGAGATTCCTCCCATTTATGCCAATGATCCATGCCGCTGAATATGGAAGCCCATCCCACCCACAGTTTTTACATCTGCAGCGATCATCACTAGTATCTGGACTTGCTCCCGTCCAACGTTGGGCAACGCGCTACAGTCCAGAGCGGGACTCGGCTACAACACTCCAAAGATACCCCCACAAGACTAAACCGTTTGTACGGTCGCCACCCAGTTACCTCCCAGAGGCCCAAATGTATTAAAAGTGATAAAGTGGAGAGTGATAAACTACCAACAAATCAGATACTGTCATTTTTAAAACATAGTCTGTAACATGGCAGTTAGGAGCTGATTGGCTGGTACTTTATCTCTCTTTATCCGTCTCCTCTTCATCACTTTTTAAGGCTTAATACATGTGGACCAGAGTCACTCCTTTCATGGAATAGAGCGCCCGCACTGGCGACCTCCTTCTGCGCGCGTACGCCTCATTCTGCACATGCAGTCAGAGAAAGCGCAATATGCTCATGTCGGCATTCCCACTTGTGTCAGACTCAGGATTCAGGTCCTTAGTATCTGTGATTAGCAGGTGGGAACATGGGAATGGTCTCTGGTCTGCAGCAGTTTCAGGAGTTCCTGGCTTGCTGGATACCGGTAGTTGCCACTGAGCTGGTGATGGAATGAGTGTTGCTGAGATTGGTCAGCAGCCCGCGGTTTGTTTGCCGTCTTGACTCACTGGGCCTAATTCATGATTGTACAGAATTGCACAGCCGCAAGAAGCTATTCCATGTTATTAAAATTTTAATGCAACAGGAGGCGTCTGTAGGAGATAGACTGCTCCTGTTAGCATTTACGAGATCTGAGGACGTTGTCTTGGATCACCATCATGACCATCGGTTTCAGGCACAGGCCAACCTGAATCGGCTGAAGCCTACGCAGGTTGGCTGTAGGATCCGGGCACCAGGGTCCAGGAAGTCTGCGTCTGCCGACACAGACCCTGTAACCATCTCGCCTTCAAAACAGGGATGTCACAATCCCGTTTTGAAGAACGGTGCCACCGCCCGCTCCGCCCCCCCCAAAAAAAAACTCTGCAGCCTGTCAATCTTGCTGCAGCTGTCAGGAGCTGCGAGCGATAACGCACGGTCTTGTGCCTGCGCAGACCCAGAAACTTCTTGCAAAACTAAGATATGTTGGCTGGAAACAGTTTGTAGGCAACAAGGTCAGTTCCTCTATGTGACTGTTGAAATATTCCCCATCAACCAATCGGATTGCAGCCATCCTTTTATAGAATGTACAAGATAGACGATAGCTAGAGTGTGACTTCCACTTGTTCTCTATGGACGGTGTGATAATCTCCCCCCTTAGTGATAACTGTGTTGCTCCGTGTTGGTGATAATCAGCGGAGTCCCTAGTCGTTCTGCTACTGGCAACCCCTTCTGGTTTCTTACCAACAGCATTTGCTTACATGTCGTGAGCACAAGTATCGTGTGCATCTAAGCACTATTACCTCTATCCTCCAGACATTTAGTTTTAGATCTCTGCACTGTATAAGGAAAACAGTCACTTTTAAAAAACAAATCCCTTGCTGACTCTGCCCAGCAATGTGTTCCCTGTGACAGCAGCCTGGGCATCCGGCGGTGCAGGGCAAACCACTGCGCCGCTCTGTGTCATCCTGGTACTTACCGCTTATCGTCCTTAAACCATTCAAACTCTGCAGGTGGCTCGGCCATGGCCTGACAGCGGAGTACCGCCGGTTTTCCCACCGGTGTCTTGGCGCTCTTCGCATCCGCAATGGTTGGGGGGTCTGAGAAAACGAAGGAGTTAAAGAAAACATGTTAATGGATGGTTCATGAATGAGCTGAAAGATCTCATTTGTGAAAACTGCAGTCACTAATTAACACTAGTACTGACGTCTTCAGTTTCTTGGTTTCCCTATAATATCGTGAGCTTGATATGCGCATAAAAACAAAAAATGAATGTATCAGAAACAAACACACACAATGGAGATCAAGGTGCGACACTCGCACTGAATGGCAGCTAATCAGCGATGACCTTTTACCTGCCCTATGCAAGTGAAACGGACGTAATTCATTAGGTCGGTGAAACGTCCGTGGATCATTAGGTTGGCCAATATTTGGTTCACAGTTACTACTGTATGTGAACCCCATATGGCCAACATGCACATGGCCATCATGGTCAAAAGGTTGACAGGGTCAATAGGTTGACAGTGAAAAAGGTAGACACCTGAAAAGGTCAACATGTAGAAAAGGTTCACACAGTAAAAAGGTCACCATGAAAATGGTCTACACAAAAAAGTTGACACATTTTTTTGCATTTAGGGCCCATTTTGTATGTTTAACCACATGTGACACCACAATTAGAGTACCGCGTCCCCTTGCATGGGTCACTTCACTCGCCATGCTTTGGGCAAGGGGCCACGCTCCGCTACCGCTGCGCTCGGCACAGGTTACTATTCCCAGTCGTAGTCCACGTGGATGGTAAAGAATGAATAAGTTGCAAAAAATGGAAAAAATGTATTTCTGTTGACCATACTCATGTCAACTATTTGAATCTGTCTATCTTTTGTACCTGTCAACCTTAAGCACTGTTGACCTTTTATATGGCGACCTGTTGTACCTGTCTGTGATTTTTTTGCACTTAAAGTTAATATCTGCAGTATAATTAGATTAATGCAGATTAATGTGCTATGGTCTGTCCTGAGACTGATGCGATCAGTCCAAAACATACTAGTTAGTAGGGATGGCCATTGATGGTTATCATCAATGATGATATGACAAGTAACCATCAATGGCTGCCAATTATGCAGTGGATGACCATCGATGGTTTCCACAACCGATGGTCATCCCTGTTATTTCACTGACTGGCACATGTGCCAATCAGAACAAGGGGCAGGGGCTTTGTGGGTGTTGGGGGGCAGAGCTATGCTCCATGTCTCAGCACCTCGTAAAAATAAACAAACAATGGTTATGCCTTGCCATCAATGGAGGGAAACCAATGTGGTCTCCCCCATCGATGGCAAACATATTCTACATTGGCCATAAACCATCAATGATTTTGAATCATCGATGGTCAAATGCCATCCCTGCCAAATAGCCACATTGTTTACTGGGCGGGGAATTGCTTCAGGTATCATGCCCAGAGCTATTCAATAAAACAACATTTTCCCTGCATGGTAAACACAGGGTTAACACGTGCTAATCCATGAATTCCACGTGCCTTTTCTCGCTGACTTTTCCTCGCAGTCCCCCTCTGTACTTTAATGCATGGGTTAATTGCCGCTAGTTGAATCTGCGGCCGCCAGTAATTACCCCGTAGCTAATTGGATTTATCCCCAGGTAGTAATAAGTAAAAAGTCCTGGGGTCACAATGTGCTTTTTTCACTTTTTTTGGAGTTATTTTCTACAGATATCGATGCCTGCATCTCTTCCCCTGCTCTGAAAGTTCTCTGGGAACATCTAGAGGATGCAATCATGAGTACGCAACTAAAGGTTATGTTTAAACATTTATGTAAATGATACACAGTGTTTAAGGCAGTGTTCCTTTAAACCCTTATGTTATTGTTTCAATGGAGAACATTTTAATTGGCTGTTAAATTATACAGTAGATGTAAGATTACAGATTGGCGCGGATAGACCCATTGATTTGAGCATGTTTGCGCGTTGTTCAGACTCTGTTATTACCGAGGTAAAAATATTATATTTACAATGTAACTCTGATTTTTTATTTTTATTTGCTTAACGCACATAACGTGTTTCCCTCTTTGCTTGGAGTTACAGACTGCTCTCTCTCTGCCGGGATCACATCTGATTGCTGCATTCCGTCTTCTGATATAGAGACAAATATAAGAAGGAGCCCATTCAGCTCTGCCCGGATTGCTAGAAAACAGCCGCCTTCCTGCACTTCCTATGAATGATATAGCTGGGCATTTCACCTAGTTATTGTAAAATTACATCTTATGTGCTCTATGCCCGCTGTTTAGCCAGCATTAACTTTTGTTTCATGATTCCGGGCAAGCAAAAATGTGTCCCTTCCATAAATAAATAATCTCTTTTATTTTTTATGGAACTATCTGGGATAATATCTGGCCTTAAAAAGAAGTATGCAATTGACCAGAGACTTTTGCTGGTATGCAATGTATTAAGGGCCTAATTCAGACCCGATCGCTGCAACGGCAGCAATAGCAGTCTGAAGCCCTTTGAGGAGTGCGCCCTGTGAAGCCCAGTGAGATGCGATAGCGTCTCAGGGCTGCGGTCTTCTCTGCCTGAATGACAGGCAGAGGCGGTCGCAGGGCGGGACTGGGCGTGCCAACAGCATTAGAACGCCGTTGGTGGGGTGCGGAGGCTGCGTTGCATGGGTGTGCCGCGTAGGCTGCGTGATGTCACACGCAGCCGCTGCAAACCGGAATACGGCGGGTAGCCGCCTGTTAGCGCACGTGGGAAGGGGGGGGCAGGGCCTGATATGCGGGGCAGACTAGCCCTGTGCCGGGCGTCACCCCGCATGTCTGAGAATCTAAATTTAGAACATCTACGATCAGCTCTGAGTCACCCCCTATATGCAGCGGGTTTGTCAGCTGCTGTATCTGAACGCATTCACATCTCTTGTTCAAATCTCATCACATCGGCGCCCAGTCGTTAGCAACCTGTCCAACCTGTTTCAGACATAAGTTTGCAACACGTGCTGCAACTGCAGCAAGTGCAGCTGCTAAACCGGCGGAATGCCAGGTGAGAATCAAACCGGCATTGCATGGGTTTCAATTGGCAGGGGCATAGACAGCCACGCCGGGCCCCGGTAATGAACGGGTGGTGTGGTCTAAAAATAACAGAATGTTAAAAATAACTTGTGGCCCTGCACGCTCCACAGGGGGCACCATTCTAATGCAGGGGGCAGGAGGGGAAGGCATCGGCTTCCTACCTTGCTTGCAGGAAGCACCATCTTCCCAGCGATATTTGAGAAGATGACGCATGTGCAGTGCACTAGAGAGCAAAGATCTTCACTTTCAATGGTGCTGATTCAGACCTGATCGGTGCTGTGATAGCCCTGCGATCGCCTCTGCCTGATTGACTAGCAGAGGCGGTTGCTGGGCGGGAGGGGGCGGGCCGGCGGCATTTAGCTGACGTTTAGGGGGCGCGGTACGGGCAACGCAGGCATGCCTGGACCGTTGGGGAGGTGGGCCGCGGTGGCTGCGTGACGTCACACGCAGCCACTGCGACCCGGGCAGCGACAAATAGCTCCCTGCCAGCGTGCAGGAGCTGCGCTGGTGGGGAGCTACTCCTGAAGTACAAAAAGCGATGCTTTTGTACTTGTGTGACGGGGCAGGGACTGACATGTGGGGCGGACTAGCCCTGTGCTGGGCGTCCCCCCGCATGTCAGTGTGACTGATCGTAGATGTGCTAAATTTAGCACATCTACGATCAGGTCTGAATTAGCCCCGAAGTTATCACTGTGAAGATGGTGCAGGCCTTAAGTATAGGTATATAATTATCCAGCAGCTCGGATAATTAGTACCCACTCCCCACCCCTCTTGGCGCCACTGATCATGGGTGTTGTTGAACACTACAATTGGAATATGACTACTATTGTCCTTTGTGTGCGGCTGTCTTCCTCCTGCCAAAGTCAGACATGATTGGGCATTTTGGGCCTGAGCGTCAGATGGATGGTTCTTATCTATCTGGTCACCCATTCAGCTGGTGGAAGCTTCAAGTCATACTAAAATCAAATTAACAGGCCCATCTCAAAGGTGCCAACTTCCTAGGTTTATTGCCAGTTTTAAAGCGTCACCAAAAACATTTATACCAGGCATCGGCAAACCACGGCATGCGTGCCGCAGGAGGCCATGCATGGATCTTTTGACTGGTAACCAGTGGGACCAATCCCTGGGGCCAGCCACCCTATGTTGTTGGAAGCCAAATCTACTGTTGAAAGGAATGGATCTAGAGATCCGTTTCTTAACTTCCACACTGAGTGTGTCACTCTCTTCCCCTCATCTGTTGGACAATGTGAGCGGGCCAGCATACCTCTGGTCGCACAAGTACTGGGAGCAAGAGAGACAGACAGTGTCTATAAATCAAGGTGGGATGTGGTCAGTGTTAATTCATTCTAGTCATGGGTGTGGTTGGGGTAGAGTTTAGGATCACCATGAAGGACACTTAATTCTAACCTCTACTGATGCCCTCTCTTCTACAACTATGGGGACTGGTGCCTGCAAACCCTGCCATTATATAGCTGTGCTGGCCTGGCACCAGTAATAGTCACTTCTCCAGCCATAAAAACTTGGAAAAGTTTGAAAGTGTAACTAAGTCCTATCTTGAAAGTATAGAATTACATCTACTTGGCCAACCAACTTCTCCAGGCTTTTATGGCTGAAGAAGGAACCAATGTCAGTGAGTGCAAGTAGCACCGACACCGTTGGAGTTCCGGGTTCATTGAGCTGTGGGAGATGGAGCTTATTGACAACAATACATAATTCCCTGCATCGTGAGAAATGACGGTGATGTTGCGTTTTACCATACATGTTATAATCAGCGTGTCACCTTCCACCAGCACTCACAGTTGACGGTAATCAGCACCTTCTTGCTGTCAGGTGCGGACACTCCATTAGACGTGATGCACTCGTACTCTCCCGCCTGCTGCCGGTTTATCTCGGTGATCTCCAACAGCTCGCCCTCACTGGAGAAGCCCTCTGCGTGGGGAAGGGGGGAAGGGAAGGGTCGGGGGGAGGGAAGGAGTGAGGGTTGTCGGGTAGGAATGAGAGACAAACACACACTTACAACACAGAAACACAACATGAAAGTTATCAACTCAAGTGAAGGGGCAGCAACTTTCTAGCCGAAGATAGATAATAAGTTTCCTATACCTCTAGATGAGGGGCGGTCAGGAAGTCATTGATTTGAATTGGCTTATAGTTTATTTTTGCCACCGACAAGATATAAAAAAAAAGTATGGCTACCCAAATCACCGTTACCAAATTTTGAAAATATATAATATATTTGAAAATATTTTCTATATTACATTTACTATTTCCTTACTGTTTCGGAACCATTAGGAGCTATTAAAATATGTGGAGTCTACCTATTAAACTCCAGCCAAGCTGTTGGTAAGGCTTGCTGACCATACTGTAGCAACAGGGGCGGAACTATAAGAAGCCTGAAGGTGAGGGAGCTAAGGGGCCTGGAGGATAGAGGGGCCTGACAATGTTGGGATGGGTTGCCCCTACTTCCAAAGCTGAGATTAGGCCCTTACTCTACTCATAGCCAGATCATCCATTAGTCAACTTGGGCACTCACTGGGTACTAAAGTACTCAGATTACCCTGGTAGGTGTGAAGATGTCCAAACCAGTATGTTGCCTAGGTCTTCACGGAGCATGCTTACCTACTCTTCTTGAATGTTTGCCAAACTTGAGTTTTTCAGCACTCCAGTACAGTGGGTCGGTCTGATGGCGTACCTTTGCTGTATTTGGCGCTGTCATTGGCCTGCCCCAAGCTTTTAAAAGCTACAAATTACAGAATTTCGCAGATGTACAGCCATGATGCTATTCCCGAGGCCAAGACTTTGCCCCTCCCAGCTCCAGAATCTTCCGGAGGTATCCTCTCAAAAACCGGCAAGTATGCCATTGGGTTTTAAATAATCTGGCTCAAGAGCTGATGTATTGAGAGTAGAGACAGGTTGCCTGAGAGGCAAGAATGGCTGCACTAGACCCCTGACCCAAATTTTGCTGTGGGGCCCGGTGACACACTGTTCCGCCCCTGCCTACCAACATAAAGTCCAGCATAGCTAGGGTTCAAAGAACATTTACAACTGGTTGTTGTTAGTTTCATATCACTATTCACGACTCAGAAATATGTTACAAACAGTACAGAACTTGTAAAGGAATTGGAAATGTTTGAAATACTGAAATGATTTGAAATATGGTGATATTAGAGCGCAACGTTTTGTCTTCACAATGTCACGATGTTGGGATTCAAAGAGTTAAATAACTTTAGTTTGAAGAACTGCTCACAACGAAGATAAAGGACATGCTAAAAATACTTATAAGACATCATTTGCGGCCATTTATCCGGAGTCCTATTGTTGCAGCAGGCAAAACGGAGTCCTCGAGGGAATATCACCTGCTGTTCAACCCACTTATAAATAAGAGGATGAGAATTCTAGCTTAGTGGAAATAAAGTCTTGCTATGTAATAATAACTTTCCATTACCTCTGAGGCAATCCCAGTTGTAGTCCCCGTATTTAATATTGCACAAATGCAACCTTAGTTTTTGTCTGTTTGATAACATTTTCAATATCAGCTCCCATACAACATGTTGTATAATAATAAGAACACACTTCAGATATAAAACACTGGAATTCTGGTCATGTACAGTGGCCATGCGGTTTTCAGTGCCATAGTTAACTCCTGTACTCACCTACAGTCAGTGGCGCCATGAGAGGGGGGGAGAGGGTACAAATTACCTGGGCCGAGGTCTGATAGAGGGGCCCAGGTCCACTATACTTTAAATTAGGCCATGCCCCTGAAAAGTACCTGGGCCCAACCGAGCGCTCTACTGCCCTGGCTGGGAGGCATGCCATGTTCCTGTGAGTGGGTTCTTCTGATGTTCTAGATCAGTGGTTCTCAAACTCGATCCTCAGGACCCCACACGGTTCACGTTTTCCATGTCACCCAGTAGCTGCACTGTGTATCACCAACTGCCACATTTTAAAAATCCACAGGTGACCTGCAAAACATGAACCGTGTGGGGTCCTGAGGACCGAGTTTGAGAACCTGTGTTCTAGATCGTCCCCAAAGAGGAGTGGCCATGCCCTCAGCATGCTGTGGTCACACTCCCTTCAGTGGGGGCAGGGGGGCCCAGGAAGTTGTTGTACCGGGGCACAGGATATCTCTTGGCAGCCCTGCCTACAGTACATAACCAATACACAGTATTAGTACATAGCAAAGAATGGTTACTGTAATCAGATGTTTGCAATGTCTAACCTGGGTGTAATCTCTTATATGGGCATTTTTCCATTGTACTGTAACTTTGTAATGACATACAGCTGTGTCGAACGGGATGCAGTTAATTTGCCGACAGTCAGGAGCCCGGTGTTCAGGATACCGACGTCAAAATCCCAACAGCCGACAATGCCGACATCCGGAATCCAGCGCACCAGGTCTATTCCCACTCGTGGGTGTCCATGATACCTATAGAGTGGGAATAGATCCTATGGCGAACGCAGTGAGCGCAGCGTGTCCGTAAGGGGACTCATCGCTTGCCCCGCTGCCGCCATGCTGGCGGGTGGGATGCCACTCTTGGGATGCTGACAGCCAGCATCCCGTCCACCGGTAAAACATATGTCATCCGTGTAGAACATCCTACGCCATTTGTCTATATATTTGCTTGCAAAGGAAAGCAGTAATGCATATAAACCACCACGGATAATTACAGGGGCAGCGCAATTCAATTAGTGGGGAATCACCGACGCGTGAATCCCTGAGGGCGTACTTTTCCTCACAGCTTCAGGAGCTGCGGCTAAATATCCAAGAGAAAAGGGGTTGATGCATGTGGATAAGTCATTGGTTCACAGTTTATGCAAAATCAGCGAGTTTCTGCGCAGTAATCCCAGATTTTAGGTGCGGTGGAAAAAGGCTATTTAATTTAATTTAATAGAATAGCCTTCCCCCCTACGCCGCATTACTTGAAAATTAGCCGCAGCGTTTGCCCCGACTCAGTTGTTATCTTGTAAACGCTAAATGCAAGTGGAAATAAGTGTTAACGGCATCTCACTGCATTTACACTGCATTCCCATGGAAAGGAATAGAACAGATCAATTTTGTTACCAAGACAGATGCACTGAAATGGAACAAGAGAAAAAAAACACCTGCTCTGCTATAAAACGCACATAATATAACACAACTAAGGGGGTCATTCCGAGTTGATCGCTCGCTAGCAGTTTTTAGCAGCTGTGCAAACGCTATGCCGCCTCCCACTGGGAGTGTATTTTAGCTTAGCAGAAGTGCGAACGAAAGGATCGCAGAGCGGCTACAAAGTTTTTTTGTGCAGTTTCAGAGTAGCTCAAAACCTACTCAGCGCTTGCGATCACTGCATACTGTTTAGTTCCTGTTTTGACGTCACAAACCCGCCTAGCGTTCGCCCAGCCACGCCTGCGTTTTTCCTGGCACGCCTGCGTTTTTCCAAACACTCCCTGAAAACGGTCAGTTGACATCCAGAAACGCCCACTTCATGTCAATCACTCTGCGGCCACCAGTGCGACTGAAATGCTTCGCTAGACCCTGTGCAAAACTACATCGTTCGTTGTGCCCGTACGATGCGCGTGCGCATTGCGCCGCATACGCATGCGCAGAACTACCGTTTTTTTAGCCTGATCGCTGCACTCCGAACAAATGGAGCTAGCGATCAACTCGGAATGACCCCCTATGTCCAGCCTCAATGCCCATACCAATTTTTACTTTCATGTCCCTTTATGCGTGCGCTTATTTTGCTTTAGAAACGCACCTGAAATGCAGGTTTAGGGGGAACCTAATACAATTTTTTTTCTGAAGACTGCTCCCTGGAAGTAGGATGAAACGTGTCGTAATGACACAAATCACATCACCAAATCCGACTTTAGTGAGCAATGAATGAGCCATGGTGCGATTTACGTATACATCCTTACTGTATACCAATTCTGGAAGTGGTAGCACTTGTGGGGCATTGGTGGACCGTATCTATCCCTCTGACTACCAAGCACACAATGACAGGTCTACACCTATTCAGTGCTGATCTCCTGTGCAGAGCAGTAATGAACAGAACGGTCTCGCTGATCGGCACAGTTGCGCGGTCTGGCTAAGGGGGTAATTCGGAGTTGATCGCAGATGTGCTAAATTTAGCACATCTACGATCAGTGGCGGCGATGCTTTTGTACCTGAGGAGTAGCTCCCTACCAGAGCAGCTCCTGCGCACTAGCAGAGAGCTACTTGCCGCATTCTGGGTCGCAGCGGCTGTGTGTGAAGTCACGCAGCCGCAGCGCCCCCCCCAATGGTCCGAACATGACTCCGTTGTCCGGGCCGCGCCCCGCCAACAGCGGTCTAATGCCGTTGGCTCGCCCCCTCCCGTCCCGCGGCCGTCTTTGCCTGTCAATCAGGCAGTGGCGATCGCACCAGTGAGAAGCTGATAGGATCTCACTGGGCTCCCGGGGTGTGCACGTGCAGTGCGGCCGCCGTGCGTGCGCACTCCACAAAAAGATTAAGACTGCGATCGCTGCCGTCCAGTCTGAATTACCCCCAATGTCAGGTGCACTGCTGCTCTTCATAGTAGGGATGGCTATTGACTATCAATGCTTAGCAACCATTGATGGTTTGTCACCAATGGTTGACGGTTTTGCTATCGATGGTGGCGGCTGCAGTTTCTTCTTCAGAGATATCATGGTCCCCCCCGTTGCACAGTGCTTAGCCCTGGCCCATCACACCCTTATTACCCCCACTCTTCTTTTCTGATTGGCCAGACACATCCACGTTACCCATCGTAGTGATGCCAATCGATGGTTCAAACTGTAATTGATTTTCTCTTGATGGTTTTCTGTTGATGGTTTTCTGTCATCGATGGTAAACCATTTGATTTCCAACCCTAACTGGGCATGGCTACACTCCCTTATTATGGGGGTCATTCCGAGTTGTTCGCTCGTTATTTTTTTTCGCTACGGAGCGATTAGTCGCAAACTGCGCATGCGCAATGTTCGCAGCGCGCCTGCGCCAAGTAAATTAGCTCAAAAGTTTGGTATTTTACTCACGGCGTAACAAAGTTTTTTCATCGTTCTGCTGATCGTAGTGTGATTGACAGGAAGTGGGTGTTTCTGGGCGGAAACTGACCGTTTTCTGAGAGTGTGCGGAAAAACGCAGACGTTTCAGGGAAAAACGCGGGAGTGTCTGGAGAAACGGGGGAGTGGCTGGGCGAACGCTGGGCGTGTGTGTGACGTCAAACCAGGAACGAAAAGGACTGAACTGATCGTAGTGTAGGAGTAAGTCTCGAGCTACTCAGAAACTGCTAAGAAGTGTCTATTCGCTATTTTGCTAATCATTCGTTCGCAATTCTGCTAAGCTAAGATTCACTCCCAGAGGGCGGCGGCTTAGCGTGTGCAATGCTGCTAAAAGCAGCTAGCGAGCGAACAACTCGGAATCACCCCCTATGTGCCTGATCCAGTAGTACGTAAATCCGGTGCTTTGTGTACTGCTCCAATGTTGGCACCATGGGGGGTGATTCCGAGTTGTTCGCTCGTTATCTGCTTTTAGCAGCATTGCACACGCTAAGCCGCCGCCTACTGGGAGTGAATCTAAGCTTAGCAGAATTGCGAACGAAAGATTAGCAGAATTGCGAATAGAAAATTCTTAGCAGTTTCTGAGTAGCTCGAGACTTACTCCTACACTGTGATCAGTTCAGTCCTTTTCGTTCCTGGTTTGATGTCACAAACACGCCCAGCGTTTGCCCAGCCACTCCCCCGTTTCTCCAGACTCTCTCGCGTTTTTCCCTGACACGCCTGCGTTTTTCCGCACACTCCCAGAAAACGGTCAGTTTCCGCCCAGAAACACCCACTTCCTGTCAATCACACTCCGATCAGCAGAACGATGGAAAAACTTTGTTACGCCGTGAGTAAAATACCAAACTTTTGAGCGAATTTACTTGGCGCAGGCGCGCTGCGTACATTGCACATGCGCAGTTTGTGACTAATCGCTCCGTAGCGAAAAAAAATAACGAGCGAACAACTCGGAATCATCCCCCATGTGCAGGACCTGTACCGCCCATGCGCCGGAGTTCTACTGTGAGATCTCTTGCAGTTCCACAAAGCAGCAGCCTGACTGATGGGTTGCGGCCGTTTGGTGGTGGGCCGGGAGTGGCCAGCACTCAAATAACCAGGAGCGTGTTGCCCCTGTTTTCTGGGAATGCCGCAGCAGCAAATTTGTTAGTAGTTGGGCAAAACCATGTGCACTGCAGGGGGGGGGCAGATGTAACATGTGCAGAGAGAGTAAGATTTGGGTGGGGTGTGTTCAAACTGAAATCTAAATTGCAGTGTAAAAATAAAGCAGCCAGTATTTACCCTGCACAGAAACAAAATAACCCACTCAAATCTAACTCTCTCTGCAAATGTTATATCTCCCCCCCCCCCCCCCCCCCTGCAGTGAACAAATTTGCTGCTGCGATCAACTCTGAATTACGCCCCATGTACAGAAAAAGCCTCCTGTGGCAATAGCATATTTTCACGTTGCTGCTCCATACAAAGACTCAGCTGCTGTGTGTACTGGGTCCACCTCTGAATCAGACACAGACTGTGTACCGCGTGCTATTGTTGGAAGTATGTCTGCGGCATAGTCATACCCACTTGATGATGCAAATCATGTAATCAAGCCCCGCCCACAATTTCTCCTTGAAGGTAGGTATGATGATTTGGGACAATAGGTGACACGGGGAGTGTAATAGCCTGCGACTTGCAGGAATTGGCAAGATCCCAGCGAGTCCGCCCAAATGTTTTAAAGAGGCAATCATTTAAAAGGCAAAACCAAAGCCTCTCTGAGAATCGCCGACAATACAAAGATAGACGGTGAACACAGGAAAAGTGGGAGCAGCCATAAAATACTGGCGCACGTGTTCTATAACCTATAGCAACCTGCCCTCATTTTATAGGCTGTACTAGAGAAATGCTAGGACATTATGCTGTGTGGTGCAGCATCTGTGTTAGCATTGTCACTGGGGCACCGGTGGGTATAAATTTCCCCCCACAGAGATAAACGAGACAGAAAGTGAAAGAAGACAGGCATAAAACAAGAGAAAAATCAATTCAGATGGAGTAAGCGTACCCAGGCAGAGAATGTGCGTGCGGCCATTTCTGTCTCCCTGTAATCTGTCATTAACATGCGATAAGCCGGCCGGTCCCCGGTCCTGGCATTCTGCAGAGGGAAAGCCAGGGCACGCACGGATGTTTTAGTAAACAAGAGAGATTAGACGCTATGGCGCGGTTGTGATTGTCGTAAGGACGCTGTGTGAGCCTGCGGAGCAGGGAACGGGGCACAACCAAGTGTATAATATGGTAGGTGGAGCTGTTATCAGTAATGGAAGCAGAGTCTATCCGCAGTTCGCGCCGGATCCTGTGCGCAGGAGGGATAAATTGAGATTAACAATGACTGCTACTCACACAGACAACAAAGCCGGTATCTGACAACACAGAGAGGATGAGGAATGACTGCACAGAAAGCTGCGCATTCAGGGGAAGTAAATGACACGGTGTGTAACGAGGAGAGACACAAAATGGCATCACAGTGGACGGCGGACTGGCCTTCTGGAGACCTTATAACCCTATTTACCGTCTGCTGAAGAGAAAGCTGCAGACTAGAATGCCCTATCGCCGGCCAGACAGAAGCTGTCGTATAGGAGACTGCTCAGGGGTCTATTCAAGTTCTTATAAAGTGTGGAGAAGTGAGCCTGTGGAGAAGTTGCCAATGGCAACCAATCAGCATTGAAGTATCTGTTATAATTTGGATACTATACAATTGTACAGAGCAGCTATTTGGTTGCCATGGGCAACTTCTCCACTCTTTTCACTGCTTCATGAATAGACCCCTAAAGACTGTCTAGGTACAGTACATGATAGGATGAGGGCCTGGTCTAGGGCCCCAGTGATAGAGTTTGACTTAACCTACAATGGCACTTCAAAAGTCCTTTCTATGCCTTAAGGGGGACATGTACTAAACAGTGATAAAAGATGAGAAGTGAGCCAGCAGAGAAGTTGCCCATGACAAGCACTGAAGAGTAGTGCTTCTGCGGCTTTGTATTATTGCTGGTTGAGGAGTACCAGTGCCCCCCCCCCAGTGGTGCAGTGTGTTTTGCCGACATTCAAGCGACTCACCTTGAGACAGGGCTGGATTAAGGCTGGTGTGGGCCCCGGGCAACAAACATGTGGGTCTTCCACCACTAAAAATTGTGGCCAAAGAAAACCCCCTGCGTGCGCGGGAGGGTCGGCAGGCACTCGCACACTCACATACACACTCACTCACTCACTCACACACACAATGACTCACACACACATACTCACCCACATACGGAGCAGCAGCTTTACAGCAGCGCACGCTGGCAGCTCAGTCAGTGTCTCGCGGGGTAGTGAAGTGAAATCCCGCGAGACACTGACTGAGCCGCCGGCGTGCGTTACTGAGTCACACGTTAGGGGCCCCCACAGACTGCGTTTTAAATCGGAGCAGTCTCTGTCAGCTGCCGCCGAGAAGCTCTATGTACACTCTGTACACGGAGCTCCTCGGCGGCTGCTGACAGAGACTGCTACGATATATAAAGCAGTCTGTGGGTGTCCCTAATGTGTGGGGGCCCGGGACGGCCGCCCTTGTCGCCCCTAGGATAATCCAGCTCTGCCTTGAGGTGGGGGTGGTTTTCAGTTTGCCGGCTGGCGTGATCCTGGCGCACAGTATACCAGCGCCGGAATCCCGACAACTGGCATACCGACACCTTTTCTCCCTCTTGGGGGTCCACGACCCCCCCGGAGGGAGAATGGTTGGGATTCCGGCGCCAGTATGCTGGCCGCCGGCGTACCATACTACACCCCTTGAGATGAAGCACTGACTCTTTCCACCATACTCATGTCCCCCTGTTTAATGCACAGAGGGAGAGGGGTATCAGTGGCTTTGGAACCTCTGACTGAAGGGGAGGAGTAGCAAGTGAGGGAGAAGGCAAATGCCCCCAGGCTACAACTGATGCTGCAACAGAGATCCAGATAGCGATGGTGCCCTCCACGCTGCAAAGCATCTATGTAACAAGTACCGGCTGAGCACAACTGCTCAGTACTGGCGGCTTCTTCTGTGCACCTTCCCGTCATTATGTACTTACAGTATGTGGACTGGTGCTACCAGAGGCATAATGAGGGATGTGTGACCAGTGCTGCTACCCAGGGAGCCCTTTTACAGCATCCGGGCACCCTGCTACATAGACAGCCGCTGCCACAGCACCATCCTGCTCTCCGGTGCTCTTCTATGCGCCATGGGTGGTGGGTGCTGGCCCAGGGTAACCTTACACCCTGCTAGGGCCCTGAGAGCTGCAGTCATTGTGTCTAGGCAAAGTGGTTTGTATAGGAATGAGTGAAGCTGCAATGACATGTGTTGCAATTGCAAGTCGAGTTTTGCAGAAGAAGAGGCCGATCCACAGTGGTGCAACGTTCCGGAAAATAAGAATTTACTTACCGATAATTCTATTTCTCGTAGTCCGTAGTGGATGCTGGGAACTCCGTAAGGACCATGGGGAATAGCGGCTCCGCAGGAGACTGGGCACAAAAGTAAAGCTTTAGGACTACCTGGTGTGCACTGGCTCCTCCCCCTATGACCCTCCTCCAAGCCTCAGTTAGGATACTGTGCCCGGACGAGCGTACACAATAAGGAAGGATTTATGAATCCCGGGTAAGACTCATACCAGCCACACCAATCACACCGTACAACTTGTGATCTGAACCCAGTTAACAGCATGATAACAGAGGAGCCTCTGGATAGATGGCTCACAACAATAACCCGATTTAGTTAACAATAACTATGTACAAGTATTGCAGACAATCCGCACTTGGGATGGGCGCCCAGCATCCACTACGGACTACGAGAAATAGAATTATCGGTAAGTAAATTCTTATTTTCTCTGACGTCCTAGTGGATGCTGGGAACTCCGTAAGGACCATGGGGATTATACCAAAGCTCCCAAACGGGCGGGAGAGTGCGGATGACTCTGCAGCACCGAATGAGAGAACTCCAGGTCCTCCTCAGCCAGGGTATCAAATTTGTAGAATTTAGCAAACGTGTTTTCCCCTGACCAAGTAGCTGCTCGGCAAAGTTGTAAAGCCGAGACCCCTCGGGCAGCCGCCCAAGATGAGCCCACCTTCCTTGTGGAATGGGCTTTTACAGATTTTGGCTGTGGCAGGCCTGCCACAGAATGCGCCAGCTGAATTGTATTACAAATCCAACGAGCAATAGTCTGCTTAGAAGCAGGAGCACCCAGCTTGTTGGGTGCATACAGGATAAACAGCGAGTCAGATTTTCTGACTCCAGCCGTCCTGGAAACATATATTTTCAAGGCCCTGACTACGTCCAACAACTTGGAGTCCTCCAAGTCACTAGTAGCCGCAGGTACCACAATAGGTTGGTTCAGATGAAACACTGATACCACCTTAGGGAGAAAATGAGGACGAGTCCTCAATTCCGCCCTGTCTGAATGGAAGATCAGATAAGGGCTTTTACAGGATAAAGCCCGCCAATTCTGACACGCGCCTGGCCGAGGCCAGGGCCAACAACATGACCACTTTCCATGTGAGATATTTTAACTCCACAGATTCAAGTGGTTCAAACCAATGTGACTTTAGGAACCCCAAAACTACATTGAGATCCCAAGGTGCCACTGGAGGCACAAAAGGAGGCTGTATATGCAGTACCCCTTTTACAAACGTCTGAACTTCAGGAACTGAAGCTAGTTCTTTCTGGAAGAAAATTGACAGGGCCGAAATTTGAACCTTAATGGACCCCAAATTTAGGCCCATAGACACTCCTGTTTACAGGAAATGCAGGAATCGACCTAGTTGAAATTCCTCCATCGGGGCCTTACTGGCCTCGCACCACGCAACATATTTTCGCCAAATGCGGTGATAATGCTTTGCGGTTACATCTTTCCTGGCTTGATCAGGGTAGGGATGACTTCATCCGGAATGCCTTTTTCCTTTAGGATCTGGCGTTCAACCTCCCTGTCGTCAAACGCAGCCGCGGTAAGTCTTGGAATAGACAGGGTCCTTGCTAGAGCAGGTCCCTTCTTAGAGGTAGAGGCCACGGGTCCTTCGTGAGCATCTCTTGAAGTTCCGGGTACCAAGTCCTTCTTGGCCAATCCGGAGCCACGAGTATAGTTCTTACTCCCCTCCGTCTTATAATTCTCAGTACTTTTGGTATGAGAGGAAGAGGAGGGAACACATACACTGACTGGTACACCCACGGTGTTACCAGAGTGTCCACAGCTATTGCCTGAGGGTCCCTTGACCTGGCGCAATACCTGTCCAATTTTTTGTTTAGGCGGGACGCCATCATGTCCACCTTTGGTTTTTCCCAACGGTTTACAATCATGTGGAAGACTTCTGGGTGAAGTCCCCACTCTCCCGGGTGGAGGTCGTGCCTGCTGAGGAAGTCTGCTGAGGAAGCCTGCTGAGGAAGCCTCTGCTCAGGCACAGGCTGAGTAGCCGGCTGTCTCATGTCATCAATCTTTTGTAAAGAGCTGACACTGTCACGTAATTCCTTCCATAAGCTCAGCCACTCAGGTGTCGACTCCCTAGGGGGTGACATCTCCATTACAGGCAATTTCTCCGCCTCCACACCATTTTCCTCCTCATACATGTCGACACAATCGTACCGACACACAGCACACACACAGGGAATGCTCTGATAGAGGACAGGACCCCACTAGCCCTTTGGGGAGACAGAGGGAGAGTATGCCAGCACACACCAGAGCGCTATATATATACAGGGATAACCTTATAGAAGTGTTTTTCCCCTTATAGCTGCTGTTTTATTAATACTGCGCCTAATTAGTGCCCCCCTCTCTTTTTTAACCCCTTTCTGTAGTGTAGTAACTGCAGGGGAGAGCCAGGGAGCTTCCCTCCAACGGAGCTGTGAGAGAAAATGGCGCCAGTGTGCTGAGGAGATAGGCTCCGCCCCTTTTTCGCTGACTTTTCTCCCGCATTTTTATGGATTCTAGCAGGGGTTAAAATACATCCATATAGCCCTGGGGGTTATATGTGATGTATGTTTGCCAGCCAAGGTGTTTTTATTGCTGCTCAGGGCGCCCCCCCTCAGCGCCCTGCACCCTCAGTGACTGCAGTGTGAGGTGTGTATGAGGAGCAATGGCGCACAGCTGCAGTGCTGTGCGCTACCTTGTTGAAGACCGAAGTCTTCTGCCGCCGATTTCCAGGACCATCTTCTTGTTTCTGGCTCTGTAAGGGGGACGGCGGCGCGGCTCTGGGACCGGACTCCGAGGCTGGGCCTGTGTTCGGTCCCTCTGGAGCTAATGGTGTCCAGTAGCCAAGAAGCCCAAGCTGGCTGCAAGCAGGCAGGTTCGCTTCTTCTCCCCTTAGTCCCTCAATGCAGTGAGCCTGTTGCCAGCAGGTCTCACTGAAAATAAAAAACCTAAAACTAAACTTTCACTAAGAAGCTCAGGAGAGCCCCTAGTGTGCACCCTTCTCGGCCGGGTACAAAAATCTAACAGAGGCTTGGAGGAGGGTCATGGGGGGAGGAGCCAGTGCACACCAGGTAGTCCTAAAGCTTTACTTTTGTGCCCAGTCTCCTGCGGAGCCGCTATTCCCCATGGTCCTTACGGAGTTCCCAGCATCCACTAGGACGTCAGAGAAAACTACAAGAGTTTGGACAAAGCCACTTATCACTACGTTCCTCCACACATACATGTGGCCTAATTAAATAATCACTGGATAGTAATGATGTGGGTTCAAGATAGACATGTGTTCCCAGAAGATGACCTCAGTTCAAGCACTCGTACCCTGAAAATGTTCCGTTTTCGGAGCTTGATGAAAATGCGGCAGCCACACAAGACCACGAGTGACGAATTGGCTGCTACTTAATGAACAGGCCCCTGTGTGCCTATAAATATAGCTGTATAGAAGCCTGAAAACATGCTTGTGGCTATAAATCTTAAGGAGGGGCCACCCATCCAAGTTCCGTCACACCAAACTGATAACCTGAATGACACACTTAGGGAACGGCAAAATCTGTGCATTTCTCGCAGCGTCCATTAGAAATCAGATTTATTGTTGCTGGAGTTGGCACAATGAAAAGTTCTAAAGCAGAGTGTGACAACAGAAGAATATGAAAGCAAAGAACGACCTGGTTTTCTTTTCTTCTCAGCTAAGGAAAGTGACTGATGTATGTAATAGAATTTCTTGTACTTTAACACCCCCCCCCCCCCCACAGAGAAGAGTTGTTTCTTGTTTGCTGTTTCTTCATAAAAGTTTGGGCCTGATCCTCCTGAGGCACAAGCAATGCCAATGTTCATGCAATGCGGAACACTTATACAGCCCATGCGTCTCACAGTATGTACCCACAGAGGCGCAATTGCGACTTAGTGTCGGACTGGGGCGTGAAGGGCACACCAGGGAATGCAGTGGTAGGCTTAATAGGTAGGTAGGCTTAATGGGTGTGGTCAGCCAGAAAGGGGGGGGGGGGGTCCATTCGCCAAAGAGAGACTTGACTATCCAATAAGGAGGACATGTAATGAAAATGGGGCAGATGTTTTAAGCCTGGAGAAATGATAAAGCGTGCACCAGCCAATAATTATGACAGTTAGGAGCTGATTGGCTGGTGCGTTATTACCTTCCACTTATAACTTCTTTATCACTTCTCCAGGCTTAATACATCTGCCCCAGAGTCGCTATATAAAGGGATAGGAGTGTGTCAGGATCACACACTTTGATTGGCCGGAGGGCTACTCTTGGTGTAGTTTCCATAGAAACAAACCAAGCACCCAAGTCCATCCATGTTCCTGCACCACCAAATTACTGATACCTGGAGGAGGATGTGGGGACCTCATTCAGCGGGGCCCACCGGATATTTCCCCAAAGTGCCAGTCCAACCCTGGACAGAGGGGTCTATTCATGAAGCAGCGAAAAGAGTGGAGAAGTGAGCCTGTGGAGAAGTTGCCCATGGCAACCAATCAGCTTCTCCGTACAATTGTATAGTATGCAAATTATAAATGTTACTTCAATGCTGATTGGTAGCCATGGGCAACTTCTCCACTGGCTCACTTCTCCACACTTTTCACTGCTTCATGAATAGACCCCTTAGTGCTTGCACAGTCAGACGCAGGCTTGTACGCCAACTAAAGGGCTGCTACTAGTATTAGCAGAAAGTGGCAGAAGCATCTATAAAGCCTTACGCTCCAGGATTCATGATTGTATTGTCTGCAATGGACACAGTCAGCCCCGTCCGCCACAGCGTTTACATAAGGAGAGGCAGCGAAAGTGTTAATTATACCTATGCAGTATCTTAAAATAAATGGGAAAGCCTCCTGTATTCTTGGCCTACATGTAACTGGCTCTCCCAACTTCCTGGCAAACCTCTTACTCCATACATCAATGTCAGCGGCCTGGGATGATGTATACGTTTAATGCATTACACTAATACATCAAGAAAGAGATGGCTGGCTGATAATGTATGAATATAATGCATCACCCTGCCGCTGTCTGTCTCCTGATGTATGGTTTCAGCAGCCCTCCGTCTTTGCTGGGGGATGACTATGTCTGAGAGCCGCTCTTCACATCCATTCCTGTACTCCATTCATCTACAGGTGTCTCCGACTGCAGCCAGGCCCAGTGTGTGGTGTGTAACCAGGCCAGATCGAGCTCCCAGTATCTCGCTGTGCTATTATTACAGTGCTATAGTTATCATCCGGCCACCAGCAATTCTCCAGCTCTGGCCGGCTACAACTAACCTCAGCACAGACATCATTGTGTGAGAATGACTACACGTTGCACCTCCCATCAGGAACCCTGCTCAGCATATGGGCAAGTAATCTACAGGACACCACTCTGCACACCAACGTGTTGATCCAGACACCGCTCTGTATACATCCTGTGCTGATCCAGACACCGCTCTGTATACACTCCGTGCTGATGCAGACACCACTCTGTACACACCCTGTGCTGATCCAGACACCGCTCTGTATACACTCCGTGCTGATGCAGACACCACTCTGTACACACCCTGTGCTGATCCAGACACCGCTCTGTATACACCCTGTGCTGATCCAGACACCACTCTGTACACACCCTGTGCTGATCCAGACACCGCTCTGTACACACCCTGTGCTGATCCAGACACCGCTGTGTACACACTCCGTGCCGATCCAGACACCGCTCTGTATACACCCTGTGCTGATCCAGACACCGCTCTGTATACACCCTGTGCTGATCCAGACACCGCTCTGTATACACCCTGTGCTGATCCAGACACCGCTCTGTATACACTCCGTGCTGATCCAGACACCGCTCTGTATACACTCCGTGCTGATGCAGACACCACTCTGTACATCTCCTGTGCTGATGCAGACACCGCTCTGTACACACCCTGCACTGATCCAGACAACGCTCTGTACACACCCTGTGCTGATGCAGACACCACTCTGTATACCTCCTGTGCTGATGCAGACACTGCTCTGTACACACCCTGCACTGATCCAGACACCACTCTGTACACACCCTGTGCTGATGCAGACACCACTCTGTGCACCTCCTGTGCTGATGCAAACACAGCTCTGTACAAACCCTGCACTGATCCAGACACCACTCTGTACACACCTTGTGCTGATGCAGACACCACTCTGTACACCTCCTGTGCTGATGCAGACACTGCTCTGTACACACCCTGCACTGATCCAGACACCGCTCAGTACACACCCTGTGCTGATGCAGACACCGCTCTGTACACAACCTGTGCAGATGCAGACACCACTCTGTACAAACCCTGTGCTGATCCGGACAACGCTCTGTACACACCCTGTGCTGATCCAGACAACGCTCTGTACACACCCTGTGCTGATCCAGACACCGCTCTGTACACACCCTGTGCTGATCCAGACATCGCTCTGTACACACCCTGTGCTGATCCAGACAACGCTCTGTACACACCCTGTGCTGATCCAGACACCGCTCTGTACACACCCTGTGCTGATCCAGACATCGCTCTGTATACACCCTGTGCTGATCCAGACATCGCTCTGTATACACCCTGTGCTGAACCAGACACCGCTCTGTACACACCCTGTGCTGATCCAGACATCGCTCTGTATACACCCTGTGCTGATCCAGACACCGCTCTGTACACACCCTGTGCTGATCCAGACACCGCTCTGTACACACCCTGTGCTGATCCAGTCACCACTCTGTACACACCCTGTGCTGATCCAGACACCGCTCTGTACACACCCTGTGCTGAACCAGACACCGCTCTGTACACACCCTGTGGTGGTCCAGACACCACTCTGTATACACCCCCTGTGCTGATCCAGACACCGCTCTGTACATACCCTGTGCTGGTCCAGACACCACTCTGTATACACCCCCTGTGCTGATCCAGACACCGCTCTGTACATACCCTGTGCTGGTCCAGACACCACTCTGTATACACCCCCTGTGCTGATCCAGACACCGCTCTGTACATACCCTGTGCTGGTCCAGACTCCACTCTGTATACACCCCCTGTGCTGATCCAGACACCGCTCTGTACATACCCTGTGCTGGTCCAGACACCACTCTGTATACACCCCCTGTGCTGATCCAGACACCGCTCTGTACACACCCTGTGCTGGTCCAGACACCACTCTGTATACACCCCCTGTGCTGATCCAGACACCGCTCTGTACATACCCTGTGCTGAACCAGACACCGCTCTGTATACACCCCCTGTGCTGATCCAGACAATGCTCTGTACACACCCTGTGCTGATCCAGACACCGCTCTGTATACACCCCATGTGCTGATCCAGACACCGCTCTGTATACAACCTGTGCTGATCCAGTCACCACTCTGTACACACCCTGTGCTGATCCAGTCACCACTCTGTACACACCCTGTGCTGATCCAGACACCGCTCTGTACACACCGTGTGCTGATTCAGACACTGCTCTGTATACACCCTGTGCTGAGCCAGACACCGATCTATACACACCCTGTCCTGATCCAGACACCGCTCTGTATACACCCTGTGCTGATCCAGTCACCACTCTGTACACACCGTGTGCTGATCCAGTCACCACTCTGTACACACCCTGCGCTGATCCAGACACCGCTCTGTATACACCCTGTGCTGATCCAGAAACCACTCTGTACACACCGTGTGCTGATCCAGTCACCACTCTGTACACACCCTGCGCTGATCCAGACACCGCTCTGTATACACCCTGTGCTGATCCAGACATCGCTCTGTATACACCCCGTACTGATCCTGACACCACTCTGAACACACCCTACGCTGATCCAGACACCGCTCTGTATACACCCTGGGCTGATCCAGATACCGCTCTATACACACCCTGCGCTGATCCAGACACCACTCTGTACACACCCTGTGCTGATCTAGGCCCTCATTCCGAGTAGTTCGCTCGTTATTTTTCTTCGCATCGCAGCGATTTTCCGCAAACTGCGCATGCGCAATGTTCGCACCGCGCCTGCGCCAAGTAAATTTGCTAAGAAGTTTGGTATTTTACTCACGGCTTAACGAAGAAATTTCTTCGTTCTGGTGATCGGAGTGTGATTGATAGGAAGTGGGTGTTTCTGGGCGGAAACTGCCCGTTTTATGGGAGTGTGTGAAAAACGCTGCCGTTTCTGGGAAAAACGCGGGAGTGGCTGGAGAAACGGGGGAGTGTCTGGGCGAACGCTGGGTGTGCTTGTGACGTCAAACCAGGAACGAAAAGGACTGAACTGATCGCAGTGGCAGAGTAAGTCTCGAGCTACTCGGAAACTGCAAAAAAAATTCTAATCGCTATTGTATTCGCAATTCTGCTAATCTTTCGTTCGCAACTCTGCTAAGCTAAGATTCACTCCCAGTAGGCGGCGGCTTAGCGTGTGCAATGCTGCTAAAAGCAGCTAGCGAGCGAACAACTCGGAAAGAGGGCCCTAGTCCACAACTCTGTGCAAGAGCTGGTGATGCTCCAGTGTGCTGCACTAATCCATTGTGTAATGCTGTATACAATCAGGGTGTTATACACCAGGATGTAGCATGACAAGACTCACTGATTTATACAGATAATAATATTATTAATTAATCTAAACCCAGCTTTACTCCATCCGGAATGTGCAAAACCCAATATATGTAGTACTCTAGATGTATGTCTTGTACTGCTTAAATATTGTGCAGTGCTAATATCCCCTACTAGACAGGATCACAGCTGCAATCAGCAAGCGTCGTGCTCTAAATCCAAACATATTGTATCACGCAGCAATATCCTGTATTAATCCAGAAACCAGATGTGCAAACAATATGCCATAGATTTACACTATTCAGAAGTGCTCTATATTTTCAGCATGGATATTAATGCACATATAGAGCTCAGAAATAAAAGGTATTACTTCTCCTGTACTCTGAATTTTACACAAGTACAACATTAGCTGACCACCGGATATAATGATAGTACAATTCTATGACACAGTATATAGACATAGGACACAGGGCCGGTTGGAGCGCTTGCAGCGCCCCGGGCAGGAAATGGGGGCGTGGCTTCATACAGGGGGCGTGGTCAGTTACGCCCCCTGTACAGTATGAGCGCCGCTGAAATGATGTGCGGTGCGCGATGACGTGCGCTACGCGTCTAGTTCCCTTCGTGGAGAGGACCTTTGCTGTGCGGTGCGCGATGACGTCATGGCGCACCGCACAGTAAAGGTCCTCTCCATGAAGGGAAACTAGACGCGTAGCGTCTAGTTCCCTTCACAGCGGGGGGCAGCGGGACAGACCGGGCAGCGGGGGGCACAGCAGCAGCGGATCTTGCCATGGTGCGGTGCCCTCCGGAAGGCGCCAACGCCCTCCGGAAGGCGGCGCCCCGGGCAAAAGTCCTGCTTGCCCGTGGCAAGATCCGCTACTGATAGGACACTACACCCCCAACATGACCCAACCACTGGACATGATCATAATACATCTATTACACCCTATACAGACATAGGACACTACACCCCAACATGACCTGACCACTGGACATGATCATAATACATCTATTACACCCTATACAGACATAGGACACTACACCCCAACATGACCTGACCACTGGACATGACCATAATACATCTATTACACTCTATACAGACATAGGACACTACACCCCCAACATGACCTGACCACTGGACATGACCATAATACATCTATTACACCCTATACAGACATAGGACACTACACACCAACATGACCTGACCACTGGACATGACCATAATATATCTATTACACCCTATACAGACATAGGACACTACACCCCAACATGACCTGACCATAATACATCTATTACACCCTATACAGACAAAGGACATTACACCTCCAACATGACCTGACCATAATACATCTATTACACCCTATACAGACATAGGACACTACACCCCCAACATGACCTGACTGCTGGACATGACCATAATACATCTATTACACCCTATACAGACAAAGGACACTACACCTCCAACATGACCTGACCATAATACATCTATTACACCCTATACAGACATAGGATACTACACCCCCAATATAACCTGACCACCGGACATGACCATAATACATCTATTACACCTATACAGACATAGGACACTACACCCCTACATGATCTGACCACCGGACATGACCATAATACATCTATTACACCCTATACAGACATAGGACATTACACCCCAACATGGCCTGACCACTAGACATGACCATAATACATCTATTATACCCTATACAGACATAGGACACTACACCCCAACATGACCTGACCACTGGACATGATCATAATACATCTATTACACCCTATACAGACATAGGACACTACACCCCTACATGACCTGACCGCTGGACATGACTATAATACAACTATTACACCCTATACAGACATAGGACAATACACCCTCAACATGACCTGACCACTGGACATGATCATAATACATCTATTACACCCTATACAGACATAGGACACTACACCCTCAACATGACCTGACCACTGGACATGACCATAATATATCTATTACACCCTATACAGACATAGGACACTACACCCCCAACATGACCTGACCGCTGGCCATTACCAGAATACATCTATTACACCCTATACAGACATAGGACACTACACCCCCAACATGACCTGACCGCTGGCCATTACCAGAATACATCTATTCCACCCTATACAGACATAGGACACTACACACCCAACATGACCTGACCACTGGCAGTAATCATAATACATCTATTACACCCTATACAGACATAGGGCACTACACCCCCAACATGACCTGACCACTGGCCATGACCATAATACATCTATTATACCCTATACAGACATAGGACACTACACCCCAACATGACCTGACCACTGGACATGACCATAATACATCTATTACACCCTATACAGACATAGGACACTACACCCCAACATGACCTGACTACTGTACATGACCATAATACATCTATTACACCCTATACAGACATAGGACACTACACCCCCAACATGACCTGACCACTGGGCATGACCATAATACATCTATTTCACCCTGTACAGACATAGAACACTACACTCCAACATGACCTGACCACTGTACATGACCATAATACATCTATTACACCCTATACAGACATAGGACACTACACCCCCAACATGACCTGACCACTGGGCATGGCCATAATACATCTATTTCACCCTGTACAGACATAGGATACTACACCCCCAACATGACCTGACCGCTGGACATGACTATAATACATCTATTACACCCTATACAGACATAGGACACTACACCCCTACATGACCTGACCGCTGGACATGACTATATTACAACTATTACACCCTATACAGACATAGGACAATACACCCTCAACATGACCTGACCACTGGACATGACCATAATACATCTATTACACACTATACAGACATAGGACTCTACACCGTCAACATGACCTGACCACTGGACATGACCATAATACATCTATTACACCCTATACAGACATAGGACACTACACCCCCAACATGACCTGACCGCTGGCCATTACCAGAATACATCTATTACACCCTATACAGACATAGGACACTACACACCCAACATGACCTGACCACTGGCAGTAAATAATAATACATCTATTACACCCTATACAGACATAGGACACTACACACCCAACATGACCTGACCACTGGCAGTAAATAATAATACATCTATTACACCCTATACAGACATAGGGCTCTACACCCCCAACATGACCTGACTACTGGCCATGACCATAATACATCTATTACACCCTATACAGACATAGGACACTACACCCCAACATGACCTGACCACTGGACATGACCATAATACATCTATTACACCCTATACAGACATAGGACACTACACCCCAACATGACCTGACCACTGTACATGACCATAATACATCTATTACACCCTATACAGACATAGGACACTACACCCCAACATGACCTGACCACTGGGCATGATCATAATACATCTATTTCACCCTGTACAGACATAGGACACTACACCCCAACATGACCTGACCGCTGGACATGACTATAATACATCTATTACACCCTATACAGACATAGGACACTACACTCCAACATGACCTGACCACTGTACATGACCATAATACATCTATTACACCCTATACAGACATAGGACACTACACCCCAACATGACCTGACCGCTGGACCTGACCATAATACATCTATTACACCCTATACAGACATAGGACACTACACCCCAACATGACCTGACCACTGGCCATGACCATAATACATCTATTACACCCTATACAGACATAGGATACTACACCCCCAACATGACCTGACCACTGGGCATGACCATAATACATCTATTTCACCCTGTACAGACATAGGACACTACACCCTAACATGACCTGACCGCTGGACATGACTATAATACATCTATTACACACTTTACAGACATAGGACACTACACCCCAACATGACCTGACCACTGGCCATGACCATAATACATCTATTACACCCTATACAGACATAGGACACTACACCCCAACATGACCTGACCACTGGCCATGACCATAATACATCTATTACACCCTATACAGACATAGGACACTACACCCTCAACATGACCTGACCACTGGACATGACCATAATACATCTATTACACCCTATACATACATAGGACACTACACCCCTTCATGACCTGACCACTGGACATGACCATAATACATCTACTACACCCTATACAGACATAGGACACTACACCCCAACATGACCTGACCACTGGCCATGACCATAATACATCTATTACACCCTATACAGACATAGCACACTACACCCCCAACATGACCTGACCGCTGGCAGTGATCATAATACATCTATTACACCCTATACAGACATAGGACACTACACCCCCAACATGACCTGACCACTGGGCATGACCATAATACATCTATTACACTCTATTCATACATAGGGCACAACACCCCAACATGACCTGACCACCAGACATAGCCATAATACATCTATTACACTCTATACAGACATAGGACACTACACCCCCAACATGACCTGACCACTGGACATGACCATAATACATCTATTACACCCTACATCTATTACATCTATTACACCCTATACAGACATAGGACACTACACCCCAACATGACTTGACCACTGGCCATGATCATAGTACATCTATTACACCCTATACAGACATAGGACACTACACCCCCAACATGACCTGACCACTGGGCATGACCATAATACATCTATTACACCCTATTCATACATAGGACACAACACCCCAACATGACCTGACCACCGGACATAGCCATAATACATCTATTACACTCTATACAGACATAGGACACTACACCCCCAACATGACCTGACCACTGGACATGACCATAATACATCTATTACACCCTATACAGACATAGGACACTACACCCCCAACATGACCTGACCACTGGCCATGGCCATAATACATCTATTACACCCTATACAGACATAAGACACTACACCCTCAACATGACCTTACCACTGGCCATGACCATAATACATCTATTACACCCTATACAGACATAGGACACTACACCCCAACATGACCTGACCACTGTACATGACCATAATACATCTATTACACCCTATACAGACATAGGACACTACACTCCCAACATGACCTGACCACTGGGCATGACCATAATACATCTATTTCACCCTGTACAGACATAGGACACTACACCCCAACATGACCTGACCGCTGGACATGACTATAATACATCTATTACACCCTATACAGACATAGGACACTACACTCCAACATTACCTGACCACTGTACATGACCATAATACATCTATTACACCCTATACAGACATAGGACACTACACCCCCAACATGACCTGACCACTGGGCATGACCATAATACATCTATTTCACCCTGTACAGAAATAGGACACTACACCCCAACATGACCTGACCGCTGGACATGACTATAATAATAAGAATTTACTTACCGATAATTCTATTTCTCGGAGTCCGTATTGGATGCTGGGGTTCCTGAAAGGACCATGGGGAATAGCGGCTCCGCAGGAGACAGGGCACAAAAAGTAAAGCTTTAGGATCAGGTGGTGTGCACTGGCTCCTCCCCCTATGACCCTCCTCCAAGCCAGTTAGGTACTGTGCCCGGACGAGCGTACACAATAAGGGAGGAATTTTGAATCCCGGGTAAGACTCATACCAGCCACACCAATCACACCGTACAACTTGTGATCTAAACCCAGTTAACAGTATGATAACAGCGGAGCCTCTAAAAAGATGGCTCACAACAATAATAACCCGATTTTTGTAACTATGTACAAGTATTGCAGATAATCCGCACTTGGGATGGGCGCCCAGCATCCACTACGGACTCCGAGAAATAGAATTATCGGTAAGTAAATTCTTATTTTCTCTATCGTCCTAGTGGATGCTGGGGTTCCTGAAAGGACCATGGGGATTATACCAAAGCTCCCAAACGGGCGGGAGAGTGCGGATGACTCTGCAGCACCGAATGAGAGAACTCCAGGTCCTCTTTTGCCAGGATATCAAATTTGTAGAATTTTACAAACGTGTTCTCCCCTGACCACGTAGCTGCTCGGCAGAGTTGTAATGCCGAGACCTCTCGGGCAGCCGCCCAAGATGAGCCCACCTTCCTTGTGGAATGGGCCTTAACCGATTTAGACTGTGGCAGGCCTGCCTCAGAATGTGCAAGTTGAATTGTGTTACAAATCCAACGAGCAATCGCCTGCTTAGAAGCAGGCGCACCCAACTTGTCGGGTGCATACAGTATAAACAGCGAGTCAGATTTTCTGACTCCAGCTGTCCTGGAACATATTTTCAGGGCCCTGACAACTCCTAGCAACTTGGAGTCCTCCAAGTCCCTAGTAGGTGCAAGGCACCACAATAAGCTGGTTCAGGTGAAACACTGACACCACCTTAGGGAGAGAACTGGGGACGAGTCCGCAGCTCTGCCCTGTCCGAATGGACAAACAGATATGGGCTTTTTTGAGAAAAAACCACCAATTTGACACTCGCCTGGTCCAGGCCAGGGCCAAGAGCATGGTCACTTTTTATGTGAGATGCTTCAAATCCACATATTTGACTGGTTTTAAACCAATGTGATTTGAGGAATCCCAGAACTACGTTGAGATCCCACAGTGCCACTGGAGGCACAAAAAAGGGGTTTGTATATGCAATACTCCCTTGACAAACTTCTGGACTTCAGGAACTGAAACCAATTCTTTCTGGAAGAAAATTTACAGGGCCGAATTTGAACCTTAATGGACCCCAATTTGAGGCCCATAGACACTCCTGTTTGCAGGAAATGCAGGAAACGACCGAGTTGAAATTTCTTTGTGGGGCCTTCCTGGCCTCACACCACGCAACATATTTTCGCCACACGTGGTGATAATGTTGTGCGGTCACCTCCTTTCTGGCTTTGACCAGGGTAGGAATGACCTCTTCCGGAATGCCTTTTTTCCCTTAGGATCCGGCTTTCCATCGCCATGCCGACAAACGCAGCTGCGGTAAGTCTTGGAACAGACATGGTACTTGCTGAAGCAAGTCCCTTCTTAGCGGCAGAGGCCATAAGACCTCTGTAAGCATCTCTTGAAGTTCCGGGTACCAAGTCCTTCTTGGCCAATCCGGAGCCATGAGTATAGTTCTTACTCCTCTACGTCTTATAATTCTCAGCACCTTAGGTATGAGAAGCAGAGGAGGGAACACATACACCAACTGGTACACCCACGGTGTTACCAGAACGTCCACATCTATTGCCTGAGGGTCTCTTGACCTGGCGCAATACCTGTCCCGTTTTTTGTTCAGACGGGACGCCATCATGTCCACCTTTGGTATTTCCCAACGGTTTACAATCATGTGGAAAAAAACTTCTCAATGAAGTTTCCACTCTCCCGGGTGGAGGTCGTGCTGAGGAAGTCTGCTTCCCAGTTTCCATTCCCGGGATGAAAAACTGCTGACAGTGTTATCACATGATTTTCCGCCCAGCGAAAAGTCCTTGCAGTTTCTGCCATTGCCCTCCTGCTTCTTGTGTCGCCCTGTCTGTTTACGTGGGCGACTGCCGTGATGTTTTTCCCACTGGATCAATACCGGCTGACCTTGAAGCAGAGGTCTTGCTAAGCTTAGAGCATTATAAATTTACCCTTAGCTCCAGTATATTTATGTGGAGAAAAGTCTCCATACTTGATCACACTCCCTGGAAATTTTTTCCTTGTGTGACTGCTCCCCAGCCTCTCAGGCTGGGCTCCGTGGTTACCAGCATCCAATCCTGAATGCCGAATCTGCTGCCCTCTAGAAGATGAGCACTCTATAACCACCACAGGAGAGACACCCTTGTCCTTGGATATTGGGTTATCCGCTGATGCATCTGAAGATGCGATCCGGACCATTTGTCCAGCAGATCCCACTGAAAAGTTCTTACGTGAAATCTGCCGAATGGAATTGCTTCGTAGGAAGCCACCATTTTTACCAGGACCCTTGTGCAATGATGCACTGTTTTTAGGAGGTTCCTGACTTGCTCGGATAACTCCCTGGCTTTCTCTTCCGGGAGAAACACCTTTTTCTGGACTGTGTCCAGAATCATCCCTAGGCACAGCAGACGTGTCGTCGGGATCAGCTGCGATTTTGGAATATTTAGAATCCACCCGTGCTGATTGTAGCAGTATCCGAGATAGTGCTACTCCGACCTCCAACTGTTCCCTGGACTATGCCCCTATCAGGAGATCGTCCAAGTAAGGGATAATTAAGACGCCTTTTCTTCGAAGAAGAATCATCAATTCGGCCATTACCTTGGTAAAGACCCCAGGGTGCCGTGGACAATCCAAACGGCAGCGTCTGAAACTGATAGTGACAGTTCTGCACCACGAACCTGAGGTACCCTTAGTGAGAAGGGCAAATTTGGGACATAGAGGTAAGCATCCCTGATGTCCCGGGACACTATATAGTCCCCTTATTCCTGGTTCGTTATCACTGCTCTGAGTGACTTCATCTTAATTTGAACCTTTGTAAGTGTTCAAAAAAATTTTTTTAGAATAAGTCTCACCTAGCCTTCTGGCTTCAGTACCACAATATAGTGTGGAATAATACCCCTTTTCTGTAGTAGGAGGGGTAATTTAATTATCACCTGCTGGGAATACAGCTTGTGAATTTTTTCCCATACTACCTCCTTGTCGGAGGGAGACTTGGTAAAGCAGACTTCAGGAGCCTGCGAAGGGGAAACGTCTCGACATTCCCATCTGTACCCCCGGGATACTACTTGTAGGATCCAGGGGTCCTGTACGGTCTCAGCGCCATGCTGAGAACTTGTCAGACGCGGTGGAACGCTTCTGTTCCTGGGAATGGGCTGCCTGCTGCAGTCTTCTTCCCTTTCCTCTATCCCTGGGCAGATATGTTCTTATAGGGACGAGAGGACTGAGGCTGAAAAGACGGTGTCTTTTTCTGCAGAGATGTGACTTAGGGTAAAAAACGGTGGATTTTCCAGCAGTTGCCGTGACCACCAGGTCCGATGGACCGACCCCAAACAAGTCCTCTTCCTGTATACGGCCATACTGTGCCGTTTGGAATCTGCATCACCTGACCACTGTCGTGTCCATAACATCTTCTGGCAGTTATGGACATCGCGTTTATTCATGATGCCAGAGTGCAAATATCCCTCTGTGCATCTCGCATATATAGAAATGCTCTATAGTCAATAAAATACTGTCCCTGTCAAGGGTATCAATATTTTTAGTCAGGGAATCCGACCAAGCCACCCTAGCTCTGCACATCCAGGCTGAGGCGATCGCTGGCCGCAGTATAACACCAGTATGTGTGTATATACTTTTTATTATATTTTCCAGCCTTGTCAGCTGGTCCTTGAGGACGGCCCTATCTATAGACGGTACCGCCACTTGTTTTGATAAGCGTGTGAGCGCCTTATCCACCTTAAAGGGTGTTTCCCAACGCGCCCTAACTTCTGGCGGGAAAGGGTATACCGCCCATAATTTTCTATCGGGGGGAACCCACGCATCATCACACACTTTATTTAATTTATCTGATTCAGGAAAAACTATGGTAGTTTTTTCACATCCCACATAATACCCTCTTTTGTGGTACTTGTAGTATCAGAAATACGTAACACCTCCTTCATTGCCTTTAACGTGTGGCCCTAATAAGGAATACGTTTGTTTATTCACCGTCGACACTGGATTCAGTGTCCCTGTCTGTGTCTGTGTCGACCGACTAAAGTAAACGGGCGTTTTAAAACCCTTGACGGTGTTTTTGAGACGTCTGGACCGTACTAATTGTTTGTCGGCCGTCTCATGTCGTCAACCGACCTTGCAGCGTGTTGACATTATCACGTAATTTCCTAAATAAGCCATCCATTCCGGTGTCGACTCCCTAGAGAGTGACATCACCATTACAGGCAATTGCTCCGCCTCCTCACCAACATCGTCCTCCTACCTGTCGACACACACGTACCGACACACAGCACACACACAGGGAATGCTCTGATAGAGGACAGGACCCACTAGCCCTTTGGAGAGACAGAGGGAGAGTTTGCCAGCACACACCAAAAACGCTATAATTATATAGGGACAACCTTATATAAGTGTTTTCCCTTATAGCATCTTAATATATATATATAAGCATATCGCCAAATTAGTGCCCCCCCTCTCTGTTTTAACCCTGTTTCTGTAGTGCAGTGCAGGGGAGAGCCTGGGAGCCTTCCCTCCAGCCTTTCTGTGAGGGAAAATGGCGCTGTGTGCTGAGGAGATAGGCCCCGCCCCTTTTTCGGCGGCCTCGTCTCCCGCTCTTAACGGATTCTGGCAGGGGTTAAATATCTCCATATAGCCTCCGGAGGCTATATGTGAGGTATTTTTAGCCAAAATAGGTATTCATTTGCCTCCCAGGGCGCCCCCCTCCCAGCGCCCTGCACCCTCAGTGACTGCCGTGTGAAGTGTGCTGAGAGGAAAATGGCGCACAGCTGCAGTGCTGTGCGCTACCTTTAGAAGACTGAGGAGTCTTCTGCCGCCGATTCTGGACCTCTTCTTACTTCAGCATCTGCAAGGGGGCACTTCTTCTCCCCTAAGTCCCTCGTTGCAGTGATCCTGTTGCCAGCAGGACTCACTGTAAAATAAAAAACCTAAGCTAAACTTTCCTAAGCAGCTCTTTAGGAGAGCCACCTAGATTGCACCCTTCTCGGCCGGGCACAAAAATCTAACTGGCTTGGAGGAGGGTCATAGGGGGAGGAGCCAGTGCACACCACCTGATCCTAAAGCTTTACTTTTTGTGCCCTGTCTCCTGCGGAGCCGCTATTCCCCATGGTCCTTTCAGGAACCCCAGCATCCACTAGGACGATAGAGAAACATCTATTACACCCTATACAGACATAGGACACTACACTCCAACATGACCTGACCACTGTACATGACCATAATACATCTATTACACCCTATACAGACATAGGACACTACACCCCAACATGACCTGACCACTGGACATGACCATAATACATCTATTTCACCCTATACATACATAGGACACTACACCCCCAACATGATCTGACCACTGGACATGACCATAATACATCTATTACACCCTATACAGACATAGGACACTACACCCCAACATGACCTGACCACTGGACATGACCATAATACATCTATTACACCCTTTACAGACATAGGACACTACACCCCAACATGACCTGACCACTGTACATGACCATAATACATCTATTACACCCTATACAGACATAGGACACTACACCCCAACATGACCTGACCACTGTACATGACCATAATACATCTATTAACACCCTATACAGACATAGGATACTACACCCCCAACATGACCTGATCACTGGGCATGACCATAATACATCTATTTCACCCTGTACAGACATAGGACACTACACCCCAACATGACCTGACCACTGTACATGACCATAATACATCTATTACACCCTATACAGACATAGGACACTACACCCCAACATGACCTGACCACTGTCCATGACCATAATACATCTATTACACCCTATACAGACATAAGACACTACACCCTCAACATGACCTTACCACTGGCCATGACCATAATACATCTATTACACCCTATACAGACATAGGACACTACACCCCCAACATGACCTGACCACTGGACATGACCATAATACATCTATTACACCCTATACAGACATAGGACACTACACCCCAACATGACCTGACCAATGGACATGACCATAATACATCTATTACACCCTATTCATACATAGGACACAACACCCCAACATGACCTGACCACCGGACATAGCCATAATACATCTATTACACCCTATACAGACATAGGACACTACACCCCCAACATGACCTGATCACTGGACATGACTATAGCAAAATTCTCTTACACATTATTATATACATGTCTTCTATAGACATACACTATGGCACAGTTATATTTCAAATAAATAAAATACTGTATCTGGCACATTTTAGCACATATTGCAGCGTAACATCAGAACTCAGTCCTGCAAGTGCAACTAGGAACAGGGACTGACACATTTTTGATTAATAAAAACAACACAGGAATATTGGGGGTGATTCCGAGTTGTTCGCTCGCTAGCAGATTTTAGCAGCATTGCACACGCTAGGCCGCCGCCCTCTGGGAGTGTACCTTAGCTTAGCTGAATTGCGAACGAAAGATTAGCAGAATTGCGAATAGAAAATTCTTAGCAGTTTCTGAGTAGCTCGAGACTTACTCCTACACTGCGATCAGCTCAGGCCGTTTCGTTCCTGGTTTGACGTCACAAACACGCCCTGCGTTCGGACAGCCACTCCCCCGTTTCTCCAGACACTCCCGCGTTTTATCCTGGCACTCCTGCGTTTTTCCGCACACTCCCAGGAAACGGTCAGTTTCCGCCCAGAAACACCCACTTCCTGTCAATCACACTCCGATCACTTCAACGATGAAAATTCTTCGTTCTGCCGTGAGTAAATCTACTAAGTTTTGTGCTAAAATACTTAGCGCATGCGCACTGCGTACCATGCGCATGCGCATTTTCGCATTAATCGCTCCGTTGCGAAAATCGGCAACGAGCGAACAACTCGGAATGACCCCCCTTGTCACTGACCAATCAGATCTCGGGTAGTGAAATCCCAGTACTGAGTATCAGTGATGCTGTACATGTACTGTCTGCAGCAGCTGTCATGGATTTCTAAGCAGCTGTATGAATTGATGGCATTGTAATTTACCAGGCTGGTAATGTAATACTGCACTGTTTATGCAATGATAGTATGCGTCTGCATGTACAGTACTGTATGTATCCATTACATCTACACGTAGCTAATGTCTAGCAGTTATTCGCTGCCTCCGCCGTCACATTCGCCGACATTGTGTATACATCTGTCCATGAATGCTTTAATAATGTAATGTTATAAATGACTGTATATATTAGAACTCATTGAATGCCAGTGATGTGCTTTCTGTGTGCACCCTGCACTAGGGAATACGGGGAGGTCATTCCGAATTGTTCGCTCGCTAGCAGTTTTTAGCAGCCGTGCAAACGCATAGTCGCCGCCCACCGGGGAGTGTATTTTCGCTTTCCAGAAGTGCGAACGCCTGTGCAGCAGAGCGCCTGCAAAAACATTTTGTGCAAAACAAGACCAGCCCTGAACTTACTCTTCGTGTGCGTTGATTCTAACGATGGAGGGTTGGCTTTTGACGTCACACACCCGCCCAGCGTTCGCACAGCCACGCCTGCATTTTCTCCGGCACGCCTGTGTTTTTCTAAGCACTCCCTGAAAACGGTCAGTTGACACCCAGAAACGCCCCCTTCCTGCGACTTAAAGCTTCGCTAACACCTGTGCAAAACCACCAAGGACTTTGTACCCGTACGTCGCGCGTGCGCATTGCGGTGCATACGCATGCGCAGAAATGCCGATTTTTAGCTTGATCGCAGCTAGCGATCAACTCGGAATGACCCCCACGGTCTCTAGGTCGACCACACTTAGGTCTACAGTCATTAGGTCGACAACTATTGGTCGACATGACCTATAGGTCGACATGACCTATAGGTCGACATGTTCTAGGTTCACGTGGAAAAAGGTCAACATAAGTTTTTTCACATTTTTTTTTATTTCTTTTAACTTTTTCATACTTTACGATCCACGTGGACTACGAATGAGAATAGTAACCTGTCCAAAGCACGGGGAGTGAAGCGATCCGTGTGAGGGGACACGGTGCACTAACTGGGATTCCCGGTCACTTTACGAAAGAAAACAACACCCAAAAAATGAAAAAAGCTCATGTCAAACTTTTTCCCTGTTGACCATGTTCATATTGACCTAATGGGTGTAGTATGGCTGATCGGCGGTCAGGAGACTGCCGGTCAGCATACCGATGCCGGGATCCAGGCAGCATACCGACGCTGGGATCCCGGCGGGGAGGGGCGAGTGCAGCAAGCCCCTTGAGGGCTCGGTGGGGACCTGCAGTCGCCACGGGTTCTATTCCCACTCTATGGGTGTCATGGACACCCACGAGTGGAAATAGTCCCTGTAGGTCAGCATGCCGACCATCGGGATAGTGAGGGGGCGGGATGTCAGTGGAGGTCATGTGACCATCGGTCTCCCGACTGCCGGTCACATGAATACCACCCGACCTAATGACTGTGTCAACCTATTTCAGGTGTCGACCTAGTCACTGTCGACCAACAATTGTCGACCTAATGACTGTCAACCTAAGTGTGGTCGATCCTGTCATTTTTCAAACACATGACAGTTAGGAGAAGAATACATGACAGTTAGGAGAGGAACACATGACAGGAGAGGAATACATGACAGTTAGGAGAGGAACACATGACAGGAGAGGAACACATGACAGTTAGGAGAGGAACACATGACAGTTAGGAGAAGAACACATGACAGTTAGGAGAGGAACACATGACAGTTAGGAGAGGAACACATGACAGTTAGGAGAAGAATACATGACAGTTAGGAGAGGAACACATGACAGTTAGGAGAGGAACACATGACAGTTAGGAGAAGAATACATGACAGTTAGGAGAGGAACAAATGACAGTTAGGAGAGGAACACATGACAGTTAGGAGAATAACACATGACAGTTAGGAGAAGAACACATGACAGTTAGGAGAGGAACACATGACAGTTAGGAGAAGAACACATGACAGTTAGGAGCGGAACACATGACAGTTAGAAGAGGAACACATGACAGTTAGGAGAGGAACACATGACAGTTAGGAGAGGAACACATGACAGTTAGGAGAGGAACAAATGACAGTTAGGAGAGGAACACATGACAGTTAGGAGAGGAACACATGACAGTTAGGAGAAGAACACATGACAGTTAGGAGAGGAACACATGATGTGTTAGGAGAGGAACACATGACAGTTAGGAGAGGAACACATGACAGTTAGGAGAAGAACACATGACAGCTAGGAGAGGAGCACATGACAGTTAGGAGAAGAACACATGACAGTTATAGGAGAAGAACACATGACAGTTAGGAGAAGAACACATGACAGTTAGGAGAGGAACAAATGACAGTTAGGAGAGGAACACATGACAGTTAGGAGAAGAACACATGACAGGAGAGGAACACATGACAGTTAGGAGAGGAACACATGACAGCTAGGAGAGGAACACATGACAGTTAGGAGAGGAACAAATGATGTGTTAGGAGAGGAACACATGACAGTTAGGAGAGGAACACATGATGTGTTAGGAGAGGAACACATGACAGTTAGGAGAGGAACACATGACAGTTAGGAGCAGAACACATGACAGTTAGGAGAGGAACACATGACAGTTAGGAGAGGAGAACACATGACAGTTACGAGAGGAACACATGACAGTTAGGAGAGGAACACATGACAGTTAGGAGAGGAACACATGATGTGTTAGGAGAGGAACACATGACAGTTAGGAGAAGAACACATGACAGGAGAGGAACACATGACAGTTAGGAGAGGAACACATGACAGTTAGGAGAGGAACACATGATGTGTTAGGAGAGGAACACATGACAGTTAGGAGAGGAACACATGATGTGTTAGGAGAGGAACACATGACAGTTAGGAGAGGAACACATGACAGTTAGGAGCAGAACACATGACAGTTAGGAGCAGAACACATGACAGTTAGGAGAGGAACACATGATGTGTTAGGAGAGGAACACATGACAGTTAGGAGAGGAACACATGACAGTTAGGAGAGGAACACATGATGTGTTAGGAGAGGAACACATGACAGTTAGGAGAGGAACACATGACAGCTAGGAGAGGAACACATGACAGTTAGGAGAGGAACACATGATGTGTTAGGAGAGGAACACATGACAGTTAGGAGAGGAACACATGACAGCTAGGAGAGGAACACATGCTAGGAGAGGAACACATGACAGTTAGGAGAGGAACACATGACAGCTAGGAGAGGAACACATGACAGCTAGGAGAGGAACACATGACAGTTAGGAGAGGAACACATGACAGTTAGGAGAAGAACACATGACAGTTAGGAGAGGAACACATGACAGTTAGGAGAGGAACACATGACAGTTAGGAGAAGAACACATGACAGTTAGGAGAGGAACACATGACAGGAGAGGAACACATGACAGGAGAGGAACACATGACAGTTAGGAGAGGAACACATGACAGTTAGGAGAGGAACACATGACAGTTAGGAGCTGATTGGCTGGAGCACAATTCTTCATACGCAAAAGGTTTTATCTCTCACAGCGAGTTTTATCACCCGTTGATAAATGAGCCCCATAATTTGCGTAGTCTCCTCTGCGCTGCAAAAAATTAATAAGAAACAATACTTACATTGTAGCTTCCTCGCTGCAATCCGGCACTTCGGCAACTGTCCATTGCGCACTCTCTGCGTTTATATTGCCTCCTACAAGCAATCCCACAGGGGCACTTCCCAGCTAGCAGCGCACACTGAATGCTGTAAATGAACATATGTGTCTGGTTCCAGTACGTGTAGAACGAGTACACGGATAACCTTACCTCTCATCTGCTTCCAGGTGACGGTTGGCTCGGGTTTTCCCACTGCCAGACACATGAGATTGACGTTGCTGCCCTCGTTGACAATGACACTGGAGGAGATGTTGACTATTCTGGCTGGCACTAAGAAAAAGAGAGAAAGACACGGGCTGATATTTATTACATGACTTTGGGGGAGACTTATCAAAACTCAGAAAGAGACCTAGCGGAGAGAGATAAAGTAGCAGCCAATCAAACTGCCATAGTACAGGCTGTGTTGAAAAAAATATCAGGAGTTGATTGTTTGGTACTTTATCTCTCTCCAGTCTTTGATACATCTCCCCCTTTGTGTGTTTAGGAACATTCAGAAAGTGTTCCAGCTAATCAGCTCCTAACTGTCATTTTTTTCAAACATGTGACAGCTAGGAGCTGAACACATGACAGTTGGGAGCTGATTGGCTGGAGCCCCATTCATCATACTCAACGAGTTTTATCCTTCACAATGAGTTTTATCACTCTTTGATAAATGAGCCCCTATATATATTACAATGAACAATTATCAGGCGCTGTAGCAATGCGATCACGAGTACACTCCTGGCAACAGTCTGTTTTGGGGTAATCTTAATAGATCACTCTCCGCCTGACGAGGGGAACCAAGTGGGAGACTTCTCTAACCTTCTAAAAAGGACAAGTAGCAGTGTTGCCTATAGCAACCAATCAGGTTCTGGCTATTAATTAGTTAATTAATACATTCTATCAAACAATGGGGGGGAATTCTGAGTTGATCGCAGCAGGAATTTTGTTAGCAGTTGGGCAAAACCATGGCCCTCATTCCGAGTTGTTCGCTCGCAAGCGGATTTTAGCAGATTTGCTCATGCTAAGCCGCCGCCTACTGGGAGTGAATCTTAGCATCTTAAAATTGCGAACGATGTATTCGCAATATTGCGATTACACACCTCGTAGCAGTTTCTGAGTAGCTCCAGACTTACTCGGCATCTGCGATCAGTTCAGTGCTTGGCGTTCCTGGTTTGACGTCACAAACACACCCAGCGTTCGCCCAGACACTCCTCCGTTTCTCCGGCCACTCCTGCGTTTTTTCCGGAAACGGTAGCGTTTTTTCCCACACGCCCATAAAACGGCCTGTTTCGGCCCAGTAACACCCATTTCCTGTCAATCACATTACGATCGCCAGAACGATGAAAAAGCCGTGAGTAAAAATCCTAACTGCATAGCAAATTTACTTGGCGCAGTCGCAGTGCGGACATTGCGCATGCGCATTAAGCGGAAAATCGCTGCGATGCGAAGATTTTTACCGAGCGAACAACTCGGAATGAGGGCCCATGTGCACTGCAGGGGGGGCAGATATAACATGTGCAGAGAGAGTTAGATTTGGGTGTGGTGTGTTCAATCTGAAATCTAATTTGCAGTGTAAAAATAAAGCAGCCAGTATTTACCCTGCACAGAATCAAAATAACCCACCCAAATCTAACTCTCTCTGCACGTTACATCCGCCCCACCTGCAGTGCACATGGGCCCTCATTCCGAGTTGTTCGCTCGGTATTTTTCATCGCATCGCAATGAAAATCCGCTTAGTACGCATGCGCAATGTTCGCACTGCGACTGCGCCAAGTAACTTTGCTATGTAGAAAGTAATTTTACTCACGGCTTTTTCATCGCTCCGGCGATCGTAATGTGATTGACAGGAAATGGGTGTTACTGGGCGGAAACACGGCGTTTCAGGGGCGTGTGGCTGAAAACGCTACCGTTTCCGGAAAAAACGCAGGAGTGGCCGGAGAAACGGTGGGAGTGCCTGGGCGAACGCTGGGTGTGTTTGTGACGTCAAACAGGAACGACAAGCACTGAACTGATCGCACAGGCAGAGTAAGTCTGAAGCTACTCTGAAACTGCTAAGTAGTTAGTAATCGCAATATTGCGAATACATCGGTCGCAATTTTAAGAAGCTAAGATTCACTCCCAGTAGGCGGCGGCTTAGCGTGTGTAACTCTGCTAAATTCGCCTTGCGACCGATCAACTCGGAATGAGGGCCATGGTTTTGCCCAACTGCTAACAAAATTCCTGCTGCGATCAACTTGGAATTACCCCCTATTGGTCAAATCTCATTGGTTGCTGTGCTCCCTCTGAACACCTTGAAATGTTTAGTTTCTTTGCCTTAATAGTCTAATTTGATTCCAATTAAAGTTAAATCATTTTCCTTTTGCTTTTTTTATCCTTTCTGTACTACATTGGACTCCTCTAAATTCTAAATATGGCCTCATTTGGCCCGTATGTTACTATGTGTAGAAGCAATGAAACAGTGTATGTTTGTTTGTTTATTTGTTTATTTATTTTGTACTTTTGTTGCTAATACAAAAAGAAGCTACATGGTATTAATAACAGTACGTTACTTTTATTACAGTTTTGTACCTCTGTTGTACCGTGATAAACAACCACAAATTTGTTTCCTTTTGAAAAATGTTTCTAAGCGATCTGTACTATTACTATATAACTTTTATTGCTTGGCTCATACATTGCATAATAAATGGATTATAAAATATATATAGATGAGCAAAAACAACACACAAAACAGCAGGAGATTTCAGCAGATGAAGCTTTAGCGCTGTAAAATATTTTATTCCAGAACTCAAATAGTTTTAGTCTAGACTGTCCCCCTCCCCCACTTTTCTATGTTTGATTGCACCATATTAAAAATGAGCGTTATTAAAGGACAGCGCCATCAAGCTGCCGCAGGGGTTAATCCCAGCTAGAAGTGAGTTAAATGTAACAGCGGCGTGTTCTCGGCCGCAGGGCGTGCTGTGAGTGGGGTGTTATCACGGCAGTCGTCTGTCTCTGCGGTAAGCGGCTTCTCAGGACTGTATTATGAACTCTGTAACTATCCCCATTGGAGACATAATTGCTCCGGTAATGAGATCTGCAGTTCCCCCCATGCTATTCCCTCAGCACTTAAACTTTGGACCTGTGGCAGTGATAGAAGCCTGGTGACGTCATGCACTTGGCTGAGAGGCCATTAGGAAAGGCACTAGCGTTTCTCCTGCTCAACTCTGGATCTGCTACATTCAGGGCTAGGTAAAGAATGGGGTGAATGGAGCTACAGATCCAGGCCTCCGCATGAAATTAGGCCCATCGCCATGAAAGCATGACGGTGACCAGCTGCCGAGCTGGCCACACAGTCTGCCATAAATCATTAGTATTAAAACTGTGGGGCAGATGTATTAACCTGGAGAAGGCATAAGGAAGTGATAAACCAGTGATATGTGCAAGGTGATAAAGGCAGCAGCCAATCAGCTCCTAACTGTTGATTTACATATTTGGAGCTGATTGGCTGGTACGTTTATCACCTTGCACATATCCCTGGTTTATCACTTCCTTATGCCTTCTCCAGGTTAATACATCTGCCCCTGTATTACTAGTTCTCTCACAAGATGATGCAAGGGCCCTCATTCCAAGTTGTTCGCTCGGTAAAAATCTTCGCATCGCAGCGATTTTCCGCTTAATGCGCATGCGCAATGTCCGCACTGCGACTGCGCCAAGTAAATTTGCTATGTAGTTAGGAATTTTACTCACGGCTTTTTCATCGTTCTGGCGATCGTAATGTGATTGACAGGAAATGGGTGTTACTGGGCGGAAACAGGCCGTTTTATGGGCGTGTGGGAAAAAATGCTACCGTTTCCGGAAAAAACGCAGGAGTGGCCGGAGAAACGGAGGAGTGTCTGGGCGAACGCTGGGTGTGTTTGTGACGTCAAACCAGGAACGACAAGCGCTGAACTGATCGCAGATGCCGAGTAAGTCTGGAGCTACTCAGAAACTGCTACGAGGTGTGTAATCGCAATATTGCGAATACATCGTTCGCAATTTTAAGATGCTAAGATTCACTCCCAGTAGGCGGCGGCTTAGCATGAGCAAATCTGCTAAAATCCGCTTGCGAGCGAACAACTCGGAATGAGGGCCAATGTTTCTATATTTATGCCTAGACTTCAGAACGACCCATTCCATTATGGAATTAGAGGCCCCATCTCTGCAACTGCCACTGGCAAGGAAGTCCATGAACAGAGCATATTGGGGTCTATTTACTAAAGGGATCTATGTACAGATGTAGCCGTGCTCAACCAGCCTGTGACACAGCTACATGGGCACACGCGTTGCACCGAGGTGATATAGGCAGGGCCAGCGACAGGGGGGGGGGGGGGCAAAGGGGACACCTGTACCAGGCCCCAAGGTTCAGAGGGGCCCCAAATATATATCATTTAATGCCCGGATGGGATGAGAGCCATCTTGTCCAAATATGGCAGCAAGCTGTAGTCACACAGTGACGGTGCGGTGTGAGTGTGCGCTCGCTCTTCAGGGTCCAGCTCTGTTGCCGGCAGTTACAGGACATGGCAGCCACTCCGCTGACAAGGATTGCAATGCCCTGCGCCGGCCTCTTCTGGTGGGGTGTGAGGGCCGAATGGTACCTGGTGTGCGGCGTTCGGATCTGGATACGAGTGCAGTGCAGGTGAGTCTGTCCCCGGGGTAAGAGTGGCTTGGTGAGGGGATACAGAGCTTTGGGATGGGGTGAGGAGCTTGGAATGGAGCATGGAGTCAATAGGGAGAGACAGAGTGTGGGGTCTGTGGGAGGAATGAGAGAGGGAGACACAGATTGTGGTGTGTATAGGGGAGGAAGGAGAGATATACATATTGATATATTTGTATAAATACACACACACACACACACACACACACACACACACACACACACACACACATATAGATATAGATATATATTTATTAACAGCAAATTCTGTTGCGCGTATGTATATATATATGTATGTATATATAAATAATAATCTTAAGGGGCCCCAGAGATATCACTGTATGGGGCCCCAAGATTTCTGTTGCCGGCCCTGGATGTAGGGCCTTATTCAGAGATGAACGCAGCGGCTGCATGCACACCGTCCATTGGGGGTCATTCCGAGTTGTTCGCTCTGTAAATTTCTTCGCATCGCAGCGTTTTTCCGCTTAGTGCGCATGCGCAATGTTCGCACTGCGATTGCGCCAAGTAAATTTGCTATGAAGTTTGGAATTTTACTCACGGCTTTTTCATCGTTCAGGCGATCGTAATGTGATTGACAGGAAGTGGGTGTTTCTGGGCGGAAACTGGCCGTTTTATGGGTGTGTGTGGAAAAACGCTGCCGTTTCTGGGAAAAACGCGGGAGTGGCTGGAGAAACGGAGGAGTGTCTGGGCGAACGCTGGGTGTGTTTGTGACGTCAAACCAGGAACGACAAGCACTGAACTGATCGCAGATGCCGAGTAAGTCTGGAGCTACTCAGAAACTGCTAAGAGAGGTGTAATCGCAATATTGCGAATACGTCGTTCGCAATTTTAAGTTGCTAAGATTCACTCCCAGTAGGCGGCGGCTTAGCGTGAGTAAATCTGCTAAAAACAGCTTGCGAGCGAACAACTCGGAATGAGGGCCATAGTGCACGTGTGCAACCATTCACCATGCAATTGCATCCTGGAAGAATGCGATTGGATGGTGATTGCCAGGCAATCAAGAGGATGCGGCGGTTGGGGGAGGTGGAAACTGCAAACGCATCTTGTCTTGACCATTTTGGGGACGGCCTATGACATTGCCTGCGTTTCCTGCATGGCGATGGGACCCCTGCCTACGCAGCCATGCTGTGCAGCCAGGGGTCAACCTCTATATTTGCCCTGTGGTGGACGGACCCCAGCATGTGAGTATATAGACGCAGATCTTGCTGCGGAAGGAAGATCTGCGCCCATCTCTGTAAAACCCCCTTATTACGCCGAGCCGTACCTTAGTGCCCCACCTATGAATTTCTATGGGTGTGCGTAATTAGACAAACGTGCGTGTCCTAGTCGCGGGCACACTTGCCGCACCTGGCTCGCTGCGAATACGGCAAACTGCAGGCTAGATGAGGGTGGCTACATCTGTACTAAACCTTGGAGAGAGATAAAGTGGACGGAGATAAAGTACCAGCCAACCAGATCCTAGCTGTCATTTTTCCAATCCAGCCGGTAACATGGCAGTTAGCAGCCGATTAGCTGGTACTTTATCTCTCTCCACTTTATCTCTCTCCAAGGTTTAGTAAATAGACTGGAATGGGTCATTAAGGGTATGTTTATGTATTTACTGTAGGGAGACAGTGGTGTTGATAGTATAGGAGGAGTACATGCCCACAGGACTCTGGCCACACCCACACAGCACTGACCACACCCACAAAGTACTGGCCACAGCCACACCACACTGGCCACACCCACACATCACTGGTTACACCTACACAGTACTGGCCACACCCACACCGCACTGGTTACACCTGCACAGTACTGGCCCCACCCACACTGCACTGGTTTTCATATCACTGATTATAATGCAGTGCCCACACAGATTATACCTTTTGTGTTTTCTGTAAACACCATGGGGGTCATTCCGAGTTGATCGTAGCTGTGCTTAATTTAGCACAGCTATGATCATTCACACTGACATGCGGGGGGGACGCCCAGCACAGGGCTAGTCCGCCCCGCATGTCAGTGCCCCCCCCCGCAGAAGTGCAAAGGCATCGCACAGCGGCGATGCCTTTGCACCTCAAGAGTAGCTCCCGACCAGCACAGCTTTAGCGTGCTGGCCGGGAGCTACTCATCGCTCCCCGGCCCGCAGCGGCTGCGTGTGACGTCATGCAGCCGCCGCGGACCGCCCCCCCCCCCAACAGTCCAGCCACGCCTGCGTTGGCCAGACTGCGCCCCCTAAACGACCAGCGGGGGCGGGGCTAAAATGGCGCGATTTGCGTCATTTTAACCCCTTCTCCAGCCGACGGACCCACGAATGCGGGAGGTTATCTCTCCATCCTGCTCGCATCACTGGGGTGCGAGCAGGATGCGGGAGACCTGCCCACTCTTCCGGGGGTGCGGGGGGCTACCCCAAAAAACGGGAGCCTCCCGCAGCTACCGGGAGAGTAGGTAAGTATGCCTCAGTTCCGACCCGATCGCTGCGCTGCAAGAAACTGCAGCGAGTGATCGGGACGGAATGGCTCCCCACAAGTCTTTTTCCTCCTACTAATGCGGCAAATGAAACGTAACCAAAGTTGCCAAAAAAATTCTAAAAATAGCATTTTTGGTTCTAGCTGTGGTGCTAATCCACTGTTCCAAAGCAGCAAATAAATAAATAAATAAATAAATAAATAAATAAAGCAGGATTCTATACTGATTGTTTCATAGAAAAATCTATGCTTACAGGGCGTTATTATAAGTTAGGAGTAAAGCAAAAAGAACAAACAAACAGCAAGTGACTCGCATTTGTATAAACCGTATTGCAATACTAGGGGTGTAAATACATGTATTGTTTTTGCATGCAGGGTAAATACTGGCTGTGTTTGCATGTAGCCCACAAATGCTGGGCAGCTTTATATTTACACTGCAGTTAAAATCTGAGTTTGGATGCATCCCTCTCACATCTGTGTATTTTACATCTGCCCCTGCACTGCAACATGGATTCTCCCAGGTGCCCACTTACTTGCTATTGTTTGCTTTAGTTTACTTCTACCTTAGCACCAGGCCCACAATATGTAAGAGTAATACAGTATGGTACTGACAAGGCCTACCATGTTTTAAACTTGAAAGCCTACCGCATTAAGGGGCTGATTGTGAGTTGGGCGCAGCCTAGTCTGCGTCTGTTGCCGGTCGCACATCTGCGACGTTATGCAAATGCCACCACACAGCCATTCCCTGTTTTGCATCCGCGTGTCCGAATGTGCAGGGACTGAGAAGCCCGCCGTCAGTGTCCGTATATGATGAAATACCGCTTGGTGCGTGTTTAGAGTAGATAGATACATGATGTATCTACTCTAAACACGCAACCAAACGGTATTGCACCACCGAAACTTGTCCCTGCCCTACGGCAGCTGCAGATTATCCATCTGAATGTGGCCTCCTATATGAAAGCCTCATCATCCTTAGCGTGGGTCAAGTTGAAAGTTTACCCCTATATAGATATGCATTAACTTCCTTCCTGAAAATAAGGATCTCCCCACCGTGGCTAGAGGTGCGAGATAAACTTTCACAGAAATATGACAGTGTGCATTGAGCAAGTCAGCGAATCGCTTTCTGATTAAAGTTGTTCTGACATTTAAAAGAAATAAATCGCAGTACGGTTCCATCTCCTCCGCATGTGCAGTGACAGTTTACGGTCACAAGGACACCTTAAACAGGGGTGTCGCTGAGCGGAGGCAGCGCCATTCCGCACACATCATAAATGGTTCACGCACAGCTATACATTTCAGCGGGACTCAGCGGGAAACAAACTGCTGACATCTCCGTAAAAGTTTGGAGTGTTTGTTTAGATTTTTTTCCCCCTTTCTTTTCCTTTGCTTTGTTGGTTTCTGCTGAACGGGGCCCTTCCCCAGACTTGCGGGGTTTTTTTCATTCCAAAAAACCACAGTCAGGCTGTAATTATCCCCCATCCCACAATAGCAAGGCTTTCAGAGCCCTGACAATGCGGCTGATTGTAAGAGAGAGGAGGGGGGAGGGCTGTGAGTTCTGTGACTGACAGATTCTCTCCCACAATTCCAGATGGGGCCCCCACAGGCACACAATGGCAGCCATTATGAAGCTGGCCAAATGAAAAGCCGCCTCGCAATTGGCTACAGCACTTCCACACCGCACGTGTCACTGCAGCACATGAGGGTAGCAGGAGACGGGGACATAATTCTGATTATAAAGGGACAGCTACAGTATTTAACCATTCGGCTGATGCTTTCCTATAGATCCGAGCGCTGCTGGCAGGAAACAGCTCCGGCATTAAGTCCAGTTCATGTACCCGCAATAACGTAGCACATGGGCCGCATCGCTCAGCCCCCTGGGTGCAATTTGCTGCTTTTGTTCCTCATTTGCTATCCCTGGAATTGAACAAAGCTACAAGTCGAAATTTCTCAAAAGCGGAATTTTGTTGTCGATGTTTCCCAGAGGTGAGATACTACTGTATGGGGCCCATTTATCAACGAGTGATAAAACGCTTTGTAAATGATAAAACTTGTTGTGTATGATAAATTTGTCTCAGGCGTCCCGTCTCCGTCAGCACACCCCGAAAATGCACGGAAATCCGGCCACGGGCCCACGATACTCCCGCCAGATGGAACTGTTGGCGCGGCAGCTGCACTGAAACACCCGCTTCTTGGGCGGAGAGATACGGCCTCACGCGGAGGGAGTCGGCCACCCTCCTGTACTCCGTGCGTATATGCAAGGTGCGGATCATGCACAGAATGCAGTTGTACTCTACGGCACATGCGCAGCCTTCTGATAACCGCGGGACACGCCCTCTGATGGACTTGCGTCCAACTCAGTATTAGGCCCATAATCTTCCTATGTAAATGCCACATGTGCGTCTCATAGTTTATAAAATGACAGCGCCAGGTTACTCTGCTCTGCTTTATCCACTGACTATTACTGACTGACTGGTGATTACTGCATTTTACGTATTGTTTGCTGGAAGTAGTAGTTCTTCATGGAATTTGGTCTAGATTGCAGGAACGTAATTGCAGGATGTCAGCAAGGGTGGCACTCGCCAGGGGGGTGGGGTGTAGTCGAGGGGGGTGGGGTGCAGTCGAGGAAGGAGGTTCTGCAATGATCAGCCACTCACAACTTTTAACACCTGTGGGTTCCCCACGGCCGTGCAACATCAGGGAAGGCTCTCCACAAATTACCCCAGCATTGCCATTTGGTCCGAGCAGCTGGCTCTGGGTTCTGTCACTTAGCCGCCATGATGTCGTGGCGGCTCAGAGTTGCTGCGTGCACATCTGAGTGGACGCTGAAGTTAGTCCTTCACTTTGCCTGGGGCACCCAGACTCCTAGATATGGTGCAGCTAGATTGTAGTGAAATATAGCCCTCAGCCACCTGTACATGTACCAAAGCAACGGCCAACCGCAACTGACAGTGGGGGTCATTCCAACCCGATCGCACGCTGCAGTTGTTCGCAGCACAGCGATCGGGTCGGTACTACGCATGCTGATTGACAGGCAGAGGCGGTCGCCGGGCGGGAGGGGGCGGCACGGCGGCATTTGACCGCCATTTTTTGGGGCTCGGTCCGGCCAATGCAGGCGTGACTGGGGCAGCGTCAAGTAACTTCCAGCCAGCCGCAGGAGCTGCACTGGCCGGGAGTTACTCTTCCTGTACAAAAGCATCACCGCTGTGCGATGCTCTCTTGTACTTGTGCAGAGGGGTCGGGGGGGGGGGGGGGGGGACTGGCCCTGTGCTGGGCGTCCCTCCGCATGTCTGGGAGGATGATCGTAGCTGTGCTAAATTTAACTCGGAATGACCCCCCACTGAGAGCTCTATCAATGACAGTGGATGTAACCAGCCCTAGCTATTGAGGCAGCAGTGAGTGCAGCCCCTGATTGGTTATAGCTCCTGTCCAATCAAGTGTCACAGTTACTACACACCTCCAACTGCAGTATTTTCAAATGGGTGTCGGGAGTAGGTGACTGCTGCCTATTCTCTTCCATGATGGGTGTAGGCGAGAGTGAATCTTTATAGGTGAAGGAGGTAGTTCCGCGGGGGAGGGGGAGGGGGAGGGGGAGGGGGAGGGGAGGAACTCAAATGCAATGCTACACAGATATACAGTACTGCCTGCTACACAAATATACAGTGCTGCCTGCTACACAAATATACAGTACTGTACTGCTACACAAATATACAGCACTGCACTGCTACACAAATACATACCTCCCAACATTGAAGTAGAGGAAGGAGGGACATCTTGGCGCGCGTTGCGCACTCGCTACCGAAAAGGGGCGTGGCCTGTGTATAAGGGGCGTGGCTTCGTGAGAGGGTCCGCGATCGCCAGCCACGCCCCCGTTTTCGTCACTGAGGGGGCATGGCCACTGCTGGCATGCCCCCTCTCCCTCTAACTCACTGGAATAGACGCTGTGCGCATGCGCACAGCATCTATTTAACGCTGCTCTGCTCTCAACTGAGCAGAGCAGTGAGTGATCTGGAGCCTCCTAACTGCCCCCCCCCCCCCCCCCCACCGTGGGACACTGCAGGCCGTGGGAGGGACAGCGGGACAGACCAAAAAAAACGGGACTGTCCCGCAAAAATCGGGACAGTTGGGAGGTATGCAAATATACAGTACTGCCTGCTACACAAATATACAGTACTACCTGCTACACAAATATACAGTACTGTACTGCTACACAAATATACAGTACTGCACTGCCACACGTACTGCTACACAAATATACAGCACTGCTACACAAATATACAGTACTACCTGCTACACAAATATACAGTACTGTACTGCTACACAAATATACAGTACTGCACTGCCACACGTACTGCACTGCTACACAAATATACAGCACTGCTACACAAATATACAGTACTACCTGCTACACAAATATACAGTACTGTACTGCTACACAAATATACAGTACTGCACTGCCACACGTACTGCACTGCTACACAAATATACAGCACTGCTACACAAATATACAGTACTGCACTGCCACACAAATATACAGTACTACCTGCTACACAAATATACAGTACTGTACTGCTACACAAATATACAGTACTGCACTGCCACACAAATATACAGTACTGCCTGCTACACAAATATACAGTGACGCACTGCTACACAAATATACAGTACTGCACTGCTACACAAATATACAGTGACGCACTGCTACACAAATATATAGTACTGCACTGCCACACAAATATACAGTACTGCCTGCTACACAAATATACAGTGCTGCACTGCCACACAAATATACAGTACTGCCTGCTACACAAATATACAGTGCTGCCTGCTACACAAATATACAGTACTGCACTGCTACACAAATATACAGCACTGCACTGCTACACAAATATACAGTACTGCACTGCTACACAAATATACAGTACTGCCTGCTACACAAATATACAGTGATGCACTGATACACAAATATACAGTACTGCACTGCCACACAAATATACACTGCACTGCTACACAAATATACAGTGCTGCACTGCCACACAAATATACAGTACTGCCTGCTACACAAATATACAGTGATGCACTGCTACACAAACATACAGTAGTGCACTGCCACACAAACATACAGTACTGCACTGCCACACAAATATACAGTACTGCCAGTGCCTGCTACACAAATATACAGTACTGCATTGCTACACAAATATACAGTACTGCACTGCCACACAAATATACAGTACTGCCTGCTACACAAATATACAGTGATGCACTGCTACACAAACATACAGTACTGCACTGCCACACAAATATACAGTGCTGCACTGCCACACAAATATACAGTACTGCTACACAAATATACAGTACTGCACTGCCACACAAATATACAGTGATGCACTGCTACACAAATATACAGTACTGCACAGCTACACAGATAAATAGTACTGCCTGCTACACAAATCTACATTGCTGCCTGCTACACAAACATACAGTACTGCACTGCCACACTAACATACAGTACTGCACTGCCACACAAATATACAGTACTGCACTGCTACACAAATATACAGTACTGCGCTGCCACACAAATATACAGTACTGCCTGCTAAACAAATATACAGTGATGCACTGCTACACAAATATACAGTGCTGCGCTGCTACACTGATATACAGTACTGCCTGCTACACAAATCTACATTGCTGCACTGCTCCACAAATATACAGTACTGCCTCCTTCACAAATATATAGTACTGCCTACTACACAGATATACAATACTGCCTGCTACACAAATATACAGTACTGCAATGCTACACAAATATAAAGTGTTGCGCTGCTACACAAATATACAATACTGCCTGCTACACAAATATACAGTGCTACACTGCTACATCAATATACAGAACTGCACTGCTACACAAATATACCGTACTGCACTGCTACATAAATATACTGTATTGCACTGCTACACAAATATACAGTATTGCACTGCTACACAAATATACAGTGCTGCACTGCTAGACAAATATATAGGGCTTTACTGCTACACAAATATACAGTACTGCACTGCTACACAAATATACAGTGCTGCACTGCTACACAAATATACAGTACTGTGTGCTACACAAATATACAGTGCTGCACTGCTACACAAATATACAGTACTGCCTGCTACACAAAGATACAGTACTGCCTGCTACACAAATATACAGTGCTGTACTGCTACACAAATATACAGTGCTGCACTGCTACACAAATATACAGTACTGCCTGCTACACAAATATACAGTGCTGCGCTACTACACAAATATACAGTGCTGCACTGCCACACAAATATACAGTACTGCCCGCTACACAAATATACAGTACTGCCTGCTACACAAATATACAGTACCGTCTGCTACACAAATATACAGTGCTGCACTGCTACACAAATATACAGTGCTGCACTGCTACACAAATATACAGTGCTGTGCTGCTACACAAATATACAGTGCTGTGCTGCTACACTGATATACAGTACTGCCTGCTACACAAATCTACATTGCTGCACTGCTCCACAAATATACAGTACTGCCTCCTTCACAAATATATAGTACTGCCTACTACACAGATATACAATGCTGCCTGCTACACAAATATACAGTACTGCAATGCTACACAAATATAAAGTGTTGCGCTGCTACACAAATATACAATACTGCCTGCTACACAAATATACAGTGCTACACTGCTACATCAATATACAGAACTGCACTGCTACACAAATATACCGTACTGCACTGCTACATAAATATACTGTATTGCACTGCTACACAAATATACAGTATTGCACTGCTACACAAATATACAGTGCTGCACTGCTAGACAAATATATAGGGCTTTACTGCTACACAAATATACAGTACTGCACTACTACACAAATATACAGTGCTGCACTGCTACACAAATATACAGTACTGTGTGCTACACAAATATACAGTGCTGCACTGCTACACAAATATACAGTACTGCCTGCTACACAAAGATACAGTACTGCCTGCTACACAAATATACAGTGCTGTACTGCTACACAAATATACAGTGCTGCACTGCTACACAAATATACAGTACTGCCTGCTACACAAATATACAGTGCTGCGCTACTACACAAATATACAGTGCTGCACTGCCACACAAATATACAGTACTGCCCGCTACACAAATATACAGTACTGCCTGCTACACAAATATACAGTACCGTCTGCTACACAAATATACAGTACTGCCTGCTACACAAATATACAGTACCGCCTGCTACACAAATATACAGTGCTGCACTGCTACACAAATATACAGTGCTGCACTGCTACACAAATATACAGTGCTGCACTGCTACACAAATATACAGTACTGCACTGCCACACAAATATACAGTGCTGTGCTGCTACACAAATATACAGTACCGCCTGCTACACAAATATACAGTACTGCCTGCTACACAAATATACAGTACTGCCTGCTACACAAATATACAGTACTGCCTGCTACACAAATATACAGTACTGCACTGCCACACAAATATACAGTGCTGTGCTGCTACACAAATATACAGTACCGCCTGCTACACAAATATACAGTACTGCCTGCTACACAAATATACAGTACTGCCTGCTACACAAATATACAGTACTGCCTGCTACACAAATATACAGTACTGCCTGCTACACAAATATACAGTACTGCCTGCTACACAAATATACAGTACTGCCTGCTACACAAATATACAGTGCTGCACTGCTACACAAATATACAGTACTGTTCGCACAGCAGCGATCAGGTCTGAAGTGTGCATGCACAGGTGCTGCAGTGGGCCAGCGCACTGCAGATAGCCGACAGCTGTCGTAGCCCAGCGATCGTTTCTGCCTGATTGACAGACGGGAGGGGGCGAGCCAGCGGCATTTAGCCACCATTTAGGGGGCGCAGGCCGGGCAACGCATGCGTGCCCGTACAATTGGGTGGGCGGGCTGCTGCAGCTGCGTGATGTCACACGCAGCCGCTGCGACCCGGGCAGCGATGAATAGCTCCCTGCCAGCGCGCAGGAGCTGCGCTTGCTGGCAGCTACTCCTGAAGTACAAATGCATCGCCGCTGTGCGATGCTTTTGTACTTTTACGTCGGGGCAGGGACTGACATGCGGTGCGGTCTAGCACTGTGCTGGGCGTCCCCCCCCCGCATGTCAGTGTGCCTGATCGTACGATCAACTCTGAATCCCCCCCTTAGTGAGTTGGTACAGAGCACGTAACTGCCCCAAGACAGGCAGGCACTTGTAGGTGGGACATCTCCTGCAAGTTCAAACCAGTCACACTTTAATCAACAAAAAACACATGAACACATAAAACAAGTCATAAGATAAACTATAGTCGCTGCATCACCTGCGTATCAGCGTTGATTAACTCCCAGTGAGAGCTGTCCTTTATGGTGTGAGGACTTGGGAGTTTATGACTCAGGAGTACATCTGCGCAAGTGCCTATGATGCAAGGACCGCGTGGGGGGATAGCTGGGAGGAATCCGGATCAAATGTGCCATGTGCTAGCCTTAGGAAACATGTCTTCCGTACTAGGGGAAAAGGTCTGTGGACGAGGACACGTAATAACAGTCAGCACTGCAGAAGGTCCATAAATATTCTGCAGCAGCTCTAAAACCCAGACTCTGTATCATTCTCCTTCGTTAGTGCCACTCGTTCCCCCCGGTGTGCTTTGGAGAGTGTCTTGTAATTCTCCGACTCGTTATTGGACTTAACTGCCAATTCAGGGAACCTTTGATAATAACTAAAAGCAACAACCCGTAATTACACTTTTTACATCAAAACTGGATGTTTAGCGGCTGCAGCCGACAACGAAGGCGTCTGCTGTCCGGACAACAGGCAGAAATACGATGCGTTCCTCCTTTCTGGTAGTTCTGGATGCAAATGTATTATTTTAGTACACATCTTTGTAGGGTGGATATTGGTTATAAAACATAGAAGCTAAGCACAGTATAGACGGCTATGGGCCAGAGGCCTTGGGTTGCTCTAATTAATAGGTAATTATCTTTGCAGGTGCCATTTTCGCCGCAGTGTATTTATGCCTAATAAATGGATTAGATGGCCGATGGCGGACAGCTGGATGGCGCTGAAGGCCACGGTTCGGAGGTTAAGCAGCAGTTGTTAGCGTCCTACCTTGTACAATGAGATAGGCCTGCGTGGTGTGTGGCTTATCCTGCGTCTGATAGGAGCAGGTATAGAGACCCTCGTCTGCCACATCCAGCTGGGTTATCAAGATGCTGAATTCAGTCTTGTTGTAGTTCAGTAGCTGGACTCGGGGGTCGATGGACCATTTATCGTTGCCTGCGTACAGAATGTTGGACCGGTTTAGCCACGCCACTCGTGTCACTTGGTCATCGATGGAGCAGCTGGCGAAAGGGGAACAAAAAAAACACGGTAAGAACTTGGTTGCTTATGTAAAACCCAAGAGACAATGGGGGTAATTCAGAGTTGATCACAGCAGAAAATTTGTTAGCAGTTGGGCAAAACCATGTGCACTGCAGGTGGGGCAGATATAACATTTGCAAAGAGAGTTAAGGTGCATACACACAGAGAGATTTTGACTATGAGAGATTTTGACTGAGCGATTTCCCTTGAACTGGCAGTAGGAGATTTTGACTAACTTTACCAGAGATTTTGACTAACTTTTCCAGCGATTTTGGCTATGGGCGATTTTGGCTAACTCATTCAAGCAAGGAGATGCTTTTTCTTTTCCAGCGACCTAGCCAAAATTGACTTGCCTGCACAGTCTATTTTTAGCAGCGATAGCGACCTGGCGGGGACGCGCATCACTATCGCTGGCTGTGTACACATGGAGAGATATGTACTAACTTTCTGAGCGATTTTGACTATATAGTCAAAATCGCTCAGTTATATCGCTCCGTGTGTATGCACCTTTAGATTTGGGTGGGTTATTTTGTGTCTGTGCAGGGTAAATACTGGCTGCTTTATTTTTACACTGCAATTTACATTTTAGTTTGAACACACCCCACCCAAATCTAACTCTCTTTGCACCTGTCATATCTGCCCCACCTGCAGTACTGCATGGTTTTGCCCAACTGCTAACAAATGTGCTGCTGCGATCAACTCTGAATTAGGCCCAATGTGTAACTCTCATTCAGCCAGGGAAAGATTACCTATGGGGCTGATGGGACTACAGCCCCAGGCCTCCACATATATATAGGCCCATCATCATGATAGTGTGATGATAGATAGCTGGCCAGACGGTAGGCCATAAACAATGAGTATTAGGGGTAGAGTACTAAACCTTGGAGTAAATAAAGTGTAGAGAGATAAAGTGCCAGCCAATCAGCTCCTGACTGCCATGTTACAGGCTGTGTTAGAAAAATGACAGTTAGGAACTGATTGGTTGGTACTTTATCTCTCTCCACTTAAATCGTGGGACATGCCATCTATAGGACATCCCCTCTCAGACCAGGCTTTGCACACGTGATATTAAAAACATTATGTAGAACAATTCTCAGAATGAATTCTTACTTACAGGCCGTCTGGCCCACGGGGACACAAGGAAAATCCCCAGTGGGCCCCACTGCTTGAGGGCCCACCCTTTCCCCTAGGGGTCAGGTTCCAGGCTTTGCACTCAAGTGTTACATTGTTACTCTACTTGAGGGTCAGTTACCCGGTGGAACAGGACCACTGATAAACAGGTGTGCTTAGTTCGCTTCTATAGAAATATAGAAGATCATCAGTACTGCGCAGGAGCATATATAAACGTGTTTTATCTAGAACGTCCTCCTATGGTGTTATTGCATCACCAAGGTGCTGATTAGTAAGTGACTCATCCTATGCTATAATTAGTTTTTGGTCATTATAATGAACTCTCATGATATGTTATCATTTCCCTTTACACAGTAGCCCTATGTTTAAACATCTATTATCTGCATTGATAACGGCTTCACCCCCTCACATCAAGCGCCAGAAGGTCAGCTCTCAACTTTATCTCCATCAAACCCAAGCGCAGAGCAATCAAGGGGACTCTTGTCATGGAAGGTTACATTCTGAAAGCCTACACAGTCTCCATTGATAGACGTATCTCCACCATCTCTTTTTCTCTACAATATAATACATCGCCTTCCAGCTGTGATATCATGTCCCTTTCACAAAGACAGCTCTTCACAGATTCAACATTTATAGCACTTGGTATGAAGTCATATCCAACAGCACCATTATATTTCTGTACTTGAAAGGACTTTCCATAACCTCCATAGGATCCGAGAGCTCTTTAATCCCGAACACAGTAGCCCAGGTTGAGCCTTCAATGGACGCAGGGCTGTAACAGATTTCAGATAGGTGCCCAGATGCATCATCGTTTGGAAAGTGATAAATTGGAGAGTGGAAAAGTACCAGCCAATCAGATCCTAACTTCCATGTCACATGCTGTGTTTGAAAAATGGCAGTTAGGAGCTGATTGGCTGGCACTTTTTCACTCTCCAATTTATCACTTTCTAAGCGATGATGCATCTAGCCCGTGTCTGATTAATACACTGGAACATGTGTGGCTTTCGCCAACACCGGAGGCAAATGTGGAACTACATATACCATCCATGCTTAGATCAGAGACCTGACAGCATTGGCCAATGGAAGGTCAAAATCCAAACCAGTATCCAGGGTCGGACTGGCCCACAGGGGTATCAGGGAAACCATCGGTAGGCCCCACTGCCTGAGGGCCCACTCCTTCCTCTAGGGATCAGGTTCCAGACTGTGCACTTGTATTATACATGGTAGATATGTTGCATTACACTGCACTAAACTATTGTGTATTTCAAGCCTCTGTGAAGGCTGGCCACACCCCCTTTGTAGGCTGGCCACACCCCTAAGTATGGGCCCCTATAACTGCATTCCCCCGGTGGGCCCTTCATGCTCCAGTCCGACACTGCCAGTGTCATTCACAAATATCCGTGTAAATGTTCTCCAATCGTTATTAAGCAGTAGAGTGCAAGTTTCTGTCTGTTATCATCCAATTTATATCTTATTGTTGACATGTTATATTTCATACTTTTAGGTCTATCATTGAAGCAGTGAAAAGGGTGGAGAAGTTGCCCATGGCAACCAATCAGCATTGAAGTATCATTTAAAATTTGCATACTATGCATTTGTACGGAGTAGCTGATTGGTTGCCATGGGCAACTTCTCCACAGGTTCACTTCTCCACTGTTATCACTGCTTCATGAATAGACCCCTTTGTATCTCCCTAAAAGTGTCACATATCTCCACGTATTACTTATCCTGCCCCTCGTTGTGACCTATGTAGTATTCCCAAGATAACTGACTCGCCAGGTACTTTGTGGTTTTGATACACAATTCACGGAACGTATTCTGTGAGCATTATGTTGTTTGCATGTTGTATTTCGTACTTTGCATCTCCCCAAAGTGCAATCACGTCTCCGCATATTGCTATTCTTGTACATTGCAACCTATGTCGCGCACCCAAGATGGCTGCCTCATCCGGAACTTTCTTGGATGGGATGAATAGTCTGCAAAACTGATTATTTTGTGAGTAACTCTCGGTTTGTATTTCATATTTTGTATTCACCGCCTGTAGCCACTGTAGCGCACCCAAGATGGCTGCCCCCTTTATAATATGATTCATTTCCTGAAAATGCAAAGCGCTTTGAGTCACCTCTGGAGAAAAGTGCTATGGACATAAACATTATTCTAAACATAAAAAAAATATTATTATTACTGAATACATTACGGCTTATTTTTGAAAAGGAGGACATTGTAAGTAATGCAGATTCACATGCACGTCAACTGCGGACGGTTCTCATGACTGTTAGCAGCTGTGCAAATATCGGAGGATGCATACGCAACTGTGTGCAACCACGGGGGGATTACAGTTGTGTGGATCTCAGGCGGTTATTCAGAGTTGTTAGCAAACCAAAAAAGTTAGCCATTGGGCAAATCCATGTGCACTGCAGATGTAACACGTGCAAAAAGAGTTAGATTTGGGTAGGTTTTAGTGTTTCTGTGCAGGGTAAATACTGCCTGCTTTATTTTTACACTGCAATTTAGATTTCAGTTTGAACACACCCACCCAAATCTAACTCTCTCTGCACATGTTACATCTGCCCCACCTGCAGAGCACATGGTTTTGCCCAATTGCCAACTTTTTTGGTTTGCTAAAAACTGTGAATAACACCCATAGCCAGAACTCTACTTGTAGCTTAGTGGTACATAGAATAAGTGTGCCCTGTGTGCATGACGCCAATATGTGGCCATTGATTACTAAACACGGAAAGCGGCTGATGTTGGGGCTGAATTGCGCGGGACTCAGCATTAGGCCCTGTGTCTGGTCGCACATCTACATCTCCGATACAGTGTTGATTGCCCCTCATTTATTTTTCATTGAAGGCGACATCCGGATCTGCCCCAGTGCTGACTGACCAATACTTTAATTTTGCTTGTTAGACATATTGGATTTCCCAGATGTATTTATGCAGAGTCTGCAGCACGCCCGCCCCCGACTGTATGTAGGAGCGGCATTGCACTAGGAAATGGAACATAATAACTTGGTGACTGTGCATTCCAAAGGCATTTGGTCACACTGTCACCATTTACAGTGCTGCCACTCATAATGTCCACACTACAGTGTCAACAGCTGTGGTGTAAACATTGCTGAAATGTACTAGGGGGAGTGTTAGGGCTAGGCTGTGGGAGGGGAGGTTATGCTGTGGGAAAGGGGGGTTAGGGTTAGGCTGTGGGAGGTGATGGCTAGGGTTAGGCTGTGGGAGGTGATGGCTAGGGTTAGGCACTAGAGAGAGGGTTAGGCCATGGGAGGTGAGGGTTAAGCTGTGGTAGGTTAGGATTAGGCACTAGGGAGAGGGTTAGGCTGTGGGAGGTGAGGGTTAGGCTGTGTGAGGTGAGGGTTAGGGTTAGGCACTAGGGAGAGGGTTAGGCTGTGGGAGGTTAGGGTTAGGCTGTTGGAGGTGAGAGTTAGGCTGTGGGAGGTGAGGGTTAGGCTGTGGGAGGTTAGGGTTAGGCTGTGGGAGGTGAGGGTTAGGCTGTGGGAGGTGAGGGTTAGGCTGTGGGAGGTGAGGGTTAGGCACTAGGGAGAGGGTTAGACTGTGGGAGGTGAGGGTTAGGCTGTGGGAGGTGAGGGTTAGGCTGTGAGAGGTTAGGGTTAGGCTGTGGGAGGTGAGGGTTAGGCTGTGGGAGGTTAGGGTTAGGCTGTGGGAGGTTAGGGTTAGGCTGTGAGAGGTTAGGGTTAGGCTGTGGGAGGTGAGGGTTAGGCTGTGGGAGGTTAGGGTTAGGCTGTGGGAGGTTAGGGTTAGACTGTGGGAGGTGAGGGTTAGGCTGTGAGAGGTGAGGGTTAGGCTGTGGTAGGTTAGGGTTAGGCACTAGGGAGAGGGTTAGACTGTGGGAGGTGAGGGTAGGCTGTGTGAGGTGAGGGTTAGGCTGTGGGAGGTGAGGGTTAGACTGTGTGAGGTGAGGGTTAGGCTGTGGGAGGTGAGGGTTAGGCTGTGGGAGGTGAGGGTTAGGCTGTGGGGGGTGAGGGTTAGACTGTGTGAGGTGAGGGTTAGACTGTGTGAGGTGAGGGTTAGACTGTGTGAGGTGAGGGTTAGGCTGTGGGAGGTGAGGGTTAGAGTAAGGCACTAGGGAGAGGGTTAGACTGTGTGAGGTGAGGGTTAGGCTGTGTGAGGTGAGGGTTAGGCTGTGTGAGGTGAGGGTTAGGCTGTGGGAGGTAAGGGTTAGGCTGTGGGAGGTGAGGGTTAGGCTGTGGGAGGTGAGGGTTAGGGTTAGGCACTAGGGAGAGGGTTAGGCTATGGTTAGGTGCTAGGGGGAGGTTAGGGTTAGGTTATGGGTGGGTAGGTAAGGGTTAGGTGCTTGGGGGGAGGTTAGGGTTAGGCTATGGGTGGGTAGGTAAGGGTTAGGTGCTAGGGGGAGGTTAGGGTTAGGCTATGGGTGGGTAGGTAAGGGTTAGGTGCTAGGCGGAGGTTAGGGTTAGGCTATGGATGGGTAGCTTAGGGTTAGGCGCTAGGGGGAGCTTAGGGTTAGGTTATGGGTGGGTAGGTAAGGGTTAGGTGCTAGGGGGAGGTTAGGGTTAGGCTGTGGGAGAGGAGGTTAGGGTTAGGCACCGGGGGGTTAGACTATGGGAGGGGAGGGTTAGAGTTAGGCTGTGGAAGGGTTAGGCACTAGGGGAGGGGATGTTAGGATTAGGTGCTAGGGGAAGGTTAGGGTTAGGTTATCAGTGGGTAGGGTAGGGTTAGGTGCTAGGGGGAGGTTAGGCTATGGGAGGTGAGGGTTAGGCACTAGGGAAAGGGTTAGGCTATGGGAAGGGAGTGTTAGGGTTAAGCTATGGGAGGGAAGGGTTAGTGTTAGGCACTAGGAGGAAGGTTACGGTTAGGCTGTGGGAGGGGAGGTTAGGTTAGGCACTGGGGGGCTAGGCTATGGGAGGGTAGGGTTAGGGTTAGACTGTAGGAGGGGAGGGTGAGGGTTAGGCACTAGGGGAGGGTATGTTAGGGTTAGGTGCTAGGCGGAGGTTAGGGTTAGGCTATGGGTGGGTAGCTTAGGGTTAGGCGCTAGGGGCAGCTTAGGGTTAGGTTATGGGTGGGTAGGTAAGGGTTAGGTGCTAGGGGGAGGTTAGGGTTAGGCTATGGTTGGGTAGCTTAGGGTTAGGTGCTAGGGGGAGCTTAGGGTTAGGTTATGGGTGGGTAGATAAGGGTTAGGTGCTAGGGGAGGTTAGGGTTAGGTTATGGGTGGGTAGGTAAGGGTTAGGTGCTAGGGGGAGGTTAGGGTTAGGTTATGGGTGGGTAGGTAAGGGTTAGGTGCTAGGGGGAGGTTAGGGTTAGGCTATGGGTGGGTAGGTAAGGGTTAGGTGCTAGGGGGAGGTTAGGGTTAGGTTATGGGTGGGTAGGTAAGGGTTAGGTGCTAGGGGGAGGTTAGGGTTAGGCTATGGGTGGGTAGGTAAGGGTTAGGTGCTAGGGGGAGCTTACGGTTAGGCTATGGGTGGGTAGCTTAGGGTTAGGCGCTAGGGGGAGGTTAGGGTTAGGTTATGGGTGGGCAGCTTAGGGTTAGGCGCTAGGGGGAGGTTAGGGTTAGGTTATGGGTGGGTAGCTTAGGGTTATGCGCTAGGGGGAGGGTTAGGTTATGGGTGGGTAGCTTAGGGTTAGGCGCTAGGGGGAGGGTTAGGTTATGGGTGGGTAGCTTAGGGTTAGGTGCTAGGGGGAGGTTAGGGTTAGGTTATGGGTGGGTAGCTTAGGGTTAGGTGCTAGGGGGAGGTTAGGGTTAGGTTATGGGTGGGTAGGTAAGGGTTAGGTGCTAGGGGGAGCTGAGGGTTAGGTTATGGGTGGGTAGGTAAGGGTTAGGTGCTAGGGGGAGGTTAGGGTTAGGCTATGGGTGGGTAGGTAAGGGTTAGGCGCTAGGGGGAGCTTAGGGTTAAGCTATGGGTGGGTAGCTTAGGGTTAGGCGCTAGGGGGAGGGTTAGGGTTAAAGGGTAGCCTCACATCACCGCTGGACTGGGAAGACACTGCTGGAGCCACTGGAACTGCCATAGCAGGTATGTCACCACCAGGGACCTTCTAATCAGTGTCAACATTAATGTGGACGTGGTTAATGTCGACTTGCCAAGCAAGTTGACATGCTGCATGCCGACAATATGACTGGCATGTATACTAAAAGAAATAGCTCTGTGTGCACTTAGGGGGTAATTCAGACCTGATCGCTAGGCTGCGTTTTCACACAGCGGGGGTGACCAGGCACAAACTGCGCATGCGTATGCACCGCAATGTGCAGGCATGTCGCACGGGTACAAAGCGGATCGCCGCTCAGCGATGGGTTTGTGCGACGGATCCATTCGCACGGGCGATCGCAAGGAGACTGACAGGAAGAGGGCGTTTGTGGGTGTCAACTGACCGTTTTCAGGGAGTGGTTGGAAAAACACAGGTGTGTCCAAGCGTTAGCAGGACGGGTGTCTGACGTCAGTTCCGGTCCCAGACAGGCTGATGTGATCGCAGCGGCTGTGTAAGTCTTGGGCTGCGCAGAGACTGCACAAGATCAGTTCGTACAGCTCTGCTACACATGCGATCGCACACTTGCACATCTAATACACCCCCTGTAGGCGGCGACTATCTGATCGCAGCGGTGTAAAAATCGCTGCCCAGTGATCAGGTCTGAATTAGCCCCTCAGTCGGAGCAAGGGACGCCGGTGAAATGAATGAACGCCAAGTCTGCCAATTGGTGTGGAGAAAGCGAGCGGGATAGCTCAGCGCAGAACATCGGTAATGATATAGATTTATTTGCTTACAACAATTTCCTCGTCTGAGCTGCTCCCCAGCGATATTCCTCAGAGATAGCTCCTAATTAGAGTCTGCATGTTAATCATCCAGGTTTATAAGAGCGATCTATTATTTTTTATTTATTAATTTGTACTTTTTTAATGAAGCCATATTTTAAGGAACCCCCTCCCCCACACCACCTCTTAAGTCTACATGAGCAAGATCCCGGTGCAACCCTAAGCATTTTGTCGTCTGCCTTGTGAGTGCTCCTCAGGGAGGAATACCTTTCCCTATAATAATACTCCCCTGATAAGACATCACAGTCTCAACATGTCAGGATTGATCTGTACTGCCGCCCATGGAGAGATCATAATGTAGTTATGATTACTGTGAGACGGACACATGAATCAGTGGAGGGAGAACGCGGCTAACCCTTCCTCGGCCTGAGCGCTCTCAGATCTACGTTCATTACTACCGCCCCGACATATAGCCGGGGGGAACTAACCTCGCAGTGGCCACTGCAGTAATTACTTTTTAAAAAAACAAACATTTTTTTAAATCCTCTGGGTTTCCTCTGGACCGCAGTAATAGAGGTCACCTGCGGTTCTCAATATTCTGTGTAACTACAAGTCTCAGCATGCCCTAACATGGACATGATGGAACTTTGCAGACTACAACAGATTGTGAGGCGCATGACTAGCTAATCTATAAAACTGGTATACGTGGGCATGTAAGCTGGTCTTGAGTGGTTCTGTCACAGGGGTCAATCCGAGTTGAACGCTCGCTAGCAACTTTTTGCAGCGCTGCGATCAGATAGTCGCCGCCTATGGGGGAGTGTATTTTATCTTTGCGAGTGTGGGAACGCTTTTGCAGCCGACGGCACAAAAACATTTTTTGTAGTTTCTGAGTAGCTCTGGACTTACTCAGTCGCTGCGATCACTTCAGTCTTTTTGACGTCAGACACCCGCTCTGCAAGCGCTTGGACACGCCTGCGTTTTTCCAACCACTCCCAGAAAACGGTCAGTTGACACCCACAAATGCCCTCTTTCTGTCAATCACCTTGCGATGGCTGTGCGAATGGATTCTTCGTTAAATCCATCGCCCAGCACCGATCCTCTTTGTACCCGTACGACGCGCCTGCACAATGCGGTTCATACGCATGCTCAGTTTTGCAGAGATTTAACCTGATCGCAGCGCTGCAAAAAGTTGCTAGCGAGCGATCAACTCGGAATGACCCCCACTGTGCGGATGTATTCCTCATACAGTGTTGGACAAGTCCTGACAAACAGCCCCCCTCGGAGCACCAGGTCCCGGGCGACTTGGCTGAACTGAGCGTCTTTCTCACTCAAAATGTGCATCATAGTCACAAGTTGGAGCAACAAAAGAAATACCCTGCTGGATTACACTGACCCTTTTTAATGTGCGACATTTAGACATCGGTGTGCGACTGAGTCTGAATCTGTGTAAGAAGTGCCATTATGCAGCGGACGCAGGTATTTCTCGCACAAAGTTCCGTTGTGCTTCGTCTGGACTTTGTACATGTGTAAAACCACTTCCTGTGCGGCTGCAGTCACAGACCAGCGTCTCCGGCACACTGTGCGGGTTATTCAGGTTTGTTAGCAAACCAAAAAAAGCACACTAATGGGCAAAAGCATGCTGCACTGCAGGTGGGGCGGATGTAACATGTGCAGAGAGAGTTAGATTTGGGTGGGTTCTATTGTTCCTGTGCAGGGTAAATACTGGCTGCTTTATTTTTACACTGCAATTTAGATTTCAGTTTGAACACACCCCACCCAAATCTAACTCTCTCTGCACATGTTACGTCTGCCCCACCTGCAGTGCAGCATGCTTTGTCCATTAGTGTGCTTTTGAATAAGGCCCTGGGAGCGCTGTTTCAGTGGATTTGCAGTGCAACTTAGAAGCAAAATGAAAACGTCGGTACATTTCACCTCTTGGCACGTGTCAGTCGTTGCGCACTGTATGGGGTATAGATTCTACGTTATGCGGATACATCTGTAGGTCCACCTAACAAATTATGCTGACTGATATTGATAATAATAATGTTATTACGCTTCTCCTATACTAAAATGTTAAAGGTCCCTCCCCGGAGCTGTGGTATAACTGGTCGGCATTCAGAATGTCGCCCTCCAGTACATCGCCACTCAGTACATCGACACGTTCTGAAATGTTCAAAACGTCAACATTTAACATGTTGACACCATACTGTCAAGATATGATTCTTTGCTTATTTTAACCTAACCCTAAACCTAACAATCAACCAAAAAAATTGTATGTCAACATTTTTTGTGTCGACATCTTAAATGTCAACATTTTGAATGTGTTGGCCTTTTAACCATGTCAACCTTAAGACATGTCTACATATTGGTTGTCGACGTAGTGACTGTGTTAACATTCTGACTGTCGACATTCAGACCTTGATGACTTTCTGGTGTCGACAAACTGAATATTGACCAGTCGACCATATACTCTCCCCAGAACCCTATGTGTTAATTGAATGGAAGGCGATATATTCAATACAGCCCATTGCAGCCGGTTGGACAGTGTCAGCACAAAGTACCATGCACCAAAAGCAGCGGGCTGGCTCTGCAATACAAGCTTGGATGGGGGCTCCCCTGTTTACTGTACGTAAGGAGCAGGATTGAATAAGGAGGAGTAAATGAGGAGCAATAGTGAGAATTACATGCAGTATGGAGGCTGTCAGGAGTTATACTGGGCGACTGGTTAATACTGACCAGTGACATTTCTAGGGGTAAAGATTTCAGGAGGCGAAGTGCTCTGAGGGCGTGTCCAGGGCATGTAGGCGGAGCTCTGAGCTATTCAGAGGTAACCATACTCAGAGATCCATCTGATGTCAGACTGATGTATTGCACCAGGTATAGGTCCGCGAGTGACGTCAGCTACAGTACTTTCACAACTGGATGGATAGGGCCGGTGTAGCAAGGGAAAGTACCGCAATGCAGTACTTTCCCTTGCTACACCGCTGTCGCGCAATGCAGCCGGCGGGCTAACGTGATCTTTTGCGCGGGACCCCTGTGCGCTAGCAACCTGTGGGAGCTGCTTTTACTGTTGGAAATGGAGGGACCACGGCAGATATTGGACATATCTGCTGCAGTCGTAGATTCGGGGGATCCTTAATACTTGCAGGTACCCCCAGAAAACGGGTCTTTTCAGGAGATATCCTGCAAATATTGGGGTCTAGTTACTAAGGGGGACATGTACTAAGCAGTGATAAAAGTGGAGAAGTGAGCCAGTGGAGAAGTTGCCCATGGCAACCAATCAGCTGCTCTGTATACTTTTATAATATGCAAATTATAAACGTTATGTCAATGATGATTGGTTGCCATGGGCAACTTCTCCGCTGGCTCACTTCTCCACTTTTATCACTGCTTAGTACATGTCTCCCTTAGCCTTGGATGGAGATAAAGTGCATGAAGATAAAGTCCCAACCAACCAGCTCCTAACTGTCATTTTTCAAACACAGCCTGTGACATGGCAGTTAGGAGCTGATTGGCTGGTACTTTATCTCCATCCAAGGCTTTGTAAATAGACCTTATTGTTTAATAAATACGCTCCATAGTCTTAATGCAATGCAGCTCATCATTTCCTGATGCATTGCTAACCTCTAGTTTGTGGAAGGGTCTCCTGAGAGTGCAAAGTAGAACAATAGCCGCAGCCTCTATACATCATTCCGCTCATCCTCAATCAAACGGCAGCGGAAAACTGCAGAGTAGGTGTCTATGAACAATACTCTCTGATTATCTGCTTCGTTATAAGTCATCTCGGAGTTCGGCGTCAGCTGGGCAGAGAACATTACGTATCGCGCCTCATTAATGTCTACAGGAACTAGCGAGCTGATAAGATGCATTCGAAAGAATATTTGTTGAGCTGCCAAAATGGCGGCCTCTCCTGTGATAAGGGGGGATAGCTGGGTTTTTAGTATGTATCGCCGGAGTTCTACTTTGTGTCTTAGTTAACCCTATCATCACTGTAAAGCAATGCATATACATAGACGCTGCCAGCTGACAAATCAGGTCAGGCATTATTAAGGCGAAGCCGTCATGAAATGCGCCCATTGTGCAGCTGTACAACATCGCGTTCCTTTGTTATCGACCCCTGGAAGGTCACGTCAAGCATCTGCCATAGAAAAGGATATGTGCACTCCGCTCCCTGCTCAGATGCTGTGGGTTTGTGTCCTGTGTCCTGACTGATGCAAATTAATCTGAACAATGAGGATTCCATTAAAGAGTAGAAGATAGCAATGCAGGAGGTGAGGTGGGAAATAGGTGGAAATGTGAGAAAAGCAGGAAACATGGAATTGCAAAAGATAAAAAACATATATGCCTGAGACCCTGTCCCCCAATATACGGTACAAATATACACTTTATCCCATCACAAGCTGTGTTCTTAAATTATCAGTAGACTTAATGAAAGCTGACATTTCATTGGTTGCTAGGCAGACCTGACAACTCACATGATTCGTCTGTCATGTGACACGCCATTTGGCGGAGTCACATGGACTCAAGGCTGTCCCAGTAACTAATAGGAAATACCAGGAGAAGTGAGGCAGTGGAGAAGTTGCCTATGGCAACCAATCAGTTGCTCTGTATAATTTTATAGTATGCAAATTATAGATGGTACTTAAATGCTGATTGGTTGCCATGGGCAACTTCTCTACTGGCTCACTACTCCACTCTTTTCACTACTTAGTACATCTCCCCAACAGGTGTGTCCTTCCTGTTAGTTGTCATGTTATATACAGTATGGCTGCTCATAAGATGTTTGAATGCAAACGTGAAGAAATACACTATGCATGGATGAATGGTGACAAGCACGGGCAATCGACGTAGATACTGTGTGGGAAGGAATCCGCAAATGCCTCAGCCGGCAAGATATGTACGCCCCCTGGCGACTTTCCTGATCTCAGCAGATGCGCACAAAGACGCAGATCCTTTGGTAATGTTCCATCTTAGCAGTGGCGTCAGATTCCATACACACAAATGTCGCAGTTGCGATTGAGGCGCACAGAAGACACACATGATATATTTTGAAAATGTATTGGGCATTCCTGGTGACTGGGAGGTGGCTATATACAGACGTCGTTCCTATGGACGTGAAATGGGCGTGTCCCATGTGTGTCGCTGATCGTGGCTGCATACAGAGATGCAGAATCACTTCCATAGGAGGCCATGGCCCTCATTCCGAGTTGATCGGTCGCAAGGCGAATTTAGCAGAGTTACACACGCTAAGCCGCCGCCTACTGGGAGTGAATCTTAGCTTCTTAAAATTGCGACCGATGTATTCGCAATATTGCGATTACTAACTACTTAGCAGTTTCAGAGTAGCTTCAGACTTACTCTGCCTGTGCGATCAGTTCAGTGCTTGTCGTTCCTGGTTGACGTCACAAACACACCCAGCGTTCGCCCAGGCACTCCCACCGTTTCTCCGGCCACTCCTGCGTTTTTTCCGGAAACGGTAGCGTTTTCAGCCACACGCCCCTGAAACGCCGTGTTTCCGCCCAGTAACACCCATTTCCTGTCAATCACATTACGTTCGCCGGAGCGATGAAAAAGCCGTGAGTAAAATTACTTTCTACATAGCAAAGTTACTTGGCGCAGTCGCAGTGCGAACATTGCGCATGCGTACTAAGCGGAATTTCATTGCGATGCGATGAAAAATACCGAGCGAACAACTCGGAATGAGGGCCCATATTCAGAAGGATAATCTGCACCTGCTATAGAACTAGAACAAGTTTTTAAGAGGTGACCGATGGTGGCGCCTAAAGATGCGCCAAGCTGTATCTGAGCGTCCGCAATTGCAGACAGTGGAGGTCTCAGTCCTAGCCCATGCAGACACAAGGCTGTACACCAGGGGATGGCTTGTAGCCGCAATTGTATAAAGTCGCAGAAGCAATATCGCCAAAAGACGAGGACAGGACCGTGCCGCACCTGACTCAGAATCACTCCCATAGTCTTCTCAGTTTGTATATAAATTCACTTGTCCAACAGCCAGGTGTCACTGGGGACATGATGATAAGGGGCAAACGCTGGTTCCATGGGACTCACCGATCAGATCCTTATCATTTCATTGAGTCTCTCAGCGCGAAAAGATGGATTCCCGATTATGTAAATGAAATGAAAAATATTCAGTATACTGATGTCAGACATACCAAGCAATATCCTTTTCTGATTCACAGGCGCACTCAATGCACTGAAGTATTGAGTAGAAACGCGCCGTAAATAGATTCAACATTTCTACCCCGTAGTTAGGAAAATGACGGTTTAATAAGAGGACGGTTTGGAATGAAATTCCGAGGAGCGGTTCCCAGAGGAGGGTCTGGATTCATTGCCAGTTGTGCTCCAATGTTGACAGGCAGCAGTGTTGCCGTTCCACTTAATATACACAAGGACAAGCTTGTTCTCCGGCTCTGTCAAGCTGTCTCTTAACCTCCTCACTACCGGGTGGATGCATAGGCCAAATTGACTCAAAGCTGTGGAAAAGATTTTTCCTAAGGTTCTCCTATACCAGGCCGGACTAGTGGGTGAATACAGACGGTTTCTCCCTGGACGCAGAGAGCCAGTAACCCTGGTGGTGGGGTAGAGTAGGCCGCAATCTCTTGACTGTACCTTTTGATTGGTCCTCACCTTTCCTCTTAGTTCGATTGGGTCTGTAGAAAGAGGCCCATCAAAAATTTAGCCCCTTGGGCTCCAGCTAGAGGGAGCAATACCGATCAGATCAGATCAGATATCATGCCTTTTAGAGTACCCACCAATCAGAAACCCAGTGTGGAACATTTTCTTATTACCATTCTCTTCTGCTGTCTTTTAGTGGAAAATCATAACTACCGATAGTTACCTGTCCAAGGTGTCCAGTGTTTTTCAAATGTTCCTATTATTCAATAGTGGCCAACTGTACAATGACATTATACATGCTCGGTATACTGAATACAACAATTATATCTAGAACATCATAAGTAAGTATTTAATGAAGAGATGTGGGGCCTAATTCAGACTTGATCGCTCCTCTGCGTTTTTGCAGCGATCAGCGATCAGATAGCCGCCGCCTATAGAGAGTGAAAATCCACCCCGTACAAGTGTGCGAATGCATGCGTACGCCGTGCGAAAACTTCGCCAGACAGAAGAAATCTGCAAATCCATTCGCAACTCACTCACCATCAAATTATTTTTCCGGGCTGTGCAGTCTGTGCGTAGCCCAAGACCTTCTCCTACAGTGCGATACAAACAGGCTGATGGGGGCCGCAGCTGACGTCACACACCCTCCCTGAAAACACTTGGGAACACCAGCATTTTTCCTGGCGCTCCCAGAAAATGGCCAGTTACCACCCCCAAATGTCCGCTTCCTGTCAATCAGCCTGCGTTCGCCTATCGATAAAAAAACGCAGTTTGGCGTCGCACCTGTGCATTACGATCCATGCACACGCGCAGTCATTCGATAATCGGCCACTATGCGAATTCCCACGACAATGATCAGGTCTGAATTAGGCTCCTGGTTTAGTAATGGAAGTTGCGTCTCACCAACATTTGCCCAGGCAGGACCATGCGAGATGTGTGTTGGTGATCCCCATGGTTAGAGAAGAGCCCCTGGAATTTTTGTACATAGAGATGTTGGCAGCTGTGTATACTTTTATGTACTGTAACGCCCCTTGTAGGGATATGTATGAGTGACACCTCTGAGTGGTGGATGAGGTAGCGGATCTTGCTACAGGCACACAGGAATTTTGCCCGGGGCACCGCCTTCCGGTGGGCGCCGCCGCCGTGGCAAGATCCGCTACTGGTGGTGCCCCCCGGTGCTGGCTGTCACTGCTGTACGGTGCGCTATGACATCATCATGCACCGCACAGCATTGTGGAACGGAACATAGACACTAGGGGTCATGATTGACCTCTAGTGTCTATGCGGTGCTATGGGAGAGACGTCATGACGTCTCTCTCCCATAGATCAGAGGAGCGACGCCGGCGGCCGGAGACAGACATAGGGGGCAGCGGGCAGCAGCGGTCGGGAATCAGGAGCGGGGATGGTGAGTATTAATTTAAAAAAAACAAAAACATTTATTTTTGTTTTTTTAAGTGGCGCAACTAGGGGGCACAAACGGGGGCAGTACCACTGGGGGCACAAACAGGGCACAACTGTACTGGGGGCAATACCACTGGGGGCACAAACGGGGCACAACTCTACAGGGGGCATAACTGACCACGCCCCTTTATGAAGCCACACCCCTATTTTCACCCGGGGCACCACAAGGGCAAGAACTGGCCCTGCATGGATGCACAGATGCCAAAACAAGATGGTACTGCACCCTGTGCCATCTTGGCCCCCTAAACCCATGACGTCAAGTCTAGGGAGAATGGGCCTCTGGCTCTGGGAAGTACCGCTCTGTTTGGAGGGTCCTAAGGATGCAGGGTGCCTGCCCGGTAGGGAGACTTGGACAGAGCTCAGCAGTAGTGCCACTGGCTGCAGGGTGCCGTGCCAGGCCCCTTGTTCCTAACCAGGCATGTGTAGAGGGGTGCATATCTGTGTAATCACCTGAGCGTGGCGTAGCATTACAGAAGGACTGAGCACACCCACTAGCGGATGTGGCCACACCTACTACTATGCAACCACGCCCCCCAGTGTGCTGCGGTCATGTCCCTATGACCCCATTTAGACTTTCATAATGTTTGGAGGTATGACTAGTGTGATGTAACCCAGTAGCAAGCAACCAATCCGATGTTTGCTTTCATTTTATTAAGTGCACTGTACTGGAAAAATGACACCTCTAATATAATTTGTTGCCAATGGTTACAGTAGATTTGTGTCATTACACCAACGCCGATAAAGAAGTTTCGAGTGTTTTCTGCCGCGTATAATATTTAACCCTCTTTGTGCCGGGAAACTTCGCTGATTATTTCTAAGACAGATGGTAATTTTAGTTTAATATAGAAAGCCTCATTACACAGACATAATAGCAGTTTTCACTCCGGCTGCAGACTGAGAATGTCCTATTTCTCGCACTAAACAGGCATTCACAAAATGACTGCGCTCCCAATTTGCAGACAGTCACCTTATTTGCCCTCTTCTCATGTTCGCCAATAAAGCCGCCATAAACAGATCTAGTAAATCCTGTTTCTAAACGAGCCGAAAGGGATTTGACGGGACTGCGCCTCTCCACGTTTACATGCAAAGCGCAAGCTTCCCCTACTGCACCCACACAGATTGTACCTATAGAGCAGTGATTTTCATCCTTTTTTTAACTCGCGGCACACCGAACGGTATTTTAAAATTGCCAAGGCACACCATCAGTTCCCCACAAAAAAAAACAAAAAAAACCCCACACATTGGCCCTCACAATAAAAAAAGAAATCCACACATACATTAACCTACACAGAAAAAAAATTGCTCCCCACATAAATTATTCACATTGTTCCCCCCATAAATCCTTATTCTCCCCACATAAGTCCTATTGTTCCCCACAGGAGAAATAAAACAACAAATATTAACCCCTACCGGTCAGCTGTCCTCCTTCCAGTCCCTCAGTGGCGGGGGTTGTCCATAGTGGAGTGCTGCGTAAGTGCGTATACTGAGCAGCAGGCGGTCGGGCAGTTGTGGATGTGGGTGGGCAAGGAAAGCTGTGGATGCAGGCGGGAACTGGAAGATTGCGTGCAGGCGGGTGGGCTGACTGGGTGGTGAGAAGCGGCGGCCGTGACCTAGGATATCACACCGCCGCGTCTTCAAGGCACAGGTCATGTCCGGAGCACGGCAGCTCCTCTAAGAAGAGCCCGGGCCAACAGTTCACTCTGAAGGTGCACAAAGCGGCTCTGGCTCCGCGGCACACCTTGCAACTGGTCGCGGCACACTAGTGTGCCATGGCACACTGGTTGAAAAAGCCTGCTATAGAGTGTAAGCTTGCGAGCAGGGCCTTCCTACCTCTATGTCTGTCTGTTTTTGACCAGTTTTGTTCTATTACTGTGTTTTACTTGTAAAGCACAACGGAATATGCTAAGAAACAATTAATTAATGCAGTATATACTGTACGTCTTGTCCTGTTAGGTCCAGGCACTACAAATGTGCGTCACGTTTTTCTCGTCTCCATGTTGGTTCAGTAGAAATTGAGACTCACGGTAACTGCTCTCGGCAGCCCGCGTTGAGACACTTCCTTGGTTAAATTACAGTGTAAGCAGCACATGGGAAAGAAAACGTATTAGAATTTGACAGCTCGCCACTCTTTAATTTCTTCTATAAATAACGATGCGGCAAAAAGTTTCAAAACCTACAATGATTCTTCAATATAAATGAATCCCCTTTCTCGCATTACTAAGTATTGCGCTCTAATCGCCTGCCTCAGCTCCTTCACTGGCACATTTCTGTCATTCAGTAATATGATGGGAGAGGTCCACAACCGTCTGTTCTCAGACAAGACCTGATCGTGCCGTCGCCGTAGACTGCTGGTGTCATCATTTGGATAAAAGGAGTAGGGATTACTGCAATCCTGAGCAATCGCTCAGAGGGATGTTTTAAGGATATTCAGGGGTTGTTTCCATAAAGGGCATTTTGTGCTAAAGGGGACCTCTCTACATGATGAGTGGTGTACAGTAGATGTGTCAGCTTTCTCTTGCTAATTCTGGGCCTTAATAACTCTCTCTGCACATGTTACATCTGCCCCACCTGCAGTGCACATGATTTTGCTCATTAGTGTGCTTTTTTGGTATGCTAACAAACTTGACACCTTTTTGCCATGTTCACCGATAGTAAATTACTACCCATAGGCCCTCATTCCGAGTTGTTCGCTCGCTAGCTGCTTTTAGCAGCATTGCACACGCTAGGCCGCCGCCCTCTGGGAGTGTATCTTAGCTTAGCAGAATAGCGAACAAAAGATTAGCAGAATTGCTACTAAATAATTCCCTGCAGTTTCTGAGTAGCTCCAGACCTACTCACAGATTGCGATCAGCTCGGTCCGTTTAGTTCCTGGTTTGACGTCACAAACACGCCCTGCGTTCGGCCAGCCACTTCCCCGTTTCTCCAGACACTCCCACGTTTTTTTCCTGACACGCCTGCGTTTTTTAGCACACTCCCGGAAAACGCTCAGTTACCACCCAGAAACGCCCCTTTCCTGTCAATCATTCACCGATTAGCAGTGCGACTGAAAAGCGCCGCAGGATCCACAGCAAAACTGCTAAGCTTTTAGTTAAATAACTAAGCGCATGCGCCCTGCGTGCCTTGCGCATGCGCATTTTGCAACAAATCACAGCATAGCGAAAATCTGCAACGAGCGAACAACTCGGAATGACCCCCATAGCTCGGCTTAAAGTATAACCCAATACAAAGGAACGAACTCTTTGATGGACCTGATGCAAAAAATGGTAATTGGGAGACTTTTGCATGTAGCTTTGAGCAGCCTCTAGTTGTCCTGCAGTTCAAGGGGACCACCATGTTTCATCAACCCAGGTGCCCACAACACAGGAGGGCGGGGCGACCTTTCTCAGTGCTTTTTAGAACCCAACCAGAAGTCTCTGTAGACTCTGTGCAGGTCTTCAGAAACATGACGCCCACCGTGTTCCCGAAGACTGATTTGGATCACCAGGAAAATGGGTGCAGCGCCACCAGGAAAATGGGTGCAGCGCCATTTTCCAAGTGATTTTTTTCCAGGATCATCACAACTGATGCGGTACTCAGGAGAGGTAAGTAATTATACAGTATATGGGTGCAGTGTGTGCGGTTTGGCCCCCCCTGGACCCTGCACCTATTATAAATAGGTCTATAGAGGGACGGCAGCAGATATCTCCAATGTCTGCCGCGGCCCCTCCATTTCTGACCGCAAAGCGGTTGCATGTTGCCGGATTGGAGCTTGGTCCCTGGAGCTAATGCCATCTGAAGAGGGTGTTAGCCAATAGTACTGTAGCTTAGGATGGTCTACCGTGTTGCGGATGTTACCGGAGAGGCTCCCCAATGATGCATGTGTCGGCCGCTTGTGTGCTTTACCCGCAGTGGACCCAGGAAGCAGGGTCATATCCTAAGCTATAAGAAACTGCTATAACCCCTTTATTAGTAAGTCATAGGAATCTACAGCTGGGCTGATTAATGTCTACAGTAGGTCTATGATGATATCATGCATATCTACGTCATTGTGTGAAAATAACTTGAAATCAGGGTCGGATTAAGCCTTGGGCGGGCCCGGGGCACTTAAGACAGGAGGGCCTTGGGGAAGTGGGTGTGTATATTATGTATACCTCCCAACGTGACCCATTCCAGGAGGGACTAGATGCTCTGCTCCTGGACTGGCGTCACCTGTGTTGAACTATTTAATTGATAAGAAAGGTATTTCTGCAGCAGGGTACACTGGTATTCCACAGGGAATAACATCGGGGTGAAGAGTTGGATCTTGATCCGAGGCACCAACAGGCTATAGCTTTGACTGTTGCCAGGATGCACTGCACCGCCTCCTCTATATCCCCGCCTCCAGGCACTGGAGCTCAGTTTGTAAGTTTGCAGTGCAGGCAGCTAACAGGATGGTCTGCGCTAGGCAGCCCTGAAAAGAGCTTTTCTGACAAGAAAGAAGACTTCAAGGGCCGCAGCATAGGCACTTGGTGCTATATGTCATACTGACATATCGTGCTGCGGCTCACTCACCTCCCCCAGCGGCGCTGCATACTCCCACGCCCTGGTTGCCCGGGTACTTAAAGTGGAGGCACTCCGGTCTCATCAGGCACACATACCGCCCCTGCTCACCTGGATCGCGTGGCGAAATTGCGATCCGGCCGCGGTCTCCGGAGACGGACCGCGTTGCTGGCGTGGACACTGTGGCCGTGCAGGGATCCCACTATATCCACCAGGGCAAGGAGCACAGGTCGGATTTACTAAAAGCCACTTAGTACAGGCTCCATAGTACCCGGTGGTGAAGTCCAGCAGAGGGGATAAGGCTCTGACCTGTAGCCCCTCCCCCAGCCCCAGGCGCCATATACAGCAGATGTTCCCGCCCTGGAGCTGCATCTTTCTCTCCCTGTCAGTGTTTGGGCGCAATTACACAGAGCTGCGCTGATTCTGGGACTGCTGGGTACTGTCTCCTCTGTAAAGCCGCCTGCCTCATCAGCGCTGTGCATTTACACGACTCTTAAGTATTCTACATGTCGTTTAGACAGTGTTAGTTATGAACAAGTGCATAACTACAGGGATATTTAGTACAAGTATCCTGTGATATACATCCAGTATTTACTGTGCATTGTTATATCTGTATACATACATAGTTTTACTTAGTATTGCTAGTCCAGTGCAGTTTTATTGTTGTTTGTAATAATTTCTGCATTGTACATGTGACTGTGTGTGCCAATAGCTGCTGTGTGGTTCCTATTCCGTGTATCTCACACATGTTGCTATCCCTATATTCTGTACCCTGACGGGGGCGAAGTGCATCAGGGTTCTCATATGATATAGTGTGTCACAGGATATACTGTTTGGTATTTTTCTCTGTGTATTTCAGTCACCTTATACCACTTAAATCCTCTGTTAGTGATCTGCATTACAATCACACTCCACAGGGTTTTTTTGTCAGGTACTGTGTCTGGCTATATTGTATTGTTACGCCCTAGAGCTAAATTCTCCAATAATGTCTGCATCACAGGGCGGGAGATCCGTGGCTGATCCTGCGTCATGTAGTGCTGACGCCGTGGCTTTATCTGAGGAAAATATTCCAGCTGAGGGTCCAAGTATTGGGGGTTCTGTACCCCTTAGTCAGCCTGCAGCACCGGTGGCACACCAAGACCCACCTTGGGCTGCTTTTTCTAATATACTGACTACGCTAGTAACAAGACTTGCACATATTGTCCTGTAGTAAATCCACCATGGGTGGACTCTGTCGACTCAGTTACAGCAGTTAAATCAGTCTTTGGTTAAACAAAAGCCTGACCCTCGCCCCCCTAGAACCAACGGGTCATCTAAGCGGGCCATTTCTTCCTCACAATCCACACATGTTTCGGATACTTCATCTGATGAAGATGGCGTATATATTCTGACCCATCAGACACTGAGGGAAAAGGGCCCTAATTTGCACACTTTAATTAGGTAGTGAGGTGCTACTCTGCTTGAGACTTAGTAATGTATACAGAGGGAAAAGGTAGCAGGTGCACTATCTCACACTAGCTCAACCTGTAGTAACCAGAGGCACTTAGCATATTCCTGGCCAGGGCTATGAGCTTACCCACCGCATCAAGGTAGCCTGCCCCCCGGATCTGAACCCCTATAGTTAGTGTTAGGGACTTACCCAATGAGAGGCTACCTTGATGCGGTGGGTAAGCTCATAGCCCTGGCCAGGAATATGCTAAGTGCCTCTGGTTACTACAGGTTGAGCTAGTGTGAGATAGTGCACCTGCTACCTTTTCCCTCTGTATCCATCAGACACTGATACAGATGCTTCTGATGGGGAATCTACAACACAGGCGAATGTTCCTGACCTCTTGGAGGCTATCAAACTGATTCTTCAGATCGATGATGAAACGGAACCTCCAGATACGTCTAAGAAACCTGATAAGATCAAACATCAGAAGGTTACTAAATTAGTTTTGCCACATTCCGACCATTTAGTTGACATACGTAAGGAATCCTGGGAGTCTCCAGGAATGAAATTCTCCCTGTCTAAAAAAATGCTACCTTGTTATCCCCTCGCTGCAGAATTAAGTAAAAATTGGGAAACACTGCCGCCAGTGGACTCACATGTTGCACGTCTGGTGGTGTCTTCTACTCTGCCTATCACTACCGTCACCTCTCTGAATGAACCAACGGATAAGCGTGTGGAGGGTTGCTTGAAGTCTATTTACACTCTTGCGGGTGCTGTGCATAGACCTACTATAGTGGCTTCTTGGGCTGCAAAAGCTATTGAAGCCTGGGTTCAAGAAGTTGAAGCGGAGCTACCTCTAAATTTTTCTGATAATGCCAGAGAGTGTCTTTCATATATTACCACAGCCTCTCATTACATTCAGGAGGCGGCCTCTGATGCCAGTGTGCACCAAATTCTGTGGTTGCGGTCCTGGTCTGTGGATCTGGACTCTAAAAAGACCTTGGAGGTGATTCCTTTTAAGGGAAACATCCTTTTTGGGGAAGATCTGAACAAGATTGCTGCTGACTTAGCGTCTGCTAAAATTGCATGTCTGCCGAGTACTAATCCTTCGGCTCCGAAGGCTAAGAGTACCACCTTTCATTCCTTTCGACCTCCAATTAAAGCAAAGGGTCAGGCGTACCCAAAACAGGCTCGCACTTCCAAAACCTCTAAGCCCAAACCTAAACGTTCCTGGGCAGCCCATCAGCCTGCTTCCAAACCAGACAAGCCTGCTGCATGATGGGGCGGGTCTCCCCCTGGGGTACCCCAGGGTGGGAGGCCGACTTCTGCAGTTCACCCAGGTATGGTTACAGACCACTTCAGATGCCTGGGTGAGGGAAGTCGTCACTCACGGATACGCCATCTCTTTCAAGAAATGTCCCCCTCGCCAGTTTTGCTCGACAAATATCCCTTCGGATCCGTTGAAAGCAAAAACTCTACATTTGGTGGTACAATCCCTCCTGGACAGAGGAGTGATAGTGCCGGTGCCTCTGGCTCAGAGAGGCAGGGGGTACTATTCACCGCTGTTCCTAGTTCCGAAACCGAATGCATCCTCACGGCCCATTCTCAACCTCAAGTCTTTAAACAAATTTGTGAAGGTATCCAAATTCCGTATGGAAACTCTTCGCTCTATTGTTCTGGCCTTGGAGCCCAAGGACTATATGGTATCCCTGGACATACAGGATGCATACCTACATATACCTATTGCCATGTCACATTAGCAATATCTGCGGTTTGGTATTGACAACCTACATTATCAATTCCAGGACTTGCATTTTGGACTGACCACGGCTCCGCGAATCTTCACCAAGGTCATGGCGGTCATGACGGCCCTTCTCCGCCGTCAGGGTATCAGGATCCTTCCGTATTTGAAAGACTTGTTGATCCTGGCGAACTTCCCAGAGGTTCTCCTCCATCATCTGGAACTGACGGTACAATTCCTGCAAGCCATGGGTGGCTCATCAACTGGAAGAAATCCTCGCTGGTTCCTGCTCAGAGCATGGTAACCTGGGGGCGTTACTGGACACACACAACCAATGGTTGTTCTTGTCTCTGGAGAAGGGCCTTAAACTTCAGGACAAGATACGATGCTTCCTCTCTCGCCCTTGTGTGTCGATACACTCGGCGATGCAAGTATGGGCCTCATGGTGATGGCTTTCGACATGGTAGAGTACGCTCAATTTAATTCTCACCCTCTGCAGCGGTTAATCCTTTCCAAGTGGGAAGGCCTGCCTCACCGGATCAGGTCTCACATGATTTCCTTGACTCCGGAAGTTCGTCTGGCTCTGAGCTGGTGGCTCCAGGACCAACGATTGAGCAGGGGCCATCCCTCCTGGATCTCCAACTGGGTCCTCCTAACGACGGATGCCAGTCTGCGGGGCTGGGGCGCGGTGTTGGAGCAACACTCTCTTCAGGGTCAGTGGACCAGGGAGGAATCTTTCCTCCCGATAAACATTCTGGAGTTATGGGCAGTGTTCAATGCTCTGAAACTGGCCCTGCCTCTGATACAGAACAGACCTGTTCAAGTACAGTCGGACAACGCCACCACGGTGGCGTACATAAATCATCAAGGCAGCATTCAAAGCCGCATGGCAATGCAGGAAGTGTCAAAGATTCTTCTATAGGCGGAACGCCATCTGCCAGCCATATTGGCAGTGTTCATTCCGGGGGTCCTCAACCTGGAAGCGGACTTCCTCAGTAGTCAGGACGTACATGCCAGAGAGTGGAGTCTTCATCCGGAAGTCTTTCAAATCTTAGTGGACAAGTGGGGCCTACCAGATGTAGACCTGATGGCGTCTTGACACAATCACAAGGTTACAGTCTTCGGAGCAAGGACAAGGGATCGTCAAGCAGCGTTTGTGGACGACCTGGCAATTCCATGGAACTTTCGGCTGCCATACATGTTCCCTATAGTGTCACTCCTGCCCAGGGTTATAAGGAAGTTCAAGCAAGAAGGAGGATTACTACTTTTAATCGCTCCAGCGTGGCCCAGACGGCATTGGTTCTCAGACATGCAGGGTCTCTCGATAGAGCGTCCTCTTCTACTTCCGCAATGCCCAGACCTTTGACGGCGTGGCTCTTGAAGCTTCAGTTCTGAGGGCCAAGGGATTATCTGAGGTGGTCATTCAAACGATGTTGAAAGCCCGTAAACCGGCTTCAGCTTGGATTTATTATAGGGTCTGGAATTCTTACTTCCCCTGGTGTGCGGCTAAGAATTATGATGCGTACAAGTTCAGTACTGCCAAACTTTTGGCTTTTCTGCAACAGGGCCTGGATTTAGGCCTTCGTCTGGCCTTTCCTCAAGGTTCATATTTCAGCCTTGTCGGTATGGTTTCAGAGAAAAATTGCAACTCTGCCTGACGTTCATACTTTCACTCAGGGCGTTTTACGGATTCAACCTCCCTATGGGGGTCATTCCGAGTTGTTCGCTCGCTAGCTACTTTTAGCAGCATTGCACACGCTAGGCCGCCGCCCTCTGGGAGTGTATCTTAGCATAGCAGAATTGCGAACGAAAGATTAGCAGAATTGCGAATAGAAAATTCTTAGCAGTTTCTGAGTAGCTCGAGACTTACTCCTACACTGCGATCAGCTCAGGCCGTTTCGTTCCTGGTTTGACGTCACAAACACGCCCTGCGTTCGGCCAGCCACTCCCCCGTTTCTCCAGACACTCCCGCGTTTTTCCCTGACACACCTGCGTTTTTTAGCTAATGCCGGGAAAACGCTGAGTTACCACCCAGAAACGCCCCTTTCCTGTCAATCATTTACCGAACACCAGTGCGACTGAAAAGCACCGCAGAAGCCACAGCAAAACAGCTAAGTTTTTAGTAAAATAACTAAGCGCATGCGCTCTGCGTACCTTGCGCATGCGCAGTAAGCAACTAATCGCAGTATAGCGAAAATCGGCAACGAGCGAACATCTCGGAATGACCCCCTATGTTCCTCCTGTGGCTCCTTGGGATTTGTCGGTTGTTCTGGATGCCCTACAAGAGTCTCCGTTTGAACCTCTTGAGTCTGTAGACCTTAAATGGTTTACACTTAAGGTCTTATTTTTGCTGGCTATTGCCTCTGCTAGAAGGGTTTCAGACTTGGGTTCCTTATCCTGTCGGTCACTCTTTCTGATTTTTCACCGTGACCGTGCGGTTCTTAGAACTCGCCCTGGTTATCTGCCTAAGTTGGTGTCGTCTTTCCACCTTAACCAAGAGATTGTGGTCTCGGCCTTTATCTCTCCTGGTTTGTCCTCCAAAGAACGGTCTTTGAATGTGGTACGGGCTGTCCGTATATATGTGAAGAGAACCGCCTCTCTTAGGAGATCTGATTCTCTCTTTGTCCTTTTTGGTTTTCACAAACGTGGCTGGCCTGCGAATAAGCAGACTATGGCCAGATGGATTAGAATGGTGATTGCACAAGCTTATGTACAGGCTGGGCTCCCGGCTTCTGCTGCTATCAAGGCCCATTCTACTCTGTCTGTTGGACTTTCTTGGGCGTCCCGCCATGGCGCCTCTCTAAAACAATTGTGCAAAGCATCCAGAGGCGGATAGGCTAATTCTTCCCGGTGGGCCGACGCACCCGCGGGGCCTGTTTTGTTTGAGGACATGTGGTCCTTTTTATAGACATAATGAATAAGATGCAAAATCATTTGCATATATGAAAATGACTTTGCCACTTAGCCTGTGATTGCAAATGATCTAGTGTATGCTCTGTCTGCCTGCTTGGCCGACATATAAGATTGAGTGAATAGTGATTGGGATACGGTTGGTGCAATAAGCAAGAAAATATATCTTTCGAAAGAATTACATAGTTTCCTAAATTCTGAAGGTGTATCATATAATGTGCTCATAATATTTAATTTTATTTCCTTTTAACTTCCCCCTTGATGCTGGACATGCCCACTATCTGGAAAGTCTTGGGGGGAGGGTGCTGCTGCCATGGCCCATGTATGACCTTACACCTCTGGTGCTGCCCATGTGGGGCCACTAGTACAAATTTTTCCAGGGACGCTTTTTGTTCCCAATTCGCCCCTGAAAGCATCTACGTGGTCCTCAGTGAACACGTTCATCAGGTTCTATGCCTTTGATACTTCCGTCTCCCAGGATGCTTCCTTTGGACACCGGGTTCTTGTGCCCACTACAGTGCGTCCCCTCCAATGAGGAACTGCTTTAGGACATCCCCGATGTTATTCCCTGTGGAATACCAGTGTACCCCGCTGCAGAAAAGGAGATTTATGGTAAGAGTTACCATTGTTAAATCTCTTTCTGTGAGGTACATTGGATTCCACAGGGCGCCCACCCTGACGCACTTAGCTTCTTTGGGCTTATATGGCATTAGCCGCTAGTCCCTTCTCCTGTCGTGAGAATGTGGTTATCTGTGGCTACTAACTATTGTCGTCTCTTTTACCTGCTACTGCATTGGACTGGTTAACAAAACTGAGCTCCAGTGGCTGGAGGCGGGGATATAGAGGAGGCGGTGCAGTGCATCCTGGGAACAGTCAAAGCTTTAGCCTGTTGGTGCCTCGGATCAAGATCCAACTCTACACCCCGATGTTATTCCCTGTGGAATCCAGTGTACCTCGCAGAAAGAGATTTAACAATGGTAAGTCTTACCATAAATCTCCTTTTTAACACAGGTAAGGGGGAGAAGCTGGGATCCCTGGGACACTTAGAGCTCTACCCACCCTCCTATCTCTACTGTGGTTGGGAAGCACAACCAGAGGTAAGTACATCTCCCATTACTGCAGCTTCCTGAGCCAACACAATGGTGACGAGAATGTAACTAGTCTTCTACAACAGAACGCATTGTCATTCAGGGTAGAGTTGTGCAGACATCTGTGTGTTCTGCCGCTGACATGAATCTTTGCAGAGAAACCTTCCCATTAGCATGTACACGATTCACTCAAGACAAAGGTTCCGGGGGTTTGGAAATGAACATGTTCCTCTGCTCAACTTCTTAACAATGCTGTTGATGCACAAAGAATGTGAAAGCGGCAGCCGTCGCAGAGAAATGTCTCTAAGGACCGCACTCCCCCATGGCGATACTGACATTGACAGACAGAGCAGGAGAAACACAACACATTAGCGCTGTCCGTCAAGCGGAGAAACCCCCATAACGCCATCTAAAGTTGATCCATGTTATAATATTTCAAAATGTACTTCATGTTGCGATTAGGTTTCGATGGAAATAAAAAAGTATCCTATTACTATGGAGGGGAATGTAGCATGGGAGAAGCCCTGGAAACCACCAGGAAAATGCCTACCCTCTTACTTTCCACCCACGTCTGAAGACGGGTTCCAGTCACTATGTCGACATTCAGGATGTCTACGCGTTTAGAATTTTGACAGATGACATGTCGATATTCACAGTCACGTCATTATAATGTTGACATGTTCAAAATGGCAAAATGGTGGATGTCGGCGGAACACGTGCAATTAGGGTTAGGATTTGGCTTCGGATAGGATTAGGGTTAGCGTTAGGCTGCAGTTAGGGTCAGGATACAATTAGGATTAGGCTGCAATTAGGGATAGGCTGCAGTTAGGGTTAGGGTAAGGCTACAATTAGGGTTAGTACTAGGGCTAGGCTACAGGTAGGGTAAGGCGGCAATTATGGTTAGGGCTGGGGTTAGTTTGCAGTTAGGGCTAGGCTGTAATTAGAGTTAGGCTACAGTTAGAGTTAAGTGTAAACTACAATTAGTGTTAGGGTTAGGCTACTATTAGAGTTAAGGTTAGGCTGCAATTAGGGTTAGGATAAAATGTAGGGTTAGGCTGCAGTTAGGGCTAGGCTGCAATTAGAGTTAGGTTACAGTAATAGGTTTAGGCTAAAGTTAGGGTTTGGATTAGGTTGCAATTAGGATTATGGTTATTCTGCAATTAGTTTTAGGGTTAGGCTGCAATTAGGGGTTACGTTTAGGCTGTTAACACTGACTTCTTTAACCATACAATATTTGCCGGCAATTACACCCACCAGTCCCTATACATGAGGACGCGCAAACAGACAATTTATCAAGTGGTGAAACACACTAACCCCGCTGTGCCTGGTAATGGTGTCCAGCAAAGCCGTCTGAAGTGACTGTGGGGGTTATTTAGAGTTGGTCGCAGATTTAGCACTGGGCAAGGCTGCCCAGCATGTGTGGCCCCACCCCGCAATGTGATCACAATTCAATTCCGATCGCATCAAATAGAGGTAGACTCCTGATTACACAGCAAGGCATCGTAGCTGCTGAACGCACGCAGACACTCTGAATGCGGCCGCTGCATTCTGCGTTCAAGTCTGAATAAGGCCCTATATTCATGTGCCGATGGTAGCCATGAATGCGCATATTACTACTTGTCACCGTCAGCATTCGGCTGCAGGGGGAAGGGGGGGGGGGTGTTGCTCTCAGAGGCCTGGCTTGGTAAATTGTTGCAGTACATTATTATGCATCGCAACACAGTGTTGGTACACAATGTTACCCTCTGTAACAATGATAAATAGGCCCCTATGAGTCACTGGGGTACCTTAACTGTTTTGGGTACATACTGTAAAGTTTTTGGGGGATTTTGTTAGCTGTGTGCTCAGGGAAAAAGTTTGACAACATCTCATACAGTTTACTTAACTTTATTGTTTCTGCACAGTGCTACATGCATGACCAATACAAAATGAAATCTTTTTTTTAAATCATCTCCATAGCCCTTTGTATACAACACAGAATTGCTTGCGTACGCAATAATATCCAGTGCACAGAGCTGTATACATATCATATCCAAGGGCAACACACATCATACCAGACTAGAGGATGTAAAGGAATTCATGAAGAACACAGACCCTCAGACGTCAGAGAGATAATTAAAGTCGTCTGAAGGTGAAAAACCTATGATTATTTATGATTAAATGATTATTCTTCACAATTGGAAACAGACTTTCTAAATTAATATTGAGGTTTGAGAAAGAGACAAACTTGCTTTGTCCGAATCCGATAAATTGTCCGTATAAATGTCTGCTTTGCTGGTCTGGGGAAAATATAAAACTAGTCTGATATAGGGGGTCATTCCGAGTTGATCGCTAGCTGTCGTTGTTCGCAGTGCAGCGATCAGGCTAAAAATCTGCATTTCTGCGCATGCGTATGCACCGCAATGCGCACGCGCGACGTACGGGTACAAAGCCCGTTGTGGTTGTGCTCAGGTTCTAGCAAAGTTTTCAGTTGCACTGGCGGCCGCAAGAAGATTGACAGGAAGGGGGCATTTCTGGGTGTCAACTGACCGTTTTCAGGGAGTGTTTGCAAAAACGCAGGCGTGTCTGAAAAAACGCAGGCGTGGCTGGGCATTCGCTGGGCGGGTGTATGACGTCAAATCCGGACACGATAGGCTGAAGTGATCGCAGGCGCTGAGTAGGTTTAAAGCTACTCAGAAACTGCACAAACTGTTTTTGCAGAGCTCGGCTGCACAGGCGTTGGCACTTCTGCTAAGCTAAAATACATTCCCCAGTGGGCGGCGGCATAGCGTTTGCACGGCTGCTAAAACTAGCTAGCGAGCGATCAACTCGGAATGACCCCCATAGTCAATAAGGACCAGTGTGTTGGGTGTTTGTCCATTAAAGAGTCGCTGAGTGTAGTTTCGCTGCAACTAGTGCAAGAGATCAGTCTGAAACAATTAATTAATTAAAAATGAATCAATTAATTAATATTAATCTCCCGTAGTTGCTCAAAGTTGCTCATGCATTCGCTAATAATCACGATATACCACCGCAGTGCGGACTTCAGTCACATGATCACAGCTGAGCGATTGGCAGTAATCTTACGAATTTTGGTTCAGCGGGCAAAATGTCTGACTACGCGGCGCCGAGCAGCAACCGGTATTTCACCGCAGCTTACTGTAATAGGGAAATAAACAGGAGTGGAACTTTGTTTACTGTGTGAAACGCGTCGTGTGGCGGTGTCTATATGATTTGTGCGTTAATCTTGAGCAGTACAGGTTTAAGGCCTTAGGACATAAATGTTTCTCCTCTCAGGGTTTTATATAGGTTGCTGCACAGCTGCTCATGTAACCAAAGAATAAATAACCATTTGTCTTCACGGAGAATGACCTATGCTTTCTGCATTCTGCCGCCTCCATGTGCTGCTCTCGTACAGCCCCATAAACCTGTCACCCCCCAACCCGGTTACTTAGCCTCCTCCAGTTTACAGTGTCGTTCAAAGCTATCGTCTGATTTTACGGCAATGTATTCATTCCTTCCTCTTTGCCGGAGCGTATATATAATATATATGTCTTCCAAGCAGTGTGTAAAAAAATAAAATAAAGTTGGAGATGTTTTGATTAGCAGTAACTTTGGCCTGTACATGGAGGCTTCGGATAGATTCTGCTACCACTGGAGGAAGGGCATCATGTGTAGGCCCAGTCCAAGCCGCATAAAGGCCTGATCAATGTTCCCTCATAAGATATAGCTGGTAGCGCCACACATATCAAGCGTAAAGAGTGTCGTTAGGCAGCGCTCATCCTTCCACAGTCCCTTTCCTCAGAACGAACGACATTGATTTCTATGACAAAGGGGTGTCATTTCTTGTGATTCTCGCTTCACAATTCTGACACCTGCCGTAGTGTTTCTGCTCCACGGGCTGACAAAGGAGCCATTATGGAACGATGAGGCAAACGTCCCTCTCTTTAGTGTCATCAGCTTGCATCTTTTGAAAGGAGCCATTTATATCCTCCCCCGAAGCCATTCTGAGCTCCCCCGAGGTAGAAGGGTTAATCTGGGCATCGTGATGAGGAGGGGATGGTGGGCACACTGTAATGGCCGTGTGTTGCTTTGCATGTCAGCCCCTCTGGCAGTGAATGGGCTTTCCTGCAGAGCTGTCTAGCTGATCCGCTTTCCCGTGGGTATATCCGTTGGCATTTTCCCTCCCGTCTGACATCTGTCGGACACATAGCAGTGGAATAATTGAGTTAGCTCATTTGCGGTGGGCTTGGAAGCTCGCACATTGGATAAGGAGGTTACGTCTGTTTCTGGGCTCCTGTGGGACAACTGGGTACGCAAATGCATTTGCCTGTGATCCGTACGTGTTGATGCAACGAGAGGTCATTCCAATGAGGTCCGTAGCAAAAATATATATATATCAGGGAAGCGAAGTCTGTGAAAACTGATTACTTCATTCACACATTTTCCCAGTATTCCAGAGATACTGTACCTGCGTCTCTACACTGTGAATGCCACAAGTACAGCTCTCTCTATGCCAATCACCCAAACGACTGGGTCTGCCTTCAGCGGCCTCTTACTGCATTCATGGAGCCCCACAAGCCGAACTGTTTCATAGAGATGACTCTAAGATAATTCCCAAAGCGATGAGGGATATTTACTAAGTAGCCAGAGAACTAGTGGAGCTTACAGTCTATTTACTAAACCTTGGCAAGAGATAAAGTGGAGAGAGGTAAAGGGGCCGATTTAATAACAAGTGATATTCTTGTTATCACTCGTTACGAATGTTACATCGTGCTCCAACCAATCAGCTTCTAACTGTTGTTCCAGTGGTTGGTTGGTACTTTATCTCTCTCCATTTTATCTCTATACAAGGCTTAGTAAATAGACCCCTAAGTGATCAGGAACTACTTAGATACTGGGGGGCAGATGTATTAACCTGGAGAATGCATAAGGTAGTGATAAACCAGTGATAAATGCAAGGTGATAAACACACCAGCCAATCAGATCCCATATGTAAATTAACAGTTAGGAGCTGATTGGCTGGTGCATTATCACCTTGCACTTAACACTGCTTTATCACTTCCTTATGCCTTCTACAGGTTAATACATCTACCCCCATATGTGGTTACTGCATTTTCATGTGTACTTACCTCTGTCCGCTGGGTCTCCACCGTGCAGGGTAACGCCAGCTTTTTCAGCAAGGCGATGTGGAGTGCGTTCCAACACAGAACCCTCCCAGCACCCCCCCCCCCCCCCCCCCAGCGGCCATCGCTGGTCTGCACATGCGCAGATGGACTGCGATTAGTGTCGGCACAATGTGAGGCGCAACAGGTTGGTACATCCCGGCCTGGATGTCTACCACTAGTCCGACTGGCTTACAACTAGTTACCATACCAGATATAACAAAGTATAATAATATTAACATCAATGCTGAGCTGAGCAAATTGCACAAGGATTAGTTACATAGTAACATAGTATATAAGGTTGAAAAAAGACAATTGTCCATCGAGTTCAACCTATTTGTGGTCTCCTATGCACGATTATTTTGTATAAAATTTTGACTGATGTTGATTACTGCCGTTACGTTTTACCCCTGTTTTTTATAATAACCATAGTGCATGACTATGCCCCGTAACCCTGGATATCCTTATCCATTAGGAATTTATCTAACCCATTCTTAAAGGTGTTGACTGAGTCGGCCATTACAACTCCCTCAGGCAAGGAATTCCAAACACGTATCGTCCTTACCGTAAAAAAGCCTTTACGCCGTATTGTGCGGGATCTCCTCTCCTCTAACCTGAGCGAGTGTTCACGAGTTCTCTGTGTTGATCTAACCAAAAACAGGTCCTGCGCAAGATATGTATATTGTCCCCTTATATATTTGTAAATGTTGATCATGTCCCCTCTTAATCTCCTCTTTTCCAGTGTAAACATGCCTAGTCTTGCAAGCCTTTCCTTGTATTCCAGCGTCTCCATACCCTTAATTAGTTTGGTCGCTCGCCTCTGAACCTTTTCTAGCTCCAGGATATCCTTTTTGCAGTAAGGTGCCCAGAATTGTACACAGTATTCAAGGTGTGGCCTCACAAGTGATTTATATAACGGGAGTATAATACTCTCGTCCCTAGCATCAATTCCCCGTTTTATGCATGCTAATATCTTATTAGCCTTCTTTGCTGCAGTCCTACTTTGGGTACTACTGCTTAGTTTGCTATCTATGATGACACCTAAGTCCTTTTCCAGTACAGAATCCCCTAATTTTACCCCATTTAGTAGGTAGGTGTTATTTTTGTTCTTGTTACCACAGTGCATTACCTTACACTTGTCTGTGTTGAAGCGCATTCTCCATTTCGCTGCCCAAGCTTCTAATTTAACTAAGTCATTCTGAAGCGAATCAGCATCCCCCTCTGCATTTATAACTTTACACAATTTGGTATCATCTGCAAAAATTGACACCATGCTCTCTAGACCTTCTGTTAGGTCGTTAATGAAAAAAGTTAGTCCGAGTTTGGCGGCCACACGGAATGCCGGTTGAACTCGGACATTTTTTAAAGGGGCAATCATGTACAAAGTATGGCTTAGCCTTGTACAAAATTGCCCCTTTAAAAAAATGACTACGTTCGGCCGGCATCCTGTACGGCCGCCGAACTCAGACTTCATCACCTACCGGCCCATGTGGTAAAACAACCACCAGGTCACAGTTACTGTCCCAAAAACATATTTTCCTATGCATTCTTCCTTGGTTGGATAGTTGTCTAGGTGCCCATGTGCAAAGGTTTTTCCAGGATTTTTCCCCACCCCAAATCTTTGACTTATAAATTGTATGTGTCCATAAATTAAGATCCAGATGGACACAAATTAACATGTTTATACCGTATATCAAAATGGTATGATGCCCAATGAATATAGGAAGGGACAATTGCTATGTAACAACCGCTTTAAGGGAAAAATAGAATAGCGTATTAAAGATGACAAAGTATATAAATAAACATTATAAATCATTTCAAAATGACTGTTTCCTAGAAAGTGTGTTTTCCAGTCATTTTATAGGCATACAATAAATCATCACTAGCTCCCAGCATCCACGTGGGAGTATACAGTGGGCCACGGCATTCTGTCTTCCTACAGGCCACGGGAGCCAAGCCAGTGCTACCAATCCCTACAGTTATGGTTCTGTGCGATCAACATGCGATAGAAATGAGCGCATCAATTGCGTTTTCAGATCTCATGGATCAAATGCTGATTTCCCTATAGATTGTAAGCCTGCGAGCCGGGAACCTCTTGCCTCCTCATTTGCCTTTTATTACCCAGTCTCATTTTATTACTGTGTTCCCAGGTGTAAAGTGCAACAAAATATACTGACGCTATATAATAAATATTAATAAATTCATTGGTGGAGAGAGGTACCAAGCCTTGAAGAGTGATACAGTGGAGAAAGATAAAGTACCAGACAATCAGCTCCGAACTGCCATGTTACAGGCTGTGTTTGAAAATGACAGTTGGGAGCTGATTGGTTGGTACTTTTTCTTCTTCAAGGCAAGTCAAAGTAACAGTCAATCATTCTCTAACTGCCATGTTACAGGCTGTGTTTGAAAAATGACAGTTGGGAGCTGATTGGTTGGTAGTTCATCTTTCTCCACTTTATCATTCTTCAAGGCTTAGTACCTCTGCCCCATTGTAATGAATATTAGTTTAGCCCACGTTGGTGGTGAAAAGAGATCTGCTCGAGTTCTGAGTCAGCCGCAATGTATACCTCCCAACTGTCCCGATTTTGGCGGGACAGTCCCGTTTTTCATGGTCAGTCCCACTGTCCCACCCGCGGGTCGCAGTGTCCCGCGGGTGGGGGGACAGTTGGGAGATCCCTCCCTGTCACTCGCGGCTCTGAGGAGAGCAGTGGTGAATAGATGCGGTGCGCATGCGCACAGCGTCTATTCACGGCAGAGAGGGACAGGGGGACATGACCAGCAGCTGTCACAGCGCTGCACATGCCCCCATAATGATGAAAACAGGGGCGTGGCTTGCCATTGCGGCACTTCCCGCGAGGCCACACCCCCTAAAATCGGGCAGGCGCCTTCGGCGCACGATGGTGTCCCTCCTTCGCTAATGTGAAAGTTGGGAGGTATGCGCAATGTGTTCAGGCATATATATATATATATATATATATATACACCCTCTTGTCTTCCCTAGACTGGAGTATTTATGCTTACTCAGGTGCAAACACAAGCCAATATCTGTGCATATTACATTTCTTATATACAAATGTCAGCGATCAGCATGCATTTTTCATTCCTCAGTACAGACACAAGTGTACAGTACGTCAGTGATATCTAGTCCCGTTTCATTTCCTTGCCTTTCAAAACACAAACATGCTACAAGCACCGCCAAATGAACGAACCATAGAAAAAAATCCACAATGTGCAAATTGCTCTGCCAATCACTAACAGCAGGGGGCAGGCGTTGAATATTCTGTGGAAATATACAACATTCATTTAGCATGCAGGAGTCCTAAACATGCATTGGAATGATGCTGTTTAGACTGTTATAGAAACCCGAATAAAGACTTTAACACTGGTACAGAGGGGCCCTGATTAACCCACGTAAGTGCTGGAGAGCAGCGACACCTACTGAGTGCAGCCTGTGCCTGAAAGGTTAATCTTCCCTTTCCACATCCAAGTGGATTTGCAGCTGCATGTGTCCGCCCTTTAATTCCCTTGTTTCTAGTGCTTTCCAACCTGCTGAACAGTTCTGCTGCCTCACAATGGAGCCCTAAGCCTCCAGCTCTCATTCTCTCAGTCTCTGTACTGCGGCTCGCTCCCCGTGGCCCGTTGCTTTGTGACTTCCCAGTGAAGCCGGACTGGGTTATTTTTAGCCACCTGCGCTATTTCTCATAATGGATAAAGAAAGATATATTGAATTGACCACAGGCTAGTTCCTGGCAGCTGAAAAGACCTCTCGCCTTATTCCAGTTCCAATACTGTAACTTCTACGGGGCCAGGGGACGTATTCATTATTCATTTCGCAAAACATGTGTCTTTTGATTTGGAAGGTAACTAAGGGAGACAGCAGTAGACTAGTCCGCCGGACGTGGGCAGGGCACACGCAATATCTTCTCACTCGCTGCTGTCAGGAGTTGGACAGTGATCCGTTCACGACCAGATTTGTGTCCCAGGTTTTCACTCACAGTTAGAAGCAGTTAATTAAATATCTAAGCTAATTAGCTAGCAATAAATTAGCATACTCTATATCAGAGCAATATCTAACCTGATATCTCGTAATACTGCAACCTTTGGAATGGGGATGGGGGGGGGGCACATCTCAAGGAGTGGGCATGGCTGCCCAATTCCCTTCCTTTACCCAAAAATACCCTTGCACTGTAGCGCCTACTAGTGTCACTCGCATGAATCACTGGTGAGCAGCACATACCCAGCAACTGGGACAAACGTCTGTAACGTGGCAATTAAGTGGTCAGTGACTGGAAAAAAAGTGAATAAGAAGAACTTTTTGCTAAATCCAAGAAAGGAACTAACTTGCAATGAAAATGTCAGTATAGATGTCAGTAAGTGGATGCTGTCAGTAAAATTTTCTGTAAATGGGAAGGGTGCGTGCTTGTCTGTAAACTCAGGTGCATTTGCGTAAAAATCATTGAACGTTTAGACGTTCAGTAGTGACCCCTGGGGGCCGATGATTATGACACCGTTATTTCCCCTAGTAAAGTATTAATATTTAATTGCAGGGGTATTGGCTCTGCTAAAAGCCTGTGGTGAGATGTATCAATACAGAGGCATCTCACCCATCAGAAGAGCTGTCCCGGGAGGTAAGTATTCATGTATATTGCAATTATTAAACACCGGTATGCATGCAATAGGGGGTGGGATGTTGCATAGTATATGTGATATACCCTGCTCTATGCAAGCACAAAGTAAAGTGACAACTACCGGATCTGGTCTTCTCATTACCCGATAGGCTACTTTGGCCAAGCTAAGCCAGCTGCCGCTATCCATTCAGAAGAGGAGAGTCCGATGTTTCAGCACCTGCGCAATGGAGCTGACAGGTGCTGGGACACATGCAACGGCTTGAGTGCGCATTTGCAAACCCCTGATTTCTATGGGCTGCATTGGCTGCAGCCCACAAATGCCGGATTGGGCAGCGCGAAAGCAAGGGAGTGGCTTTCTACAGGAAGCCAGCTCTCTGCTGATCGCAGCCCGGTCTGGCAGTCCCAGAAGGAGGAAATAGCTCCCAATGGGACTGCCTGCAGTGTCAGTGACGGACAGGCAGAACTTCCAATAGGAAGTCACTGCCAGTCACAGTGAAGTCAGTACAGTCTCACGGACTACATCTGGCTTCACTGTCACTGAGCTGAAGTGGCGGATTTTCCCTGTGGGGACTGCAGTCCTGCAGCCCATAAGTAAAATTTGCCACTGCTTAGTACATAGACCCCTTTATTTATGCTGAAATCCATTGAAAACATCTGAGGACTTTCCTCAACATATCTTTAATACATATGCCCCAGTGAGTAGAGGTGAGAGTCACATCTATAGCACAACAGACTGGGGAAACCACGGAGTGATACTCAGTCAGCTGGGGACACAGTATAAGGGAAGCATAAATGACGGGAGGGTATTGACCAATTGCTTGATTTCAGGCAGCTGGACACAGCTATGGGGGTAATTCAGATCTGATCGCAGCAGCAAATTTGTTAGCAGTTGGGCAAAACCATGTGCACTGCAGGGGGGGGGGCAGATGTAACATGTGCAGAGAGAGTAATAGGCCCTACACACTCAGCGATGTGCCGCCGAGCTGCCCGACCGCCGATACGGGCGACCCGGCGGCAGGGGGGCAGTGACGGGGGGAGTGAAGTTTCTTCACTCCCCCCGACACCCAGCTCCGTAGACTTGCAGGCAAATATGGACGATCTCGTCCATATTGGCCTGCATGCACAGCCGACATGGCCTCAGCGATGAACGAGCGCGGGGCCGCGCATCGTTCATCGCTGGAGCCTCCACATTGCACGATATGAACGTTATCTCGTTCATTAATGAACGAGATCGTTCATATCGTGCAGTGATATCGGCATGTGTGTAGGGCCCATTAGATTTGGGTGGGGTGTGTTCAAACTGAAATCTAAATTGCAGTGTAAAAATAAAGCAGCCAGTATTTACCCTGCACAGAGACAATATAACCCACCCAAATCTAACTTTCTGCAAATGTTATATCCCCCCCCCCGGGAGTGCACATGGTTTTGCCTAACTGCTAACAAATTTGCTGCTACAATCAGGGGGGTCATTCCGAGTTGTTCGCTCGCAAGCTGCTTTTTGCAGCTTTGCACACGCTAAGCCGCCGCCTACTGGGAGTGAATCTTAGCTTATCAAAATTGCGAACGAAAGATTAGCAGAATTGCGAATAGACACTTCTTAGCAGTTTCTGAGTAGCTCCACATTTACTCAGCCATTGCGATCAGTTCAGTCAGTTTAGTTCCTGGTTTGACGTCACAAACACTCCCAGCGTTCGCCCAGACACTCCCCCGTTTCTTCAGACACTCCTGCGTTTTTCCCAGAAACGGCAGCGTTTTTTCACACACACCCATAAAACGGCCAGTTTCCGCCCAGAAACACCCACTTCCTGTCAATCACATTACGATCACCAGAACGAAGAAAAAACCTCGTAATGCCATGAGTAAAAAACCTAACTGCATAGCAAATTTACTTGGCGCAGTCGCACTGCGGACATTGCGCATGCGCATTAGCGACTAATCGCTCCATTGCGAGAAAAAATAACGAGCGAACAACTCGGAATGACCCCCCAAGTCTGAATTACCCCTTATGTTGCATGTTGGATGCACAATACAAAGTTACATCTCATCCTAAAATATTAACGGGGATATTCAATTTGCCCCGAAGAGACATCGGGAGTAAAAACCCCCAATGTTTCTTCAGGTGTTGCGGTCGGCCTATTCGATTAGCTCGACCGGTAACAAGTGCATTTACACCCGTAAACTCACAGGTTCAGTGAAACCTGTGTGTTTTCGGGTGAAATAGCCCCGTTTTCGGATGAAAACGGGGTTGTTATTGGGGATTTTGCTTCGCCTGCCGAAGGCAGTTGAAACAAAATCCCTGATAAGCCGCGGCACGCGCTGGCTTATCAGGGCTAATTAGATAGCCCCCCCCGGCGATACATTACACCAGACAGCAAGTCGGGGTAATTGAATATCCAAGTAAATCTTGTCAGGAGATAGACACTGGATGGCTCAGCATCATGGGAGATGTCTATATAATACTGGAACTTAATTTACAGCCTATAGAGAGGTACTGCTTCTGAATAAGCCACTAGCACATCAAGGCTGAGAGACACTTTATTCAATATATATGTATTTAACCTGAACGGCAAACACATTGTCGACTCACGTTACACTTGGCAATGCATTTGTTGCGAAGCCAGATTTTCCATTTAAGACATTAAACAACCATCAAATTAAAAGAGGCGGGTTTTTATTGGCTATGCTCAATGTAATCAATTATTTTGATTTTACGATAGATCCCCCACTTAAAATCCTAAACCATTTTTTTCTTTCAAGGCAACGACCATTTAAAAACCAGTGATCATACCATAACCATAATACTCAAAGGTGCCACTATCTTACCAAACCTGGCACTGGTAATTCCAGTCAATGTGCTAGCTGGTGATCCCTAAAAACATTGATTTGTTCATTTGCCCATTGATTTCAATGACATGTATGTATAAAACCGGCGGGCAGAACCATTCCATAAATCAGCCGTTGATAGTTAATCATGGAAATGCAGCTAATGTGAGTCACTTGTTCATTAGCCGCCCTTCCGAAGCTTCCCCGATCCCTCATACAGCGCAAAGATGAATCAAATTAATTAGAATTAAGCGTGAAGGGAATGTTTACATGAAATTGATTGTGTACATTGGTGTCAATGAATGGACATCTACGTACAGATGGTGGGACAAGAGCTGTCAATGAGGTTCATTAGAGGCAGCTACGGGTCACTTCATCGCAGTCCCGCACTACCCGTCATCAGCAAGATCATTGGTGAGCAACGACCTGTAATGCAGACCTCCCGGTTGCATGCTATCCACAGGCCGAGCGGACTGGCAGGACAATTCTGGGTCACTAGGAGGCGTTGGGATGAAATGTCTTTTGTAGACAAGGAAATCCTATTATATTGTAGTTTTCAGCTGTCATCTCAGATGTGCCATCAAAAACCGGAAACAAAGCCAGACGGCCTTTTGTGTGGCTGTATAGAGAGCATTAAATGGGGGGGGGGGGGGGGGGGAGAGGATGTGCCTTCGCAGCTGTTATTGTTGGTGGTTATTAGTAATGTATTGTTATCTTAAAAAAACCTAAAACAGATGAAAACTACAGTATTCAGTAGAGATGAGCGGGTTCGGTTTCTCTGAATCCGAACCCGCCAGAACTTCATGTTTTTTTTCACGGGTCCGAGCGACTCGGATCTTCCCGCCTTGCTCGGTTAACCCGAGCGCGCCCGAACGTCATCATGACGCTGTCGGATTCTCGCGAGGCTCGGATTCTATCGCAAGACTCGGATTCTATATAAGGAGCCGCGCGTCGCCGCCATTTTCACACGTGCATTGAGATTGATAGGGAGAGGACGTGGCTGGCGTCCTCTCCATTTAGATTATAAGAGACTGAGAGAGATTTACTGGAGCTGACTAGGAGGAGTACTGTTACTGTAGAAGTGTAGAGACTGAGTGGAGAGAGTTTACTAGTGAGGACAGTGCAGTTTACTTTATAATCCGTTCTCTGCCTGAAAAAAGCGATACACAGCACACAGTGACTCAGTCACATACCATATCTGTGTGCACTGCTCAGGCTCAGGCCAGTGTGCTGCATCATCTATTATCTATATATAATATTATATATATCTGTCTGACTGCTCAGCTCACACAGCTTATAATTGTGGGGGAGACTGGGGAGCACTACTGCAGTGCCAGTTATAGGTTATAGCAGGAGCCAGGAGTACATAATATATTATATAGTGAGTGACCACCAGACACACAGTGCAGTTTATTTAATATATCCGTTCTCTGCCTGAAAAAAGCGATACACACAGTGACTCAGTCAGTCACATACCATATCTGTGTGCACTGCTCAGGCTCAGGCCAGTGTGCTGCATCATCTATTATCTATATATAATATTATATATATCTGTCTGACTGCTCAGCTCACACAGCTTATAATTGTGGGGGAGACTGGGGAGCACTACTGCAGTGCCAGTTATAGGTTATAGCAGGAGCCAGGAGTACATAATATATTATATAGTGAGTGACCACCAGACACACAGTGCAGTTTATTTAATATATCCGTTCTCTGCCTGAAAAAAGCGATACACACAGTGACTCAGTCAGTCACATACCATATCTGTGTGCACTGCTCAGGCTCAGGCCAGTGTGCTGCATCATCTATATATATTATATATCTGTCTGACTGCTCAGCTCACACAGCTTATAATTGTGGGGGAGACTGGGGAGCACTACTGCAGTGCCAGTTATAGGTTATAGCAGGAGCCAGGAGTACATATTATATTAAAATTAAACAGTGCACACTTTTGCTGCAGGAGTGCCACTGCCAGTGTGACTGACCAGTGACCTGACCACACTGACCACCAGTATAGTTAGTAGTATACTTATATTGTGATTGCCTGAAAAAGTTAAACACTCGTCGTGTGACTTCACTTGTGTGTTTTTTTTTTTTTATTCTATAAAAATAAAACTCATTCTGCTGACAGACAGTGTCCAGCAGGTCCGTCATTATATAATATATAATATATACCTGTCCGGCTGCAGTAGTGATATATATATATTTTTTATATCATTTATCATCCAGTCGCAGCAGACACAGTACGGTAGTTCACGGCTGTGGCTACCTCTGTGTCTCTGCACTCGGCAGGCAGTCCGTCCATAATTGTAATACCACCTAACCGTGGATTTTTTTCATTCTTCTTTATACATACATAGTTACATAGACATCTTCTCTTTATCAACCAGTCTATATTAGCTGCAGACACAGTACAGTACGGTAGTTCACGGCTGTGGCTACCTCTGTGTCTGCACTCGGCAGGCAGTCCGTCCATAATTGTATACCACCTAACCGTGGTTTTTTTTCATTCTTCTTTATACATACATAGTTACATAGACATCTTCTCTTTATCAACCAGTCTATATTAGCTGCAGACACAGTACAGTACGGTAGTTCACGGCTGTGGCTACCTCTGTGTCTGCACTCGGCAGGCAGTCCGTCCATAATTGTATACCACCTAACCGTGGATTTTTTTCAGTCTTCTTTATACATACATAGTTACATAGACATCTTCTCTTTATCAACCAGTCTATATTAGCTGCAGACACAGTACAGTACGGTAGTTCACGGCTGTGGCTACCTCTGTGTCTGCAGTCGGCAGGCAGTCCATAATTGTATACTAGTATCCATCTCCATTGTTTACCTGAGGTGCCTTTTAGTTGTGCCTATTAAAATATGGAGAACAAAAATGTTGAGGTTCCAAAATTAGGGAAAGATCAAGATCCACTTCCACCTCGTGCTGAAGCTGCTGCCACTAGTCATGGCCGAGACGATGAAATGCCAGCAACGTCGTCTGCCAAGGCCGATGCCCAATGTCATAGTACAGAGCATGTCAAATCCAAAACACCAAATATCAGAAAAAAAAAGGACTCCAAAACCTAAAATAAAATTGTCGGAGGAGAAGCGTAAACTTGCCAATATGCCATTTACCACACGGAGTGGCAAGGAACGGCTGAGGCCCTGGCCTATGTTCATGGCTAGTGGTTCAGCTTCACATGAGGATGGAAGCACTCAGCCTCTCGCTAGAAAAATGAAAAGACTCAAGCTGGCAAAAGCAGCACAGCAAAGAACTGTGCATTCTTCGAAATCCCAAATCCACAAGGAGAGTCCAATTGTGTCGGTTGCGATGCCTGACCTTCCCAACACTGGACGTGAAGAGCATGCGCCTTCCACCATTTGCACGCCCCCTGCAAGTGCTGGAAGGAGCACCCGCAGTCCAGTTCCTGATAGTCAGATTGAAGATGTCAGTGTTGAAGTACACCAGGATGAGGAGGATATGGGTGTTGCTGGCGCTGGGGAGGAAATTGACCAGGAGGATTCTGATGGTGAGGTGGTTTGTTTAAGTCAGGCACCCGGGGAGACACCTGTTGTCCGTGGGAGGAATATGGCCGTTGACATGCCAGGTGAAAATACCAAAAAAATCAGCTCTTCGGTGTGGAGGTATTTCACCAGAAATGCGGACAACAGGTGTCAAGCCGTGTGTTCCCTTTGTCAAGCTGTAATAAGTAGGGGTAAGGACGTTAACCACCTCGGAACATCCTCCCTTATACGTCACCTGCAGCGCATTCATAATAAGTCAGTGACAAGTTCAAAAACTTTGGGTGACAGCGGAAGCAGTCCACTGACCAGTAAATCCCTTCCTCTTGTAACCAAGCTCACGCAAACCACCCCACCAACTCCCTCAGTGTCAATTTCCTCCTTCCCCAGGAATGCCAATAGTCCTGCAGGCCATGTCACTGGCAATTCTGACGAGTCCTCTCCTGCCTGGGATTCCTCCGATGCATCCTTGCGTGTAACGCCTACTGCTGCTGGCGCTGCTGTTGTTGCCGCTGGGAGTCGATGGTCATCCCAGAGGGGAAGTCGTAAGCCCACTTGTACTACTTCCAGTAAGCAATTGACTGTTCAACAGTCCTTTGCGAGGAAGATGAAATATCACAGCAGTCATCCTACTGCAAAGCGGATAACTGAGGCCTTGACAACTATGTTGGTGTTAGACGTGCGTCCGGTATCCGCCGTTAGTTCACAGGGAACTAGACAATTTATTGAGGCAGTGTGCCCCCGTTACCAAATACCATCTAGGTTCCACTTCTCTAGGCAGGCGATACCGAGAATGTACACGGACGTCAGAAAAAGACTCACCAGTGTCCTAAAAAATGCAGTTGTACCCAATGTCCACTTAACCACGGACATGTGGACAAGTGGAGCAGGGCAGGGTCAGGACTATATGACTGTGACAGCCCACTGGGTAGATGTATGGACTCCCGCCGCAAGAACAGCAGCGGCGGCACCAGTAGCAGCATCTCGCAAACGCCAACTCTTTCCTAGGCAGGCTACGCTTTGTATCACCGCTTTCCAGAATACACACACAGCTGAAAACCTCTTACGGCAACTGAGGAAGATCATCGCGGAATGGCTTACCCCAATTGGACTCTCCTGTGGATTTGTGGCATCGGACAACGCCAGCAATATTGTGTGTGCATTAAATATGGGCAAATTCCAGCACGTCCCATGTTTTGCACATACCTTGAATTTGGTGGTGCAGAATTTTTTAAAAAACGACAGGGGCGTGCAAGAGATGCTGTCGGTGGCCAGAAAAATTGCGGGACACTTTCGGCGTACAGGCACCACGTACAGAAGACTGGAGCACCACCAAAAACTACTGAACCTGCCCTGCCATCATCTGAAGCAAGAAGTGGTAACGAGGTGGAATTCAACCCTCTATATGCTTCAGAGGTTGGAGGAGCAGCAAAAGGCCATTCAAGCCTATACAATTGAGCACGATATAGGAGGTGGAATGCACCTGTCTCAAGTGCAGTGGAGAATGATTTCAACGTTGTGCAAGGTTCTGATGCCCTTTGAACTTGCCACACGTGAAGTCAGTTCAGACACTGCCAGCCTGAGTCAGGTCATTCCCCTCATCAGGCTTTTGCAGAAGAAGCTGGAGGCATTGAAGAAGGAGCTAAAAGGGAGCGATTCCGCTAGGCATGTGGGACTTGTGGATGCAGCCCTTAATTCGCTTAACAAGGATTCACGGGTGGTCAATCTGTTGAAATCAGAGCACTACATTTTGGCCACCGTGCTCGATCCTAGATTTAAAGCCTACCTTGGATCTCTCTTTCCGGCAGAAACAAGTCTGCTGGGGTTGAAAGACCTGCTGGTGACAAAATTGTCAAGTCAAGCGGAACGCGACCTGTCAACATCTCCTCCTTCACATTCTCCCGCAACTGGGGGTGCGAGGAAAAGGCTCAGAATTCCGAGCCCACCCGCTGGCGGTGATGCAGGGCAGTCTGGAGCGACTGCTGATGCTGACATCTGGTCCGGACTGAAGGACCTGACAACGATTACGGACATGTCGTCTACTGTCACTGCATATGATTCTCTCAACATTGATAGAATGGTGGAGGATTATATGAGTGACCGCATCCAAGTAGGCACGTCACACAGTCCGTACTTATACTGGCAGGAAAAAGAGGCAATTTGGAGGCCCTTGCACAAACTGGCTTTATTCTACCTAAGTTGCCCTCCCACAAGTGTGTACTCCGAAAGAGTGTTTAGTGCCGCCGCTCACCTTGTCAGCAATCGGCGTACGAGGTTACATCCAGAAAATGTGGAGAAGATGATGTTCATTAAAATGAATTATAATCAATTCCTCCGCGGAGACATTGACCAGCAGCAATTGCCTCCACAAAGTACACAGGGAGCTGAGATGGTGGATTCCAGTGGGGACGAATTGATAATCTGTGAGGAGGGGGATGTACACGGTGATATATCGGAGGGTGAAGATGAGGTGGACATCTTGCCTCTGTAGAGCCAGTTTGTGCAAGGAGAGATTAATTGCTTCTTTTTTGGGGGGGGGTCCAAACCAACCCGTCATATCAGTCACAGTCGTGTGGCAGACCCTGTCACTGAAATGATGGGTTGGTTAAAGTGTGCATGTCCTGTTTTGTTTATACAACATAAGGGTGGGTGGGAGGGCCCAAGGACAATTCCATCTTGCACCTCTTTTTTCTTTTCTTTTTCTTTGCATCATGTGCTGATTGGGGAGGGTTTTTTGGAAGGGACATCCTGCGTGACACTGCAGTGCCACTCCTAGATGGGCCCGGTGTTTGTGTCGGCCACTAGGGTCGCTAATTTTACTCACACAGTCAGCTACCTCATTGCGCCTCTTTTTTTCTTTGCGTCATGTGCTGTTTGGGGAGGGTTTTTTGGAAGGGACATCCTGCGTGACACTGCAGTGCCACTCCTAGATGGGCCCGGTGTTTGTGTCGGCCACTAGGGTCGCTAATCTTACTCACACAGCTACCTCATTGCGCCTCTTTTTTTCTTTGCGTCATGTGCTGTTTGGGGAGGGTTTTTTGGAAGGGCCATCCTGCGTGACACTGCAGTGCCACTCCTAGATGGGCCCGGTGTTTGTGTCGGCCACTAGGGTCGCTAATCTTACTCACACAGCTACCTCATTGCGCCTCTTTTTTTCTTTGCGTCATGTGCTGTTTGGGGAGGGTTTTTTGGAAGGGACATCCTGCGTGACACTGCAGTGCCACTCCTAGATGGGCCCGGTGTTTGTGTCGGCCACTAGGGTCGCTTATCTTACTCACACAGCGACCTCGGTGCAAATTTTAGGACTAAAAATAATATTGTGAGGTGTGAGGTATTCAGAATAAACTGAAAATGAGTGTAAATTATGGTTTTTGAGGTTAATAATACTTTGGGATCAAAATGACCCCCAAATTCTATGATTTAAGCTGTTTTTTAGTGTTTTTTGAAAAAAACACCCGAATCCAAAACACACCCGAATCCGACAAAAAAAATTCGGTGAGGTTTTGCCAAAACGCGTTCGAACCCAAAACACGGCCGCGGAACCGAACCCAAAACCAAAACACAAAACCCGAAAAATTTCAGGCGCTCATCTCTAGTATTCAGCAGCCCAAGAGTTTACACACTGCAGTCTAAATGGAAGATTTAGGGTCTAATTCAGACCTGCTCCCTCCTCTGTGAATTTGCAGAGGGTGTGCACACTTACCTGAGAGTGATGGTGTCCCCTTGACAGGCCGTGTAGTTACCATCCGGAGGGACAAACTCCAAGCATTCCACGAGGAGCACTGACCGGCCAAATAAAGGGATGCAGGAGGGAAAGGAGGAAGGTGGGAAGGGCATGGCAAAGAAGTCATGAGAGGGAATGAGATGCAGATGGTGAAAAAGAGGACGGTAGCAGGAAAGGGGAGACGGGGAAAGAAGACAGAGAGAAAGAGAAAGACATCGTTACAAACATTGTAATCTCTGACACATCGTAGAAATACAGACATTTGTAGCAGGTACTGACAGGGAGAATACAACACGTCCATCACATCTTGCTACGTTTCCTGAAAGCCTCATTCTTCCTGTTCTATATGCTACTCAGAGCCGGCCCTAACCAATATGATGCCCTAGGCAAGATTTTGGCTGGTGCCCCCTAGCACCACCGCTGGTCCGCCTCTGACCTTGTACCTCTTTCCCAGCACGATCATCCCTCACCCATAGCAGTCCTTATTTTGGTATTTGTACCCCCTATATTTTAAATAGGAACAGTTCGCACATTTGGTGCACAGCCCAAAAAGGGGTGTGTTTTTGCTGGCAAGGGGCATGGCCACACAATAGTAACCCCAATTCCAATTACGCCACACAGTACTGCAACTTTATTCACATTTGATCATGCGATAGTGTCCATAATTCATATTACATCCCACAGTAGTATCACTTTACCTTATAAACGTTACTCTTCACATTAGAGCCCCTTATTCACATTACATCACACTGAATTGCTCCTTATTCACATTACACCACACCCTATTGCTCTTTATTCATATTAGATGACACAGTAGTGCCCTTTCTATATGCAACACCACATAGTAGAGCACCTTATACACATAATGCCACACATTAGTAATGCATTTATACACATAATTCCACACAGTAATGCCCCTTACACATTATTAATGTACTTATAAACATAATGCGCCTTACACATTATGACACACATAGTGCCCGCTACACATTTGCTGCACATTATTAGTGCCCCTATACACATAATGACACATATACAGTAGTAACCTGTTACACATATGCCGCACATTATTAATGCCCTTATACACATAATGACACACATAGTGCCCCTTACACATATGTTGCACATTATTAATGCATTTTTACATGACACACATAATGCTCCTTACACATATTCCGAACACTACTGCACAACCAACCCACTCACATGCACACAGCACTCACACTGCCACTAACACTGTGACCTCTGCCTCTGCTTGGATACAGATGTGTCCTCATAAATCTTGCCTCAATGCTAACGTCGGGCACCTTTTTTATGAAAATGCATATTTGCATTGCTATGTGGCTAGGATGCACAAGCAGATTCTGCTGATTAAAATGATATGCAGCATGCCTATATATTGTGTGAGACTGTGGCTGTATCTGCATAAGAAATGCTACACACAGAATATAGGCATGCTGCATATCATTTTAATCAGCAGAAGCTGCTGATGCCCCTAGGCATACCAAATGCCCTAGGCAATTGCCTAGTTTGCCTATGCCTATGGCCGGCTCTGATGCTACTTACAGCAATTCCTTTATAGGCCAACACAGCTAACATTCTCATTAATGCATTATGCAATAGTGATCATGTAACATTTACATATTTATCACGTAACGCTTCCATTTTCCCCGGACACAACAGATAAAGATAAAGGGGGTCATTCCGACCCGATCGCTCGCTGCAGTTTCTTGCAGAGCAGCGACCGAGTCGGAACTGCGCATGCACCGGCGCCGCAGTGCACCGGTGCATGGCAGCCATCATTGCCTAGCGATCGCCTCTGAGGTTGGAGCGTTGGAGGGGGGGGGGGGGGCGGTCCGCGGTGGCTGCGTGACGTCACATGCAGCCGCTGCGGGCGTGGGGAGCGACGAGTAGCTCCCGGCCAGCACGCTAAAGCTGCGCTGGTCGGGAGCTACTCTTGAAGTGCAAAGGCATCGCCGCTGTGCGATGCCTTTGCACTTCTGCGGGGGGGGGGGGGGGGCGGCACTGACATGTGGGGTGGACTAGCCCTGTGCTGGGCGTCCCCCCGCATGTCAGTGTAAATGATCATAGCTGTGCTAAATTTAGAACCCATGGCTTCTCTGTTTTTTATTCAGTTGAATAAATCCTATATTGGCATATGGCAGCCTTAGCTGAATAATTTAATATACAACATAGCTTTGACATAAACTCAATACCATACAAAACTGAGCACACAGTTACTTCCAGGCAGGGCCTATGGACTAAGCCTTGGAGATAAGGTGGACTGAGATATAGTAGCAACCAATCAGCTTCTAGCTGTCACTTTTCAAATCCAGCCTGTAACATGGCAGTTAGGAGCTGATTGGCTGGTGCGTTATCTCCGTCCACTTTTACTCTCTTCAAGGCTTAGTACATAGTCCCCTAAATTTCTATGAATTTCAGTTAGAGGAGTCCCTGTTTAATGGGTAGTGGTACAATAGCATTAACAGTCAGTAAAGCAGATCTGGGATGTTAATTGCCCAGTCCTATACGATATTATACGTCAAGGATCCCATCAGTATGTATGTGGACAATGGCCCTCATTCCGAGTTGTTCGCGCTGTAATTTTCTTCGCATCGCAGCGATTTTCCGCTAATTGCGCATGCGCAATGTTCGCACTGCGACTGCGCCAAGTAAATTTGCTATGCAGTTAGGTATCTTACTCACGGCATTACGAGGTTTTTTCTCCGTTCTGGTGATCGTAATGTGATTGACAGGAAGTGGGTGTTTCTGGGCGGAAACTGGCCGTTTTGTGGGTGTGTGTGAAAAAACGCTGCCGTTTCTGGGAAAAACGCGGGAGTGTCTGAAGAAACGGGGGAGTGTCTGGGCGAACGCTAGGAGTGTTTGTGACGTCAAACCAGGAACGAAACTGACTGAACTGATCGCAATGGCTGAGTAAGTGTGGAGCTACTCAGAAACTGCTAAGAAGTGTCTATTCGCAATTCTGCTAATCTTTCGTTCGCAATTTTACTATGCTAAGATTCACTCCCAGTAGGCGGCGGCTTAGCATGTGCAAATCTGCTAAAAGCAGCTTGCGAGCGTACAACTCGGAATGACCACCAATGTGTTTGGCAGATACTGAGCAATATATATATGGTATATACCTTAGGCCTTGGTGATGGTGAATATGCTACTACAGTATACTTTTGGGACGGGACATATTACAGCGGGCTGTTCGGAGAGCAGAGAGTCTATTCCAGTGACATTTACACTTGCCGACCAAGCCCAGTTATGAGACATGCTGCAGCGCCCCCTAGTGGTTGTCGGCTGATGCCAGTGTATCTATCTTACAATGACTGTACCAGTGTTTCCCAACCTTGGTCCTCAAGGCACACTAAGAGATATATTTATTAAAGTGCGGGTTTATAAAAGTGGAGATGTTGCCAATAGCCAATCATATTCTACTTCTCATTTATCTAGCACCTTCTAGGAGAGAAAAACTAGAATCTGATTGGTTGCTATGGGCAACTACTCCACTTCTAGAAACTCTCACCTTAGGCCATGGGGCTTCAACCTGTGGCCCTCCAGCTGCTGTGAAACTACACATCCAGGCATGCCATGCCAGTTTTGCTATTAAGGTATGCTAAAACTGAGGCAGGGCATGCTGGGATGTGTAGTTCCACAGCAGCTGGAGGGCCGCAGGTTGAAGACCCATGCCTTAGGCCACAGGTTCTCAAACTCGGTCCTCAGGACCCCACACAGTGCATGTTTTGCAGGTCTCCTCACAGAATCACAAGTGACATAATTAGCTCCACCTGTGGACCTTTTAAAATGTGTCAGTGAGTAATTAATACACCTGTGCACCTGCTGGGTTACCTGCAAAACATGCACTGTGTGGGGTCCTGAGGACCGAGTTTGAGAACCACTGCCTAAGGGCTGAAACACACTACACGGTTTTTGCCGGCCGGGAAAAAGCCGGACGGCTTTTTCCCGTGCCGGCATTGTAGTTAACAGTGTGAGGGCTAGGGTGCCTTCACACTGCACGGCCCCGGCCCGGCTGCCGGGTTGCAGCCGGGTCTCACCACTGGAAGGTCCGGCGGCCGGGCGGCCGCCGGGCCGTCTTTGGAGCCAGTAAACCGTGTGTGTGAAGGGGAGCTTTCACACACAACGGTTTTTTCTGAAGCCGTGTCTGATGCTGCGCATGCGCACAGCATCACACACGGCTCAAAGCCGTCCTGTGTGACAGACACTGCCGGTTTCTCCCGGATGGCAAAAAGCCGGACAAAGTTTGTCCGGCTTTTTGCCATCCGGGAAAAACCGGAGTGTGTGTTACAGCCCTATGGCTAATGACAACAGTGATGATAGCCTGATGGGTAGCGGCAAGCCCTATCTCCAGCTTCAACACCCATTGTTGCCGAGAGCTTTTCACTGTTTAATTAATATTCCCCTCACTTTTGCAGCAACAGTTTTGGTATTTAAATGAATGTCATACTTTTTGCCTCCTCACAATCCCTCGCCATGGCATCTCATAATGACATATGAGCTACTCAGAGCTGGTCATGGTCTAGAACACAGGTTCTCAAACTCGGTCCTCAGGACCCCACACGGTGCAAGTTTTGCAGGTCTCCTCACAAAATCACAAGTGAAATAAAAATAATTAGCTCCACCTGTGGAACTTTTAAAATGTGTCAGTGAGTAATTAATACACCTGTGCACCTGCTGGGTTACCTGCAAAACATGCACTGTGTGGGGTCCCGAGTTTGAGAACCACTGGTCTAGAACAGTGACTCTCAACAGCGGTCCTCAAGTACCCCCAACAGTTCATGTTTTCCAGGTCTCCTCACAGGATTGCAAGTGAAATAATTTGCTCCACCTGTGGGTCTTTTAAAATGTGTCAGTGAGTAATGAATACACTTGTGCACCAGCTAGGTGACCTGGAAAACATGAACCAATGGAGGTACTTGAGGACCGACGTTGAGAACCACTGTTCTAGAACACCAGCAGACAGGGCCGGTGCAAGGTCTCTATGCACCCTAGGCAAAGCTTCAACCCGGTGCCCGCTAACCTGCAACCCACCTGCAGGAGGTGCATCAGAGCTATGAGGAGCAGCAGTGGGGGTGCCCCTCGGGAACCATAGTTACATCCGCCTCCTATGTCCCTTCACATGACTTGATGTTACTCATGTCAACACAGAGGAAGCACTGAGACACTATGTGGTACAGCCTGATAGTGGTAGCTGCACTTGATTAGACCCACAGCAGCAGCCAGCGCAGTGTAAAAGGAGGAGGCCGCATACAGAGACATCCTTCAGTTTTTTGCTAGATGAATTCAGTGGCGCCCTCCAGGAGCTGGTGCCCCTAGGCAGCCGCCTAAAACTGCCTAATGGTAGAGCCGGCCCTGCCAGCAGAGATGGTATCTCCTACATTATGGGTCTGATTCTTATTCTGCAGTCACAGAGAGGGAATGCAGCAAAAGACACAAGGACGGCTGCAACCTATTCCATGGGTCAGAGCCGGCCTTAGGCATAGGCAAACCAGGCAAATACCTAGGGCATTTGGTATGCTTAGGGGCACCAGCAGCTTCTGCTGATTAAAATGATATGCGACTTGCCTATAGTGTGTGTGACTCCAGCTGTATCTGCATACGAAATGCTATATTGCAGTGTATTCCTGGAAAACACTGTAACGTAGCATTTCGTATGCAGATACAGCCACAGTCGCACACAGAATATAGGCATGCTGCATATCTTTTTAATCAGCAGAAGCTGCTTGTGCATCCTAGCCACATAGTAATGCAAATAAGATGCATTTTCATAAACAAAAGGCGCCCAGCGTTAGCAGATCTGCCAGCTGACTCATGCCAGGCATCACCTGCAGAACTAGCGGCAGTGCTAGGGGGCACCAGCCAAAATCTTGCCTAGGACATCATTCATATTGGTTAAGGCCGGCTCTGCCATGGGTTGGGGAAAAAAAAGGGGGAAAAGCTTTATTAAACCAAATATGAAGAAGAAATGTCTTAGGTGCCCCCTGAAGAGCGCTGTACTAGGCAGCTGCCTTCACAAGCCGCTGTGGTAATAGGTCCCAGCCCCCCAGCCCTTACACAATAACACAATTCTTCCAATGCATCATCCAGGACATAAATAAGTATTAATAATAAAACCGTGCGTCTATTTCGATCCATGCAACGTTTATTTGCCATATTTCAGGAGTTGTATATTGTATCTGGTGTAAGTACAATCTTATCCCGGCGCCTTGTAATAAATACTTTGCTTGAAAACGTAAGCGAAAAATCATTTTTCCTTGTATTGGTCTGTGTTGTTTATGAGCATTCAATGATATATCTTCACAGAGAGCCCCTGTGCCAGCACGGGGGAGGCACGGATATCTGGCTGATAAATGTCCTGCAAATTGCAGCATTTCTCATGGTAGGGTCTTCTGTTAGAGTGTGACGCTCGCTCTGCCTGGAGGGACCGCAGCGAAATGGGGAGAGCTGGTTTGCAGGTTGGGGGAGACTGGGAGTCCCAATCACCTAAATCTTTAACCCCTTTGTGAACACGTTTAATGCACAAGTATCCCCTTGAGCTTACAGTTTATGTTTTGTTGTGCTTTTATTTTTTTATACTGAATGCCTCCGTCACCAAATATATTATTTTATTATTATTATTATTATTATTATTATTATTATTACTTATGTAATGTTTTGACACATTTTTTTTCTCTTCCCAATGAGTAATAAAAATGGGTTCTGTTAAAGTCATCAATGATCATCAGAGTCGGATCAATTCCCAAAATACATATCGTACTACAGTCCCTATTAGCATGGGAAAATCCTGACTTTTAGAGGGGAAAAAAAAAAGTATGTAAAGTATTAGAAAAATCAATATATGAAGCAGCGGTAACAACTTTCGGAGGATTTTTAGATGGAGAAAAGAGTTATCCCTGCATCGTCCTATTTAACAAGAGCGATATCACTGAAAAAGCATAGATTTCTCCTGCGGCCCCTCTATGGGGGGGATTCAGATCTGTTCGTAGATGTGCTAAATTTAGCACATCTACAATCAGTTACTCAGACATGTTGCTCAGTTATTCAGACGTGCTTTTGCACCCGCCAAGTAGCTCCCTGGTCGCAGCGGCTGCGTGTTACATTACGCAGCGGCCGCAGCCTGCCCCGCAACGGTCCGGACATGCCTTTGTCCGGACTGCACCCCACCAACGGCGTTCTAACACCGTTGGCACGCCCCCTCCAGCCCCACGACCGTCTCTGCCTAATTGACAGGCTTTCGCATCTCATTGGCCTTCACTGTGTGTGCACACACAGTGCGCTCACCTGCGATCGCGTCTGAATGATCCCCTATAACCACTGCTATGGGGACCGCCACGAATATTAAATGATGATAACAACGCCGTCTCAGACAGACGGTATAATCAAAAGTAGCCACCGGACAGGCGACACAGGGCCTCACTCACAGCTGTATGCAATGGTGATAATTAAGCAGTTGAGCGAATATTGACCGGCTGCGCATACGTGACCGCCGCACTGCACACGCACCACGGTACCATAGCAAAGTCCCTCGCACTGAGGATTATTTACAAATTGACTGAAACATTTCCAGGCGGCATCAGCGTCAGCGTGTTTTCGCACACTGACTGCGTGCGGGATCGCAGATGAGAATGTATTAGTGTTCATCTCTGCGACCGGCCCACTCACGTCTTCATGCCACCCTCCTATCACGGCCGGCCTCTGCGGCTTGCGCAGTAAACCATAGCAACATGAATATTATACAGCTGTTCACTGGAGCATTACTGTACAGGCAAAGGACATTTCATGCTTCACATGGACCACCAATTAAGCCAGGCATAGCAAGGGTGATCTGCGTCGATGCATTCTGGCTGTAGAACACTCAGTAGCACTGCAATAAGTGGCAGAACGGAAGGTTATACACCTCTTTCAGCACAGCCCTACTGGTAAGCAGACCCTATCATTTGGCCTAATTTCTGTTGTGAGGCTGCTCCCTACCTCTATGGGGGAATTCAAATGTTTTGCACACCAGCGGCCACTAGATGGTGCCCGATGGAGCAATTCAAGTGTTGCTCTGTTCGGGCACACACAGCCCCCAGCGCTGACACTACTGTTATGTTCTGTCATTTTGACGGGCTGGTCACTAGTTGTTACTTTATATTATTTAGAACCTGAAGAACCTGGAACCAATTACTCTGTGCTTTATTTTAGACACAGTCCACATATGTTCCTCCCAGTACTGTACATCCAATTTTCCTAGCAGAGGAAAGCTTATACTGTATTTACATTTCATAGTGAATTAACATTAAAACCGTTTAAGAAACCATGGGGGGTAATTCAGATCTGATCGCAGAAGCAAATTTGTTAGCAGTTGGGCAAAACCAAGGGGGGTCATTCCGAGTTGATTTTATCTGTGCTAAATTTAGCACAGCTACGATCTTCTACCCTGACATGCGGGGGGGACGCCCAGCACAGGGCTATCCTGCCCCGCATGTCATTCCGCCCCCCCCCCCCTCGCAGAAGTGAAAAGGCATCGCACAGCGGCGATGCCTTTGCACTTCAAGAGTAGCTCCCGGCCAGCGCAGCTTTAGCGTGCTGGCCGGGAGCTACTCGTCGCTCCCCGGCCCGCAGCGGCTGCGTGTGACGTCACACAGCCGCTGTGGCTCGCCACTGTTCGATCCGGCCACGCCTGTGTTGGCCGGACCAAACGCCACCGTTCCGCCCCCTCCCGCCCAGCGATCGCCTCTGCCTGTCAATCAGGCAGAGGCGATCGCATCCCTGCTACGGCCTTCAGCCGTCTGGCATGTGCCGGCGCACTATGGTGCCGGCGCATGCGCAGCAGGGACCTGTTCGCTCTGCTGCGTTAAAACGCAGCGAGCGAACGGGTCAGAATGATCCCCCATGTGCACTGCAGGGGGGGGGCAGATGTAACATGTGCAGAGAGAGTTAGATTTGGGTGTGGTGTGTTTAAACTGAAATCTAAATTGCAGTGTAAAATTAAAGCAGCCAGTATTTACCCTGCACAGAAACAAAATAACCCACCCAAATCTAACTCTCTCTGCACATGTTACATCTGCCCCACCTGCAGTGCACACGGTTTTGCCCAACTGCTAAAAAATTTGCTGCTGCGATCAACTCTGAATTACCCCCCTATGCTGTTACATGGTGGCTGCACATGTTACTTTTTAGTAGAATTATAAGTTTCAGCATGGACTGCATAGAATCTAGAAGTTAGAGTAGGTGACCTGATGGTGTCTAAGCAGTGATGTCACAAGGTGGGTGCGGGGGGTGCGGCACGCATCCGGGTGTGACGCCTAGAAGGGGTGACACCACACTGTGGGCTCCTCCACACTGACAGGGGCCAGGTGCTGCGGTGTGAAATTCTGCTACAGCAGCCGGCTCCTGTCATAACAGAGGAGCCGACACGCTGCAGACAGTCTCCAGGGTCAGCCCAGTACAGCCCAGCATCTCCGGAGATGCTGGGCATGCCGCAGGAGTGACGATCCGTGAGGCCAGACCCCCTTTATGTGCAGTCACACCCCATTTTTGACGCGAGCGCGCCTCTGGCACGCTGGCATATGAAGGGTGCGCACCGGGTGTCACCACACCTGGTGATGCCCCTGTGTCTAGGTATTGTGGGCCATTTTAACGTAATGGGTATACTGGCCAGCAGCCCATGGCCCCATGATTCTAGTGGGGGCATTCTTGACTGGAGGGCATTTGCCCCCTGGGCTGGTGCCGCCAGAGCTTCTTGGGAGGCCGCTCTGATTGTAAATTACTGCATTGTTTACCTTCCTCTAAGGCCTGCAGCCAGACAGTGAATGGCTGTCTGCATGCTGATCGGTGGATGGGTGGAGCTATGCACCAATCAGAGTGCTGACATCTCTTCACTGTATGGAAGCATGTGGACTGACGACGCGGGACTGCAGGAGGGGTAAGTTCTTATTTTTTTATTTTATTTGCATGAACGAGTTTGTAGGGCCGCAGTACATTGCTTTGTCCATGCAGCCCTGATTGTGGCACTACACGTACCAACATACCATGCAATATGAACCTGTAACTGAGAAACAGCGAGCTGGGATTTGCAGTACTACAACAGGTGAAACGCTACCAGTGGCCTAAGCCACCTAGAACTGTCTCAGTGTATAAGAAGAAGACACCTGTGACTAGCATAAGGTAGTGTGAAAGCCTTACTGTACCTCACTCGGCTGTCCCGCATTACCTATTCAGCATATAAATTGCACTGCAATGTGGTCTTATTAGATTCCACAAATGTCCCTTATCACAGACGTCAACCTGACAGCCCATCCGGGTGATAATTGTCTGCTCCCGCATTTCAGCACCGACTCTCTTCCTGAACTAACCTGGACTGAATGAATTAATACATGTAATATGCTTGTTTTTTTATATCAGTTAATTAACTAAGCCAAGGTTAAATCACGGAAAGTCAGAGCTGCGTCCAGGAGCAGACATTCGCCTCCTTGATGAAATGGGTCAGGTTAATCTTTCTGCAATATCGCTGTCATCAATAATCCCTAATTAGACATTTTCTAAGGACAGTCCCAACTTTCATATATTTGTCTCTGGGAATATGTCCCTATTTCAAGTTCAAGTCATTTTTCAAACACAGCCTGTAACGTGACAGTTAGGAGCTGATTGGTTGGTACTTTATCTCTCCCCACCCATTTTATCTCTCTCCCAGCTGTGATAAATACCCCCTTTAGTGTAATAGAGTATTCAGTATCTGCAAACACATGACATCGTATACAAGTCCAGACGGGGATGCAGTCAATTTACCGACAATCAAAATCCCGACGGTCAAAATCCCGACAGCAATTGACCGACGGTCAAAATCCCGACAAGGTCAAAATCCCGACATGGTCAAAATACCGACATTTAAAGTACCGACAAGGTCAAAATACCGACATGTAAAATGTTGACAGGTCAAAATGCTGACATGAGTTTTTCATAAGTTTTTCATTGAAACCGACTTGTTCATACTTTACCATCCCAGTGGACCTGGAGGGGGAATATAATAGTTTTTTGTGTGTATGTTGTCCATGTCAACCTATGTCAACATACACACAAAAAACCCAATTAAAAACTCATGTCAGCAGTTTGACCTGTCGACACTTCACATGTCGGTATTTTGACATTGTCTGTATTTTAATTGTCGGTATTTTGTCCATGTCGGGATTTTGACCATGTTGGGATTTTGACCGTAGGTCAATTGCTGTCGGGATTTCGACGTCAAAATTTTGATTGTAGGTATTTCATACCGATCCCGGGTGGAATGTGGTGCAACGTTGTGTCACAACTAACATATTTAAAGGCTAGTTTACGCTTCCACCTTGCTCTCTTTCCCACGCTCTCCTTTTCATCCTCCAGTTCTCAGAACTTGTTTCTGCATATTTTTGTCTTTCTCTCCTTTTTCCTTCCTAAATCCCCCCCCCCCCCCATCACCACCTCATCGCAACTCCCTCTATTACACAGCCCCATAGGTTTGTTTGCATAGTAATGTACTCAGCACCCTCAGACATGGTTTATGAGAATCCAATGACAGGATATAATTAGTACAATTCTCTCTGAGCCCTCTCGTGCTGAATATTCAATATATCAGGGCCAAAACCATTCATTTTGAACCTATAACAAAGGCGGTGGGTGTTTACAGTACAGCAGGATGCAGCGTAGCATAGCAGAGAGATGATGGTAGGAAGGCCAGGGCAGAACACTGTGACGCTCTGAGCGCTGAGTGGGGAACACCGTGCAGTGGGGGCTCTCTTTCTGTGCTGCACAAGAGGTGTAAACAAGCGTATGCTGTTTACATTAGGGAGAGTTTATACAGCAACACAAGCCTAAAGAGTGCCACAAATCTCCCGGAGACAGCTTTATAGCATAACGCTTCCTAGTAATCAGTTTTCGCTGCAGTTTCCTAAATTGCAACCAATATATATATATGGAGCTACCAAGCGATGCACATAAAACAGTAATGGGCCACGTGCGGCCCTAGGGCCACATGAAGCCCCCCGAGACTTCACATACCGCCCCCACCTCCTTTCTAGTTTACTGTTTGTTATAGCTTGTAATACTGTGTAAAAAAAAGCCTGTTGATACAGGGTGTGACTACAGATAAGTCTCCTTTTCCATCGAATGTATTGCTTTAACAAATATACCCAGATGAAGTGTAAGGTGCAGCCCCTGAAACGTATAAGCTTGTCTGAGACAGCCATGAAAGATAGCTGTACGGGACCAACAATGCAGTACAGGTAACTCCCTCGCATATGGAGTTGTGAAGTCACCACTGGTGTTCTGGGAACTACAAGCAGGTCGTGGAGCGTAAAGCTTGCACCTGATTGGAAAAGAGTGTGCGACCCAGTGACACGACGATGCAATGTAACAATACATTGCACCGACGTACATACTACACAATGCATTGTACAACTGCACAATGTATCGTTATATGCTGTATGTAACAACACTGCATCAGCCGTGGAAACGTCCCACTGGACCTGCAGCACATCCAGCAGCAGAGAACTCCAAATTGCACAAACAGTACACATTATATGACGGCCATTCAGATTGGTCAAGAGTACCAATATTGCATGTCATACTTACGGGATCGACAAAGGAGTAACCATAGACTCAGCAGATCATGCGACTTCGTTCTATATCAACCAACAGAGAGACCTCAGTCTAGATCAATATTAATTCTGACCGCTGCTGAAGATTTATTTCCTGAAGCTATTGGGGAGGGGTCAAGCGTATTAATAGAAAATGGCTGCATGCACGGTGTGTAGGTGGCACAACTAACTTCAAGGTATTTAAATTACAAATATGTTCATGACATGTAACAAAATACAGGCTGTACGTACTCAGGCGGTAATAATAAAAAAATAACAGTCTACTTTCTACATGACAATAGTATGAGAAGTAAATAGGTTTTATACCATACTATTATAATTTATATTGTATAAAACTGCACAGTGTAATTTTTGTTTGTTTGGATCATATCGCAGTGGTATTTGTGACACACTGAGAACGCAGAATCCTCTTTCCAATTGTCCATGTATTTGCGCGGAATGACCCAGAATGCAATGTTTTTAATGGCGTTCATTGGATGCCTTTGAGTAACAGGAAACAGTGACAGAGAAGTCAGCCCAGTAGATTGTAGAACATATATCAATGGGGGACATTCCGAGTTGATCGCTCGCTAGCAACTTTTTGCTGTGCTGCGATCAGATAGTTGCTGCCTATGGGGAGTGTATTTTCGCTTTGCAAGTGTGCGAACGCTTTTGCAGCCGATGGCACAAAAAAGTTTTTTTGCAGTTTCTGAGTAGCTCTGGACTTACTCAGCCGCTGCGATCACTTCAGCCTGTTCGGTCCCGGAATTGACGTCAGACACCCGCCCTGCAAACGCTTGGACACGCCTGCGTATTTCAAAACACTCCCAGATAACGGTCAGTTGACACCCACAAACGCCCTCTTTCTGTCAATCACCTTGCGATCGGCTGTGCGAATGGATTCTTCGTTAAATCCATCGCCCAGCACCGATCCTCTTTGTACCCGAACGACGCGCATGCGCATTGCGGTGCATATGCATGCACAGTTTTGCCGAGTTTTAACCTGATCGCAGCGCTGCAAAAAGTTGCTAGTGAGCGATCAACTCGGAATGACCCCCATCATACAGGGAGATCTCCATAGGTAGGTATAATGTAACTGGAAGAAGTTTCCCACCAGCCAACACTGGGCAGAGAGCTCGATGTTTCATAACTCGAAGAGAATCTTGGATTACAGTATAATTTGTTTATTTGCAGAACGAAGTGGTAAAGTGGATTTTGCAACATTTCAAATGAATAATTTGGACATTCCAAAATATATTGGTCATAACAGCAGGAAAATTGGATATTGCCCACAGACAGATACCACATACCTCCTCACATGACCTCACTTTTAATTCCTTTATGAGTTGCTATATACATAATGCCATATTTATCAGTGTATCTGTCTCACACCTTGACTCAGTAACACTTATTAACAAACCTTCCTACTAACGCCACTGTTCGATAAAGCAAATGTTTTACAAATTTTCTTCTGTATACAAATCCAGTTACTGACATATGGAAAGTGAAGAAGAGAAAACATCGTCCCCAACGACGGTTTACACAGTATCTATATTTCTGGTGGAGTCCATTCATATCCCACCCGACGAATATTTATATGGACATCAGTGTTAACCTTTGTGTCTTCTTGTTTTATTTACCGCACTGACTGCATGTTAATTTTTATGTGCTTCTTTAGTATAAAACTGTTATGTTTAATAGCTTTCTGGCATTGATTGCTGAATTTGCGCTTTCTTGCATGTATTTCATATTTCTGGATGCGTTGGTACTACCTGTATAGATAGTAACCCTTACAGCTCCATGAATAGTCAACACAATCATTGAGATGGATTGTCCTTAATTTCCGAGGACAATACTACATTTTGGAGATCCCAGAACTATTTTTGTTTCCAGACTAACATGCAGTGCCGCAGTGACACTTTTCTAAATAAATACATTTCTCAGAAGTCTTACATGAAATGAGAATTAAGATTTAAATTCAATATCACTTTGCTTGTGATTTTTCTGATTGAGCGGATGGCTGCAGCTGATCTCTTTTTAACATATTATGTAATTTGATAGCAGCCAATCTATCAATTATCTTGTTGGTGCCTTGGGGGGTCATTCCGAGTTGATCGCTCGCTGCTGTTTTTTGCAGCGCAGCGAACAGGTTACTACTGCGCATGCACCGCAATGCCCAGGCGCGTCGTACGGCTACAAAACGGAACATTGCTGAGCGATGGATTTAACAAAGAATCCATTTGCACAGCCGATCGCAAGGAGATTGACAGGAAGAGGGCGTATGTGGGTGGCAACTGACCGTTTTCTGGGAGTGGTGCGGCGAACGCAGGTGTGTCCAGGCGTTTGGAGGGCGGATGTCTGACGTCAATTCCGGGACCTGCAAAGCTGGATTCATCGCACGGGGTAAGTAACTCTTACCTTGGTCTTGTTCTACACAAAACTTTTTTTGCATAGCAGGGCTGCACAAGCGATCGCAGCCTTGCTATGCAAAAATACACTCCCCCATAGGCGGCGTCTAGTTGATCGCACGGGCTGCAAAAAGTTGCAGCGTGCGATCAACTCGGAATGACCCCCTTGGTGCAGAAATCTATGTGATTTCAGTTGTAGCCTAACAGAAAGCTGTCCTTTGCATGAACTTCCCATTTGGTACACTTTTCTTTTGGAACATGTGCATAGGCATTGCTTCCAAATATCTGTTGCAGCTCAGATTTCTTTCTTTTCTGCTGCTTATGTTGCATTCTCCCTAGAACTTTTACTAGGAGTTAAAAGGATGTCGTGAATGCTTCACCACAATATGTGTCCGTGACAAAGAGCATGCTTCACCTGCTGTAACAAACAGTACGGTTCTTTGTCTCTGCCGTAACATTATATTTAGACGGTACTGCAGTCTAGAACACAATTTTACATTTTCAAAAGGGCTTGTGTCTTACCACTGGTATATGCAGTTACAATCCAGTATCTTTGGTATACTGCCAAACTTGTTGTCAACTTGATACCCTTTGAATTTCTCCAGTACGTCATCTTCACTGTGAAGCATGTAGACCGATCAGAGATAAACTTGAGAAAATGCTTCGTCTTCTTCTTTTCCGGGATCTGAATGTTCATCGGCCCACGTGTCTGTGTATCAGGTCCAGAGGCTTCCCAGCTCTGATACAGCTTTTGTTTTTCTTTTTTTTAAAGATTTCCTTGACATTTTCCCTTTCAAGCAGCTAAAAGCATTTCATCATCTGGCTGCACTGATCAATCCTGATACTGTTAGTGAGCTGTTCTTTAGCTAGCTTGCTCATTGCTGTAGGGTTCCTCTAACCTAGATGTCAGTCCCACGTATGGGTGCAGTTCATTTGCCAGTCATGCTTGGCGGTGTTGGCTGCTGCTTTATACTTCAGCTGCTACAATTAACCAGTGATTGTTCCTTCTGCAAGAGTGAAAGTCTCCCCATTGTCCCTTGGTTATGTCATTGTTTTGTCTTATTAATTTCTTCACTGACAACAGGTTCCTTTAAAGCAGGGGTGGGGAACCTTTTTTCTACCAAGGGCCATTTGGATATTTATAAAATCCTTCGGGGACCATACAAAAATTATCAACTTAAAAATGAGCCTGCCCCCAGTAGATATGCCACCAGTAGTTATGCCCCAGTAGATATGCCCCCAGTCAGTAGTTATGCCCCAGTAGATATGCCCCCAGTCAGTAGTTATGCCCCAGTAGATATGCCCCCAGTCAGTAGTTATGCCCCGAGTCAGTAGTTATGCCCCCAGTCAGTAGTTATGCCCTTAGTAGATATACCCCCAGTCAGTTGTTATACCCCAGTAGATATGCCCAAAGTAAGTATGCCCCCATTCACTTGTTATGCCCCATTAGATATGCCCCGTCACTTGTTATGCCCCATTAGATATGCCCCCAGTCAGTTGTTATGCCCCATTAGATATGCCCCCAGTCAGTTGTTATGCCCCATTAGATATGCCCCTAGTAGTGCCGCTTACACACCCACATTAAAAGAAAAAAACCCCACAATACTCACCAGCCCCGCTCCTGTTTCTGGACCGCTGCCCTCCGCCTGGCCACTCACTCCTCAGAACTATGGGAGAGAAGTCATGACATCTCTCCCATAACACCGCACAGTAGCACACGCATACTGCCAGAGCTGGAAGCTGGAGCTCAGGAGTGAGCTCCTGCCTCCGGCTGCAACTGAGGGTAAGAAGCCAGGCGCCACTAGTAACAAAATCTCAGCGGGCGCCCGGCTAGGTGAGCCTGGCCGGGCCAGATCAAGTGACTCTGCAGGCCATATACGGCCCTCGGGCCTGAGGTTCCCCACCCCTGCTTCAAAGACTAGGGGTGAGCTTTGGAGAAAGATAAAGTACTAGCCAATCAGCTCCTTACTGTCGTGTTACAGGCTGTGTTTGAAAATGACAGTTAGAAGCTGATTGGTTGGTACTTTATCTCTCTCCACTTGATCCCTTTCTGAGGCTTTGTACATCAGCCCCTAGGTATATATAATAAATTAGTTACTGGTATACTATCTTTATAGTCAGTGTAGTGTTGACCAGCCAGTGAATGTTACCTTCCACTGCGCCTTCTGAGGTCAGGTAGATATGGTAACTCTTCATTTTGGTTAAGGTGAGAGAAGAAGCCTTTGCCGTTAGTCAGATGATCAGTGGCTCCGGAGTCCATACATGCATGTGATTGTTTTGATGTTTTTGCGCCAATGCCCAGTAAGGAAAACTTATAGATGGAGCCACATTTATCTTAGCTTCTCTGCTGTGCCTAGGCACACCATGGTTTATCAGCATAAGCCTTTCATCCATTGTTCTCAGATGCAATACAATACAGAGAGAACAATACAGCAGGGGATTAAGTCTGACTGCCCTGGCTCAATTAATTCTATTAAATGCCAAGATAAAGATGGCTCCATCTGTAGTTCCACGAATCAGTAATCAACAGTGGTTCAGTCATTTGTAGTCTCATCCCGATTTGGAAGTACTGCCATTATTACCCTCATGACGAGCCAGCAATCCTAAACAGCTGGCAGCAGCTCAGCCCATGAGTTTACCGAGTTTTGGAAGTCCCACCGCTGGAAGCAGAGCCTATTCCACACACTAGTTTTGTCTTTTCATGGCTGCCACTAAGCCAACTGTGTACCTTCCTAATACTTGGTCAAGTAGGAACTGTATCCCCAGGCATCACCACTCGGAGCTTGACATTCAATCCATCCAGCAGGGTCTACACTGCTCTAAAACATACAAAGTCAGCTGGGCAGGACCAAAGCTCCTAACTCACTAATGCAAAAACTCCTGTAACTCCAGCCAGGCGGTGCCACAGACCATGGTCTCCTTCCTCAGGATACCACAGCAACATTCTTCATCCTCTACTAGGTCCAGCCCTTTTAAACCCAACCGTTCTCCCATGCTGAGAAAGGGCCAATACTGAACAAGATGATGTGACCATATGTAACTATGTTCTTATCCATCTCTTTTGTTTGGACTTGCTCCACGGAGTTTGTTTAATGGCATTTGGGAATGATGGGACATTAGGAAGGAGATGCAGCCCATTCCAGGCAAGGTAGACATAAACGTAATGCTTTGCCTAGTAACAAATACAGATGCAGAAGACACAAAGCAAATGTAGGTAGACTCACGGTAAATTCAGGGCAACGGAGAAACAACTGAGTACACACAACGGTTATCTGGGGAGTTTCTGAGGAATCTAGGAACTAAAATAAACTGCAGATACAACATTGGGCAGTGTGCCCTTTGATGAAGGTGGCAACGGGGTAACTTGACCCACACTGATGCCGATGCATTGCATCGTTTGTCACAGAGCCATCCTCACCGGTGCTATAGGAAGCCTCCTCCGCACCTGCACTATCATAGCTTTATAGCAGTGTTGGCCTTTAGCTGATCACTTTGCTGACTCACTCTTGCATCCCAAATTCAGCAGATGACTTTTAGGTGACCATGTTCTTCTTGCATATAAAACATTTACGTGTTCTTAACCCAATCTTGTGTGTTTAAAGCCGATTCGACTCTAAGCGCAATGTCATGGCTTGTGTCTGTGGCAGCCTGCCTTTGGCATTTGAGCTTATCAAGCATCAAATGTGGTCATAATCCTTTCATAGATGGATGAGAGACAACAGAGTTGCAATGCTTCTAAATGCCCACTCCATAACCATTTCTAAGGGGCGCTCTCTGAGTAACGGCTGTATATTGCGGAGATTCTTCCCATAGGAGCACTGTTTGATCACCAGCTAGGCTCAGGGAGATGGCACTTTGGGCTGTTTGATCTTTTTGAACTTCCTCTATCCAGTCATCTCAGAGTGGCCTAGTCAAACCGATTACATTAACCCCCAAGGAGCAGAACTTACAAACTGCCTCTTAAACTGCATCAACAATTGGCTTAAGGTGGGTACACACTAGTAGATATATCTGCAGATCAATTGATCTGCAGATATATCTATGTACGGATCGGGCAGTGTGCTGTGCATACACACTGCCCGATCCGTCGGGGGACTGACGTCATGAACTGGGCGCCCGCCCAGTTCACCTGTCAATCTCCGCCGGCCGCCGCAGCATGTGTACGGGCGGTCGGACGACCGCCCCGTACACACACAGCGACGCGCCAATATATCGTTAGATATATTGGCCGTCGGCTGTGCTGCGCAGCCGACGCGATACGTCTGTGAACGACGGAGTTCACAGACGTACCGCCCGTACACACTGGCCGGCGGTCCCGCGATGTATCGGCCGTTCAAGAGAACGGCCGATATATCGACCAGTGTGTACGGGCCTTTAGTCAACTGTCAGTCTCTAGGTTCCATTTCTCAATAACTTTAAAAAAAACAACTTTATTGACAACAAAACACGTACAACACTGTAGTCACACTGTACCTAAGTACGTACATAAACATCGTTCTACTACACTGGCACTTTCCAGATCTTGCTGGCTAGCACACGGCAGGAACTCCAGTCTAGCTGCTAGTATACTTCAGCACCTTGGATGTACTCCTCATCCGCTAGACTGCTGCATGTTCTATATTTGGAGGGAAGATAAAAGGGGCCTGTTACTAACATCCCGCTGGCAGCTCCCAACGCACTAGCTGATTCGTAAATAATCTGGCAGAAAAAAAAATGGACGTTCTGTTTCCAGTCCTGCAGTCCCATGTGGGCAAGGGACATGGTGGGGACTGACTATATAACCAGGCTTTATACCGTCAGGTCCTCCACTGATCTCTCAAACCCCCACTCTGCCTCATTGATGGCTTAACTAAGGTGGAGTATCTTTAACTGCATTATGATCATACTGCTGCTATCATAATACTAAACAAATTCTCAGCCATGTACTGTACCTTACCTGTAGTGTATACACTAGTGCAGAGATTCTCAAACGCGGTCCTCAAGGCACCCCAAAGTCTCAGGTTTCTAGTTTACCTATGCTTGGTCACAGGTGACTTAATTAGCACTTCAGTCAATTTGATTCAATCTGTGCTAAACCATGTGTGCTAAGCTCAGTTATCCTCCATTTTGTGATAAGCAGACTCAAGGCTGCCCCCCCATATCCTGGCACCAGAGGCAGCTGCCTAAAGCTGCGTAGTGGTAGAGCCAGCCCTGGACTAGTGACATGTATGAGGCACATAATTGATAAGCTGCCTTCTCAGGAATACTGGTTCAGCACACACGGTGTATAAGTGACGGCTTCTCTTTAAATAAGAAGTATTCACCCATCAAGGTCGCCCAATCTGTAAAATCAGATAAAATGCTGGGATCGTGGATCCGATGCACAAAGCAGAGACGGTTAATGAGGTCGCCGAGTTAAATTGTACAGAGATACAGGGATGACTAGAACTGAGGCTTGAGCCGCCGAGAGCATAACAAAGCAGTCAACTAAACAATGATTGAGAGATGAAAAAAAAAAAAACCCCAGCACGAATGGAATAAGGCTTCGGCCTGCACACTTAATGGCTATAGGACGGCGAGCGGGAGATAGGGTGACTGACAGCAGCTTGGATGCAGCGTGTATGTAAAGAGGATTGAGATGGAAATAGTGACCTTGTGATTATATCAGAGGGTAAGATACTGTACGGAACGAGAGTGCCTGAGTCTGGTAATTGAAATGACGCCACCTGCCCCCTGTATTGCGTTGTATTGTCAGCTTGTAGAGTGGAGACCTCCGCATTTAGCCGTGCGCAGGACTGATACAGGGGTTTCCTCTGTATTGTTACGTGACTTTCAATCATCACATTCATCTTTCCACACCGAGGCAGTGATTGTATATGGATAAAAGCTATATGGGTAAAAGCAGCACCCCTCTTACCTACTGCAGCGAGGGATGTTAATGTATTCATTGCTCTTGTACTAGCGGTATATTGTACTGATCATCATACAAGGCTTAATAGCAATATTATTAATGGGAATGCTGCAAAACAATCACATTAGCCGCGTTCTGTGTTATACAGTTATATTACAGATGGGAAGAAGATTATTAACTAGCAGGAAATGTAGCGCAACAGAGAGTGGCCACACGATCTAGTGCTCACCAAGTACCATCCGCTTATGGCACATAGGAATAACTGCTTTTATATATATATATATATATATATATATATATATATATAAGGGCGCTTGCTTAAAATTATTTAAATTGGCAAAAGCTGTATATATATATATATATATATATATATATATAAAAATTTAAAATACATAAGAAATCTGTTGACACTTTTAGAAAAACATAGGGGGTTATTCCGAGTTGTTCGCTCGCTAGCTGCTTTTAACAGCATTGCACACGCTAGGCCGCCGCCCTCTGGGAGTGTATCTTAGCTTAGCAGAATTGCGAACGAAAGATTAGCAGAACAGCTACTAAATAATTCTTTGCAGTTTCTGAGTAGCTCCAGACCTACTCCTAGATTGCGATCAGCTCAGTCCGTTTAGTTCCTGGTTTGACGTCACAAACACGCCCTGCATTCGGCCAGCCACTCCCCCGTTTCTCCAGCCACTCCTGCGTTTTTACCTGGCACGCCTGCGTTTTTTAGCACACTCCCTGAAAACGGCGAGTTGCCGCCCAGAAACACCCACTTCCTGTCAATCACACTACGATCACTGGAGTGTTGAAAAAACGTCGCTCGAGCTTGTGTAAATCTCAAGTTTTGTGTTAAATTACTTAACGCATGCGCGCTGCGTACCATGCGCATGCGCATTTTCCACCTAATCGCTGCGTTGCGAAAAACGGCAACGAGCGAACAACTCGGAATGACCACCATAGTACAATTGATTACAATAAAATTGATTGGTGCGGTGCTGATACAATTCTGTATGGTTAAATCAATTCACAAGGTTCCACTTCTGGATGTGGATAGTCACCCTTCACAGAAGTACAGAATTCATAGTGATGTTATTACCGAGTAGGTTTAGAACATAGGTACCCTACGCGTTTCATCTCCTCTGAGACTTCCTCAGGGGTTCATCTCTATATTCTCATTTGGAAGGGATATCCATTAAGTCCCACACTTGGTTTCTATGAGCTTTTATTTGAAAGTTTTCCTTAGTTGCCTTTATGGCCTTTTTGGTAAAGGGCTTCAAACCTTCAACGCCTGTCAAGCAATGAATATCCAATTACTGATACGTAACGGGGCATCAAGGATTTTAGAGAAATTCTTTAACAATCAAAATCCACCTATTTCAGCAATATAGTCTGAATGGCTACAATCCAGCATTGAGCGGTATCTATCTATCTATCTATCTATCTATCTATCTATCTATCTATCTATCTATCTATCTATCTATCTATCGATATACTGTATATGTATATATATATATATATATATATATATTGATAGATATACTGTTTTTTTTACATCTGTGATAAATTAATAAACAAATGAACCAATTAATTCATTAACAAAGGAAGAACAGTTTCCATGACCCCAATCCTGTTTACGTCTACTGTCACTCCATTGACTTGACGTTTCAAGGTTCTCTGTTATTTTATATACAGGAATATTCATCCTTCAGCAGAGAGTGTCTCCTGCATTAACTTTCAAATCATATTCAGCATTCGCTATCTTTTATTAGAAGCTGAGGGCTGAGGACGAAGCCTTTCCCGAGTCCCCGGGGACCTGCTGCTAATACAGTATAGCAGGTTGTAATACTCATCAATGCATCAACACCAGCGCCCTATACAAATGCTATGCCTGATATTTTAAGACCTTAAATGAGCTTTCAATGCAACAGAGAGATGCTTTCAATGCCCACATACAGCAACATCTATCAGAAATTTCCCAACAGTTCCCAGCTGAGAAAACTATCCCCATAGAAAACTAATCAGGCAGAAGCCCCAGACGTCGACACCCGGATTATTATTTCACTCGCAGCATGATTGCCAATATAAACGTTTTGGAAAAAACATCAACAAATGTTTTTTTCTTTTTTTTCTTTTTGTGTCGGCCAGGTAATCTGTTCCTTTACAACTTTGAATGAGCCTCAGTCCACCCTGAAGAGGGGAATTGGAAGCACCAAGATGACCCTAGAAATTAGAGAGGATCCAGTCATAGTCGAAATTGCCAATGTTGACACCACAAAGTCAACGATTGTGATGTTGACATTGAGGTAATGTTGACGTTGACCATGTTGGCATCTGCAGAAGGTCGTCATGTTCACAGCGTCAACATGTGAAATGTCATCATGTGAAATGGCAATATTGTGCACGGACCTGCAGTGGAGGGTTAGGGTTAGGCACCAGGACGGAGTGTTAGGCTATGACAGGGGATGGTAGGGTTAGACATAGGGGGAGAGTTAGAGATTAGTGGTTAGTTATATTTACTACTGTATGCGCTGCAGGACCTGTCGAAAGTCATCAGGATATCATTTTTTTTATTTCCACATGATGAATGTCGACCAAAATATACAAAGCCGCATTGCACCCAAAATGCATAATATCCACCCTTCAGGGCTCCCATTTCTTGTAGGAATCTTGTGGTTCACTAGGTATGAGTATTATCAGTACCAGTATGCCCTGACATGCAAAGGTCTTTCTTTTTGTAAGGGGCGGAAGGGTGGTGGTGTGATTGTACACCAAAAAATACCCCTTAAGCTATGTTATACCAGACCAGAACCTGTGTCTCAACAACTAGAAGCCATATATTGCCTGGGGTGCCTCAGGACGCTTGCAGGGGTGCCTTGGATTGGTGGCCCAGGATCAATTCTTACACTCAATGCTTACACTCAACTGCATATCAGAATTACATACATGGTGGCATTTTGATCAGAGTTTTAGTTCTGATATCGCCAGCTATATCCCTCAGGAGTGGAGTGTGGCAGGCCAGTGGAGTCATGCCTTTGAAAAGTGATGCTCAAACTTCTCTTATGCTATGTGTCAATGAGCCACCATTCTGAGAACCCTAGTGTCAGTATGTTCCCATTTTGAGATCTCAAGTGTCAATGACCCACCATTCTGGGATCCCAAGTATCAATGAGCCACCATTCCAGGATCCCAAATGTCAGTTTACCACCCTTCTGATTCCTAGTGTCAATATATCACCATTTTGGGATCACTAGCATCAGTGTGCCACCATTCCGAGATACAAAGTGTCAATGAACCACCATTTGGAGATCCCAGGTATCAAGTATCAATGATCCACTATTCCAGGATCCAAAGTGTCAATGAGCCACCATTCTGGGATCCCAAGTGCCAATGAGCCACCATTCTGTGATCCCAAGTGACAATGATCCACCATTCCAGGATCTCAAGTGTCAATGATCCACCATTCCAGGATCCCAAGTATGAATCAGTCACAATTCCTGGATTCCTAAGTGTGAAGGAGCCACAATTCCTGGATTCCCAAGTGTGAATGAGCCACCATTGACACCGTGAGTCCAGCACTTGGGGGGTCATTCCGAGTTGATCGCTAGCTGCCGTTGTTCGGGTACGAAGTCCATTGTGGTTTTGCACTGGTTCTAGCGACGATTCCAATCACACAGCCGAATGCAGGAGAGATTGACAGGAAGAGGGCGTTTATGGGTGTCAACTGAGCGTTTTCTGGGAGTGTTTGGGAAAATGCAGGCGTGGCTGGGCATTTGTTGGGCAGGTATCTGACGTCATTATCGTGTCACTCGTCGCAGCAATCATCGCACAGGATAAGTAACTACAGGGCTGGTCTTGTTTTGCACAAAATGTGTTTGCAGGCGCACAGCTCCGCAGGCGTTCGCACTCCTGCAAAGCGAAAATACACTCCCCCGTGGGCGGTGACTATGCGTTTGCACGGCTGCCAAAAACTGCTAGCGAGCGATCAACTCGGAATGACCCCCTTTGTACAGACACATCTCAGTATTAGATAAGCTATTGTCTATGCATTTATAAAAGGACAAGTATTGACTGACCTCTACCTGCTCTTACTGACAGAGTCACATTTTAAATATTGGTAAATTAATGGCAGTAAATTAACGAACAACTAACAACGGACCCTTTGGCAAAGTAAAAAAAAAATGAATCTTTTTTTAAAGCAATCATCAATCACACAGCTGTAGAGATGAAACACGCGTGGCAAATTATTACACGTGAAGCAGCTTAATGGTTTTCCCGATCATGTAATATAACAAGGCCGATTAATGCTTGTAATCTATAACCAAATACGGTATAATTTTAGTAACGAGCATATACTGCAAAGCTAGGGTCCACACATCAGCAATTTCACTGACGATCCGACCAGTATTTTACCATTTTTTAGACTGACTAAATAATCTTGAGAACATCATATTTAGAGTGTACACACTAATAATTTAGGGCCTGCTTCCGAGATATATGCAAACGCAGCTACGAATGTGTACGCTGTGGGCGTGTGAAAATATGCAAGTATCGCAGCCGCCAGGAGTTGAGTAGAGACTCCATAATTGGAGTTTCTAATCCTCTGGTTGCATACAAAGATGCAACCATCGAGCGCATATCGAGGGTCATTCTGAGTTGATCGCTCGCTGCCGATTTTTGCAGCGCAGCGATCAGGTCAAAAAATGGCATTTCTGAGCATGCGTATGCCCCACAATGCGCACACGCGACGTACGGGTACAAAGCCCTTTGTGGTTGTGCACAGGTTCTAGCAAAGTTTTCCTTCGCACTGGCGGCCGCAAGAAGATTGACAGGAAAGGGGCGTTACTGGGTGTCAACTGACCGTTTTCAGGGAGTGTTTGCAAAAACGCAGGCGTGTCTGAAAAAACGTAGGCATGGCTGGGCGCTCGCTGGGCGGGTGTATGGCGTCCAATCCGGACACGAATAGGCTGAAGTGATCGCAAGCACTGAGTAGGTCCAGAGCTACTCTGAAACTGCACAAAGTGTTTTTGCAGAGCGCGGCTGCACATGCGTTCACACTTCTGCTAAGCTAAAATACACTCCCCAGTGGGCGGCGGCATAGCGTTTGCATGGCTGCTAAAACTAGCCAGCGAGCGATCAACTCGGAATGACCCCCATCAGGCAAACATCGACGCGTAATTCTGTGATCGTGCAGCCTGGCTGCTAGAAGTAAGACGCCGGAGCCATTATACAGGATTGCAGTCTCAGGGGGTGATTCAGACATGATTGGTGGGCCACTAATTTTGCTGTCCTGCGTTCAGATAGTCGCCGCCTCCAGGGAGTTTGTGAATTCGCCGTGCAAGTATGCGATCCGATGTTTACGCCGTGCTGCAAATATCCAGTGTGTGTAGTGTGTGTGCAGCCCAGGACTTAAGGGCTCCATATACTAGGACGATAATGTCCAGGCATTCGGCCCGATATATCGGATTAAATCGGGCATTTTGGAGGCGTTTCCAACCCGATGCGCGTTCCCGTGAGCATCGGATCGGATCCTCCAGATTGAATGTGCTGCACATTCAATCTGGTCCGACCTGGGGGCATGGCTGGGATCGCCCAGGATACATCGTGTGCAAAAGGACAGCATACGATGTATCTTGGGTGATCCTGCCCCCCCGGGAGGCTGCCTGGGTGATCGCCCGCGACATGACAGACGGACATGTTGCAGTAGTGTATGGGGCCCTTTACTCCTACAGTGCGATCACATCAGGCTGATCGGGGCTGAAGCTGACGTCAGACACCCTCCCTGAAAATGCTTGGGCACGCCTGCGTTTTTCCGGACACTCCCAGAAAATGTTCAGTTGCCACCCACAAATGGCTCCCTCCTGTCAATCACCTTGTGAACGTCGTACGAATGAAATTTTCGCACCATCCTGTCGCTGACTTGCGATGCCCGTTGTTGTTGTCCGACGTGCGTGCGCATTGCCGTGCATACGCATGCACAGTTATGACCTGGTTGCCCGCTGGGCGAAAACGCACAGGTCTGAATCAGGCCCTCAATCTGTGACACGCTGTGTACCAGCTGCAGCTAAAGTCTTGCTAAATAAAATGACTTATTACTCGACATGAAGTTATAATCGGTAAATTAAATAAGGGAGACTGACTGCTATCTAATCAAAGGAAATTAGCATTAGAAACTAGGCAACAGACACTGGTGGGAAGAGAATACAAGTGAAGAGAATGGAGACTACAACAATATTCTGAACTATGGGTCTCATTCCAAGTTGTTCGCTCGCAAGCTGCTTTTAGCAGCTTTGCACAAGCTAAGCCGCCGCCTACTGGGAGTGAATCTTAGCTTATCATAATTGCGAACGAAAGATTAGCAGAATTGCGAATAGACATTTCTGTGCAGTTTCTGAGTAGCTCCAGACTTACTCGGCATCTGCGATCAGTTCAGTGCTTGTCGTTCCTGGTTTGACGTCACAAACACACCCAGCGTTCGCCCAGACACTCCTCCGTTTCTCCAGCCACTCCCGCGGTTTTCCCAGAAACGGCAGCGTTTTTTCGCACACACCCATAAAACGGCCAGTTTCCGCCCAGAAACACCCACTTCCTGTCAATCACATTACGATCACCAGAACGAAGAAAAAAATAAGATTTTACTTACCAATAAATCTATTTCTCGTAGTCCGTAGTGGATGCTGGGACTCCGTAAGGACCATGGGGATATAGCGGCTCCGCAGGAGACAGGGCACAAAATAAAAGCTTAAGGATCAGGTGGTGTGCACTGGCTCCTCCCCCTATGACCCTCCTCCAAGCCTCAGTTAGGATACTGTGTCCGGACGAGCGTACATAATAAGGAAGGATATTGAATCCCGGGTAAGACTCATACCAGCCACACCAATCACACCGTACAACTTGTGATCTGAACCCAGTTAACAGTATGATAAACGCAAAGGAGCCTCTGAAAAGATGGCTCACAACAATAATAACCCGAATTTTTGTAACAATAACTATATACAAGTATTGCAGACAATCCGCACTAGGGATGGGCGCCCAGCATCCACTACGGACTACGAGAAATAGATTTATCGGTAAGTAAAATCTTATTTTCTCTGACGTCCTAGTGGATGCTGGGACTCCGTAAGGACCATGGGGATTATACCAAAGCTCCCAAACGGGCGGGAGAGTGCGGATGACTCTGCAGCACCGAATGAGAGAACTCCAGGTCCTCCTCAGCCAGGGTATCAAATTTGTAGAATTTAGCAAACGTGTTTGCCCCTGACCAAGTAGCTGCTCGGCAAAGTTGTAAAGCCGAGACCCCTCGGGCAGCCGCCCAAGATGAGCCCACCTTCCTTGTGGAATGGGCTTTTACTGATTTTGGCTGTGGCAATCCTGCCACAGAATGTGCAAGCTGAATTGTACTACAAATCCAACGAGCAATCGTCTGCTTAGAAGCAGGAGCACCCAGCTTGTTGGGTGCATACAGGATAAACAGCGAGTCAGATTTTCTGACTCCAGCCGTCCTGGAAACATATATTTTCAAGGCCCTGACAACGTCAAGCAACTTAGAGTCCTCTAAGTCCCTGGTAGCCGCAGGTACCACAATAGGTTGGTTCATGTGAAATGCAGAAACCACCTTAGGTAGAAATTGAGGACGAGTCCTCAATTCCGCCCTGTCAGAATGAAATATCAAGTAAGGGCTTTTATATGATAAAGCCGCCAATTCTGACACACGCCTGGCTGAAGCCAAGGCTAACAGCATCGACACCTTCCATGTGAGATATTTTAAGTCCACAGTGGAAAGTGGTTCAAACTAGAGATGAGCGCCTGAAATTTTTCGGGTTTTGTGTTTTGGTTTTGGGTTCGGTTCCGCGGCCGTGCTTTGGGTTCGAACGCGTTTTGGCAAAACCTCACCGAATTTTTTTTGTCGGATTCGGGTGTGTTTTGGATTCGGGTGTTTTTTTCAAAAAACACTAAAAAACAGCTTAAATCATAGAATTTGGGGGTCATTTTGATCCCAAAGTATTATTAACCTCAAAAACCATAATTTACACTCATTTTCAGTCTATTCTGAATACCTCACACCTCACAATATTATTTTTAGTCCTAAAATTTGCACCGAGGTCGCTGTGTGAGTAAGATAAGCGACCCTAGTGGCCGACACAAACACCGGGCCCATCTAGGAGTGGCACTGCAGTGTCACGCAGGATGTCCCTTCCAAAAAACCCTCCCCAAACAGCACATGACGCAAAGAAAAAAAGAGGCGCAATGAGGTAGCTGTGTGAGTAAGATTAGCGACCCTAGTGGCCGACACAAACACCGGGCCCATCTAGGAGTGGCACTGCAGTGTCACGCAGGATGGCCCTTCCAAAAAACCCTCCCCAAACAGCACATGACGCAAAGAAAAAAAGAGGCGCAATGAGGTAGCTGTGTGAGTAAGATTAGCGACCCTAGTGGCCGACACAAACACCGGGCCCATCTAGGAGTGGCACTGCAGTGTCACGCAGGATGTCCCTTCCAAAAAACCCTCCCCAAACAGCACATGACGCAAAGAAAAAAAGAGGCGCAATGAGGTAGCTGTGTGAGTAAGATTAGCGACCCTAGTGGCCGACACAAACACCGGGCCCATCTAGGAGTGGCACTGCAGTGTCACGCAGGATGTCCCTTCCAAAAAACCCTCCCCAAACAGCACATGACGCAAAGAAAAAAAGAGGCGCAATGAGGTAGCTGACTGTGTGAGTAAGATTAGCGACCCTAGTGGCCGACACAAACACCGGGCCCATTTAGGAGTGGCACTGCAGTGTCACGCAGGATGTCCCTTCCAAAAAACCCTCCCCAATCAGCACATGATGCAAAGAAAAAGAAAAGAAAAAAGAGGTGCAAGATGGAATTGTCCTTGGGCCCTCCCACCCACCCTTATGTTGTATAAACAAAACAGGACATGCACACTTTAACCAACCCATCATTTCAGTGACAGGGTCTGCCACACGACTGTGACTGATATGACGGGTTGGTTTGGACCCCCCCAAAAAAGAAGCAATTAATCTCTCCTTGCACAAACTGGCTCTACAGAGGCAAGATGTCCACCTCATCATCACCCTCCGATATATCACCGTGTACATCCCCCTCCTCACAGATTATCAATTCGTCCCCACTGGAATCCACCATCTCAGCTCCCTGTGTACTTTGTGGAGGCAATTGCTGCTGGTCAATGTCTCCGCGGAGGAATTGATTATAATTCATTTTAATGAACATCATCTTCTCCACATTTTCTGGATGTAACCTCGTACGCCGATTGCTGACAAGGTGAGCGGCGGCACTAAACACTCTTTCGGAGTACACACTTGTGGGAGGGCAACTTAGGTAGAATAAAGCCAGTTTGTGCAAGGGCCTCCAAATTGCCTCTTTTTCCTGCCAGTATAAGTACGGACTGTGTGACGTGCCTACTTGGATGCGGTCACTCATATAATCCTCCACCATTCTATCAATGTTGAGAGAATCATATGCAGTGACAGTAGACGACATGTCCGTAATCGTTGTCAGGTCCTTCAGTCCGGACCAGATGTCAGCATCAGCAGTCGCTCCAGACTGCCCTGCATCACCGCCAGCGGGTGGGCTCGGAATTCTGAGCCTTTTCCTCGCACCCCCAGTTGCGGGAGAATGTGAAGGAGGAGATGTTGACAGGTCGCGTTCCGCTTGACTTGACAATTTTGTCACCAGCAGGTCTTTCAACCCCAGCAGACTTGTGTCTGCCGGAAAGAGAGATCCAAGGTAGGCTTTAAATCTAGGATCGAGCACGGTGGCCAAAATGTAGTGCTCTGATTTCAACAGATTGACCACCCGTGAATCCTTGTTAAGCGAATTAAGGGCTCCATCCACAAGTCCCACATGCCTAGCGGAATCGCTCCGTGTTAGCTCCTCCTTCAATGTCTCCAGCTTCTTCTGCAAAAGCCTGATGAGGGGAATGACCTGACTCAGGCTGGCAGTGTCTGAACTGACTTCACGTGTGGCAAGTTCAAAGGGCATCAGAACCTTGCACAACGTTGAAATCATTCTCCACTGCGCTTGAGACAGGTGCATTCCACCTACTATATCGTGCTCAATTGTATAGGCTTGAATGGCCTTTTGCTGCTCCTCCAACCTCTGAAGCATATAGAGGGTTGAATTCCACCTCGTTACCACTTCTTGCTTCAGATGATGGCAGGGCAGGTTCAGTAGTTTTTGGTGGTGCTCCAGTCTTCTGTACGTGGTGCCTGTACGCCGAAAGTGTCCCGCAATTCTTCTGGCCACCGACAGCATCTCTTGCACGCCCCTGTCGTTTTTAAAAAAATTCTGCACCACCAAATTCAAGGTATGTGCAAAACATGGGACGTGCTGGAATTTGCCCATATTTAATGCACACACAATATTGCTGGCGTTGTCCGATGCCACAAATCCACAGGAGAGTCCAATTGGGGTAAGCCATTCCGCGATGATCTTCCTCAGTTGCCGTAAGAGGTTTTCAGCTGTGTGCGTATTCTGGAAAGCGGTGATACAAAGCGTAGCCTGCCTAGGAAAGAGTTGGCGTTTGCGAGATGCTGCTACTGGTGCCGCCGCTGCTGTTCTTGCGGCGGGAGTCCATACATCTACCCAGTGGGCTGTCACAGTCATATAGTCCTGACCCTGCCCTGCTCCACTTGTCCACATGTCCGTGGTTAAGTGGACATTGGGTACAACTGCATTTTTTAGGACACTGGTGAGTCTTTTTCTGACGTCCGTGTACATTCTCGGTATCGCCTGCCTAGAGAAGTGGAACCTAGATGGTATTTGGTAACGGGGGCACACTGCCTCAATAAATTGTCTAGTTCCCTGTGAACTAACGGCGGATACCGGACGCACGTCTAACACCAACATAGTTGTCAAGGCCTCAGTTATCCGCTTTGCAGTAGGATGACTGCTGTGATATTTCATCTTCCTCGCAAAGGACTGTTGAACAGTCAATTGCTTACTGGAAGTAGTACAAGTGGGCTTACGACTTCCCCTCTGGGATGACCATCGACTCCCAGCGGCAACAACAGCAGCGCCAGCAGCAGTAGGCGTTACACGCAAGGATGCATCGGAGGAATCCCAGGCAGGAGAGGACTCGTCAGAATTGCCAGTGACATGGCCTGCAGGACTATTGGCATTCCTGGGGAAGGAGGAAATTGACACTGAGGGAGTTGGTGGGGTGGTTTGCGTGAGCTTGGTTACAAGAGGAAGGGATTTACTGGTCAGTGGACTGCTTCCGCTGTCACCCAAAGTTTTTGAACTTGTCACTGACTTATTATGAATGCGCTGCAGGTGACGTATAAGGGAGGATGTTCCGAGGTGGTTAACGTCCTTACCCCTACTTATTACAGCTTGACAAAGGGAACACACGGCTTGACACCTGTTGTCCGCATTTCTGGTGAAATACCTCCACACCGAAGAGCTGATTTTTTTGGTATTTTCACCTGGCATGTCAACGGCCATATTCCTCCCACGGACAACAGGTGTCTCCCCGGGTGCCTGACTTAAACAAACCACCTCACCATCAGAATCCTCCTGGTCAATTTCCTCCCCAGCGCCAGCAACACCCATATCCTCCTCATCCTGGTGTACTTCAACACTGACATCTTCAATCTGACTATCAGGAACTGGACTGCAGGTGCTCCTTCCAGCACTTGCAGGGGGCGTGCAAATGGTGGAAGGCGCATGCTCTTCACGTCCAGTGTTGGGAAGGTCAGGCATCGCAACCGACACAATTGGACTCTCCTTGTGGATTTGGGATTTCGAAGAATGCACAGTTCTTTGCTGTGCTGCTTTTGCCAGCTTGAGTCTTTTCATTTTTCTAGCGAGAGGCTGAGTGCTTCCATCCTCATGTGAAGCTGAACCACTAGCCATGAACATAGGCCAGGGCCTCAGCCGTTCCTTGCCACTCCGTGTCGTAAATGGCATATTGGCAAGTTTACGCTTCTCCTCCGACAATTTTATTTTAGGTTTTGGAGTCCTTTTTTTTCTGATATTTGGTGTTTTGGATTTGACATGCTCTGTACTATGACATTGGGCATCGGCCTTGGCAGACGACGTTGCTGGCATTTCATCGTCTCGGCCATGACTAGTGGCAGCAGCTTCAGCACGAGGTGGAAGTGGATCTTGATCTTTCCCTAATTTTGGAACCTCAACATTTTTGTTCTCCATATTTTAATAGGCACAACTAAAAGGCACCTCAGGTAAACAATGGAGATGGATACTAGTATACAATTATGGACTGCCTGCCGAGTGCAGACACAGAGGTAGCCACAGCCGTGAACTACCGTACTGTACTGTGTCTGCTGCTAATATAGACTGGTTGATAAAGAGATAGTATACTCGTAACTAGTATGTATGTATAAAGAAAGAAAGAAAAACCACGGTTAGGTGGTATATACAATTATGGACGGGCTGCCGAGTGCCGACACAGAGGTAGCCACAGCCGTGAACTACCGCACTGTACTGTGTCTGCTGCTAATATATAGACTGGTTGATAAAGAGATAGTATACTCGTAACTAGTATGTATGTATAAAGAAAGAAAAAAAAACCACGGTTAGGTGGTATATACAATTATGGACGGGCTGCCGAGTGCCGACACAGAGGTAGCCACAGCCGTGAACTACCGCACTGTACTGTGTCTGCTGCTAATATATAGACTGGTTGATAAAGAGATAGTATACTCATAACTAGTATGTATGTATAAAGAAAGAAAAAAAAAACACGGTTAGGTGGTATATACAATTATGGACGGGCTGCCGAGTGCCGACACAGAGGTAGCCACAGCCGTGAACTACCGCACTGTACTGTGTCTGCTGCTAATATAGACTGGTTGATAAAGAGATAGTATACTCGTAACTAGTATGTATGTATAAAGAAAGAAAAAAAAAACACGGTTAGGTGGTATATACAATTATGGACGGGCTGCCGAGTGCCGACACAGAGGTAGCCACAGCCGTGAACTACCGCACTGTACTGTGTCTGCTGCTAATATATAGACTGGTTGATAAAGAGATAGTATACTCGTAACCAGTATGTATGTATAAAGAAAGAAAAAAAAACCACGGTTAGGTGGTATATACAATTATGGACGGGCTGCCAAGTGCCGACACAGAGGTAGCCACAGCCGTGAACTACCGCACTGTACTGTGTCTGCTGCTAATATATAGACTGGTTGATAAAGAGATAGTATACTCGTAACTAGTATGTATGTATAAAGAAAGAAAAAAAAACCACGGTTAGGTGGTATATACAATTATGGACGGGCTGCCGAGTGCCGACACAGAGGTAGCCACAGCCGTGAACTACCGCACTGTACTGTGTCTGCTGCTAATATAGACTGGTTGATAAAGAGATAGTATACTCGTAACTAGTATGTATGTATAAAGAAAGAAAAAAAAACCACGGTTAGGTGGTATATACAATTATGGACGGGCTGCCGAGTGCCGACACAGAGGTAGCCACAGCCGTGAACTACCGCACTGTACTGTGTCTGCTGCTAATATAGACTGGTTGATAAAGAGATAGTATACTCGTAACTAGTATGACTATAAAGAAAGAAAAAAAAACCACGGTTAGGTGGTATATACAATTATGGACGGGCTGCCGAGTGCCGACACAGAGGTAGCCACAGCCGTGAACTACCACACTGTACTGTGTCTGCTGCTAATATATAGACTGGTTGATAAAGAGATAGTATACTCGTAACTAGTATGTATGTATAAAGAAAGAAAAAAAAACCACGGTTAGGTGGTATATACAATTATGGACGGGCTGCCGAGTGCCGACACAGAGGTAGCCACAGCCGTGAACTACCGCACTGTACTGTGTCTGCTGCTAATATAGACTGGTTGATAAAGAGATAGTATACTCGTAACTAGTATGTATGTATAAAGAAAGAAAAAAAAACCACGGTTAGGTGGTATATACAATTATGGACGGGCTGCCGAGTGCCGACACAGAGGTAGCCACAGCCGTGAACTACCGCACTGTACTGTGTCTGCTGCTAATATATAGACTGGTTGATAAAGAGATAGTATACTCGTAACTAGTATGTATGTATAAAGAAAGAAAAAAAAACCACGGTTAGGTGGTATATACAATTATGGACGGGCTGCCGAGTGCCGACACAGAGGTAGCCACAGCCGTGAACTACCGCACTGTACTGTGTCTGCTGCTAATATATAGACTGGTTGATAAAGAGATAGTATACTCGTAACTAGTATGTATGTATAAAGAAAGAAAGAAAAACCACGGTTAGGTGGTATATACAATTATGGACGGGCTGCCGAGTGCCGACACAGAGGTAGCCACAGCCGTGAACTACCGCACTGTACTGTGTCTGCTGCTAATATAGACTGGTTGATAAAGAGATAGTATACTCGTAACTAGTATGTATGTATAAAGAAAGAAAAAAAAACCACGGTTAGGTGGTATATACAATTATGGACGGGCTGCCGAGTGCCGACACAGAGGTAGCCACAGCCGTGAACTACCGCACTGTACTGTGTCTGCTGCTAATATAGACTGGTTGATAAAGAGATAGTATACTCGTAACTAGTATGTATGTATAAAGAAAGAAAAAAAAACCACGGTTAGGTGGTATATACAATTATGGACGGGCTGCCGAGTGCCGACACAGAGGTAGCCACAGCCGTGAACTACCGCACTGTACTGTGTCTGCTGCTAATATAGACTGGTTGATAAAGAGATAGTATACTCGTAACTAGTATGTATGTATAAAGAAAGAAAAAAAAACCACGGTTAGGTGGTATATACAATTATGGACGGGCTGCCGAGTGCCGACACAGAGGTAGCCACAGCCGTGAACTACCGCACTGTACTGTGTCTGCTGCTAATATAGACTGGTTGATAAAGAGATAGTATACTCGTAACTAGTATGACTATAAAGAAAGAAAAAAAAACCACGGTTAGGTGGTATATACAATTATGGACGGGCTGCCGAGTGCCGACACAGAGGTAGCCACAGCCGTGAACTACCGCACTGTACTGTGTCTGCTGCTAATATAGACTGGTTGATAAAGAGATAGTATACTACTAATATTATATATACTGGTGGTCAGGTCACTGGTCACTAGTCACACTGGCAGTGGCACTCCTGCAGCAAAAGTGTGCACTGTTTAATTTTAATATAATATTATGTACTCCTGGCTCCTGCTATAACCTATAACTGGCACTGCAGTGCTCCCCAGTCTCCCCCACAATTATAAGCTGTGTGAGCTGAGCACAGTCAGATATATATATACATTGATGCAGCACACTGGGCTGAGCAGTGCACACAGATATGGTATGTGACTGAGTCACTGTGTGTATCGTTTTTTTCAGGCAGAGAACGGATATATTAAATAAAACAAACAACTGCACTGTCTGGTGGTCACTGTGGTCGTCAGTCACTAAACTCTGCACTCTCTTCTACAGTATCACAGCCTCAGGTCAATCTCTCTCTCTCTCTCTCAACCCTAATCTAAATGGAGAGGACGCCAGCCACGTCCTCTCCCTATCAATCTCAATGCACGTGTGAAAATGGCGGCGACGTGCGGCTCCTTATATAGAATCCGAGTCTCGCGATAGAATCCGAGCCTCGCGAGAATCCGACAGCGTCATGATGACGTTCGGGCGCGCTCGGGTTAACCGAGCAAGGCGGGAAGATCCGAGTCGCTCGGACCCGTGAAAAAAAACATGAAGTTCGGGCGGGTTCGGATTCAGAGAAACCGAACCCGCTCATCTCTAGTTCAAACCAATGTGACTTTAGAAAACTCAACACCACATTGAGATCCCAAGGTGCCACTGGAGGCACAAAAGGAGGCTGTATGTGCAGCACCCCTTTTACAAATGTCTGAACTTCAGGTACTGAAGCCAGTTCTTTCTGGAAGAAAATCGACAGGGCCGAAATTTGAACCTTAATGGACCCTAATTTTAGGCCCATAGACAGTCCTGTTTGCAGGAAATGAAGGAAACGACCCAGTTGAAATTCCTCTGTAAGGGCCTTCTTGGCCTCACACCACGCAACATATTTACGCCAAATGCGGTGATAATGTTTTGCGGTTACGTCCTTCCTGGCTTTGACCAGAGTAGGGATGACTTCTTCTGGAATGCCTTTTTCCCTCAGGATCCGGCGTTCAACCGCCATGCCGTCAAACGCAGCCGCGGTAAGTCTTGGAACAGACAAGGCCCCTGCAGTAGCAGGTCCTTTCTTAGAGGTAGAGGCCACGGTTCGTCCGTGAGCATCTCTTGAAGTTCCGGGTACCAAGTCCGTCTTGGCCAATCCGGAACCACGAGTATAGTTCTTACTCCTCTCCTTCTTATGATTCTCAGTACTTTTGGTATGAGAGGCAGAGGAGGGAACACATACACTGACTGGTACACCCACGGCGTTACCAGAGCGTCCACTGCTATTGCCTGAGGGTCCCTTGACCTGGCGCAATATCTGTCCAGTTTTTTGTTTAGACGTGACGCCATCATGTCCACCTTTGGTTTTTCCCAACGGTTTACAATCAGGTGGAAGACTTCTGGGTGAAGTCCCCACTCTCCCGGGTGAAGGTCGTGTCTGCTGAGGAAGTCTGCTTCCCAGTTGTCCACTCCCGGAATGAATACTGCTGACAGTGCTATCACATGATTTTCCGCCCAGCGAAGAATCCTTGCAGCTTCTGCCATTGCCCTCCTGCTTCTCGTGCCGCCCTGTCTGTTTACGTGGGCGACTGACGTGATGTTGTCCGATTGGATCAACACCGCCTGACCCTGAAGCAGAGGTTTTGCTTGACTTAGGGCATTGTAAATGGCCCTTAGTTCCAGAATGTTTATATGAAGAGACGTTTCCAAGCTTGACCACAGGCCCTGGAAATTCCTTTCCTGTGTGACTGCTCCCCAGCCTCTCAGGCTGGCATCCGTGGTTACCAGGATCCAATCCTGAATGCCAAATCTGCGGCCCTCTAGTAGATGAGCACTCTGCAGCCACCACAGGAGAGACACCCTTGTCCTTGGCGACAGGGTTATCCGCTGATGCATCTGCAGATGCGATCCGGACCATTTGTCCAGTAGATCCCACTGAAATGTTCTTGCATGGAATCTTCCGAATGGAATCGCTTCGTAAGAAGCCACCATTTTTCCCAGGACCCTCGTGCACTGATGCACTGAGACCTGTCCTGGTTTTAAGAGGTTCCTGACTAGCTCGGATAACTCCCTGGCCTTCTCCTCCGGGAGAAACACCTTCTTCTGGACTGTGTCCAGAATCATTCCTAGGAACAGTAGACGTGTCGTTGGAATCAGCTGCGATTTTGGAATATTTAGAATCCACCCGTGCTGACGTAACACTACCTGAGATAGTGCTACTCCGACTTCTAACTGTTCCCTGGATCTTGCCCTTATCAGGAGATCGTCCAAGTAAGGGATAATTGAAATGCCTTTTCTTCGTAGAAGAATCATCATTTCGGCCATTACCTTGGTAAAGACCCGAGGTGCCGTGGACAATCCAAACGGCAGCGTCTGAAACTGATAATGACAGTTTTGTACTACAAACCTGAGGTACCCTTGGTGAGAAGGGTATATCGGGACGTGGAGATAAGCATCTTTGATGTCCAGAGACACCATATAGTCCCCTTCTTCCAGGTTCGCTATCACTGCTCTGAGTGACTCCATCTTGAATTTGAACCTTTTTATGTAAGTGTTCAAGGATTTCAGATTTAAAATTGGTCTCACCGAGCCGTCCGGCTTCGGTACCACAAACAGCGTGGAATAATACCCCTTTCCTTGTTGCAGGAGGGGTACCTTGATTATCACCTGCTGGGAATACAGCTTGTGAATGGCTTCTAGAACTGCCTCCCTGTCGGAGGGAGACTTTGGTAAAGCAGACTTCAGGAAACGATGAGGGGGAAACACCTCGAATTCCAGTTTGTACCCCTGCGATACTACCTGTAGAATCCAGGGATCCACTTGCGAGTGAGCCCACTGCGCGTTGAAATTTTTGAGACGGGCCCCCACCATATCTGAGTCTGCTTGTAAAGCCCCAGCGTCATGCTGAAGACTTGGCAGAAGCAGGGGAGGGCTTCTGCTCTTGGGAAGCGGCTGCATGGTGCAGTCTTTTTCCTCTTCCTCTGCCCCGGGGCAGAAAGGAGTGGCCTTTTGCTCGCTTGTACTTATGGGAACGAAAGGACTGAGATTGAAAAGACGGTGTCTTTTTCTGCTGATGTGGAGTGACCTGGGGTAAAAAGGTGGATTTTCCAGCCGTTGCCGTGGCCACCAGGTCCGATAGACCAGCCCCAAATAACTCCTCCCCTTTATACGGCAATACTTCCATGTGCCGTTTGGAATCCGCATCCCCTGACCACTGTCGCGTCCACAACGCTCTTCTGGCAGAGATGGACATAGCACTTACTCTTGATGCCAGGGTGCAAATATCCCTCTGTGCATCACGCATATATAATAATGCATCCTTTAAATGTTCTATAGTTAACAAAATATTGTCCCTATCCAGGGTATCAATATTCTCAGTCAGGGAATCCGACCATGCGACTCCAGCACTGCACATCCAGGCTGAGGCGATTGCTGGTCGCAGTATAACACCAGTATGTGTGTATATACTTTTTAGGATATTTTCCAGCCTTCTATCAGCTGGTTCTTTGAGGGTAGCCGTATCAGGAGACGGTAACGCTACTTGTTTAGATAAACGTGTGAGCGCCTTATCTACCCTAGGGGGTGTTTCCCAACGCGCCCTAACCTCTGGCGGGAAAGGATATAATGCTAATAATTTTTTAGAAATTAGCTGTTTTTTATCGGGAGAAACCCACGCTTTTTCACACACCTCATTTATTTCCTCTGACTCAGGAAAAAATATTGGTAGTTTTTTCTCACACCACATAATACCCTTCTTTGTGGTACTTGTAGTGTCAGAAAGGTTCAATGCCTCTTTCATTGCCGTGATCATGTAACGTGTGGCCCTACTGGACATTACGTTTGTCTCGTCACCGTCGACACTAGACTCAGTATCTGTGTCAGGGTCTGTGTCGACCCACTGAGGTAACGGGCGTTTTAGCGCCCCTGACGGTGTCTGAGACGCCTGGACAGGCACTAACTGATTTGCCGGCTGTCTCATGTCGTCAACAGTTTTTTGCAAATTGCTGACATTATCACTTAATTGTTTAAATACAATCATCCAGTCAGGTGTCGACTCCCTAGGGGGTGACATCACCAACGCAGGCAACTGCTCCGCCTCCACATAATTTTCCTCCTCATACATGTCGACACACGCGTACCGACACACAGCACACACACACCGGGAATGCTCTGATAGAGGACAGGACCCCACTTAGCCCTTTGGAGAGACAGAGGGAGAGTCTGCCAGCACACACCCAGCGCTATATATATATACAGGGATAACCTTATATAAGTGTTATTCCCTTATAGCTGCTGTTAATTATTGTTATTTGCTGCCAACAATGCCCCCCCTTCTCTTTTTTACCCTGATTCTGAAGCAGGACTGCAGGGGAGAGTCAGGGAGCCGTCCTTCCAGCGGAGCTGTGAGGGAAAATGGCGCTTGTGTGCTGAGGAGATAGGCTCCGCCCCTTCACGACGTCCTTATCTCCCGCTTTTTTGTGTAAAATGGCAGGGGATTAAAATACATCCATATAGCCCAGGAGCTATATGTGATGTATTCTGTTTTGCCACCTAAGGTATTCTGTTATATTGCGTCTCAGGGCGCTCCCCCCCCAGCGCCCTGCACCCTCAGTGACCGGAGTGTGAAGTGTGCTGAGAGCAATGGCGCACAGCTGCGGTGCTGTGCGCTACCTTAGTCTGAAGACAGGATGTCTTCTGCCGCCGATTTCACCGGACCTCTTCGTCTCTTCTGGCTCTGTAAGGGGGACGGCGGCGCGGCTCCGGTGACCCATCCAGGCTGAACCTGTGATCGTCCCTCTGGAGCTAGTGTCCAGTAGCCTAAGAAACCCGATCCACTCTGCACTCAGGTGAGTCCGTTTCTTCTCCCCTTAGTCCCACGATGCAGTGAGCCTGTTGCCAGCAGGACTCACTGAAAATAAAAAAACCTAACTAAACTTTTATTCTAAGCAGCTCAGGAGAGCCACCTAGATTGCACCCTTCTCGGCCGGGCACAAAAATCTAACTGAGGCTTGGAGGAGGGTCATAGGGGGAGGAGCCAGTGCACACCACCTGATCCTTAAGCTTTTATTTTGTGCCCTGTCTCCTGCGGAGCCGCTATATCCCCATGGTCCTTACGGAGTCCCAGCATCCACTAGGACGTCAGAGAAACCTCGTAATGCCGTGAGTAAAATTCCTAACTGCATAGCAAATTTACTTGGCGCAGTCGCACTGCGGACATTGCGCATGCGCATTAGCGACTAATCGCTCCGTTGCGAGAAAAATATAACGAGCGAACAACTTCGAATGACCCCCTATGGGTGTTGGTGCGGCTGACATATAGGGGGTCATTCCGAGTTGATCGCTCGCTAGCTACTTTTAGCAGCCGTGCAAACGTATAGTCGCCGCCCACAGGGGAGTGTATTTTCGCTTTGCAAGTGTGCGAATGCCTGTGCAGCCGAGCGGGACGAAAAAATGTTGCACAGTTTCTGAGTAGCTCTGGACTTACTCAGCCGCTGCGATCACGTCAGTCTTTTTGGTGACGGATTTGACGTCAGACACCCGCCCTGCAAACGCTTGGACACGCCTGCGTTTTCCCAAACACTCCCAGAAAACACCCATAAACGTCTTCTTCCTGTCAATCTCCTTGCGATTGGCTGTGCGAATGGATTCTTCGTTAAATCCATCGCCCAGCAACGATCTGCTTTGTACCTGTACGATGCGTATGCGCATTGCGGTGCATACACATGCGCAGTAGTAACCTGTTCACTGCGCTGCGAAAAACGTCAGCGAGCGATCAACTCGGAATGACCCCCAATATTTACAACTCTTTAAAGTAAGAATTTGTCTCGATATTCTGACACATCATTTAGCTATATCCGATGCTAAGGTGTATATACTACAAGTACATGCAAGATATAATTACTGCTTGTTTTGCTCCTAAGAGTATACTGACGCAATATAAATATTAAGAATAAGAATGACATTGACATAATAAAGAGCTAACAGCATTTAATCAAACTTTCATGTATTTCCTTTTACAAAATAAATTATGGGTTGAGTCTCTTATATCCGAAAATCCGATATCCAAAATATATTTTTGTTTAAGCGCGACTGATATAATGTAGTGACACCTGTGCTTTCTGAGGGTTCATTGGGCCTGATGAATGATTGCAAAAAAAACGCAAGCAACTGGGCGAAACCATATTGCACTGCAGGTGAGGAAGATGTAACATGTGCAGAGAGAGTTAGATTTGGTGTGTTCAAACTGAAATATAAACTGTAGTGTAAAAATAAAGCTGTCTAACATTTGTGGGCTACGTGCAAAAGCAGCCAGTATTTACTCTGCATAGAAACTGTATAAATGCATTTGCTCCCCTTGCATGGCCACGTGGTTTGTTCCAGACGCAGAGTTACTTTATTGCTTTACTTACAAACACTTATCACGCCCTATGTACAAAAACTTTGTTTCCTGCACCAAATTATTAAAAACATTGTACAAAATGACCTGCAGGCTATGTGTATAAGAAACGTACAGTAAATGCATTTTGTGTTTAGACTTGGGTTCCATCCCCAAGATATGGTAAGCACGTTCCAAAATACAGAAAAATCTGAAATCCAAATACTTCTGGTCACAAGGATTTCAGATAAGGGAGACTCAACCTGTACGATGCAAATGACTTATCCTGTCATGTACAGCCTAGAGCTAAAGTATGAATTTTGATCCAGGATGCTGAGCATTATAAAACTGGTAAACCCCCTTCCCTGTAACATGAAAGGCTATTGCTTTGTTGAGCTCTTCCATTAAGGCTCAGTCCGGCTATAGTGGGGGCTTCACACATGGGATCCAAAGCCTCTAGTAGTCTCCACCAATGTTCTGGAAAAGGAGTGCAGTGTCTAGAGAGAGCTATCATATTTTATTTTCCACTTTACTATATGATACCATCACACTGTAAGAGCCAAATGTATTCTTAGCTCAGTAAATATTCACGAAGAAAAGAGGAAGACGTGTGCCCGGCGTGTTCTTTATCACGGGATGTCGAGCCGATTCCCTAAATGGGATATGCGTATTTGATCACAAATGACTTTCAGGCTATACCTTAACTAAGGTCGACCTTATCTCTCTCAGATGGCGGCACACCGGTGAGTGAGAGGCAATCAATCCTCTGACCTTGCCTGAACGCAGTCATCAGTCATACTAGTGCACCACACATCCTGCTGAATTAGGACTGGGAAAAGAACCTCTGATGTCAGTCTCACCGGAGACAAACGAGAACTTAGATCAGCGCAATCCATGACCCGGAAAGGTAAGGAAAAGACACCCAAACATATCTCAGCTCAGTGGCCTCCGTGACTTGTATAATGGAATTGGGCGCAGGGTTGCAAATCAATATAAATGTATTTTCTGGCAACTTTTGTTGTCTTTTACCTGTTACATGTGGGCTTACTGAATAAAAAACATAGGATAATGCAGATCTGAAAGGGTCCCAGGAATTAGCGAGAAGAGGGGTTTGTGCTATGGGCCTAATTCTGAGTTCATCGCAGTAGCAAATTTGTTAGCAATTGGGCAAAACCGTGGGGGTAATTCCAAGTTGATCGCAGCAGGAAATTTTTTAGCAGTTGGGCAAAACCATGTGCACTGCAGGGGGGACAGATGTAACATGTGCAGAGAGAGTTAGATTTGGGTGGGGTGTATTTAAACTGAAATCTAAATTGCAGTGTAAAAATAAAGCAGCCAGTATTTACCCTGCACAGAAACTAAATAACCTACCCAAATCAGTACGGACGGTGTAATGGTTAGCATTACTGCCTCACAGCACTGAGGTCATGGGTTCGATTCCCACCATCGTCCTAACTGTGCGGAGTTTGTATATTCTCCCCGTACTTGTGTGGGTTTCCTCCGGGTACTCCGGTTTCCTCCCACAATCCAAAAGCAGGTAAAGATGGTCGCTGAGTGAAATGTGTCAAGAAGAGGGTTTAGACAAGAGGAAAGAGGGCCCTGCTCTGAAGAGCTAACAATCTAGTGGGGAGGGGCAACAGACAGATGACATGAGGTGCAAGCAGGTAAGCCTGATGGTGGTATGCGAGCAAAGCAGAGATGTCCAAGGCATGGGGCAGGGGGATGGAGGAGCAACCTAAGGACTAGGTTATGCATTGGAGGGGTACGCTTTGATGAATAGGTGGGTTTTCAATGCCCGTTTGAAGCTTTGCAAGGTCGGGGAGAGTCTAATGGAGCGGGGGAGCGCATTCCAATGAAGGGGTGCAGCACGGGCAAAATCCTGAACTCGTGCATGGGAAGCAGTGACCAAGGCAGAGGAGAGGCGACGGTCATCAGCCGACCGTAGTGGGCGGGAGGGAGTATGAAGGGAGAGGAGGTTGGAGATGTAGGGAGCAGTGGAATTAGAGATGGCCTTGTATGTGAGGGTGAGGAGTTTGAAGAGGATTCTGTAGGGGAATGGGAGCCAGTGTAGATTTTGTTGAAGGGGAGTGGCAGAAGTGGTGCGGCGGGAGAGGAAGATGAGCCTAGCTGCAGAGTTGAGGACAGATTGGAGGGGAGCGATGTGGGAGCAAGTGAGGCCAGTGAGGAGCACATTGCAGTAGTCAAGTCGTGAGATGACCAGTGAGTGGATGATTAGTTTAGTTGCACTCTGGGAGAGAAATGGCCTGATGCGAGCAATGTTGCGTAGCTGGAACCGACAAGATTGCGCCAGAGCTTGGATGTAGGGTGCAAAGGAGAGGGAGGAGTCAAGAGTGACGCCCAGGCAGCGGAGTTGGGGAACGGGGGAGATGATAGTGTTGTCAACAGTGATAGAGATGTTTGTAGGGGGTGTTGCTCTGGCTGGGGGAAAGATAATAAGTTCAGTTTTATCCATATTGAGCTTCAGAGAGCGCTCAGACATCCAGGAGGAGATGGCAGAGAGGCAGCTGGAGACCTGAGAGAGGACAGAGGGGGACAGATCAGGAGAGGAGAGGTAGAGTTGTGTGTCATCAGCATAGAGGTGGTATTGAAGGCCAAAGGAGTTAATGAGCGCACCCATTAACTCCTTTGGCCTTAAAATAAATAATAAATAAAAATCTAACTCTCTCTGCACGTTACATCTGCCCCCCCTGCACTGCACATGGTTTTGCCCAATTGCTAACAAACTTGCTGCTGTGATCAACTCAGAATTACCCCCTATGTACGTTCCAGGGGCATTTTAACAGAGAAGGGGGTCCCTGTGCAGACTCATGGTGGGCCAACTCCTCTGCATGACGCAATAGTCACAAGCGCAGGTTTCCAGAAACATAGCGCCCGCCATGTTCCGGAGACCGATTTACCAACTGCACATTTGCAGCGATCATTTTGGCTGTGATTTTCGCCGTGGCTAGAGCGCCTGGCACGGGACTCCACAGAGGTAAGTGTTAAAATATGGGTGCAATGTGTGTGGCATGGCCACACCCTTATGATTAGGCCACGCCACATAAGTGGTCACCTTATGACAGTCGATGGCCAGTCACAGCTTTATCACCATGATATTGTGATTTGTAGTCCTGATTCAGTAGGCGGTGGAGCTATCGCTGCAGTGATGACACTAATATGGTAATGTACTAGTAGGAGGAGTCACGCCCCCTGTGTGCATTATTGCTCTGAGTTGCGTCTTAGTATTCAATATCAGATCATCTGCAACACTATTTCATAATGACGTAGTTTGCCACCACTTGTGTCAAGCCACCGGACCACCCGCTCCACTGGGGAAGTGGGTGAGATTCTGTAGGCTGATTTGGGAGGCTTCCGGCCTCTCCTGGAGAATAAGCAGTTTTGCTTTAAGGAAGAACGTGGAGACCGGCTGTGACTACGGTGGGGATTTTGGATTGCAGAACTGCAAGGTATCCTGTGATCATCTCTCATCCTTTTTATCCTAACACCCAACATTATTCTCTACTGCCACAAATGTTAGAATATGGATTTTGTGCGTCTGTACTGTACTCTCCGTCTCCTGTAATCTCTCCGCCTTACCTCCCCCATCACACATAATTTCCTTCTATTTGAGAAGTAAATAGAGCCAGTCTAATACAAACAGAAGGTCAGGTCAGAGAAAAGCGGACAAATCTCAGACGGCTCCATGCTGATTCCATTGACGTTTTCTTGCACATCTCCACTACCGATATACCAAATCATACGCATTCATCCTGCACGGCACATAAAACCGACTGACACCCTGTGGAGCATAGAAGTCAATTAACAATATTAACAAGCCGTAATACGGCACTGGAAGCACTGGAAATATTTAGTGATCAAACAAAAGAATTATCTACTTATTTAATAGCTCTAGGGGCTCATTTATCAACGAGTTTTAGCTGTTTAAAACTCTTTGCATATTATAAATGGTGCTCCAGCCAATCAGCTCCCAACTGTCGTTTTTCAAACACATGACAGTTGGAAGCTGATTGCGTGGCTTTCATCCACTGCTGTTCTACTATGCAAAGCGGCTGGCATACCAACCTTTTCCCACCTGCAGGACACTGAGAGGGTCATTCCGAGTTGTTCGCTAGCTGCATTCGTTCGCTGTGCAGCGATGAGGCAAAAAAAACTGCACTTCTGCGCATGCGTATGCGGCGCAATGCGCACGCGTGACGTACTATTACAATGAACAATGTAGTTTCACACAGGGTCTAGCGAAGCTTTTCAGTTGCACTGCTGGCAGCAGAGTGATTGACATGAAGTGGGCGTTTCTGGGTGGCAACTGACCGTTTTCAAGGAGTGTTCGGAAAAACGCAGGCCTGCCAGGAAAAACGCAGGCGTGACTGGGCGAACGCAGGCGTGTTTGTGACGTTAAAACAGGAACTGAACAGTCTGAAGTGATCACAAGTGCTGAGTAGGTTTAGAGCTACTCAGAAACTGCACAAAAAAACTTTGTAGCCGCTCTGCAATCCTTTTATTCGCACTTTTGCTAAGCTACAATACACTCCCAGTGGGTGGCGGCATAGCGTTTGCACGGCTGCTAAAAACTGCTAGCGAGCGATCAACTCGGAATGGGTGGGAAGGCAGGATAGTCCTACTTTTCGGACAGTTGGGAAGTTTGGGATAGGGGCGGGCAGAAAGCAACAAAACGGGAGCACCTGCCACCGAGTTGTGTTGATCTCCGCATAAGGGCCATTTACTGGGGTCTGCTGTCACTGGTTCCTATTAGATTAATAGACGATGAGGGAGATGTACTAAGCTTTTGAGAGTGATAAAGTGGAGAGAGCTAAAGTACCAGCTATTTACCTTCTAACTGCCATGTTACATATGGGCTTTTTAGCAGGATTGGCGATTCTGGCAAAAAAATTGTGACAGCTGGAGAGCATGATGGGGTCTGTAGTTCAACCTGTAGCGGGGAGACTCATCAGCAGTTCCTGGCACTAGGAGCATAAGCAGCAAAAGACGTAATAACTCTGCGAAAAATGTAAATGAAGGATTCTAATTGGGTTTTAATGTGAATTAATTGATTTCCCCGATATATTTTCAAAACTATTTATTTTTACTTTTACAGAACCATAAAATGCAAGGTTCATTACATTTCTCATTAGGTGCCGCAAACCTTCTCATAAACAAGAGAACCAGTAAATATTATTAACATCAATTAGTATTGTGCACAATGTGTGCGTGGGTTAAGGCACAAAATGATGTAGTACAATGTTCAGAGGTGATTGCCATAGAGACGGACCTGGCTGGCTCGCCAGATTCTTTTAAGGACAAAGTCGTTATCTCTGGCTGGGTTCTTTATTGCACATTTTACTAAATGATTTATTTGGTGGCTGAATCATAACACTATCCCTTTTTACAGCTGGCATTTAAAGACGTCTGGCATGCAGCAATATTTGCCCACTGCCATGGCATTTTGCCAGCAAAATGGCGAACCGGAATGTTGACAAGACTACCTACCATTTATCCCTGGTTTTTAAGATTTGCCCCAGGGCACTAGTAGCCTTCACATTTTTTCTTTTAATTTAATAATGACCAGTGCCTTGACTCTTGTGCTCCATATTGGGTATTTGAAACAAAACCAGTTGAATATTTACTTTTTATCCCCATGTCCCCAATACAGGGCTGCCATCAGAAATTGTTGGTCCCAGGACTGACAAAATAGGCAGGGGCCACCCTAACCTCCTGGCTCCTGAGGTAGTCCATACTGCATGGACTGGGAGCTGGGGGGCAGGGTAAATGCTTTATGCTAATAGCCACTGCTCTGATCCCGGTTAACGCACTCAGAAGTGCCCGCTAGCCATTGATTCTGGTTTGTGTTCCAAATCATGGGGGCACAGCAGTTGGCCGACAGACTTTTGGATTAGGCCGGGTCAGCAAGCAGCGTGATCTGGGTGGGCCCCCCTCTCTGTCCAGGCCTGGGACTCCAGTCCTGGCAGTCCACCCCTGGGGGCAGCCCTGTCTCCATAGCATGCTATTGTTCACCCCCATACTGTGTTTGAACCAGCTTTCAGTTATCTGTTACACTGTATGTGGGTGTTTTAGAGGTTCCTATTGTTTACTTATGCCAAGGGTATAAATCTATGTGTATTCTAGATCTATGTAAACCATACATCAATAATTAGAATATCAGGTCAGGTAGACCAGACTATTGTTCAACAGAAGCGATCTTTGTTTACCCAAACCACAGGAGATCTAGTTGGGTACAGTGTCCCCCTCCTTTGTTCCAAATCTGGCCAAACAGGGTGACTCGCTGTGTCTGATTTAGGGGTTTATTCATGAAGCAATGAAAAGTGTGGAGAAGTGAGCTAGTGGAGAAGTCGCCCATGGCAACCAATCAGCATTGAAGTCACATCTATAATTTGCATACTATACTACTGTACGGAGCAGCTGATTGGTTGCCATGGGCAACTTCTCTACTGGCTCACTTCTCCACTCTTTTCACTGCTTCATGAATAGACCCCCACATCACCTGGATTAGACAATGTATATTGTATTCCAATTCCCTAAAATCCTAAGGGGTCTATTTACTAAGCCTTGGATGGAGATAAAGTCGATGGAGATAAAGTATCAGCCAATCAGCTCCTAACTGCCATGTCACAGGCTGGGTTTGAAATATGACAGTTATGACCTGATTGGCTGGTACTTTATCTCCGCCCACTTTATCTCCATCCAATTCTTAGTAAATAGACCCCTAAGACACTAAAGTAACTGGTGTTCATCTCCGCATCGTACTCTACATAATTGCGTTTGTGTTTGGAAATTGGAAGACATGTAAGTTCCCTTCTGTTGGGTTATGGCTCCTCCCCTTCCTGAAGGGCATTTACACATGGCGGATCTGTACCCACCGGTATAATGATAGCGAAAGTGATCACTAGACTGATTTCTGTTCCATCTTATCTGATGTCGTGTCCAGGCTGAGCCTTTTTGATAACTCAGAACAACAAATACATATTTTTCATTAACGTGATAAGAAATGATTGGTCAGCGGGTACATTTGCAAAAGTTGATAAATAGACCACTAAATATTAACACCCTAGAAAAGGCACTTTACCTAATACTTGCACCTAGTACAAAATTAAATACTTTCTTTTTAACCCAGGTACCCTCACTGTGAGCATTATTAAGAGATGGACGCAGCGGCCTCGTCCCTAGGGCCTGTGCACGCGCACAGGCCATAGTGGGCACATGTACATGACCCTTCAACATGCAATCACATCCTGGAAGGATGCGAGCGCTTGGCGATTGATAGGCGATGGGCGCTCGGAGGTGGCGACGCGTCATTGGGGGGAGGGGGGGGGGCAGCGATCAGAAAACGCAGGCATGTCATGGCCATTTTCGGGGCCGGCCTATGATGTCGCCTGTGATTCCTGCATATGGAGGCATGGAGGCGGGACCCCTGCCTACGCAGCCAGGCGGCGCCACACATACTTGGCGGCTTTGCCGTGTGCTGGGAGGCCCCCATCATGTGAGTACATGGACGCAGATTTTGCTGCGGAAGCACCACCTGCGTCCATTTCTGAATATCCTCCTGTGTCTTTATTATACGTTACCAATGTCCATATTTCAGATTGGTAGGAAATAAACGATGATGAGGATAATGATAAACATTTCACTGCATCTGCTACGTAACCTATTGTCACGGAACACTGCAGCAACTATTTGGACTATGGGTAAGGTCATTCTTAGGTAGAACCGTAGAACAAAACAAAAATACCTTGTAAATGTAAATATTTTGTAACAGGAAAACTACAAAAATTTTCCAGATATCCTAACTTTTCATCACATTGTTGATCATTAGTGAAATCCATAGGAATTCTCATCCTCGTAGAGCATTTCGTTAAATATATTACTGTAAATTGTAGTCACTTAATGTAACATCATCTATCTATTTTTTCCTCATATCACATAAGGGACCCATGCAGCCAGAATTATTGCTTCTTGCGTAAACCGGCTGTCATAGAGTATCAGGGTATACAGTTAATTTAACGTTTTATGTCACGCCATCAATCAGACGCATAGCGAATATAATCTCTTCAATGTAATTTCCACTGCAAATTTAAACGTACGAGGGTAAATATACTTCTGAATTCAGACTTCCCATGTTTGAGTTGGTCCATAAAAAATAAAAAAGGTTAAAGAGGAACTCCGCCATCACGCCACATTGTCTTGCAGTCGGATTTGATTATTTCCGTTGCCGTTGGGTAGCTTGGCAGATCTGCTGTATAGATAAGGCTGTATCGAATGCACAGACCTGAGCTTATCTGTTTTTATATCCAAGGGCAACACAAAGTAAATAAATCTGCTTGGAACATGAAAAGACTGAAGTTGACTTCTCTTTTCCCGGGAAAGATTAGCACTAATGAGCTGTCAGTCAGCAAATCTAGATGCGCCATGTCCCAGCCAGCCGATCCCTAACTTCCTGGTGTTACGGCTTGGTGCATTCTGCAGGTCGTTTATAAAGGGTGAGAGACGCCTTTCAATTTACGCAACTGCGTGGAGGTTTGTAGAGCAAGAAGGAGGAGAAACAGCAGAAAGAGGACTTCCTAATGCAGAGCGCTGGGCGGACCGTCCAGGGGCATAAATGTAGAGCTAGCAAAGTGGTGTGCCCTAAATTACCCCTCTCTCAGTGGATACAGCATTCTCTCTCCATTGTATGTGATGGACATCTGCAATTAGGATGGGTTACATGTGCAATGTAAATTCTCTGTTGACTACGCATTTTTACATTTGTTTCATGACAATCTATTATGCCCCATATCTTCATTTGACTTGTCACTTTTTTAAGCTTCTATCTTGCCCCACATTATCCTTTTAGGTCTCCAAATGTATTATTTTGCCCCATGTCCTCCTTTCCTACAGTATGTCTCCTACTTTACTTATCCTCGTTTCCTATGTCTCCTACTTATCCTCGTGCCCCATGATCTCCTACCTATGTCTCCTTCTTATCCTCCTTCCCCATGTTCCCAATTCCTATATCTCCTACTTATCCTCCTGCCCCATATCCTCCTTTCCTATGTCTCCTACTTATCCTCCTGCCCCATGATCTCCTACCTATGTCTCCTTCTTATCCTCCTTCCCCATGTCCTCATTTTCTATATCTCCTACTTATCCTCCTGACCCATGTACTCCATTCCTATGTCGCCTACTTATCCTCTTGCCCCATGTCCTCCTTTCCTATGTCTCCTACTTATCCTCCTGCCCCATGTACTCCATTCCTATGTCGCCTACTTATCCTCTTGCCCCATGTCCTCCTTTCCTATGTCTCATACTTATCCTCCTGCCCCATGTCCTCCTTTCCTATGTCTTCTACTTATCCTCCTGCCCCATGTCCTCCTTTCCTTTGTCTCCTACTTATCCTCCTGCCCCATGTCCTCCATTCCTATGTTGCCTACTTATCTTCTTGCCCCATATCCTCCTTTCCCATGTCTATTACTTATCCTCCTGCCCCATGTCCTCCTTTCCTATGTCTCCTACTTATCCTCCTGCCCCATGTCCTCCTTTCCTATGTCTCCTACTTATCCTCCTGCCCCATGTCCTCCTCTTCTATATCTCTTACTTATCCTCCTGCCCCATGTCCTTCTTTCCCATGTCTGTTACTTATCCTCCTGCCCCATGTCCTCCTTTCTCATGTCTATTACTTATCCTCTTGCCCCATGTCCTCCTTTCCTATGTCTCCTACTTATCCTCCTGCCCCATGTCCTCCTTTCCTATGTCTTCTACTTATCCTCCTGCCCCATGTCCTCCTTTCCTATGTCTCCTACTTATCCTCCTGCCCCATGTCCTCCTTTCCTATGTCTTCTACTTATCCTCTTGCCCCATGTCCTCCTTTCCTCTGTCTCCTACTTATCCTCCTGCCCCATGTCCTCCATTCCTATGTCTTCTACTTATCCTCCTGCCCCATGTCCTCCTTTCCTATGTCTCCTACTTATCCTCCTGCCCCATGTCCTCCTTTCCTATGTCTCCTACTTGTCCTCATGCCCCGTGTCCTCCTCTCCTATATCTCTTACATATCCTCCTGCCCCATGTCCTCCTTTCCTATGTCTCCTACTTATCCTCCTGCCCCATGTCCTCCTTTCCTATGTCTCCTACTTATCCTCCTGCCCCATGTCCTCCTTTCCTATGTCTTCTACTTATCCTCCTGCCCCATGTCCTCCTTTCCTATGTCTCCTACTTATCCTCCTGCCCCATGTCCTCCTTTCCTATGTCTCCTACTTGTCCTCATGCCCCGTGTCCTCCTCTCCTATATCTCTTACATATCCTCCTTCCCCACGTTCTCCTTTCCTATGTCTCCTATTTATCCTGCTGCCCCATGTCCTCCTTTCCTATGTCTCCTACTTATCCTCGTGCCCCATGATCTCCTACCTATGTCTCCTTCTTATCCTCCTTCCCCATGTTCCCAATTCCTATATCTCCTACTTATCCTCCTGCCCCATATCCTCCTTTCCTATGTCTCCTACTTATCCTCCTGCCCCATGATCTCCTACCTATGTCTCCTTCTTATCCTCCTTCCCCATGTCCTCATTTTCTATATCTCCTACTTATCCTCCTGACCCATGTACTCCATTCCTATGTCGCCTACTTATCCTCTTGCCCCATGTCCTCCTTTCCTATGTCTCCTACTTATCCTCCTGCCCCATGTACTCCATTCCTATGTCGCCTACTTATCCTCTTGCCCCATGTCCTCCTTTCCTATGTCTCATACTTATCCTCCTGCCCCATGTCCTCCTTTCCTATGTCTTCTACTTATCCTCCTGCCCCATGTCCTCCTTTCCTTTGTCTCCTACTTATCCTCCTGCCCCATGTCCTCCATTCCTATGTTGCCTACTTATCTTCTTGCCCCATATCCTCCTTTCCCATGTCTATTACTTATCCTCCTGCCCCATGTCCTCCTTTCCTATGTCTCCTACTTATCCTCCTGCCCCATGTCCTCCTTTCCTATGTCTCCTACTTATCCTCCTGCCCCATGTCCTCCTCTTCTATATCTCTTACTTATCCTCCTGCCCCATGTCCTTCTTTCCCATGTCTGTTACTTATCCTCCTGCCCCATGTCCTCCTTTCTCATGTCTATTACTTATCCTCTTGCCCCATGTCCTCCTTTCCTATGTCTCCTACTTATCCTCCTGCCCCATGTCCTCCTTTCCTATGTCTTCTACTTATCCTCCTGCCCCATGTCCTCCTTTCCTATGTCTCCTACTTATCCTCCTGCCCCATGTCCTCCTTTCCTATGTCTTCTACTTATCCTCTTGCCCCATGTCCTCCTTTCCTCTGTCTCCTACTTATCCTCCTGCCCCATGTCCTCCATTCCTATGTCTTCTACTTATCCTCCTGCCCCATGTCCTCCTTTCCTATGTCTCCTACTTATCCTCCTGCCCCATGTCCTCCTTTCCTATGTCTCCTACTTGTCCTCATGCCCCGTGTCCTCCTCTCCTATATCTCTTACATATCCTCCTGCCCCATGTCCTCCTTTCCTATGTCTCCTACTTATCCTCCTGCCCCATGTCCTCCTTTCCTATGTCTCCTACTTATCCTCCTGCCCCATGTCCTCCTTTCCTATGTCTTCTACTTATCCTCCTGCCCCATGTCCTCCTTTCCTATGTCTCCTACTTATCCTCCTGCCCCATGTCCTCCTTTCCTATGTCTCCTACTTGTCCTCATGCCCCGTGTCCTCCTCTCCTATATCTCTTACATATCCTCCTTCCCCACGTTCTCCTTTCCTATGTCTCCTATTTATCCTGCTGCCCCATGTCCTCCTTTCCTATGTCTCCTACTTATCCTCCTGCCCCGTGTCCTCCTCTCCTATATCTCTTACTTATCCTCCTTCCCCACGTTCTCCTTTCCTATGTCTCCTACTTATCCTCCTGCCCCATGTTCTCCTTCCCTATGTTTTCTACTTATCCTCTTGCCCCATGTCCTCCTTTCCTATGTCTCCTACTTATCCTCGTGCCCCATGATCTCCTACCTATGTCTCCTTCTTATCCTCCTTCCCCATGTTCCCAATTCCTATATCTCCTACTTATCCTCCTGCCCCATATCCTCCTTTCCTATGTCTCCTACTAATCCTTCTGCCCCATGTCCTCCTTTCCTATGTCTCCTACTTATCCTTCTGCCCCATGTCCTCCTTTCCTATGTCTCCTACTCATCCTCCTGCCCCATGTTCTCCTTCCCTATGTTTTCTACTTATCCTCTTGCCCCATGCTCTCCTTTCCTATGTCTCCTACTTATCCTCCTGCCCCATGTCCTCCTTTCCTATGTCTCCTACTTATCCTCCTGCCCCATGTCCTCCTTTCCTATGTCTCCTACTTATCCTCCTGCCCCATGTTCTCCTTCCCTATGTTTTCTACTTATCCTCTTGAACCATGTCCTCCTTTCCTATGTCTCCTACTTATCCTCCTGCCCCGTGTCCTCCTCTCCTATATCTCTTACTTATCCTCCTTCCCCACGTTCTCCTTTCCTATGTCTCCTACTTATCCTCCTGCCCCATGTCCTCCTTTCCTATGTCTCCTACTCATCCTCCTGCCCCATGTTCTCCTTCCCTATGTCGCCTACTTATCCTCTTGCCCAATGCTCTCCTTTCCTATGTCTCCTACTTATCCTCCTGCCCCATGTCCTCCTTTCCTATGTCTCCTACTTATCCTCCTGCCCCATGTCCTCCTTTCCTATGTCTCCTACTTATCCTCCTGCCCCGTGTCCTCCTCTCCTATATCTCTTACTTATCCTCCTTCCCCACATTCTCCTTTCCTATGTCTCCTACTTATCCTTCTGCCCCATGTCCTCCTTTCCTATGTCTCCTACTTATCCTTCTGCCCCATGTCCTCCTTTCCTATGTCTCCTACTCATCCTCCTGCCCCATGTTCTCCTTCCCTATGTTTTCTACTTATCCTCTTGCCCCATGCTCTCCTTTCCTATGTCTCCTACTTATCCTCCTGCCCCATGTCCTCCTTTCCTATGTCTCCTACTTATCCTCCTGCCCCATGTCCTCCTTTCCTATGTCTCCTACTTATCCTCCTGCCCCATGTCCTCCTTTCCTATGTCTCCTACTTATCCTCCTGCCCCATGTACTCCTTGCCTATGTCTCCTACTTATCCTCCTGCCCCATGTCCTCCTTTCCTATGTCTCCTACTTATCCTCCTGCCCCATGTCCTCCTTTCCTATGTCTCCTACTTATCCTCCTGCCCCATGTCCTCCTCTCCTATGTCTCCTACGTATCCTCCTGCCCCATGTTCTCCTCTCCTATATCTCTTACTTATCCTCCTGCCCCATGTCCTCCTTTCCTATGTCTCTTACTTATCCTCCTGCCCTATGTCCTCCTTTCTACAGTATGTCTCCTTCTTATTCGCCTATCCCATGTCCTCCTCTGAGTAGTAAATGATACCCGTGCTGCATGCTTTCCCTGTGTCCCTTCTCTTTCCTTCTTGTCCTCTGTCCTCACTAGCCTCATTCTCCTATCCGCCCATGCTATACCTCCTATCTTCTTGTCCTCTGTCCTCACTAGCCTCATTCTCCTATCCGCCCATGCTATACCTCCTATCTTCTTGCCCTCTGTTCTCACTAGCCTCATTCTCCTATCCGCCTATGCTATACCTCCTATCTTCTTGCCCCGTGTCCTCCTGCGACTCATATAGACTCATATATATTCGCTTACACTCTTGAACTACGTCCTACTTTGCTTTTCTCTCTTAGATGATCTATCTTCTTGCCCAATGCTCTCACTTCCCTCTGCCTCCTTGCTTACCTGGTTGCCTATCCTCCCTCGCCTCTCTCCCTCTTCTATTACCCTCTTGGCCTTTGTCCTCACTTGCCTCTCTCCTTCTTTCTCTCAATGTCCCTGCACTTACTTTTAGCAAGAAAAAAAAAACACCAGAAAAAAAAAAAACCTGTGTTCTTTTCAGAGAAGTTAACAGCGTCTGAGACCTTTCTCACTTGAAGAAAAAAAGAAGAAAAAAAAAGTTCTATTTGTTCGTAGAGATGAAAGGTTTTGTGAGACGGTAGAAAATGTCACTAAGGATTTTGCAAAGAGAAAAATGAACTTTTCGCACTTGCCTTCCCATGAGGAACACATCAGTGCGGCAATTTCCCCATGGTGTGTAATTCCAAATGAGGTTACATCACGGAATGGGAGCAGATTCACAGGTAGTTGTGCGTGGCGCAGTAAGACTGAAGAAGAGGTGGGAGCGGGAGATGTATAGGTGGTGTCACACTGAGAGAGGAGCCAAGTGTACCATGTACATAATAGGTTGAGGGAGCGCAGCCAGTGATTGATGTGCGTGTTCCGGAAGAGGTGGCTTTGAATTGGGAGAGAAAGCAAGAGAGCTGTGACAGTCCGTCAGGGAGGAAGAAAATATAAAACGGGACTGCGGATGTAATACACGAGAGGGGAACCAGATAGAGATTTAGACGGCGCTGTCACCACCAGGCAGCGGCCGATAGGCAGATAACGCTGCGTTTCCTAATGGAAGTTTTTTTTCTCCCTGTCTATAATGGATGCATGAAGAGGTCCTGACACCGAGCCCCCGAGAACAGCACTGACTGCGTCACCACTTCCTCCGAGGGGAAGCGGCGCAGGGTCATGTGACCTGTCTGCCAGCTGTGGTGGAGTGGGAATCAGGAATTGTGCCGTCATCAAACCTTAAAATTTAGTACCATCTGGAGCAGGATTTATAACCTAAGGCACTCAGGGACCGAACAGCATCACCTTCCCCCCCGTTCCAGTCCTTCTGCTGTCACAGTGTCTAACCCTTTATCTATCGGCTGTCACCTCCTCCCCACAATCACTCTCTGATTGCCCCTCCATTACTATCCCACTCAGTGATACGTAGCTGCACACGCTCTGGACCTCTGGACCTTGGGCCTAATTCAGTAAGGATTGTAAATTATGCTAATTATCAGAATTTGCTATCCTTCTGAACGCATGTTTGGGGGTCGCAGTGCAATGCCGCCCAGTATGCCAGTATGCGGACCGCCCTACTCCCCCCCGCTTCCCCTTGATGAAGCAGAAATTGCCATCGCATCAGAATTATTCATCATAGAAATTAAGGTTGCTTCCTGCCGGCGCAGCTTGGCTACACCCACAGGAGGCCCGATGCCATCTTACTGATGGGGACGGCTGCATGTGACGTGATGCAGGCACCGCGATCACGCCCACACCACGCCATGCCCCATGTTTCCACGATGCTGCTCCGTTTGCCCGCCTCCGCCCCGTTTACCCGCCTCCGTAACGCTCCATCTCCGCCTAGGAAACGGAGCGTTGCCATCCCCGCCACACAAACGCCTCTGCCTGATTGACAGGCAGAGGCGTTTGAATTTTCTGCGGCTACCTGCAGAAAATGCGTGCGCATGCGCCCACATCCCTTTAGCAATTTTTGCGGTTGGATCGCGTTTTGTGATCCAACCTGAATTAGCCGCATTATGTGGATGTTACCAGGCTCCGGAACGCAAGCCACCGTATTGGGCCATAAGGTTATATAGGGAAAATGAGAATGCTGAGATATCACGGAGATAAGGAATGATCCATCTTTCAGGGTTATTTATCAAAAATGCCTTTGCAGAACAGGGGCTCAGATCGGTGGAATGTCCCTGCAAAGAGGTTGGCAGTAAAGTGGTAGTTATCGCTATCTCTGTACTTCTAGTTCTGACACTGCCATATAAGACCGCGCACGAGCAGTATAATTGTCAGGTCGCTTTAGTTTACGTCTCACTCATTAAACCAGAGGAAAAGTGCCTCTTTTTTTTTTTTTTCTATCCCTTTACGACCAGGTCCCAACATGGGGGGGGGTCATTCCGAGTTGATCGCTCGCTAGCTAGTTTTAGCAGCCGTGCAAACGCTATGCCGCCGCCCACTGGGCGTGTTTTTTAGCTTAGCAGAAGTGCGAACGGTTGTATCGCAGAGCGCCTGCAAAAAATCTTTGTGTAGTTTCAGAGTAGCTCAAAAGCTACTCAGCGCTTGCGATCATTTCAGACTATTCAGTTCCGGATTTGGCATCACAAACCCGCCCAGCCACGCCTGCGTTTTTCCGCACACTCCCTGAAAATGGCCAGTTGCCACCCAGAAATGCCCACTTCATGTCAATCACTCTGCGGCAGCCAGTGCGAATGAAATGCATCGCTAGACCCTGTGCAAAACGATATCGTTCGTTGTGCCAGTACGTCGTGCGTGCGCATTGCGCCACATACGCATGCGCACAACTGCCGTTGTTTAGCCTGATCGCTGCGCTGCGAACAAATTCAGCTAGCGATCAACTCGGAATGACCCCCATGGTCCGCAGACCGCAATGAAACTTTTTTTTAAACGTATATACTATAGGCAGCCTTAATTCATATACTGTATACAGTAGTTACCTAACAGAGAGCCTGATTCTGATTTGTAAGTACAGAAAAAATAAATAAATAAGCAACTGTGCACCTGGGCAAAACTGTATTGCACTGCAGGTGGGGTAGATGTAACATGTGTAGAGAGATTTAGATTTGGGTGGGGGGTGTCCAAACTGAAACGTTAATCGCAGTGTAAAAATAGAGCTGTGTGACATTTGTGGGCTACATGCAAAAACAGCCAGTATTTACCCTGCACAGAAATAATCTAAATGTATTTGCATGTTTTTTTCCAGATACAAAATGACGTGCTTTGTTTGCTTTACTGCCAAATCAGATGCTGGCCCGCAACGTGCACCGTTATATCACAACAATACCGCTTCCGATGACACGTAATAGCCCCAGCCACATCTGCACTTCCTCCCCGCACTCTATCATTCCGATGCCTAAACGAGCTAAAATCTTCCCGTCAGCTGTGGGGAGAAGAACACGGACAGGCTAACGGCAAGGGTTATCTAATAACAGGTTTAGGAACCAAAGGGAGAACCCTATTATCATCTAGAACAATAGTTATGGGTTGCAGTCACCTATAAAATATGGGTTACAGCGCTACTCTACTTGTAAATGTCACGTTACCACAGGCGCCACACACAAATGGCAAGCGCTCGTGTTTCTATAGACAACTCCAGTAAAGGATGAAAAATGCTTTTGAAATCTGATGGTTTACTTACATCTGCGATGTTAGACGATCTGCGCGGGATCTGGACTGCGCAGGTGCAGATCTGTTTCTGTAGCGACGGTCACTGTGCCCCCTAAGCATGATGACATGCTGTGGCCATCTGCGGGCAGGACAAGGGCAGCGATGGGCCGCTTTTCAGAGAACAGGTTCACGTCTGTCCCGCTTTCTGGGTGTGCCAAGGTCAGTGGCTGCTTCCTCGGACGCAGCATCACTGGCATCAGCAGCCTAAAAAACACCATCCATCCGGTGCGCAATAATATGCAGCAAATAGCATATGGGGGCTAATTCACACCTGATTGCTGCTAGCAGGCGATTTCTGCACTGCTACGATCACATAGTCGCCGCCCATAGGGGAGTGTATTTTCGCTGTGCAAGTGTGTGAACACGTGTAGCAGAGTTGTACAAACTGATGTTGTGCAGTCTCTGCGCAGCCCAGGACTTACTCAGCCGCTGCGATCACTTCAGCCTGTCCGGGACCGGAATTGACGTCAGGAACCCGCCCTGCAAACGCTTGGACACGCCTGCATTTTTTCAACCACTCCCAGAAAATGGTCAGTACGCCCTCTTCCTGTCAATCTCCTTGCGAACATCCGTGCGAATGGATCTTTCATACAAACCCATCGCTGAGCGGCGATCCGCTTTGTACCCGTGCGACGCGCCTGCGCATTATGGTGAATGCACAGTATAGACCTGATGGCCCGCTGTAAGAAATCGCAGCCTAGCGATCAGGTTTGAATTACCGCCATAGTTGCACAGGTGCTGCATACAAAGTCGCAGCGCATGGGCTACAGCGTCATATTTGAATCATTCCCTCTGTCTCTATGGCCCCTATTTATCCAAATACTGTAAAGCAGCTGAGCTATACACTGCAGCCCTGGCAGTACTGTCTGGAGCCGTAAATTGCCCCCTCAGTGGGCTAGTTTCTGGGCATATGCCCATTTGCAGGAGAAGGAGAGACAGAACACACAATGCACAGTGTATCAGAAGGCACTGGCATGAGATTTAGCAAAAAGAAAAGCTATAAATATAATATATATAAATGCACCTTGAGAAGAACGCCTGTGGGTGTTGAAACGTCGGACTTTTTTTGCACTATGCTTGGTTGCACATAATGTAACTGCATTCTTTTATGGAAGTATAAAAGTTTGATTTATTTGAAAATCCGTGGAGTGCCGCCTGGCTCCTACTCTAGGAGATGACTAGTGGGTCTGACCCAGGGAACCATCTTCAACGTATCTATATATATATATATATATATATATATATACATACACAGTGTTGGACTGGGGCTTGTTGGGCCCACCGGGGGAATGCAGTGGTAGGGGCCCATATTAGGGGTGTGGCCAGTCTGCAGAGGGGGTGTGGTCTGCCACCTCATTGGTTTGACTAACCATTAGAGAGTACAACGTCTTGGCTCCTTCATAAATATATACAGTAAATTCAGCTGCTGCATCAATGATAATGTACCAGATTAATAACAGCAATAAACTGTAGAAAATACACCATAGTCCCGTATAAGGTAACATATATATAATGTATAATTCAAGTGCACAGTCTAGAACCTGATCCTTAGAGCAGGAGGTGGGGCCCCAGGCAGTGGGGCCCACCGGTGGTTTCTCCTGTACCCGTGTGGGCCAGTCCAAGCCTGTGTATGTATATATATATATATATGGTCATTCACTGGATTTTGAGAGAGGAGGCAGCATTGAAGCACTCAATCTACATGATTTGAGGCCAATAAAATTTACATTTATCCAGTGTTGCGTGAAAACACACAGTATATGGGTCTGATATAAACGTTTAGACCCACTCCATTCTTATTGACCATTTTCATAAATAATGGTCAAAGGAATAAGTCACTTTGGTATCAGTCTATGAGTTTGATTGGTCTATTATTGGTGTAGGCTTATCTTGATTTTATAAATATGGAATTCGTCTGGAGTTATTAGCTTCCGACATATTTTGATCTAATACCCCTGAGGAAGTCCTAAGGGACGAAACGCGTCGGGTTCTACATCTGATTAAACCTAATTGGTTTATATTGAAATTGGGTTTTGTATTTTATCTAACCTAATTGGTGTATATTGAAATCTATATATGTCAGATTGAAAATCCATCCTGTATGATGATAATGTTGTTGACACTATGAAATGGAGATAACATTGTGTTTTATGAATAAATTTTTTAAATTATTGTGACTGTCTGTAATAGATTAAGAAGTCATTAGCGCCCTCAGATTTGGTGTGTATATATATATATATATATATATATATATATAAAATAATGATTATTCAAAAGTAAACTCAAGTTTATTAAAACATTTAGGCCCCAATTTATCAAACCTTGGAGAGTGATAAATAGCACGGTGATAAAGCCTCAGCCAATCAGCTCCCAACTGTCATGTTACAGGATGTGTTTGAAAATTGACAGTTAGGAGCTGATTGGATGGTACTTTGTCACCGTGCTACTTATCACTTCTCCAAGGCTTGAAAAATCTGGGCCTAATGCAAAACACAGCCTGCGTAGCATCACATAAAGATCTATATAAAATTGGAAACCTTTAGACATAAACCTTCTGTAACGTAAAACCATGCCGGCTTGTTAATACAGCATGAAAGCAACTGTTATGTCCGAGCATCTGCGTGTAAACGGCCGGCCGCCAGGGCCTGCTTAGCCAGAAATCACAGACACATGTTTACTCGATGGTCTGTGAAATGAAGAGAGGCGCTCATCGCAGGGAAACGAGCTGCGCAGCCCACAAAGGGTTAAGCAGTAAATGTACCACTCTCCTCCGTTACGGTTTCCCAATCCCAGTTAAGTGAAAGTTGTACCTCCCATGACGCCTACTTCTCCCATCAGTTGGGTGATGGAATGACGCAGCTAAATCTCTGGTCTATTATCCCTAAAACCTACAACTCGGCGGGATTCTTCCCTCCCACAGCAGTATAGCGCTTACGCAGGGACAAAGAGAGAAGATAGGCTCATTAGTTCCACCCTTCCCTCTGCAAGTGACAAACTGACACCCGGGAGAGAAGAGGTTTTTGACCCAATAAGTCTTTTCACCTTCACACCGAATGCTCGCATGGGAGAGCTTCAGCCGAGGCCTTGTTTAATATCGATGTTTGGCGGGAGCATTATACAGTGGTTTAACTACACTTCGCGCTTTTAACCTTTGCAGAATTAATTTTATCTTATAACCTACCCACAACCAATTTTACTTTATAGTTCCTCATTCACCTAGAGCAGGCATTCCCAACCGCGGTCCTCAAGGCACACCAACAGTGCAGGTTTTAGTGATATCCAGGCTTCAGCACAGATGGTTAAATCAAAATAACTGAGGTACTAATTAAGCCACCTGTGTTCAAGCCTGGATATCACTAAAACCAGGACTGTTAGTGTGCCTTGAGGACCGTGGTTGGGAAACACTGACCTAGAGCAGTGGTTCTCAAACTCGGTCCTCAGGACCCCACACAGTGCATGTTTTGCAGGTAACCCAGCAAGTGCACAGGTGTATTAATTAATTACTCACTGACACATTTTAAAAGGTCCACAGGTGGAGCTAATTATTTCACTTGTGATTCTGTGAGGAGACCTGCAAAACATGCACTGTGTGGGGTCATGAGGACCGAGTTTGAGAACCTGTGACCTAGAGGTATAGCGGCCAGACTCTGATCAAACGTCAAAATATCTTAGTTTTGCAATTGCGTACCTCAATGGCCCGCCCGTATTGCAAAGCATTAATGTTACCTAGAGTGGGGGGCAGATGTACTAATCCTCGGAGAATGAGAAAGTGGAGAGTGATAAAGTACCACACAATCAGCTCATAACTGTCATTTTTCAAACAGCCTGTGGGGTGGCAGTTAGGAGCTGATTGGCTGGTACGTTATCTCTCTCCACTTTATCTCTCGCTAAGGCTTAGTACAGTAACCAATCAGCTCCTAACTGTCATGTTTCAAACACAGTTAGGAGCTGATTGGCTGGTACTTTATCTCTCTCTCCACTTTATCACTCTCCAAGACTTAGTACAGTAGCGTATTGGGGAGTCTGTTATACAAATGAGTCTGTGAAATGTGTGTGGTTTTACTATTGTATTTATAATCTTTTAGTATAATGAGCAGCAGTCTTATACTGCAAAGTTGTCACTCCAGGTTTCCCAATCACCCCATTTGTGACCACTCACCTGGGATTTCCAGGAGACTCCTGAATGTGGGGAAACTCTTCTAATATATCAGGTGTGTACACACGGTGAGATAAATCTGTAAGATTTTGACTATATAGTCAAAATCTTATGACAAGTTAGTGCATCAAGGTGTTAGGCAGCTTGCAATGTAGTGGTTGTATTTCTTACTGTGTGGCGGGTGCAGAATGCGCTGGGGTGTCACCATCCGAGGAAGTGACACCAAAATAGTAGTGCAGCAGTGATGGATGGTGAGTGCGCATCATCCACACTGTGCCGGTATAGGGGTCACGCCCCAAAGACATAAAACACCAGGGGGGAATGTAATCGTGGACTTGAGGCCATGTTCCCCCGCCCCACCCCACCCCCTGGAGTCGGCACCAGGTGACACCAACCCTAGTGATGCCACTGACCCTAAAACAAACTGAAGTGATGACAACACAAGAAATCCCTGATAACAACAGATGACGGCTGAACTCACCCTGTAGGCAGATATTATTTACAGGAATTTATACAAATATTGCCATCGCTTGTCTGTTACAGAGTCTCTACAAGTGATGCCGGGATTTCTGTTACGTATGAAAAAGTATCAGGTGTAATTCTTATTATAAAAGCAAAACAGGAGCTTCCAGAAATATTTGCAAATATATACAGAAGGTAACACAATTACAGTGCTACTAAGGTAAATGGTGTTTGTAAATAAAAATATATACATATATAGTATACAGTATGTAATAGTATCTTACATTCACGCGATCCATGATTTCTTATTGGTTATGACCATATGTGGGCATAGTCACACCCACAGTAAGTTTCTACATTCCAACAAGAATAGTCGGGAAAATGCACTTGACACGAAAGAATTATACACACGGCTGAAAGAATTATGCACTCAGGGCCGTATTCAGGTTAGTTAGCGAACCAAAAAAGCAGGAACCTGGGCAAATGCATGTGCACTGCAGGTGGGGCAGATGTAACATGTGCAGAGAGAGTTAGATTTGGGTGGGGTGTGTTCAAACTGAAATCTAAATTGCAGTGTAAAAATAAAGCATCCAGTGTTTACCCTGCACAGAAACAAAATAACCCACCCAAATCTAACTCTCTCTGCACATGTTACATTTGCCCCACCTGCAGTGCAACATAGTTTTACCCAGTTGCTTGCTTTTTGGTTTGCTAACAATACTGAATAACCCCAAAAACCCAATGAATTATGCCCCTAGAACTATACATGATACAGGCTACTAAATGAAGATGATGTGAGATACTGAGACAGGAAATTGGATGTATATGGATTTATTTACAAGCCTGGTGCTTGTCATCGTGTTTATGCCCAATAAAGAGGCGGCTAGTAAAAGCATTACCCTGTTAAATATCGGGCATAAACACGAGCGGAAGTTCCGTGTTTTACAACCTGACGCTTCGTAGATAAACCGCATAGAATCGGGAGACCTCATTCGAATGATAGGTCATGTGACTGAAGTGTCTTCTGACCTATTGATAATGCACGCTGTCAATTACTGTGAAGAAATCTGTGGTTTCGAGCTGCAAAAAGACGCAGCTGCTGCGCATTTAGCGTCTGTCGCTTTATCAGGCCTTTAGTCCCTAAGCACGATATTAATGTAGGAACAGCGGGGCGTTGGAAAGGCAAACAAGCTGTTATGGGGTGGAGGCAGTGTTCTGGGATTTACAGAAATGCTTCTACGGTCAAATGTATTATCACGTACATAGGGGGTCATTCCGAGTTGTTCGCTCGTTATTTTTTTCTCGTAACGGAGCGATTAGTCGCTAATGCGCATGCGCAATGTCCGCAGTGCGACTGCGCCAAGTAAATTTGCTATGCAGTTAGGTATTTTACTCACGGCATTACGAGGTTTTTTCTTCGTTCTGGTGATCGTAATGTGATTGACAGGAAGTGGGTGTTTCTGGGCGGAAACAGGCCGTTTTATGGGTGTGTGTGAAAAAACGCTACCGTTTCTGGGAAAAACGCGGGAGTGTCTGGAGAAACGGAGGAGTGTCTGGGCGAACGCTGGGAGTGTTTGTGACGTCAAACCAGGAACGAAACTGACTGAACTGATCGCAGTGGCAGAGTAAGTCTGGAGCTACTCAGAAACTGCTAAGAAGTGTCTATTCGCAATTCTGCTAATCTTTCGTTTGCAATTTTGATATGCTAAGATTCACTCCCAGTAGGCGGTGGCTTAGCGTGTGCAAAGCTGCTAAAAGCAGCTTGCGAGCGAACAACTCGGAATGACCCCCATATTTATTCTAAAACACATATTGGAGATGAATCAATAAAAACACGCAATAGAAATAAATGGAAAAAAATAAGATTCTACAAAAAACAAACAAACCTGCAGTTTATTGAAGCAGAATTGGTTTGTGATAAATAGAATAACTTGCAATATTGTATACAGTAAATACAGATACAGAGAAATAGATGTATGAGCATAAAGGTGAGTCCAGCAAATATAGGGCCTAATTCAGACCGATCCCAGCAGCAAAATTTTCCACTAATGGGCAAAACCATGTGCACTGCAGGTGGGGTAGATGTAACATGTGCAGAGAGAGTTAGATTTGGGTGTGGTGTGTTCAAACTGAAATCTAAATTGCAGTGTAAAAATAAAGCAGCCAGTATTTACCATGCACAGAAACAACATAACCCACCCAAATCTAACTCTCTCTGCACATGTTACATCTGCCCCACCTGCAATGCACACGGTTTTGCTTTTGCGATCAGGTCTGAATTAGGACCATAATGCTGTGTGAAAATGGTAAAGCTTATTGGCTCCCCAGAGTAAGTACCCGCATGGTTCTAAGTAAATGCTGTTCCATACAATGTAAAGCCAGCCTGGTGAGTGACATTACTCATTAGTCCTGTGCATCTGCATGCAGTGCTTACCTTGAGGTAGAGAAAGTGCGTAATGCAGCACAGGGGCCTGGAAGATGGACAGGGGACGTTCTGCAATGCTGCTGCCTGTTTTCCACACCTGTTGCTGCTTGAGCTCTTACTGGGAAAGGCAACCTTCCTGCATGTAGTGTGAAGTGGCAATTTCTTGTCCTATGCATTTCGTCTGCTATAGGGCTCAACTTCACATGGGGCACTTTCTTGAAATTATCAGGTTGAGCTGTCAGGTTATTAGCCCCTGAGTCTTTGTAGATGTTAAACACTGTTTACAGCCGCACCATCCTGGAAGTGGTGAATGCAAAGATTCCCGGAGCTAATAACCTGGCAGCCCATGGTACTTACTTCAAAGAGTCCTTGACAGAGTGCGGCCACCTAGCAGACAAAGCGTATAGGACAAGGTTTCACCAACACAGGTAGGCCTACTTACCAGCAACATCTCAAGCAGCAAGGAGCAGTAGGTGGGACGCTGCAAGGACACGAAGCAGGAACATTGCCCAAATTCCCCTGCCCACCTTCTAGGAACCACTGACCTCTTGTATGCATTCTAACAGGGAACCTGCATGGACTGGACGCTTTCACTGCCTCAGGGTAAGTGCTGCATGCAGAAGCAGAGGACTGTGGGAAAATCTCACTCACCAAACTTGTTTTGAATTGCATGGAACAATGTTTACAAGGACACATGTTCTGTAAAGATAATTGACATCAGAAATTGCACACAGAACTGTACAGTGGTATTTCATTTTTTACTGAACTCACCTCTGTGCTCATGTAGGCTTTAATGTGCTCTTATTCTGTTTACATGTATTTACTGTGGTATTTTGCATACAGATTACCAATGTTGCCAGTTACAGCATTATTACTACAAACCAATTATGCCTCGCTAAACTGCAGTATATTGGACAATTATTTACCCATAATGCTAGCTATTTACAACTGTGTCCTCTTTGGAAAGCAGAACACAGAAATTTTAGTATGTTATATATGAACTATGTTTTATATACAGGTACATTTGACACCACAATCTTCCTGTATCATTGTGACAGCAGTACAGGTCAGTGCCCTGTCCCTTCCACTATATAACTTTCACCCTGTGGCTTCCTGCTGCCTCCATTCCCCTCCTCACATCATGTCACTGCCCCTGTCACATACAGCCCTGTCCTCACTGACACATCCCTCATCTCCTGATATACTCTGTGCTGCTGGGGTCCCTGATCCCCCCACTATATAACTCTCAGTCTGTGGCTTCCTGTTGCCTCCATTCCCCTCCTCACATCATGTCACTGCCCCTGTCACATGCAGCTCTTTCCTCACTGACACATCACTCATCTCCTGATATACTCTGTGCTGCTGGGGACCCTGCTCCTCCCACTATATAACTTTCACCCTGTGGCTTCCTGCTGCCTCCATTCCCCTCCTCACATCATGTCACTGCCCCTGTCACATACAGCCCTGTCCTCACTGACACATCACTCATCTCCTGATATACTCTGTGCTGCTGGGGACCCTGATCCCCCCACTATATAACTCTCAGTCTGTGGCTTCCTGTTGCCTCCATTCCCCTCCTCACATCATGTCACTGCCCCTGTCACATGCAGCCCTGTCCTCACTGACACATCACTCATCTCCTGATATACTCTGTGCTGATGTGGACCCTGCTCCTCCCACTATATAACTCTCAGTCTGTGGTTTCCTGTTGCCTCCATTCCCCTCCTCACATCATGTCACTGCCCCTGTCACATGCAGCCCTGTCCTCACTGACACATCACTCATCTCCTGATATACTCTGTGCTGCTGGGGACCCTGCTCCTTCCACTATATAACTCTCAGTCTGTGGCTTCCTGCTGACACCATTCCTCTCCTCACATCATGTCACTTCCCCTGTCACATGCAGCCCTGTCCTCACTGACACATCACTCATCTCCTGATATACTCTGTGCTGCTGTGGACCCTGCTCCTCCCACTATATAACTCTCAGTCTGTGGTTTCCTGTTGCCTCCATTCCCCTCCTCACATCATGTCACTGTCTCTGTCACATGCAGCCCTGTCCTCACTGACACATCACTCATCTCCTGATATACTCTGTGCTGCTGGGGACCCTGCTCCTTCCACTATATAACTCTCAGTGTGTGGTTTCCTGTTGCCTCCATTCCCCTCCTCACATCATGTCACTGCCCCTGTCACATGCAGCCCTATCCTCACTGACACATCACTCATCTCCTGATATACTCTGTGCTGCTGGGGACCCTGCTCCTTCCACTATATAACTCTCACCCTGTGGCTTCCTGCTGCCCCCATCCCCCTCCTCACATCATGTCACTGCCCCTGTCACATGCAGCCCTGTCCTCACTGACACATCACGCATCTCCTGATATACTCTGTCCTGCTGTGGACCCTGCTCCTCCCACTATATAACTCTCAGTCTGTGGTTTCCTGTTGCCTCCATTCCCCTCCTCACATCATGTCACTATCTCTGTCACATGCAGCCCTGTCCTCACTGACACATCACTCATCTCCTGATATACTGTGTGCTGCTGGGGACCCTGCTCCTCCCACTATATAACTCTCAGTCTGTGGCTTCCTGCTGCCTCCATTCCCCTCCTCACATCATGTCACTGCCCCTGTCACATGCAGTCCTGTCCTCACTGACACATCACTCATCTCCTGATATACTCTGTGCTGCTGGGGACCCTGCTCCTCTCACTATATAACTCTCAGTCTGTGGCTTCCTGCTGCCTCCATTCCCCTCCTCACATCATGTCACTGCCCCTGTCACATGCAGCCCTGTCCTCACTGACACATTAGTGATGAGCGGGTTCGGTTTCTCGGAAACCGAACCCCCCCGAACTTCACGCTTTTTACACGGGTCCGAGGCAGACTCGGATCTTCCCGCCTTGCTCGGCTAACCCGAGCGCGCCCGAAAGTCATCATCCCGCTGTCGGATTCTCGCGAGGCTCGTATTCTATCGCGAGACTCGGATTCTATATAAGGAGCCGCGCGTCGCCGCCATTTTCACACGTGCATTGAGATTGATAGGGAGAGGACGTGGCTGGCGTCCTCTCCGTTTAGAGTAGACTAGAGAGTAGTAGAGAGTAGAGACACTTGATTTACTAATTTTGGGGAGCATATTAGGACGGAGTACTACTTGCTGATAGTGTGACCAGTGACCACCAGTTTAATTAATCCGTTCTCTGCCTGAAAAAAAACGATACACAGTGTGACACAGTCACATACCATATCTGTGCTCAGCCTCAGTGTGCCCTCAGTGTGCTGCATCATCTATGTAATACTGTATATCTGACTGTGCTGAGTGCTCACTGCTCACACAGCTTAATTGTGGGGGAGACTGGGGAGCAGTTATAGCAGGAGTACATATTTTAACAGTGCACACTTTTGCTGCCAGAGTGCCACTGCCAGTGTGACTGACCAGTGACCACTGACCACCAGTATATTGTGATTGTCTGCCTGAAAAAGTTAAACACTCGTCGTGTGGTGTTTTTATTCTATAAACGCATTCTGCTGACAGTGTCCAGCAGGTCCGTCATTATATAATATATACCTGTCCGGCTGCAGTAGTGATATATATATATTTTTTATATCATTATCATCCAGTCTATATTAGCACTGCAGCAGACGCAGTACGGTAGTCCACGGCTGTAGCTACCTCTGTGTCGGCAGTCGCTCGTCCATCCATAATTGTATACCACCTACCCGTGGTGTTTTTTTTTTTTCTATCTTCTTGATACTAGTAGCTTACTTTAGGAGTCTGCAGTGCTGAGCTGACAGTGTCCAGCAGGTCCGTCATTATATTATATATACCTGTCCGGCTGCAGTAGTGATATATATATATTTTATATCATTATCATCCAGTCTATATTAGCAGCAGACGCAGTACGGTAGTCCACGGCTGTAGCTACCTCTGTGTCGGCAGTCGCTCGTCCATCCATAATTGTATACCACCTACCTGTGGTGTTTTTTTTTTTTTCTATCTTCTTGATACTACTAGTAGCTTACTTTAGGAGTCTGCAGTGCTGAGCTGACAGTGTCCAGCAGGTCCGTCATTATATAATATATACCTGTCCGGCTGCAGTAGTGATATATATATATTTTTTTTATATCATTATCATCCAGTCTATATTAGCAGCAGACGCAGTACGGTAGTCCACGGCTGTAGCTACCTCTGTGTCGGCAGTCGCTCGTCAATCCATAAGTATACTAGTATCCATCCATCTCCATTGTTTACCTGAGGTGCCTTTTAGTTGTGCCTATTAAAATATGGAGAACAAAAATGTTGAGGTTCCAAAAATAGGGAAAGATCAAGATCGACTTCCATCTCGTGCTGAAGCTGCTGCCACTAGTCATGGCCGAGACGATGAAATGCCAGCAACGTCGTCTGCCAAGGCCGATGCCCAATGTCATAGTACAGAGCATGTAAAATCCAAAACACCAAATATCAGTAAAAAAAGGACTCAAAAATCTAAAATAAAATTGTCGGAGGAGAAGCGTAAACTTGCCAATATGCCATTTACCACACGGAGTGGCAAGGAACGGCTGAGGCCCTGGCCTATGTTCATGGCTAGTGGTTCAGCTTCACATGAGGATGGAAGCACTCAGCCTCTCGCTAGAAAAATTAAAAGACTCAAGCTGGCAAAAGCACAGCAAAGAACTGTGCGTTCTTCGAAATCACAAATCCACAAGGAGAGTCCAATTGTGTCTTTTGCGATGCCTGACCTTCCCAACACTGGACGTGAAGAGCATGCGCCTTCCACCATTTGCACGCCCCCTGCAAGTGCTGGAAGGAGCACCCGCAGTCCAGTTCCTGATAGTCAGATTGAAGATGTCAGTGTTGAAGTACACCAGGATGAGGAGGATATGGGTGTTGCTGGCGCTGGGGAGGAAATTGACCAGGAGGATTCTGATGGTGAGGTGGTTTGTTTAAGTCAGGCACCCGGGGAGACACCTGTTGTCCGTGGGAGGAATAGGGCCATTGACATGCCTGGTGAAAATACCAAAAAAATCAGCTCTTCGGTGTGGAAGTATTTCAACAGAAATGCGGACAACATTTGTCAAGCCGTGTGTTGCCTTTGTCAAGCTGTAATAAGTAGGGGTAAGGACGTTAACCACCTCGGAACATCCTCCCTTATACGTCACCTGCAGCGCATTCATCATAAGTCAGTGACAAGTTCAAAAACTTTGGGTGACAGCGGAAGCAGTCCACTGACCAGTAAATCCCTTCCTCTTGTAACCAAGCTCACGCAAACCACCCCACCAACTCCCTCAGTGTCAATTTCCTCCTTCCCCAGGAATGCCAATAGTCCTGCAGGCCATGTCACTGGCAATTCTGACGAGTCCTCTCCTGCCTGGGATTCCTCCAATGCATCCTTGCGTGTAACGCCTACTGCTGCTGGCGCTGCTGTTGTTGCTGCTGGGAGTCGATGGTCATCCCAGAGGGGAAGTCGTACTCGTAAGACCACTTTTACTACTTCCACCAAGCAATTGACTGTCCAACAGTCCTTTGCGAGGAAGATGAAATATCACAGCAGTCATCCTGCTGCAAAGCGGATAACTGAGGCCTTGGCATCCTGGGCGGTGAGAAACGTGGTTCCGGTATCCATCATTACTGCAGAGGCAACTAGAGACTTGTTGGAGGTACTGTGTCCCCGGTACCAAATACCATCTAGGTTCCATTTCTCTAGGCAGGCGATACCGAAAATGTACACAGACCTCAGAAAAAGACTCACCAGTGTCCTAAAAAATGCAGTTGTACCCAATGTCCACTTAACCACGGACATGTGGACAAGTGGAGCAGGGCAGATTTAGGACTATATGACTGTGACAGCCCACTGGGTAGATGTATGGACTCCCGCCGCAAGAACAGCAGCGGCGGCACCAGTAGCAGCATCTCGCAAACGCCAACTCTTTCCTAGGCAGGCTACGCTTTGTATCACCGCTTTCCAGAATACGCACACAGCTAAAAACCTCTTACGGCAACTGAGGAAGATCATCGCAGAATGGCTTACCCCAATTGGACTCTCCTGTGGATTTGTGGCATCGGACAACGCCAGTAATATTGTGTGTGCATTAAATCTGGGCAAATTCCAGCACGTCCCATGTTTTGCACATACCTTGAATTTGGTGGTGCAGAATTATTTAAAAAACGAGAGGGGCGTGCAAGAGATGCTGTCGGTGGCCAGAAGAATTGCGGGACACTTTCGGCGTACAGGCACCACGTACAGAAGACTGGAGCACCACCAAAAACGCCTGAACCTGCCCTGCCATCATCTGAAGCAAGAAGTGGTAACGAGGTGGAATTCAACCCTCTATATGCTTCAGAGGTTGGAGGAGCAGCAAAAGGCCATTCAAGCCTATACAACTGAGCACGATATAGGAGGTGAAATGCACCTGTCTCAAGCGCAGTGGAGAATGATTTCAACGTTGTGCAAGGTTCTGCAACCTTTTGAACTTGCCACACGTGAAGTCAGTTCAGACACTGCCAGCCTGAGTAAGGTCATTCCCCTCATCAGGCTTTTGCAGAAGAAGCTGAAGACATTGAAGGAGGAGCTAACACAGAGCGATTCCGCTAGGCATGTGGGACTTGTGGATGGAGCCCTTAATTCGCTTAACAAGGATTCACGGGTGGTCAATCTGTTGAAATCAGAGCACTACATTTTGGCCACCGTGCTCGATCCTAGATTTAAAACCTACCTTGGATCTCTTTTTCCGGCAGACACAAGTCTGCTGGGGTTCAAAGAACTGCTGGTGACAAAATTGTCAAGTCAAGCGGAACGCGACCTTCAACATCTCCTCCTTCACATTCTCCCGCAACTGGGGGTGCGAGGAAAAGGCTCAGAATTCCGAGCCCACCCGCTGGCGGTGATGCAGGGCAGTCTGGAGCGACTGCTGATGCTGACATCTGGTCCGGACTGAAGGACCTGCCAACGATTACGGACATGTCGTCTACTGTCACTGCATATGATTCTCTCCCCATTGAAAGAATGGCGGAGGATTATATGAGTGACCGCATCCAAGTAGGCACGTCAGACAGTCCGTACTTATACTGGCAGGAAAAAGAGGCAATTTGGAGGCCCTTGCACAAACTGGCTTTATTCTACCTAAGTTGCCCTCCCACAAGTGTGTACTCCGAAAGAGTGTTTAGTGCCGCCGCTCACCTTGTCAGCAATCGGCGTACGAGGTTACATCCAGAAAATGTGGAGAAGATGATGTTCACTAAAATGAATTATAATCAATTCCTCCGTGGAAACATTGACCAGCAGCAATTGCCTCCACAAAGTACACAGGGAGCTGAGATGGTGGATTCCAGTGGGGACGAATTGATAATCTGTGAGGAGGGGGATGTACACGGTGATATATCGGAGGATGATGATGAGGTGGACATCTTGCCTCTGTAGAGCCAGTTTGTGCAAGGAGAGATTAATTGCTTCTTTTTTGGTGGGGGTCCAAACCAACCCGTCATTTCAGTCACAGTCGTGTGGCAGACCCTGTCACTGAAATGATGGGTTGGTTAAAGTGTGCATGTCCTGTTTATACAACATAAGGGTGGGTGGGAGGGCCCAAGGACAATTCCATCTTGCACCTCTTTTTTCTTTTTTTTTCTTTGCGTCATGTGCTGTTTGGGGAGTGTTTTTTGGAAGGGCCATCCTGCGTGACACTGCAGTGCCACTCCTAGATGGGCCAGGTGTTTGTGTCGGCCACTAGGGTCGCTTAGCTTACTCACACTGCTACCTCATTGCGCCTCTTTTTTTCTTTGCGTCATGTGCTGTTTGGGGAGTGTTTTTTGGAAGGGCCATCCTGAGTGACACTGCAGTGCCACTCCTAGATGGGCCAGGTGTTTGTGTCGGCCACTAGGGTCGCTTAGCTTACTCACACAGCTACCTCATTGCGCCTCTTTTTTTCTTTGCGTCATGTGCTGTTTGGGGAGTGTTTTTTGGAAGGGCCATCCTGCGTGACACTGCAGTGCCACTCCTAGATGGGCCAGGTGTTTGTGTCGGCCACTAGGGTCACTTAGCTTACTCACACAGCTACCTCATTGCGCCTCTTTTTTTCTTTGCGTCATGTGCTGTTTGGGGATTGTTTTTTGGAAGGGCCATCCTGCGTGACACTGCAGTGCCACTCCTAGATGGGCCAGGTGTTTGTGTCGGCCACTTGGGTCGCTTAGCTTAGCCATCCAGCGACCTCGGTGCAAATTTTAGAACTAAAAATAATATTGTGAGGTGTGAGGTGTGAGGTGTTCAGAATAGACTGAAAATGAGTGGAAATTATGGTTATTGAGGTTAATAATACTTTGGGATCAAAATGACCCCCAAATTCTATGATTTAAGCTGTTTTTTAGGGTTTTTTGAAAAAAACACCCGAATCCAAAACACACCCGAATCCGACAAAAAAAATTCGGTGAGGTTTTGCCAAAACGCGTTCGAACCCAAAACACGGCCGCGGAACCGAACCCAAAACCAAAACACAAAACCCGAAAAATTTCCGGTGCTCATCACTATGACACATCACTCATCTTGTGATATACTCTGTGCTGCTGGGGACCCTGCTCATCCCACTATATAACTCTGTCTGTGGCTTCCTGCTGCCTCCATTCCCCTCCTCACATCATGTCATTGCCCCTGTCACATGCAGCCCTGTCCTCACTGACACATCCCTCATCTCCTGATATACTCTGTGCTGCTGGGGGACCCTGCTCCTCCCACTATATAACTCTGTCTGTGGCTTCCTGCTGCCTCCATTCCCTTCCTCACATCATGTCACTGCCCCTGTCACATGCAGCCCTGTCCTCACTGACACATTACTCATCTTGTGATATACTCTGTGCTGCTGGGGTTCCTGCTCCTTCCACTATATAACTCTCAGTCTGTGGCTTCCTGCTGCCTCCATTCCCCTCCTCACATCATGTCACTGCCCCTGTCACATGCAGCCCTGTCCTCACTGACACATCACCCATCTCCTGATATACTCTGTGCTGCTGGGGACCCTGCTACTCCCACTATATAACTCTCAGTCTGTGGCTTCCTGCTGCCTCCATTCCCCTCCTCACATCATGTCACTGCCCCTGTCACATGCAGCCCTATCCTCACTGACACATCACTCATCTCCTGATATACTCTGTGCTGCTGGTGGGGGACCCTGCTCCTCCCACTATATAACTCAGTCTGTGGCTTCCTGCTGCCTCCATTCCCTTCCTCACATCATGTCACTGCCCCTGTCACATGCAGTCCTGTCCTCACTGACACATCACTCATCTCCTGATATACTCTGTGCTGCTTGGGACCCTGCTCCTCCCACTATATAACTCTCAGCCTGTGGCTTCCTGCTGCCTCCATTCCCCTCCTCACATCATGTCACTGCCCCTGTCACATGCAGCCCTGTCCTCACTGACACATCACTCATCTTGTGATATACTCTGTGCTGCTGGGGACCCTGCTCCTCCCACTATATAACTCAGTCTGTGGCATCCTGCTGCCTCCATTCCCTTCCTCACATCATGTCACTGCCCCTGTCACATGCAGTCCTGTCCTCACTGACACATCACTCATCTCCTGATATACTCTGTGCTGCTGGGGACTCTGCTCCTCCCACTATATAACTCTCAGTCTGTGGCTTCCTGCTGCCTCCATTCCCCTCCTCACATCATGTCACTGCCCCTGTCACATGCAGCCCTGTCCTCACTGAAACATCACTGATCTCCTGATATACTCTGTGCTGCTGGGGACTCTGCTCTTCTCACTCTGCTACTCTGTGGCTTCCTGCTGTTTCAACCCCCCCCCCCCCCCCCCCCCCCCTTCCTCCACATTACAATTCTTTCTCTTTCACATGGTGCCCTGGAGCATTTTCTTTCTTCTGTGTATGTGTAAATTAAGTACAGTGTATAGCATAGCGTGCAAACGGAGTCCAAGTTGCGATTGAGGCCTATGGAAGACGGATGGTCCCAGAAGTGTTTTGAACCTGTATTCCTGGGAGATTGCTTCCAAAGGCGCCCAGTTGCTCACATAGGCGGCCATACTGTAGTTAGTATGGGGCAGGTTTATGTTTTGATGGTCCAACCGATGCTGGCATCTTAAGACACACCAGTCTGTGTCCAAACAAAGGCCAAATCAAATATATATATATATATATACACTAGGTGATTCATCGTGCCCTACGGGAGCTCTTCATACTGTCGTAAGGGGCCACGCCCCCTTAACCCTTGCATGCCCTTGTGGCGTGCAATTTTTTATTATATGGAGTATTACCTCCAATCATAATTGTGTGAGTGGTTAAATATTGCACGGACAAAGGGCGTGCGATGGTTAAGGGGTCGTAGCCCCTTGCAACAGCGTGAACAGCGCACGCAGGGCCTGATGAATCACCTAGTAGGTGCTGTGGTTGGGGGAGTGGCGGGTGCGGGGGAGATGCAGATGGGGGAGGGGGTCCAGGGGAGATGCAGGTGGGGGAGGAGCGGTTGTGGATGTGCCATGGGTGGGGTAGGGGCGGGTGCGGGGGTGCTGCGGGTGGGGGTTTGGAGACACTGCAGGTGGTGGAGGGGGTGTTTGGGTGCTGCGGATGGGGCGCGGAGGTACTGTGAGTGGGGGAGGGGCGGGTAATGCTTCTCCTGCTTCTCCTCCTGGAAGCAGCTAAGCTGCTGTCCTCCCTTTGGCAGTGGCTCAGTGGCTCTCCCGGAGACTCGCACAGCAGCCAATCACTATTGTTAGAGGCAGTCTCCCAACACACCACATTACAGGGAAGAAGATGTACGCAATAAGCTACAGCTCCCAGCAGCCCTAAGGGCCGCAATGCTTCGGCGCTAAGGGCTACTGGGAGCTGTAGTTTATGTACTGCGTCTACTTCCCTGTAATGCTGCGCTTTGGGACACCGGCGCTAACAATAGTGACTGGCTGGCAGAACTGACTGACTCGCTGAATCAGTGTAAAAGGTGAGAGTGCTGTACAGTGTCAGTGACACTGCACGCCCACTGCACTGCACAGCACTGTCACCTTTTACACTGATTCAGCGTCCAGACATTACCCTCCGCGATATCACCCACTCTATCCGTTACATTAGCCATCTCGGGGCTTCAAGGCCGGCAGGCCAGGTGCTATGTTGTGGAGTCAGGGCCTCTGGGGATCTGGGCGCGGATGTGGTGGGGAGGCACTTCTTTGACATCACGCGCAGAGGAGGCTCCGGGGCTCAGAGAGTATGCAGTGCAGGGAGGGCTATGAAAGCATTCCGCTGAGCCACTTTCATACACATAGCTGCGCCGCGGCTAGGGAGTGGGGATTGCTGATGCCGGAGGGGGCAGACGGACTGGCAGCAGGACATAGGACGCTGCAGTATATATATATATATATATATATATATATATATACACAGATCAAATATATATAAATATAAACACACCAACAATACAATTCAAAAAGTACAGTGTTTAGAAATGTAACATGTAAAGAAAATTAGAGTGAGGTATAAAGTACGCTGGGTGTTAAAAGATTCGCATTAATATTACTCTCTTTTCAATAAATCAGTCTTAGCAAATTAATATAATATCTTGTAAATTAATTCAACTCTACAAAATGAATATTAATCACGCTTCACATCAATTCTATAAAAAAAAAAAAAGACAATTAGTCTTACAGTTCGTCACCCAGTGCCTCGAGCCACATGCCTCTCAGCTGCTGGAAAACTCCAGAATAGCACCAATTATGTCATGCCACAGAAACACAAGCGCCAAAACATAAGAACAATACTCTAGAGTCGCAAAAATAAGTAAGAACAAAATGTCAGCCATTTTGTTGAAGCCAAATGTCACTACGACAGATGCACACAAAAATGGGTCTAATGGGGTATGTTTATTAAAGATAATCCAAAGCCGCTTATTTACAAGGGCAATGGTAAGCCGCACAAAATCAGGCTTGTTTTGTGTGTAGCAATATTGCCCTTTTAAATCCAGACCACGCAGTTGACAAGAATCGCAGGCTTTCAAAAACCAATCCTAAGTAAATACTTCTGAGTATATGTATTAAAAAAAAAAAAGCAGTACAGTCGCTGAAATACTCTGCGCTGCTGGGAACATCCCAATAATATGACATATGGCTGTACATTCCTCTATTCCTTCATAACTTTAAAACTGTCAGAATACAGGACAAGCAGAATTTTAAGATTGTACTATATGCAATAGGGTGTCCAGACAGGGATCCGGACTATAGATCTACAATGTCTAGGTCAACAGTCAATAGACTGCTAGAATGGCGACGACGAGATCCCGGGGAGGTTAGTGTTAGGCTGCGGGAAGGGAGGGTTAGGGTCAGGTTGCGGGAGGAGGGTTAGGGTTAGGCTGCGGGAGGAGGGTTAGTATCAGGTTGCAGGCGGGGGAGGGTTAGGGCTAGGCTGCAGGAGGAGGGTTAGGGTTAGGCTGCGGGAAGGGAGGGTTAAGGTCATGCTGCAGGCAGGGGAGGGTTAGGTTGTGGGAGGAGGGTTAGGTTGCAGGCAGGGGAGGGTTAGGGTTAGGCTGCAGGAGGAGGGTTAGGATTAGGCTGCGGGAAGGGAGGGTTATAGTTAGGATGCGGGAGGAGGGTTAGGGTTAGGCTGTGGGAAGGGAGGGTTAAGGTCATGTTGCAGGCAGGGGAGGGTTAGGGTTAAGCTGCGGCAGGAGGGTTAGGGTTAGGCTGCGGGAAGGGAGGGTTAGGGTCACATTGCAGGCAGGGGAGGGTTAGGTTGCGGGAGGAGGGTTAGGCTGCGGGAGGAGGGTTAGGGTTAAGCTGCGGGAAGGGAGGGTTAGGGTTAGGCTGCGGGAGGAGGGTTAGGGTTAGGCTGCGGGAAGGGAGGGTCAGGGTTAGGCTACGGGGAGGGTTAGGATTAGGCTGTGGGAGGTGAGGGTTAGGGTTAGGTTGCAGGCAGGGGAGGGTTAGGATTAAGCTGTGAAAAGGGAGGGTTAGGGTTAGGCTGCGGGAGGAGGGTTATGGTTAGGCTGCGGGAAGGGAGGGTTAGGGTTAGGCTGCGGGAGGAGGGTTAGGGTTAGGCTGCGGGAGGAGTGTTAGGATTAGGCTGTGGAAGGTGAGGGTTAGGGTTAGGTTGCAGGCAGGGGAGGGTTAGGGTTAGGCTGTGGGAAGGGAGGGTTAGGGTCACATTGCTGGCAGGGGAGGGTTAGGGTTAGGCTGCGGGAATGGAGGGTTAGGGTCACATTGCAGGCAGGGGAGGGTTAGGGTTCGGCTGCTGGAGGAAGGTTAGGCTGCAGGAAGGGAGGGTTAGGGTCACATTGTAGGCAGGGGAGGGTTAGGGTTAGGCTGTGGGAAGGGAAGGTTAGGGTCACATTGCTGGCAGGTAAGGGTTAGGCTGCGGGAATGGAGGGTTAGGGTCACATTGCAGGCAGGGGAGGGTTAGGGTTAGGCTGTGGGAAGGGGAGGTTAGGCTGCGGGAGGAGGGTTAGGCTACGGGAAGGGAGGGTTAGGGTCACATTGCAGGCAGGGGAGGGTTAGGCTGTGGGAAGGGGAGGTTAGGCTGCGGGAGGAGGGTTAGGCTACGGGAAGGGAGGGTTAGGGTCACATTGCAGGCAGGGGAGGGTTAGGGTTAGGCTGCGGGAAGGGAGGGTTAGGGTCACATTGCAGGCAGGGGAGGGTTAGGATTAAGCTGCGGGAATGGAGGGTTAGGGTCACATTGCAGGCAGGGGAGGGTTAGGGTTAGGCTGCGGGAGGAGGGTTAGGATTAAGCTGCGGGAGGAGGGTTAGGCTATGGGAAGGGAGGGTTTGGGTCACATTGCAGGCAGGGGAGGGTGAGGGTTAGGCTGTGGGAAGGGGAGGTTAGGCTGCGGGAGGAGGGTTATTAGGCTGTGGGAAGGGAGTCTTAGGTTTAAGCTTCGGGGAGGGACAGTTAGGGTGAGGGTGTGGATTAGGGTTAGCTACCTTCTGTGTCCCTGTCGGGATGCTGGTGTCGGTATTCTGAAAGCCGGCATTCCAAGTGCCGTATCCCAAACCAAACCCATCCACAATAATCCGAAAAATGCAAAAAAAAAAAGTGTCGACCTTTTGTCAATGTCGACCTTTTCCAGTATATGGGGTCGGCCTAATGACTCTCGACCTAGACATTGTAGATCTTCTTTACCACAACCAAGGGTGGATTGGGATTGAAACCAGCCTGGTATATTTATGTATGCAGCCCTAATAGGAATGTGGTCTGATGAGGGGGTGGGGTCTGTTGAGGGGGCGGGATCCCTCCTCATAGGGCCTTCCAGACGTCTTTTGCTGCAGTTGAGTCTGAGACCAGGGACGGATTGGGAACTAAAAGTGGCCCTGTAACATTGGGGGTAATTCCAAGTTGATCACAGCAGGATTTTTGTTAGCAGTTGGGCAAAACCATTTGCACTGCAGGGGAGGCAGATTTAACATGTGCAGAGAGAGTTAGATTTGGGTGTGGTGTGTTCAATCTGCAATCTAAATTGCAGTGTAAAAATAAAGCAGCCAGTATTTACCCTGCACAGAAACAAAATAACCCACCCAAATCTAACTCTCTCTGCACATGTTATATCTGCCTCCCCTGCAGTGCACATGGTTTTGCCCAACTGCTAAAAAATTTCCTGCTGCGATCAACTTGGAATTACCCCCATTGTGTAGAAGTGACCCGACATGGGCAGCACAAGAGGTGTAACATACGGTGTAGCCGTGGCACCATCACTGGATGGCAGAGTTGCTGCACTCAGGGCCGGTGCTAGGGTGTTCGGCGCCCCCCTGCAAACTATAAATTTGCGCCCTCCAATATTCCTTTAGCGCGCGCCGGGAAAAGGGGTGTGGTCTCACAAGTAAGGGGCATGGCCACACAGTAGTACCCCCGTTTAAAATTACGCCACAATGTAGTACAATCTTATTAATCTTATACGTAATGCCCCACCCGTAGTAGTAGCGTCCTTATATGTAATGCACCCCAGTAATAGTAGCATCCTTATACAAAATGCCACCCAGTAGTAGTAGCGTCCTTATACGTAGTGCACCCCCAGTAGTAGTAGCGTTCTTATACGTAATGCCCCCAGTAGTAGTAGCGTCCTTATACGTAATGCCCCCCACAGTAGTAGTAGCGTCCTTATACGTAGTGCACCCCCAGTAGTAGTAGCGTCCTTATACGTAATGCCCCCCACAGTAGTAGTAGCGTCCTTATACGTAATGCCCCCCACAGTAGTAGTAGCGTCCTTATACGTAATGCCCCCCAGTAGTAGTAGCATTCTTATACGTAATGCCCCCCACAGTAGTAGTAGCGTCCTTATACGTAATGCCCCCCAATAGTAGTAGCGTTCTTATACGTAATGCCCCCCACAGTGGTAGTAGCGTCCTTATACGTAATGCCCCGCCAGTAGTAGTAGCGTCCTTATACGTAGTGCACCCCTGTAGTAATAGCGTCCTTATATGTAATGCCCCTCCCAGTAGTAGTAGCGTTCTTATACGTAATGCCCCCCACAGTAGTAGTAGCGTCCTTATACGTAGTGCACCCCCAGTAGTAGTAGCGTCCTTATACGTAGTGCACCCCTGTAGTAATAGCGTCCTTATATGTAATGCCCCTCCCAGTAGTAGTAGCGTTCTTATACGTAATGCCCCCCACAGTAGTAGTAGCGTTCTTATACGTAGTGCCCCCCACAGTAGTAGTAGCGTCCTTATACGTAATGCCCCGCCAGTAGTAGTAGCGTCCTTATACGTAATGCCCCGCCAGTAGTAGTAGCGTCCTTATACGTAATGCCCCGCCAGTAGTAGTAGCGTCCTTATACGTAATGCCCCGCCAGTAGTAGTAGCGTCCTTATACGTAATGCCCCGCCAGTAGTAGTAGCGTCCTTATACGTAATGCCCCCCAGTAGTAGTAGCGTTCTTATACGTAATGCCCCCCACAGTAGTAGTAGCGTCCTTATACGTAATGCCCCGCCAGTAGTAGTAGCGTCCTTATACGTAGTGCACCCCTGTAGTAATAGCGTCCTTATATGTAATGCCCCTCCCAGTAGTAGCGTTCTTACATGTAATGCCCCCCCAGTAGTAGCGTCCATAAAGCGCGCGCACAGACATACCTCACACACACACACACATATATACACCCACCATATACACACACTTCAAGTTCTCTCTCACCCTCCACTTACCTAAGCCAGTCTCCCTCTGTACAGCAGCCTGGTCCGTGTAGCTCCGCCCCCTTCCGGCCCATGTAGCTCCGCCCCCTTGTGTCCCGTACTCGGCGCTGTCACAGGTGAGGGGAGGGGAAGGGAGGAAGGAAGCTTTTCATGCTGCAGGTGCCCGCTGCCAGTGCCTGTCATACAGTGACAGACACAGCACTGGCAGCAGCAGCAGCAGCAGTGGGGACAGGACGGCGCATCAGGGAAGGAATGCAGAGCAGGGGGAGCGCCTCTCCGTCCCAGCGCCTCCCTGCACTGCATCCCTTCGCTGAGCGGGTAACGCCGGGCCTGGCTGCACTGCAGAGATAGAATAACAGAATGAATGGGGACAACGCAATGTACTGAGTGCGGTGGTCTGCCTGTCATGTGGGGGTGGGGTCACATGATAACACACAAAACAGGCCCCATAGGCACATCAGCCTACCAGGAATCTTCCTGGTAATACATATGGCCAATCCGCCCTGACCACACCCACCCAGACAGTAGATCCTAGTCACAATCCCCTTAAAAGGCATTTTACTGGAGGAGCCCAAAGGAGTTAACTGCTAAGAAATTGTGGATCACAAAATTACTTTGTTACATTTTATCCTGTTTTGATCTATTCAAATCTATTCACCATCCAATCTCACTCCGGCTTTGGCTGTTTTACATTTTATGATGCCGTTCATTTGATATATGTGTGTGGACTGCAAAAGAATTCAATCAATGTAATTTGTACAGTGAATTTAATTAACTGGAGAGAGGGGCATAGAGGTTCTGCCGATTCGCAGTCATATCTATTACAGTTTATACGGTAAGCTCTTCACCTGGTGTGATTCACTGTAACGGTAAAACAGACTGAGCACCCGGGGGACATGCAAATGAGCACTTGTGCCACAACCAATCGCAGCTCATCCCAATCATTATATGCAGAGCGCTATTAAATACTGCTGAACAATACAGAAAAAAAAACAGAATAGTAGGTCAAAACCAAAGAGCAAACTTACATTGTTATACAATGCACGAGACATTCTCCTATACTTATACACATACAGCTTTCCAATATCTGATCTTGCCTTCACGGGAGTGTATCTGTTGGTGCTTTTATTCATGCTTAAATATCTGCTGCTCTGTACTGCTTTTAGATTAATGGCCCTCACTGTGAGTTTGGAGTCTGGAGACGTTTATTGATAAACTATTTTATTTCTGGGCAATGCGATTATTTATGTGAGCTTTACTGCTCAGCTTGGTCCACATTTTTACTATGTAATACAGTACAGTAGCTCACTAAGGGGCGGGGATAGGTTATGATTAGCGGCAATTATACTAGGCCAGAGGTTCCCAAACTGTGTGCCATGGCTCCCTGTGGTGCCACAGGACACTTGCAGGGGTGCCCTGGGTTGGTGGTCCAGGACCAATTTAAATTATTCATGGTCAATATAATAGGCAAGACCAGTGCTGGTGGCTGCCAGTCATAAAATATGTGGCCAAACAGAAGCAAATCCTGTCCCTCCCCACACAACTGACCCTAAGGATGACATATAAACGCCATCTACTTAATGTAATATTTCTTTCTACATTTCTCAATAAGAAATTTTTGGCCTAGGGGTGTCCCGTGAAAAAAATTCTGATATTCTAGGGCGCCGTGATTCAAAAAAGTTTGGAAACCACTGTACTAGGCAATGCTGGTATAAACCATAGAATGAAATCTTCATTTCCGGAGCCTTTGCTTGGAAAATAGGGAATAGCATCCCCATAAAATAACCAAAACCAATGCGCAGTATTTACAATGGCAGGTCAGACCTAGCATAGGTCAAGTGCTAGGTGCTATTTGTGACACTTTATAAAAACTATCAGAGGGCGATTCAATTCACCGTGATGCTGATCATGCACCTCCGGTACAGTCGTGAAGGCCCTCTGCGGTGATGTATCTACTCTCAGTTTTCCTTGCGCCCCATAGAGGGGATTGGGTACGTAATCCTGACAGATGCAGATGACCAACAGAATCCCGATGGACACAATTCAGACACATCCCGGTATTTTAACCCTACCCCTTTCCCTAACTCCCTCCCCCGCAGCCTAACCCTAACAACCCCCACCCCCGCAACCTAACCCTAAATCTCTGCCTAGTGCCTAACCCTAACTCCACTACTAACCGGCGGGATTCTATCTGTGGTGATCCCGCTGTCGGTCTTCTGCCTGTCGGAATCCCAACTGCCGGAATTTTGACCGCATTCCCATAGAGAAGCCCAGGAAAAGTAACAAAAATTAGTTAGAAAGCTGGATATGGCGGCAGAAGTTTGTGGACATCTGAATTCCCCCATAAATTCGTAATGATAAATGTGAAGGAATTTTGACCACTTTTTTGATGCAGCTCTATTTTCACACAAATTTCCTGCTTTTACATATATATATATATATATATATACGTATCCCTATGAGACAATTTTATCACAATGTTGTTTAACAGCTATTATATACAACTTATATTGGGGGTCATTCTGTCCCGATCGCTTGCTGCAGTTTCTCGCAGCGCAGCATTTGGGTCGGAACTGTGCAAGCGCCGCAGTGCGCCGGCGCATGCCAGCCGTCGTTGCCTAGCGATCGCCTCTTAGGCAGAGGTGATCGCTGGGCGGGAGGTGGCTGGGCGGCGCCGTTTAGGGGGCGCAGTTCAGCCAACGCAGGCATGGCCGGACCATTGGGGGGGTGGGCCGCGGTGGCTGCGTGACGTCACACGCAGCCGCTGTGGGCTGGGGAGCGACGAGTAGCTCCCAGCCAGCACGCTAAAGCTGCGCTGGTCGGGAGCTACTCTTGCAGTGCAAAGGCATCGCCGATGTGCGATGCCTTTGCACTTCTGCGGGGTGGGCCGAACTGACATGCGGGGCGGACTAGCCCTGTGCTGGGCTTCCCCCCGCATGTCAGTGTGAATGATCGTAGCTGTGCTAAATTTAGCACAGCTACGATCAACTCGGAATGACCCCTTGTGTCAAATTCACACACTACCTAAATCTTGCCGCACAGTCCTAGGCGTCAGTCTACAATAACTACAACGGATTATCTTTTGGGAGTAATGTACGACTGGATGACATGGCGCAGCTCTATACCTATTTCTGCGCCATGCTAGCACCAGGTCTGCATTAATTTGGTGAATGTAATTTTCCTGTCCGTGAAGAGATAGACGTGTAATAATATAAACACTGAGAAACTCACCGTAACAAGATACAGTGTTCGTGCAGCTATTCTGTTGTTTTGGTCTATAAACGTTTTTGTAAACAAAAACCATTTCTCTTGTTTTGTGGTCAAACCCACGCGTTTCATAGACTGTCACTGGAAATCGGCTCACAATTTGTACTCATAGTTCATCTCGACTACCAGAATGAATGGAAATAGATTTTTATCAGGCAATAAAGCCTTTAACACCTGCAATTTTTTTCTTTAAGTGATTTTATTTACCCTCCAGGCTTTACGGTTTTCGCCGACATAGCGTAATAAGTCAGGTATACTTTGCCTATATCACTCTAATTATAAAGCATTGATGTGTCTTTAATGCCGCTCCTTTACCATTACGTTCAAGGAAGAATTTGGCTGCTCACACCAGGAATTATCCAATACATCCTATGGGAAACCGCTATAATTGAAGGATTGGGAAAGAGAGTTAATTGAAGTCAGCGCAGTAACTTTCATGGTAGAATGGAAACTAATTTCCGTTCAGAGGCTTCTTTATTGTTAATTTAGTTGCTTTTTTTTTTATTATTTTGGTTCTTTTTCACCCTCTTTAACGAAAGATTATATTTTCATTAACGCTTCACACTGTCAAAGTAAATGAGCTTTTTGCTGTGTCTGACGTCAGGTTCTATACTTATAAGGTGTCTAGTTATTAATACTCGCATACCTTATTATTAATACGCACAGCTGCAAGGAGCAGTTCTACAAATGTGGATGCCACCAGCATTTGTCAATATTTACCCTCCTTGGTTCCCTCGGCGATGTCATTGCTCTTCTCCTCCTCTCTCCTCAGCGCTTTCCTTTTCACAGTCACAGGCAGCGTTGGGTTAACGTGAAATGAACATGCACTTCAGATATTCGTACATATGCATTGTTATTTAGGGTATGGGTCGTTGGGTTGACCCAACTTAGGTCGACACTCATTAGGTCGATATTGCCATTAGCTCAACATGCATTAGGTCGACATGTACTAGGTTGACAGGTCGAAAGGTCGACGTGAGGTTTTTGACTGTTTTTGGTGTCGTCTTCTCCGTAAAGTGACGGGGAACCCAAGTTAGTGCCCCGTGTCCCCTCGCATGGCTCGCTTCGCTCGCCATGCTTCGGGCAAGGTGCCTCGCTCCGCTACAGCTTTCCTCGGCACAGATTACCATTCCAATCGTAGTCCACGGAGATCGTTAAGTATGAAAAAAATCCCCAAAATGTGAAAAACTCATGTCGACCTTTTGAACTGTCGACCTAGTATACGTCGACCCAATGGCCATGTCGACCTGGCATTGTCGACCTTCAGTGGTCGACCTAATGAGTGTTGACCTAACGACTGTAACCCGCTATTTATACCACCAAGGATAAAACACTACTGGAAATGGTTTGCTGGGCCCCATTGCTGGCTATAGTCAGGAGGAGAAGGAGAAGGAGAAGGAGAAGAAGAAAGAGAAGGAGGAGAAGAAGAAGAAGAAGAAGGAGAAGGAAAAGAAGAAGAAGAAGCGGAAGAAGAAGAAGAAGCGGAAGAAGAAGAAGAATATTATTTATAGGACCCCACAACTGGTTTGCAGCATCGCACACAGGAAAGCAATAAACCACTATGGGGTAAAGTACAGAGAACAGTACAATACAGTAGACAAGTAACAATAAAACATTACAGCTTTCAACACAGCCACGGATGCGAGGGGTACAATGGAAATAATAAGAATTTACTTACCGATAATTCTATTTCTCGGAGTCCGTAGTGGATGCTGGGGTTCCTGAAAGGACCATGGGGAATAGCGGCTCCGCAGGAGACAGGGCACAAAAAAGTAAAGCTTTACTAGGTCAGGTGGTGTGCACTGGCTCCTCCCCCTATGACCCTCCTCCAGACTCCAGTTAGGTACTGTGCCCGGACGAGCATACACAATAAGGGAGGCATTTTGAATCCCGGGTAAGACTCATACCAGCCACACCAATCACACCGTACAACTTGTGATCTAAACCCAGTTAACAGTATGACAACAGAAAGGGCCTCTTAAAGATGGCTCCTTAACAATAACCCGAATTAGTTAACAATAACTATGTACAAGTATTGCAGATAATCCGCACTTGGGATGGGCGCCCAGCATCCACTACGGACTCCGAGAAATAGAATTATCGGTAAGTAAATTCTTATTTTCTCTATCGTCCTAAGTGGATGCTGGGGTTCCTGAAAGGACCATGGGGATTATACCAAAGCTCCCAAACGGGCGGGAGAGTGCGGATGACTCTGCAGCACCGAATGAGAGAACTCCAGGTCCTCCTTTGCCAGGGTATCAAATTTGTAAAATTTTACAAACGTGTTCTCCCCCGACCACGTAGCTGCTCGGCAGAGTTGTAATGCCGAGACCCCTCGGGCAGCCGCCCAAGATGAGCCCACCTTCCTTGTGGAGTGGGCTTTTACAGTTTTAGGCTGTGGCAGGCCTGCCACAGAATGTGCAAGTTGAATTGTGTTACAAATCCAACGAGCAATCGACTGCTTAGAAGCAGGTGCGCCCAACTTGTTGGGTGCATACAATATAAACAGCGAGTCAGATTTTCTGACTCCAGCCGTCCTTGCAATGTATATTTTTAAGGCTCTGACAACGTCCAACAACTTGGAGTCCTCCAAGTCGCTAGTGGCCGCAGGCACCACAATAGGTTGGTTCAGATGAAATGCTGATACCACTTTAGGGAGAAAATGCGGACGAGTCCGCAGTTCTGCCCTATCCGAATGGAAGATTAGATAAGGATTTTTATAAGATAAAGCCGCCAATTCAGATACTCTCCTGGCAGAGGCCAGGGCTAGTAACATAGTCACTTTCAATGTGAGATATTTCAAATCCACCTTTTTCAATGGTTCAAACCAATGGGATTTGAGGAAATCTAAAACTACATTTAGATCCCACGGTGCCACCGGAGGCACCACAGGAGGCTGTATATGCAGTACTCCCTTGACAAAAGTCTGGACCTCAGGGACAGAGGCCAATTCTTTTTGGAAGAATATTGACAGGGCCGAAATTTGAACCTTAATGGATCCCAATTTGAGACCCATAGATAATCCTGATTGCAGGAAATGTAGGAAACGACCCAGTTGGAATTCCTCCGTCGGAACCCTCCGATCCTCGCACCACGCTACATATTTTCGCCAAATGCGGTGATAATGTTTCACGGTGACTTCCTTCCGTGCCTTAATCAAGGTAGGAATGACTTCTTCTGGAATGCCTTTCCCTTTTAGGATCTGGCGTTCAACCGCCATGCCGTCAAACGCAGCCGCGGTAAGTCTTGAAAAAGACAGGGACCCTGCTGTAGCAGGTCCCTTCTCAGAGGTAGAGGCCACGGTTCGTCCGTGAGCATCTCTTGAAGTTCCGGATACCAAGTCCTTCTCGGCCAATCCGGAACCACTAGTATTGTTCTTACTCTTCTTTGCCGTATGATCTTCAATACCTTTGGTATGAGCGGCAGAGGAGGAAACACATACACTGACTGGTACACCCAAGGAGTTACCAGTGCGTCCACAGCTATTGCCTGTGGATCTCTTGACCTGGCGCAATATTTGTCCAGTTTCTTGTTGAGGCGAGACGCCATCATGTCTACAATTGGTCTTTCCCAACGGTCTATTAACATGTTGAAGACTTCTGGATGTAGACCCCACTCTCCCGGATGAAGATCGTGTCTGCTGAGGAAGTCTGCTTCCCAGTTGTCCACGCCCGGGATGAACACTGCTGACAGTGCTATCACGTGATTCTCCGCCCAGCGAAGAATCTTGGCAGCTTCTGCCATTGCACTCCTGCTTCTTGTGCCGCCCTGCCTGTTTACATGGGCGACCGCCGTGATGTTGTCCGACTGAATCAACACCGGCTTTCCTTGCAGGAGAAGTTCCGCCTGGCTTAGAGCATTGTAGATTGCTCTTAGTTCCAGAATGTTTATGTGAAGAGACTTTTCCAGACTCGTCCATACTCCCTGGAAGTTTCTTCCTTGTGTGACTGCTCCCCAGCCTCTCAGGCTGGCGTCCGTGGTCACCAGGATCCAATCCTGAATGCCGAATCTGCGGCCTTCTAATAGGTGAGCCTTCTGCAACCACCACAGAAGTGACACCCTTGTCTTTGGTGACAGGGTTATTCGCAGGTGCATCTGCAGATGCGACCCTGACCATTTGTCCAACAGATCCCTTTGGAATATTCTTGCATGGAATCTGCCGAATGGAATTGCTTCGTAAGAAGCCACCATTTTTCCCAGGACTCTAGTGCATTGATGTACTGACACTTTTCCTGGTTTTAGGAGGTTCCTGACCAGATCGGATAACTCCTTGGCTTTTTCCTCTGGAAGGAAAACCTTTTTCTGAACCGTGTCCAGAATCATTCCTAGGAACAGCAGACGAGTTGTCGGGATTAAATGGGATTTTGGAATATTCAGAATCCACCCGTGTTGTCTTAGCACCTCTTGAGATAGTGCTAAAGCTGTCTCCAGCTGTTCTCTGGACCTTGCCCTTATTAGGAGATCGTCCAAGTATGGGATAACTAATACGCCTTTTCTTCGAAGAAGAATCATCATCTCGGCCATTACCTTGGTAAAGACCCGAGGCGCCGTGGACAATCCGAACGGCAGCGTCTGAAACTGATAGTGACAGTTTTGAACAATGAACCTGAGGTACCCCTGGTGTGCGGGGTAAATCGGAACGTGTAGATACGCATCCTTGATGTCCAAGGATACCATAAAGTCCCCTTCTTCCAGGTTCGCTATCACTGCTCTGAGTGACTCCATCTTGAACTTGAACTTTTTTATGTAGAGGTTCAAGGACTTCAGATTTAGAATAGGCCTTACCGAGCCATCCGGCTTCGGTACCACAAATAGAGTGGAATAATACCCCTTTCCTTGTTGTAATAGGGGTACTTTGACTATCACCTGCTGAGCGTACAGCTTGTGAATGGCTTCCAACACCCTCTCCCTTTCGGAAGAGACGGTTGGTAAGGCAGACTTCAGGAAACGATGAGGAGGATCCGTCTCTAATTCCAACCTGTACCCCTGAGATATTATCTGCAGGATCCAGGGGTCTACCTGCGAGTGAGCCCACTGCGCGCTGTAATTTTTGAGACGGCCCCCCACTGTCCCCGAGTCCGCTTGAGAGGCCCCAGCGTCATGCTGAGGTTTTTGCAGGAGCCGGGGAGGGCTTCTGTTCCTGGGAAGGAGCTGCCTGTTGGTGTCTCTTCCCTCTTCCTCTGCCTCGTGGCAGGTACGACAAGCCCTTTGCTCTCTTATTTTTGTAGGAGCGAAAAGGCTGCGGTTGAAAGGTCGGTGCCTTTCTCTGTTGGGGAGTGACTTGAGGTAAAAAAGTGGATTTCCCGGCAGTAGCCGTGGCCACCAAGTCTGATAGACCAACTCCAAATAACTCCTCCCCTTTATACGGCAAAACCTCCATGTGACGTTTTGAATCCGCATCGCCTGTCCACTGTCGTGTCCATAAGGCTCTTCTGGCTGAAATGGACATAGCACTCACCCGAGATGCCAGTGTGCAAATATCCCTCTGTGCATCACGCATATAGATAAATGCATCCTTTATTTGTTCTAACGACAGTAAAACATTGTCCCTATCTAGGGTATCAATATTTTCAATCAGGGATTCTGACCAAACTACTCCAGCACTGCACATCCAGGCAGTTGCTATAGCTGGTCGTAGTATAACACCTGCATGTGTGTATATATTCTTTTGAATAACTTCCATCTTTCTATCTGATGGATCCTTAAGTGCGGCCGTCTCAGGAGAGGGTAACGCCACTTGTTTGGATAAGCGTGTGAGCGCCTTGTCCACCTTAGGGGGTGTTTCCCAGCGCGCCCTAACCTCTGGCGGGAAAGGGTATAATGCCAATAACTTTTTTGAAATTATCAACTTTTTATCAGGAGCAACCCACGCTTCATCACACACGTCATTTAATTCTTCTGATTCAGGAAAAACTGTTTGTAGTTTTTTCACACCACACATAATACCCTGTTTTACGGTATCTGTAGTATCAGCTAAATGTAACGTCTCCTTCATTGCCAAAATCATATAACGTGTGGCCCTACTGGAAAATACGTTTGAATTTCTACCGTCGTCACTGGAATCAGTGCCCGTGTCTGGGTCTGTGTCGACCGACTGAGGCAAAGGGCGTTTTACAGCCCCTGACGGTGTTTGAGGCGCCTGGACAGGCATTAATTGATTGTCCGGCCGCCTCATGTCCTCAACTGACTGTTTAAGGGAAGATAAACCATCCCGTAATTCCACAAATAAAGGCATCCATTCTGGTGTCGACCCCCTGGGGGGTGACATCTGCATATTTGGCAATTGCTCCGCCTCCACACCAATATCGTCCTCATACATGTCGACACCACGTACCGACACACACCGCAAACTCACAGGGAATGCTCTAATGAAGACAGGACCCACTAGCCCTTTTGGGGAGACAGAGGGAGAGTCTGCCAGCACACACCACAAAGCGCTATATATACAAGGGATATCCTTATATTAAGTGCTCCCTTATAGCTGCTTTAATATATATATATATATAGCCATTAATGTGCCCCCCCTCTCTGTTTTACCCTGTTTCTGTAGTGCAGTGCAGGGGAGAGACCTGGGAGCCGTTCTGACCAGCGGAGCTGTGACAGAAAATGGCGCCGTGTGCTGAGGAGATAGGCCCCGCCCCTTTTTCGGCGGGTTCTTCTCCCGCTATTTTTCCAGTCAGGCAGGGGTTAAATATCTCCATATAGCCCCTATGGGCTATATGTGAGGTATTTTTAGCCTTGTATAAGGTTTATATTTGCCTCTCAGAGCGCCCCCCCCCAGCGCTCTGCACCCTCAGTGACTGCCCAGTGAAGTGTGCTGAGAGGAAAATGGCGCACAGCTGCAGTGCTGTGCGCTACCTTATGAAGACTGAGGAGTCTTCAGCCGCCGGTTTCCGGACCTCTTCACGCTTCAGCATCTGCAAGGGGGTCGGCGGCGCGGCTCCGGGACCGGACTCCACGGCTGGGCCTGTGTTCGATCCCTCTGGAGCTAATGGTGTCCAGTAGCCAAGCAGCAAATCCACTCTGCATGCAGGTGAGTTTACTACTTTCCCCCTAAGTCCCACGTTGCAGTGATCCTGTTGCCAGCAGGACTCACTGTAAAGAAAAAAACCTAAACTAAACTTTCTCTAAGCAGCTCTTTAGGAGAGCCACCTAGATTGCACCCTTCTCGTTCGGGCACAAAATCTAACTGGAGTCTGGAGGAGGGTCATAGGGGGAGGAGCCAGTGCACACCACCTGACCTAGTAAAGCTTTACTTTTTTGTGCCCTGTCTCCTGCGGAGCCGCTATTCCCCATGGTCCTTTCAGGAACCCCAGCATCCACTTAGGACGATAGAGAAATTCAGCATAAGCTGAAGCCTGTACCCTTTAGCATGGGCGCAGATAACGGGTTTAGGTTGTCAGAGGAAATGAAAACCAATAAATAGAGGAGTCCGAGGGCAGAGAGCCCAGGGAGGAGGTGTAGAGTGTAGCTGGTGTGTAAGAGAAGCAGGACAGGAGGGAGGAGGGCCCTGATCACAAAACTTACAGTCTAAAGGGAGAGTAGAGGTAAGTTACCTCAGGTAACACCCTCTGAAGATGACACTGCCAAGTGGCAAAAAACTTGACAGAGTTTAGGCTCTGCCCCCATTGAGTATATGCAGATGGCAGTAGAGAGCGCAACATAGGGTAAAGCCGAAGAAATAACTTATACCACCTGCGCTAACACTTTCTTGCATAGGGAGATGCCATCATTAAGCATGTTTGCTGGAGTTTACACTGGCACAATGGCTCTTCACCACTTGATGGATGGAAACTAGAGCCCTTAAAGGGATAAGTACTGTAGGTTATGAATGATGAAGTACTGTACGTGGCAAAATGGTTCTGAAAATTACATGTTTTTGATCTTTAATAAGTATTCCAAGCGGTATAAAAATAAAGGTACCGGGGTAAAGTTCTGGACTATACTTACAGTCAGGATGCCGGCTGGCAGCATCTTCACCACTTGCCCCCACTTTTGTATATGGTCACTTTCTTTCTCAAATCTGTCAGGTCCTATACAGACTATTAAAGGGGACCTCTGCCCATTGGCGACATCACTTCCCGGCAGAGTCTGAACACTAGGGGGAACAAACTCTATTGTGCTTGCTGAAAACTCCGGAATCATGGCGTGGCGGCCATTTTTCCGGAGTTTTACACATTTGCATTAGGAAAATCTTCAGGAAAATGGCCGCCGTTCCATTTTCCTGGAGGTTTGCGCATGCGCAATAGATTCTGTGCTCAGACTCTATTGCCGCTGCGAAGGATGGCACCACCAGGGAACTCAGAGGAGGCATGTATTAAATCCTTGTGCACCGTCAGAGAGGAGGGGGCCCCTGATGCGGAAGGCTGCCTACGGGCCTCCTCCTCTCTTAAAACCCCCCCTGCCTCTGCCTAAACTGGGCTTAGGTGTTGATGTATGGCAACCAGAAGTCAGAAGAGATACGAAGTATGGGGTGGTATTCATGTGACCGGCGGTCGTGAGACCGACAGTCACATGACCTCCTCCACCATCCCGACCCCTCACTATCCCGATGGTCGGCATGCCGACCAACAGGGACTATTTCCACTCGTGGGTGTCCACGACACCCATAGAGTGGGAATAGAACCCGTGGCGACCGCAGGTCGCCACCGAGCCCGCAAGGGGCTTGCTGCACTCGCCCCTCCCCGTCAGGATCCCGGCGTCGGTATGCTGCCGGGATCCCGGCGTCGGTAAGCTGACTGGCGGTCAGGAGACCGCCGGTCAGCCATACTACACCCTGAAGTATGGGGAGAAGTAATGGCCATCTCCTAACTGGAAGAGTGCCACTGGTATCCAATCAGAAGCTGGCTGTCATTTCTTACCATATGTCAGGACCTTCTGCGGTCATCCTGTGCATTGTGACTGTAATATTCCAGCAGAGATCCACAATAGCCGGAACCCTATAGCACTGAACTAATGGTGGAAGAGGCCACCGCGGCCAGCACAACTGGTAATGGAGGAGTTTTCATTAGTCTCATCCTAAATTATGCTAATAAACAGCAGCTATCCCGGCATTTGCCCTGCCTACAGCTGAGGGTCAGTTTTGTTTGGAGGCTGCTTATTTGGTGAAGATGTGTTTTATGCAAATCTCTGCAACCAATGGTGGTAGAGAACTTTAAATACATGCTGCAGGCATCGCACACTCGGAACTGGATAGTGGTGACTGTCCCCGGTTACAATCTCTGCATGAGCACTACTGGTGCACCTCTGTAGACTGGTATTATTATTACCAGTTATTTATATAGCGCACACATATTCCGCAGCACTGTACAGAGATTATTCAGCCATTTACATCAGTCCCTGCCCCAGTGGAACTTACACTCTATATTCCCTACCACATGTACACACATTCACACAAGGGTTAATTTTGTTAGGAGCCAATTAACCTACCAGTATATTTTTGGAGTGTGGGAGGAAACCCATGTAAGTACGGGGAGAATATACAAACTCCACACAGTTAGGGCCATGGTGGGAATTGAACCCATGACCTCAGTGCTGTGAGGCAGTAATGCTAACCATTACACCATCCGTACTGCCCATCCGGTGTCCGGACTCTAGGTCAACAGCACCTAGGTCGACACCTATTGGTTGACAGTGACTAGGTCAACACCAGAAATAGGTCGACACAACCATTAGGTCGACATGAACACGGTCGACCTGGAAAAAGGTCGACCTGTGTTTTAAAAAAAAATATTTTCTGAACTTTTTCATACGTTACGATCCACGTGGACTATGATTGGGAACGGTAACCAGCCCGAAGCATCCAAGGGGACCCGGTGCACTAATTGGGGTTCCCGGTCACTTTACGAAGAAAACGACACCAAATAAACATCAAAAACTCACGTCGCCCTTTTTCCATGTCGACCATGTTCATTTCAACCTAATGGCAGTGTCAACCTATTTCTGGTGTCTACCTATTCACTGCCGACCAATAGGTGTCGACCTAATGTCTGTCGACCCTGTAGCCTAAGGGGGGTAGTTATCAGTGCTTGAAGAGAGATAAAATTGTGAGAGACAAAGTACCAGCCAACCATGGAAGGAGGGTATGGGGAAAGGTAGCAAGCTCGAGAACGTTGCGAGGTCGTTGCGATGTCCATTGCAGTTGTAGGGCAAGTTCGAGTGCGATCAGTTTATTTCGAAATCATCCTATTGCAGATCGTGCACCGGCCTTATACAGACCCCCCAAAATATATTCCTTACTGCCGCTATATGCGGCAACGGGGAATCCTAATTTCAGGGCCACACCGCACTTTTTAAGTACATACACCCAGAAGTATTTGGATGCGCCGCTGAACAGAATGTTTTTTTTTTTTCCCCCTGGAATTAGTATTCATATGTCGGCCTCTTAGCGAGATCGAGCTAAATCCGACATTGGCAATTTTCTCCAACATGTACATCAAGGCCTTCTGCATCAATATTCAGCCAGGACGTAACGGGCCGCCCTTGTGTCCTCTATTGTTATGTTGACACCGGGCCTCTTGCCTATTGAGGACCTCTAGAAAAGCAATACATCCTAGGATACGGAGGGAGAGATGCAGGTGCTAAAACAGACAAGACAAAGGGAAATTCACAGTGACATCACCCCCCCCCCCCCCTTCCCCGCTTCGCCGTGCCTCATTTTCTTGCTGTGACAGAGCCTGCAGAGCGCTGCTGCAGTGAGCTAGACCATATTTCTCACCGCGGACGGGCAAAGAAATTAACTGCATCTCCTGCCCTCCCTCCCTCCTCCCTTTTTTCCACCCTTCTCCAAGCAGGGAGAGAAAGAGGGAAGGAATTAATAGCAATAAAAAGGGCGAAACAAAAGGAGAGGAACGGGACTATCGGACTGTGAAATGAAATCCAGGACTCTGTGCCGCAGCCGACGTTCAGAACCCTTTAGCTTCCGCAACCAGCCGAGAGCTGCAGTACTTTAATATGCTGCACCAAGTGCAGAGGTGGAGCCCAGATTGCATGCAGGGGGCTGCAGCCTGACAGGCTGGCTGCGCAGCGGCGCCGGCCGGATGACTTAACCCTTTGAACAACAAACGAGCATTGAGCGTGACTGGAGGCGAACAGAATTCATAGAACATAAGAATAATAATAATGTAACATGGTGTACCGGGAACATCCTTCCTGCAGTACACCGTAGGGGGAGAAATCCTGCTTCATAGGCAAACGGATCCAGATGCTCTCAGAATAAACGTACCCTGTTCTGGCAACTGCAGCCAGGTGTATTGAATACATACTTTGATCTGTCTAGGTCTTGGTGATCTGAATACATGGGGGGCACATGTATCAAGCGGTGATAACCTCTTTTTTGTTGTTTTTGTCCCCCCCCAAAAAAATAATAATAAGGGTTTATTACCGGTTCTCTAGAATGTAATAACAAACATGGAGAAAGCGGTGTTCTGTCCAGCGGCGCCTTCGCAACGCTGGCGCTAAAGCCGACTATGGGCCTAATTTAGGGATGCACATAAATCTCCGATGTTTTTAGAACTGTGAATGCGCCGAAGCCCCACTGCGATGTCCCAAAACGCCCCAGCTGGCATTTGGGGGGTGGAGACAGGCATCGTGATTTAATCGGTAACTCGGATGTCCGATGGTTACGCCGATGATCTGATGCTGCGTTCTGGAACGCAGCAGCAGATCACTGAAGCCTGCAGCGGGCCATCTATTAACTACAGATGACTCTTGCTGCTTTTGCATATTTTTGCGCCGCCGAAACGCTTGCAAAAGACGCCCACGCCTGAATCAGCCCCTATGTCAGTAAAGCATTGTTGGGCACCTGCAAAGCAATAGACAGCTGATCTTGTCCCCTAACGCATAGCGCCATCTGAGAATGGCACTATCTGTACCTACACATTCCTGACGCCGGCCCCGTACTTCCCGCGCTCATACATGGTTCACTGATAATGAGATCTGGTGTGCATCGGGATCTGAGATAGCAGGGGATAGAGTTTTCAGGCAGATAAAATGTTAGTACATCTCTGCGGTATCGCTTCCTGTTTCACCTCGAAAAACTGGGAACCAGGAGCTTCAACATCATATCGGTAAATGCACTTTATTAGATTTACCCTAAAGTCCCCAGATCTCCCCACGTCCTTGCACACAAAATATTTACAGATTGGAAAGACACCAATTACAGGTAGGAATGGCCATTGGTGTGTTCGCCATTGATGGTTGCCATCGATGGCATAACTGTGAGTGGCCATCGATTATCATCAACTATGTAATGGGAGACCATCGATGGTTATTTTAGTGAATGACCCGCGGGCCAATTACAGCCATGGGGCGGGGCTTCGTGGGTGTCAGAGGCGGAGAAATGCTCCGAGTCCTGGCACCTTGCACAATAAATAAATAAAAGTATATTTGTTTTTGCTGTGTAGGGATGGCCATCAGTGGGTTATCCATCAATGATTGCCGTTGATGGTTCAATTGATGGCAACCATCGATGGCATAGAACTAGCTGCTAGGGAGCCATTGATGATTTCACCCATTGATGGTTATCCCTACTTTAATATAAGGAGGGCTGTGGGCCAATCAGTGCCTGGGGCGGGGCTTCATGAGTGTCAGGGGGCAGAGCTATGCTCCGTGTCCAGACACATTGTAAAGGGGGGGGACGACTATTTGGTTCGTCTTTACCATCGATGGTAGGAAACCATGTGGTTCTCCACCATCAATGGCTAAAGTTTTTGACAACGTCCATAGACCATCTATGTTTTTATCCATCATAGCCATCCCTAATGCTGTGCCATCGATGGAGGTAATCCATCTGGTTCTTTCACATTGATGGCAAAAGCATTCGACATAGACGTAAACCATCATTGATTAGGAATCATCGGTGGTCGATGGCAATCCCTAATTCCAGGTACATACGGGCCAATGCAGAGATGATGGGTAAGGCAGAAATAGGTTGCAGAGGCCTGGCACTTAGCGTTATCGTATGATAAAGCCAGAAGTCATATAAAGCCACATATTAGTTATTGGGTATGGTGTCACAGGGTGAATGTAAGACCCACACCGCCCAATAGTGAGCTAGTTAGTAAATCGTATCGTGCGCTGGTATTTCACCCTTGATTCATAGACCCCAGAGTCCATTTCTGGTGAGTCTGCACTCACTCCTGGATGAACCCGGCTGTCACGCAGAGATTTGCAGACTGGTTGCCGGAGAACGGTGGCTCAGCATTAAATTAGAATATTATGTCCGGTTTGTGGCCTCGGCTTGAAACTCTGTGGTGATGATGCATAAGATAGAGGCAGGAGGCCTGTGCAATTAATGTTATGTAAGAGAAGATGAGCAGACAGGAAGATAAGAAGAAGAAGAAGAAGAAGAAGAAGAAGAAGAACTAGCAAAAGCCAAGGAAATGTTACAGAAAAGCTGGAGGCAGTTTACTCGGAAGTGCAATAAAAAAAATAGGTTCTGAAGGGCAGAATTAAGGTGCAGAGCTGTATTGGTCTGCTGGGTTCTGCAGTTTGGGGTTGTAGAGGACAGAGCCAACCATAGGCAAACTAGGCAATTGCCTAGGGCATTTGATATGCCTAGGGGCATCAGCAGCTTCTGCTTATTAAAATGATATGCAGCATGTCTATATTCTGTGTGTAGCATTTCTTATGCAGATACAGCCACAGTCTCCCACAATATATAGGCATGCTGCATATCATTTTAATCAGCAGAATCTGCTTGTGCATCCTAGCCACATAGCAATGCAAATAAGATGCATTTTCATAAAAAGGGTGCCCGACGTTAGCATTAAGGCAAGTTTTATGAGGACACATCTGTATCCAAGCAGAGGTCACAGTGTTAGTGGAAGTGTGAGTGCTGTGTGCATGTAAGTGGGTTGGTTGTGCAGTAGTGTTGGGAATATGTGTAAGGAGCATTATGTGTGTCATGTAAAAATGCATTAATAATGTGCAACATATGTGTATGGGGCACTATGTGTGTCATTATGTGTATAAGGGCATTAATAATGGGCAGCATATGTGTAACAGGGTACTACTGTATGTGTGTCATGTGTATAGGGGCACTAATAATGTGCAGCAAATGTGTAGGGGGCACTATGTGTGTCATTATGTGTATAAGGGCATTAATAATGTGCGGCATATATGTAAGGGACATTATGTGTAAAAGGGCATTAATAAAGGCTGTCATAATGTGTAAGGCGCATTATGTTTATAAGGACATTAATAATGTGTAAGGGGCATTACTGTGTGGAATTATGTGTATAAATGCATTACTAATGTGTGGCATTATGTGTATAAGGTGCTCTACTATGTGGCATTGCGTATAGAAAGGGCACTACTGTGTCATCTAATATGAATAAAGAGCAATAGGGTGTGGTGTAATGTGAATAAGGAGCAATTCAGTGTGATGTAATGTGAATAAGGGGCTCTACTGTGAGGAGTAACGTTTATAAGGTAAAGTGATACTACTGTGGGATGTAATATGAATTATGGACACTATCGCATGATCAAATGTGAATAAAATTGCAGTACTGTGTGGAGTAATTGGAATTGGGGTTACTATTGTGTGGCCATGCCCCTTGACAGCAAAAACACACCCCTTTTTGGGCTGTGCGCCAAATGTGTATTTAAAATATAGTGGGTACGAACACCAAAATAAGGACTGCTATGGGTGAGGGGTGTTGATGCTGAAAAGAGGTGCACTGTCAGAGGCAGAACCAGCGGTGGTGCTAGGGGGCACCAGTCAAAATCTTGAATAGGGCATCATATTGGTTAGGGTCGGCTCTGGTAGAGGACAATGCTGAGGTACAGGTTTGTAGGCTAAATCCTAGAAAAACAGTGGGGTTTTGGAGGATAAGTGCGCAATGTGGTGTCTGTAAGCTGGGTTCTGCGGGGCAGCAGAGGTGAGGTGCAGAGCTGTAAGCGTATACGCTGGGTTCTGCACAGTACAGCAGAGGTGCAGAACTTGTGTGCAGGTTGGATTCTGCAGGGTATGGTTCAGCTGCAGAGCTGCATATGTAGATTAGAATCTGCAGGACGTTGCTGATCTATGTTCTGCATAGAGTTGAAGTGCAGAGCTGTGCTTCTTACCTCCCAACACGACCCATTCCAAGAGGAACAGAATGCTCTGCTTCTGGACTTCCCTCTTAATGTATGATCACCGGCACCTGTTTGGAACAGGTTACTGGATAAGAAAGATGTTTCAGCACAGGTGATGGCAATCATAAATTAAGAGGGAAGTCCAGTAGCAGAGCATTCCGTCCCTCCTGTAGAGGGTCATGTTGGGTGGTATGCTATTGGGATCATTCCGACCTGATCGCTCGCTGCAGTTGTACGCAGTGCAGCGATCGGGTCGGAACTGCGCAGTGCGCAGGCGTATGCAGGACAGCCGAAGGCCGTTGTTCCCTAGCGATCGCTTCTGACTGACAGGCAGATGCGGTCGCTGGGTGGGAGGGGGCTGCCTGGCAGCGTTTGGCCGCCGTTTTGTGGGCGCTGTCCGGCCAAAGGTGTACAGATGCTAGAGTAGGCTGTGTTCAGCATGGAAAGGTGAGTTACGTCCGGAGGGCGCCGCACCATGGCAAGATCCGCTGCTGCTGTGCCCCCCGCTGCCCGCTCTGTCCCGCTGCGCTGCCCCCCGCTGTGAAGGGAACTAGACACGTAGCATCTAGTTTCCCTTCGTGGAGAGGACCTTTACTGTGCGGTGCGCGATGATGTCATCGCGCACCGCACATCATTTCAGCGGCGCTACTACTGTACAGGGGGGCGTAACTGACTACGCCCCCTGTATGAAGCCACACCCCTATTGCCTGGCCGAGGCGCTAAAAGCCCCAGAACCGGCCCTGTTTGCAAGGCAGTATTGAGGTGCAGAGCTGTGTGTGTAGGCTGGGCTCTGCAGAGCATTGTATGTAGGCTGGTTTGCCAGTCAGTATTAAGATGCAGAGCTGTCTGTGTAGGCTGGGTTCTGCAGGGAGATGCAGAGCTGTGTGTGAGTGTGTAGGCTGGATGCCAGACAGTTTTGAGGTGCAGATCTGTGTGTAGACTATGTTCTGCACGGTAATGTTGAGCTGCAGAGCTGTGCGGTTTATTTTTGGCCTGTACTGATGTGCAGAGCTATGCGTGTAGACTCAGTACTGCAGAAACAGCAGGGGCTCAGCAGGGCAGGATTAAAGGGCTCTAACAGTAACGGATTTTCCTGCTGCCGGCTCCCCACCTCGTTAACTAAACAGTTTAAGCTCCTGATGGGATGGACACTGAATACAAAATCAGCGTTTCTACGTGCCAGAATCTGGGTCACCTCCAGCTCACAGAACCTGCATTCTCCCCCTCTCAACCAATTACTCCCTCTCCCAAACCTATCTGGGGGTGTGAGCGGAGCCTCCAGAGCTCTCACAGGGGGGGACACAGCCCATCCTCTTTCTGGGAATTAATGTGGAAAGAAAGAGGAGACATGCGACAGTGAGTGGAAGGAAGAATGTGACGGAGAAATCAGGACATGAAAGAATTCTCTTCCCAGTCGCATGTAGTTAGGGAACTGCTTTCCAAAATATTCGGTTGGCTAGGCCATAGGTGTCCGCAATCCTACCCCAAACACACTGAAGAGCAGGATGAATTCACTGCTATCGCCTAAAGTCTTTACACAGACCATAATACAATGCTAAAGTGGAGCGCAAAGATGGTTACGCTGGAACTTGGCGGAAAAAATCCCGCCGTGAAACTCGATTCCTGCCAAATTTATGCCCTTATTTTATCAACGAGTGATAAATTTCACTGTGAGTGATAAATTGCAACAGCCAATCAGCTCCTAGCTGCCATGTTATAGACGGTGTTTGAAAAATGACAGTTAGGAGCGGATTGGCTGGTGCAATTTATTACTCACAGTGAAATTTATCACTCATTGATAAATAAGGGCATTAGTTCACTCTTTGGCGGTGATTCAGTGTGAGCTTTGTAGGAATGAGGAGGATGAGACTCTACGGGTTGTTTCCAGTAATTAACATTAAGGGGGGTATTTATCAAAGCATGGAGAGAGAAAACGTGAAGAGATAAATTGCCAACCAATCAGCTCCTAACTGTCATTTTTCAAACACCATCCTGAAAAATGAGAGTTAGACACTGATTGGTTGGGGCCTTATCTCTCTCTCTACTTTATCTCTCCATATTTTTATAAATACCCCCTTAAGTATTATTACTTGACCCTCCCCCCCCCCCCCCCCATAGAGGTGTAAGCAAAGATAAGTGATGTTATACTTACTGCCATCAACAAAAGTGCACAGGGCCACGCATCGCGGCGCATTATAGGGTTGCGAAAATAAAATGCACAATAGCTGCAATGCACGGGAAATATAGGCTGTTGCCGGCAGTCAGACTCCATCACAATGGCACACTGCCGCCACCGCTCCTAAGTGAATTGACCCCAGTGTTACTCGCGTCCGTGTCACTAGATCCGCCTCTAGGGTAACTATTTCACTGCCAGTACAGAATGTGCAGAACATATGATATGTAATAAAAATGCCACAAGACCACTGAGAGACATGTTTATGAAAAAGGAATAAGCCCCTGGCACTGGCGCCAGTGGATAAGGCAGGCGCGCCGCACATATAACTGCAATTGCGGAAAGCAGTCCTACCCATTAAGGGGAAAGCAGAAATGAGCAAGAGGCCCATCCCGGGGGCGCCAATCCGGCGGCAGCTGATGTGTAACTAAATCTGCCCCAATGTATCAAGTTTTGTGGCAATTAACAAAAGACTGTTAATTGGGTTATAAAATTTTTTTTATTGTATTACATTTGTATCCTATAAATCTAGCGGGTTTACTTTGACGTTTCTACAGTATAATGGGTGCAATGTTTTCCCCTAGGTCCAGGAGGGGTCCACACCGCACACAGGAGGTAATTCCGAGTTGTTCGCTCGCTATTTTTTTCCGCTGAGGAGCGATTAGTCGCAAACTGCGCATGCGCAATGTACGCAGCGCGCCTGCGCCAAGTAAATTAGCACAAAAGTTTGGTATTTTACTCACGGCGTAACAAAGTTTTTTCATCGTTCTGCTGATCGTAGTGTGATTGACAGGAAGTGGGTGTTTCTGGGCGGAAACTGGCCGTTTTCTGGGAGTGTGCGGAAAAACGCAGGCGTTTCAGGGAAAAACGCGGGAGTGTCTGGAGAAACGGGGGAGTGTCTGGGCGAACGCTGGGTGTGTTTGTGACGTCAAACCAAGAACGAAAAGGACTGAGCTGGTCGCAATGGCAGAGTAAATCTGGAGCTACTCAGAAACTGCGGGGTAATCGTTACGAGAAAATTAGCGAATCTTTCGTTGCAATTCTGCTATGCTAAGATACACTCCCAGAGGGCGGCGGCTTAACGTGAGCAATGCTACTAAAAGCAGCTAGCGAGCGAACAACTCAGAATCACCCCCACACTGCGCCCATGTCTTAATACCTTTCCGGAGTTCCACGTCAAGTGCTGCAGCCGCAGCAGTAATCAGAGCCAAAAAGGCCGCCGCCGCATGCGCAGCAGTGAAATTAGTCTCTGGAACATGGCGAGCGCCATGTTTCCGGAGACATGCGCATGTTCAGCAGACTCCCCGGAACAATGCCAAAGCTTACTGCGCTGTGGAGAGTGTCTAGGTAGACAGTCATTCGCTCGACCCCATATGGTCGACATGTATTAGACAGATACTGTCGACCTATCATCCAGATACCAATTCTAGGGCAGAACTGCTGAGACGACCGGAGATTTAAGTGCAGAACGCCGTGCTAACTAGCTGGGACTCTGAGAAAACCGCAGTGGTAGAAGTATATAAAAAATGTAATTACTTTTATACATTAAATGATTAAGTCATCGTTAGATCCAAGTGACATAAATAGCAGGATTATATCCAAAACAATTCAGTAATCATAACCCGGCTATAATAAATAACAACTTTATTTAAAAAAGAAAAAAAAAAAATTATGTAGGAAGACGTCCAATAAATTATTCCAATTACAGGAGCCAACTGAAAATGTGTGGGGCGCTTCCCTCCCACCCCTCCCACATATTGCTGTAGAATGACATGCATTGACTGGCGGCAACACAAGCACTGGGGGTGTCCTCAGTATTACATCATAGCATCGAATATAGAGCTATTCAGAACTGTACCCAAAAGAGCAACATATTTGTATTAAAAAACCCTCTATATCAGATAATGATTCTAAGATGCTGTTGATATATTACTAACACAGTATGAGTTCGAAAGTGCTGTCAATTAAAAAATAAAAAATATATATTTCATCCACAACACATGATCCTGATAGCGTATTATATACGTCCTGACTGTCAGTCTAAAATCACTGGGGCAGAGATTAATTATACCACGAGGGGACAGTGCCTTCAATTAAATGTCCATGCCATGCATAAAAAATCCATTGTCCATAAAATAAAGAGGTAAGATGACATAATTATAATGAACACAAAAAATGATTGAAAGATCTAATTCGCAGCTGTAAAAATTGTTTGTACCTGTTGAAGAAAATGAAACCCACATAAACGCAATAGCAGTATTATATGTAATAATCATCTTATATGTAACTGGTATGCTACGCTGGGCTTTCTGGCTTATGCTGGTGTTTTGGGGTGCCACACCCTGCACCTAGATATAGCGCTAGGGACCCCAAATATACAGAGACGCCTTGATGCGGCTTTGGGGCTTATTCACACATTTGCGCAAATATGTGTAACCAAGATCTCTGAATTCTAATATTATGTGGGATTTATTTTATATCTGGTTACTGTTATCATTCAGGGTGCTGGGGGAAACAATGTCTCTCTTTTTTTCTTGCTAGAAATACCCCTCCCTTTCGAGCAGCTGAATGATATCATTAAGCTGATTGAGCACATACCATTATATATGTCTTATATGTAACGTTGTTTATTTCTGAAATTAAACTACTGCATATATTTTTTTTAAATATATTAAAGCAGCAATCCTATGGAATAAATCAGATGTGTTAGAAAAAGAATGATAGCATTTACAATTTCCCCCTGTTTTGTTCCTTCCGGCTGCTTTTAAATGATACTTGTGGATTACCATGGCAACCACAGTCAATTGGCATATGTGAGCAGAGAGGCTTTTTAATGCTCCTCTGAGCTCTGTCTGAATGTGACATGCTTTCCTTTGCAGTAACATGACAGCTATGTGCCTGGGTCTGCGGTGCAGACTGTTTGGAAGCCATTTTTGTTTGCCAACCAGAGATACTTTGACAAGGAGACAACACTTTGTAGCTTAGGGGAGAAAAATATTCTGCGCGCGATTGTAGCTTTAATAAAGAAAAAAATATTTAAACTGTACTTTTTTATTAAGAAAAAAAAGATATATATAAAGATACTAGATTAACCCCTTCGTTTCCAATGTACCGGTTACTGTCCACCGTTTTGATATATACTTAATTTTTCTACGTTATGACACCGCTTCAGTCTATATGTAACCTGCACATCTTTATGTCATATTCTGTGCACGCCTTTCTATTTCTCCTTACCTGTTCTCCTGACTGCCAAGTAGCGATTAATGTGCAGACACACAGAGTTACCAGACCTCTCAATTCTGAGAGACTAGAATTTCCCCGCTCATATTGCTATCCCGGCCTTGATACGGCAAGGTTTTATAACGAACAATAACACCTTTGTTCTGCTCCAGACAAAGCCCTTTTCCCCACACACACATCTCCTGACAATTCACGTCTCAGCGGTAGCTCCCAACTACAGTGCCCCACCTCCAGCGCCGCTCCTGATCTGCTGGGAGACATTGCGCACGGAGGCCCATTTACATCACTTACTACTCCCATCTTTTTTTTTCTATAACTTTTCTTCTTCACGCGCCAAGAAAACTCACTCTATGTCCTGGGCATTAAATTATAGGAAGGAGGCCGCAGGAAGTATTACAATAAAAAATACATGTTATACTGTAGAAATTAAACAGGACAATTTACTTAACCAGAAAAAAAGGTCTGTCTCATCTATACATTGTTCTACTCTTCGTTATCCCATATCCCCTTGCTTCCTCTACTTATAGTACGAACCCCATTTGGGTGTGGTTCATCAAATCGACAGTGTCTAGGTCGACAATGTTTAGGTCGACCACTATAGGTCGACAGTCACTAGGTCGACATGGATGGAAGGTCGACAGGGTTTCTAGGTCGACATGTGCTAGGTCGACAGGTCTAAAGGTCGACATGAGATTTTTTTTTTTTTGGTGTCGTTTTCTTCGTAGAGTGACCGAGATCCCAAATTAGTGCACCGCGTCCCCTCGCATGGCTCGCTTCGCTCGCCATGCTTCGGGCATGGTGCCTTCGCTCCGCTACCGCTTCGCTCGGCACACTTTACCGTTCCAATCGTAGTCCACGTGGATCGTTAAGTATGAAAAAATTCAATAAAAGAAAAAAAATGTGAAAAACTCATGTCGACCTTTAGACCTGTCGACCTAGCACATGTCGACCTAGAAACCCTGTCGACCTTCCATCCATGTCGACCTAGTGACTGTCGACCTATAGTGGTCGACCTAAACATTGTCGACCTAGACACTGTCGATCTTCAGACCGGATCCCGGTTGAAATACCAATGCTGGAATCCTGACGCCCGTTAAAATGATCCCGACCACCGCCACTTGGGTGGTGGTCCACACCAACACCCATGGGGGTGGTGAGCGCAGCGAGGCCACAAGGGGACACGCTGCGCTAGAGGTCGGGATTCCAACTGTCGGGATTACAACGTTGGTATTTTCACCGCCGGGATCCCAACAGTCAGGATTTCATACCGAATCCAAATATAATCCAGGACCTTGCTGCAAACATTGTTAATTTATAATATATCAATAAAAACGGATAATAGCCCCAAAATGTTTTTTAAGTAGAATGCCATCCGTGGAATGCCGCTTCCGTTGTGACCATTCCTAAAATATGGGGAAGCCCACTGTACAGGTGCAACTGGTGCTTACTGAAATGCAACGGTAAGTAGGTAAACTGGGTCTTAGTACATATGGGAATGCAGCCAAAACTTTGAAAACTGCTGCGTGTTTTGAGTTTGGGCCACATTTTCTGCTTTAGTACATCATGCCCCCTGGATTTTACAAACTAAGAGGGGATATTTATCTAAGTTTGGAGAGAGATAAAGTGGTAATCCAGTGGTTCTCAAATATGGTCCTCAAGGCACCCCAACAGTCCAGGTCTTTTATGGATATCCCTGCTTGTGCACAGATGGTATAATCAGACTGAGTGAGGTACAAATTGTCACCTATGCCTAAGCATGGATATCCTAAAAACCTGGACTGCTGGGGTGCCTCGAGGATCGCGTTTGGGAACCACTGTACCACTGGAATCAGCTCATAACTGCCATATGACAGGCTGTGTCTGAAAAAATGACAGTTATGAGCTGATTGGTCAGTACTGAATCTGTCTCCACTTTGGGATCTATATACTAAGCCTTGGAGAGAGATAAAGTGGACGGAGATAAAGTACCAGCCAACCAGCTCCTGTCATTTTTGAAACACAACCTGTAGCATGGCACTTAGGAGCTGATTGGCTGGTACTTTATCCCCATCCACTTTGATTCCCTCCAAGGCTTAGTACATAGACTCCCTAAATCTCTCTCTAAGCTTTGATACATCTCCCCCTAAATTCCCTAACACAGAAAAAGCGCAAACACCCGGCTTTATTTTGTTATACTCCAATGAACCTATCAGTATGTTCAGGGGCGTTTCTACAGAGGAGGGGGCCCGTATGCACCTCCGGATGGGCCCCCTCCTCTGTATGGCGCTGTAGACTCCGGCATTGTACCGGAGTCTACTGCGCATGCTCAGGTCTCCGGAAAGATGGCGCCCGCCATGATCCTGAGACCAATTTGGCTACCGCGCATGTGCGGCGCCCATTTTGGCATCAATTTCCGCCGCGATTGCAGGTCCTGGCGCAGGACTCCGGAAAGGTAAGTGTTAAAATGGGTGCAATGAGTGCGGTGTGGGCCCCCCCTGGACCCAGAGGCCCGTGTGCACGGCACCCGTTGCACCCATTATAGCAGTACTCTCCACTGGGTTCAGTGCAAAAAAAGCATATGCTATATTACAGTTACATCCAGGAAAGGCGCAAACTATAAAAGTTCAATGCTAGAATATTTATTCTCCAGTCATGCTCCTCTTAAAACTCTAGCGCAAGTTCTGTGTTATTCAGTACATGTCTATGTCAGTCAGTTCTCGCCTCCCAGATAAAGAATCTCTATCATTTCCTCTGACAGCCACGGACAAGCCTCCAATCCCGTTATTGAATCTGCGCTCGCCCTATATAAAACTTGAGCTTTTCGACAAGCCATTTTGCGCAGTGTGTTTGCTCTCAGCTGAATCCATTCTGGCTGTGTTTGCTCAGCTTATGGAGGCGGATAGAGGTGGGATTCCAGCAGGGTTGCAGTTAACCGTTGCTAGGACAAGACAAGACAATTCTTTGCGACTGCCAACTTCCGAAATGTAAACAACGGAGTCATTGCATCAGGCACCAACAATCACACCTGATGGAAAGCAGGGATAGTGCTGAAACGTACCGTGGGTTCATGCATACAATACTATTCCCAGAAGAAGAAATCAATCATTTGCCAGACAGAAAGATGCACTGAATGATAGTTATGAGTAGTATGGAAAATAGCCAGAAAACAAGCATTTACCTCTGGTCTAGACAACAAAACATCGTTGTGAGTAGAATGATTTACTGGCGTTCCTTTTTTATTCATTTATATTGTATCACTCAAGGGAAGTAAACACAGAAAAGTATGTTTTTGCTACTTTGCAAAAACTAATGTTCAATAGCTAAAAACATGCAACAACTTGTGGAGAAGGGTGGGCTGCCCTAAAATGTATCTTTCTTCTGGGTTCAAATCTAGGGGTAGAGTCACTGAAGCTTCTAAAACAGACGTGATGCTGTTTCCCATGGCAACCAATCAGGATTCAATCTAATATTTACTTGAGTGCAACAGAGACATTAAACCTAGAATCTGGCTGCTGTGGGTAACCATTTTTTCTAAACTTTAGTCAAACTACCTCCTAGTATAATTTTACAATATTTCATGTCCGCGTGACCACTAGGTGGCACTATATACATATTGCGTGTGAACAATATTTATTTTACTTCAGCAGAGTAAACACGATGGCAGATTGTCAGATGTTGGCGATTGTGAATGTGGCTGGAAACGGCATAAGGACTGTGATAACAACCAATGTCCGTGTGTCTTGCTGAATATTTAATGAATAATGACATTAAAAAAAAATTATGCAAATATATTTTTTAAGTATATTTTCTGAAAGCACTTTCTGAAGAGAGCTGTATGAAGCAGCGAGCATTAAATTGGGAAATCAGTAATGGGGGTTGTATAAGGAAATGATGGGGATGCAATAGGGAAGGGGCCAGAGAGATCAAAATAACGATGGATTTTTTTCTTCAAATTAAGTTTAAATTTACTTGGTTTGTCTACTAACACATGGAGAAGTATTTATATGTATAATAAACTCCGGGCCCTCTTTACTTATATACACATTGGGCAGCTGCCCAGGGCCTCACGATTATAGAGGCATCCTATACCTGCCTCCCAGCCTGCAGCCAGACACCGAATGTCAGCGTGATGATTGGTGGATGTCTGGAGCTATCCACCAATCAGAGTTCTGACAGCCATTCACTGTAGAAACTTGCATGGGACCACAGGAGGGGTTAGTAATGATTTTTGAATTATCATTTATTCCTACGAATGGGTGGGTAGGGGTCCCGGCTAATTGCTTTGCCCAGGGCCTACAATGCTGGTAAGACTGCGTCTTACCAGCATTGTAGGCCCTGGGCAAAGCAATTAGCCGGGACCCCTACCCACCCATTCGTAGGAATAAATGATAATTCAAAAATCAATAAATAAACCTTTTAACACATTTTACATAGTGCTTACTGCAGCCTCATTGGGTGGGTAGGTGAGTGGTCTTAGGCAGGTGGCATCAGGAGTCACTTTGTTACTGGTTAATGTTTTTTATTACATTTTTATTATTTAAAATTAATGCACTTAACCTCCCGTATGAAGTGACCCTGGAAGGTGCAAATGTGCAAAAGATTCCTGATCTCTGCCACCTAAATGGATGTCAAATCCTCCAGTGCTTTTGGGGGTAAGTGACAATAGCCCAGCTAGGAAGCAGTTAGCTTCCTGACGGACGGGATCCTATCGGTCGATATACCGACGCCGGGGTCCCAAAGCAGGAGGCAATGCCAATGTCGAGATACCGACGCCGCACGAGATACCGGCGTCACATTACCGTCAGCCGGCATCCCGAGACGGGGGGGAGGGGGGGGGAGGTTTAAACAGGAGCAGGGGGGGTTAGGGTTAGGCTGCAGGGCCGGGAAGGTTAGGGTTAGGGACCGGGGAGGGAGGGTTAGGGTTAGGCACATAGAAGGGGAGGTTAGGGTTAGGCATCAAGTGGGGAGGGTTAGGTTTAGGCAGCAGGGAAGGGAGGGTTAGGGTTAGGCACCATCGGGAAGGGTCAGGGTTAGGTACCCACAAGGGAGGGTTAGGGATAGGCACTCACAAGGGAGGGATAGGGCAGGGGGCAGAGGAGGGTTAGGGGGCTTAATGAGGTGGTCTCATGATTCTGATGGATGGGATGCCGCTTTCGGTATTCTAACCGCCGGCATCCCGTCCATTGGCAAATCATACTGATCCCGCCCAGCTGACGGCGCTCTAAATCAGCTCTCTCTACCTCTGCCACCGCAATGCATGCCTGGATTCTCCCAGTTTCAGCCATCACAGGGTGCAAAGTTTTCCCCCTCCCTTCCAGATCACACATATATTCTCCCAGCCTTAGATTTCGGGCATATCAGCCATAGTGCAGTTCTGAGACGGTGCTTATATACCTGTGCTGTCAGAATCACTTGTCCTGTTTTCTCCCCGTGCATCAGAGAGGCAGACGTGACAAACCAGAGGAGATTCTGAAATCACCGGCGTGCGAGAGTGGACTGTCAGTCTGATGCACAAAGCATCATCGGGGAAGGAATTCATCACCTGGAAGCTGATTGCCATCGCACCCCTCATGTATCTCTCCTGACACCACACCCTGGATTTTATCACACGACCATACCTTCCACTGCTCACACATCATCCCCACTCCCACCCCTTCCTCCTGTGTGCACTGTGATTTACCTGCTGTCTGCACACTGATAATTCCTTTCCACCTGGTGGATCGCTGTAACTGTACATCTAATCAATAGTATAATAGTATATAATATATCATATCTAATACTAGTCATTATTAAAGATATACATACTATATATATATATATATATATATATATATATATATATATTTACCCTTTCAATCCACTTATTTTCCCTGCTTCATACCACAAATGGCTGACAACTGCAGAGTTACAAAACGAGGCTTCATGAAATATTAAATAGACAATCTGCTGCAACAGAAGCAAACAGAGACATACAACAAATATTACACATACTCACACACATCCTCACAAATACAGTAGGGAAAGAAAAAAAATATATATATAAAAACCCCTGACGAAGTCCCCCATTGGACGAAACGCGTTGGACATAGCAAAACGACGTGGGCATTGTGACGTCACCCGCTGGGTCTGGAGCCGGTGCGAGAGGATATTTAACCAGATCAGAGGACTGATGGTTTTATTCATGGCAGAGTGTTGCCGAAACAGATGATTTTAAACTATAATGTATGTGGATATTTACTACCTTTATAAAAGTTACCAAATTATACATTGATTTGTGCGCTCTACGTTTTCTTTGCATAGTACCTTCCAGTACACTCCGGTGGCTCGGAGTAGGATTGAGCTGCACTGTGGGAGAATACACAGAGTTAAACTCCGGATGGACTTGTTGCGCAAAGACTGAGTATTTCTGTTGCTTTATATATATATATATATATATATATATATATATATACACACACATACATACATGGTCAAGTCACATTATTGTGTCATGTCACTTGTCAGGCGCTGGCTTGGTGGGTATATAAGGTGTGCGATAGGACGTCTGCAGTCACACATATCACTCGTCGCTGTCATGGGTAAAAGGGGCAATTTATCCAAGTTGCAAAAAGGGATGATTATCGGCTTTCAGGCCAAGGGTGGCGGTATCTCTGGCACAGTGCAGTCTGTAGAACTGTCCGCGTGCTGCTGCGGTGAAGGCGTATCGTGACTGGACAAATGGCCCCATTGTGAATAACCAAACTGGAAACTGCAGAGCACCACGTGCCATTGATGTGAGAGGTGAACGTCGGCTATGAAGGTGCGTGAGGGCCGACTGATACGCTACAGTGGAGCAGCTCACCGTCACAATGAACCTGGGGGCTACCCCAGACGTGTGTGTAAAACGACAGTTCCCCCGTCTAGCTGCTGTCCGTGCCGCACATGGCGGTTACTCTGACTATTACCTGGTGGGCATAATAATGTGATTCAACCCTGGAGATATATATATATATATATATATATATATATATATATTATAATGATAGATAGATAGATAGATAGATTACTATGCTGTTGTTAGAGACTGCTCTGCTGTGTTGCTCTCTGAAATAAGTGACATTAACCTATTAAAGGTGAGATAAACATCGGTAACAGAAATTCGCTCCTTTTCCATGTGTGATATTGTAAAGAAAAACTACATTTACAGCTTCCTATATAGAAAACAACATTTTCTGGGCAATGACAGGTGGACTAACACCCACCTGTTATATAGGTGAGATGTGACGCATAGCAGATATACTGTGAAGTCCTCACAAAGACTTAGGCCCTCATTCCGAGTTGTTCGCTCGCAAGCTGCTTTTAGCAGCATTGCACACGCTAAGCCGCCGCCTACTGGGAGTGAATCTTAGCTTAGCAAAATTGCGAACGAAAGATTCGCAATATTGCGAATAGACTTCTTTGCAGTTTCTGAGTAGCTCGATACTTACTCTGCCAGTGCGATCAGTTCAGTGCTTGTCGTTCCTGGTTTGGCGTCACAAACACACCCAGCGTTCGCCCAGACATTCCTCCGTTTCTTCAGACACTCCCGCGTTTTTCCCAGAAACGGTAGCGTTTTTTCACACACTCCCATAAAACGGCCAGTTTCCGCCCAGAAACACCCACTTCCTGTCAATCACACTCCGATCTCCAGAACGAAGAAAAAACCTTGTAATGCCGTGAGTAAAATACCAAACTTCATAGCAAATTTACTTGGCGCAGTCGCAGTGCGAACATTGCGCATGCGCAATTAGCGGAAAATCGCTGCAATGCGAAGAAAATTACAGAGCGAACAACTCGGAATGACCACCATTATACGCACAGGAATGTATTACACACCGGAGATTCCGGCTTTCTGCAGCGGCCCCGGGAGAAGGAAGAATCCATTTGTATTAACGTCGTTTATCTTACGTCTAATATGGTAGGTGAATGGTATCTAATTCCATGTTCCTGTTTCTCCATCATTGTGTGAATAGGATATCACAGGGCGTCTGAGCAGCACTCACCTGCATCACACTACTGGACAGCAGTGAACAGAGCTACTGTAACCTACCAACGTACCTACCTACAGTCTGTGCATATTTATAAATAATTCCTGTGTGAAAAATGCTTTATTTAGCATTTTAGCTGCGCCATTTTCCCGGAGACCTGTGCACCACCTAGTGCTCAGTCAGAGTCACTGCTGCTGCCCGCTAGAGAGGAGCTGGACCTGACGGAGACTGCGCATGAGCCCTCTCCCCTATTAACACGCCCCTGGTCGACATTCTGATATTGACACAACGAATGTCGGCATCATGACCGTCCAATTTTTCAGACTAGGGGCCTAATTCAGACCCGATTACTGCTGTGCATTTTTGGTACTGTTTCTTAATTAACACTGTCAGCAGACATGTAGAATACTTAAGTGTCCTGTAATGCACAGCGCTGACATGCAGGTGGCTTTACAGAGGAGGATTTGCCCAAACAGTCCCAGGATCAGCTCAGCATGTGAAGATGGCGCCCAAACGGTGACCGGGAGTGAGGGAGAGAGAGAGAGAGAGATGCAGCTCCAGGGTGGGAACATTTACTCTAAATGGCGCCCTGGGGCTGGGGGAGGGGCTACAGGTCAGAGCCTTTTCCTCTTGCTGGACTTCACCACCGGGTACTGTGGGCCATATGTAAACGGTTTTTCGTTAAACCGACCTGTGCCCCTGCCCTGGTGGTCTAGTGGGGTCCCTGTACTACCACAGTGTCCACGCCAGCGCGCATGGCCCGCCTCCCACCGGCGGCGCTGGATCGCGATTTCCAGCAGGTCCCGCCTGGGGGACCCTCTTACCTCCTCCCTGAGTGCGGCCACGCGATCCCGGAGAGCTGCGGCTGGTATGTGTGCCTGATGAAGAGAACCGGAGCCTCCGCTGTAAGTACACGGCAACCAGGGACACGGGAGTATACAACGCCACTGGGGGAGGTGATGGAGCTGCAGCAGGAGATGTCAGAATGACATCTAGCACATACAGTACCTCTGCTGCAGCCCTTGAAGTCTTCTTTCTTCACTTTAAAAAGCTCTTTTCAGGGCTGCCTCTTAACTGACTGCACCAACTTATAAATTGAGCTCCTGTGCACGGAGGCGGGGATATAGAGGAGGCGGCGCTGAGCATCTTGGGAACAGTCAAAGCTTTAGCCTGTTGGTGCCTCAGATCAAGATCCTACTCTACACCCCAATGTTATTCCCTGTGGAACCCAGCGTACCTTGCAGAAAGAGATTTAACAACGGTAAGTTCTTACCATAAATCCCTTTTACATACTATAAAAATATACAGAGCTGCTGATTGGTTGATGGGGAAACCTCCACTGGCTCACTTCTCCGCTCTTATCACTGCTTAGTAAATGTCCCCATGAGTCCTGGGCTGTGCCAAGACTGCACAAAATGCGATCGCACCCCTGCACAGCGATTTCCCCCTCCCCCTGTAGGCGTCGACTACCTGATCGCAGGGATACAAAAAACGCCTGCTAGCGATCAGGTCTGAATTAGGCCGTAGGTGAACATATATCTTGAAAAACAAACAAAAACTTGATTCTATGTATATTCAAGGCCCCTAAAGTCTGTTGCACTTTTGTACAATTTTCAGGCTAATATAATGTTTATATGGTATGTTTACGTGCTGTGACTGCTTCCAAGTTCATTCGACTGATTTAAAAGATGTTTCAATACCTATCTTTATATGACTCTTCGCTTTAGTGGATTGCATCTACTGTGGCACGGTTGGCTGGCCTTGCGCTGAGTCCCGGAATGGCTGCGTGCTGTTCATGATCATCCTCAGACATTTAGACTCAAGCGATCATCACGTTTCTTTACATAATGGTATTTATGTTTAAGAACTGCCCTGGGTGGTGTAGAGTAGTTCTCTGTTCCATAAAGATAAAATTAGCATAGAACTCCACAATCTTGTTGTTTGTATCCTAAAGGTACATTCTTACATTGCTATTCAGACTTGGGGATTATTCCACCAGTTAAGTGAGACAATGGCGGCTGTGTTATCGCTCATTAGCGGAACATGGTGAGGACGTTGCGTTTCATACTCCGTGGATCAAGAAACATCAAGAGCTGAGCCATGACCATGACTTACATGCTAGGGCAAGACACTGCTTGTGGTGGGCAATATTTATAAGGTGCGACACAGAAGCATCACATGTGATATTCCTGTGATTTATTTGCTGTATTCCGAATTATTATTTCCTTGGCATCAAGCGGCGTTACAAAAGTCGGAGAAGTGTCGCCTCTGGGCATACGGGATCAAGAGGCTGCATCCTTGGACCCAGCTTCAGCAGTGCAAATTTCCCAGGCATCCTGCGAAACTAAAGGGTTACTTTGATGACCGATGTTCGCACACATGATCCGATGCTGCGTCCTCTGTCCCAGCAGCAGATCAGAGAAGCCGAAAAGGAGGGGTCTATTCACACAAGACGCCTCCTGCAGCATCACCATATTATACGAGGATGCAGCGGCTTTTGCAAAACGGTCTATCCCTGAATCATGTCCTTTGATTAAAGGCGCATTTGTGGCGGTAGTTTTACCTCTATGTAAAAGTCTATTGAGGGGATGCGGATCCGTCCAAATCTCGACCCTATCCGCCCACTTTACGATAAAAGACCAAGTACTTTGTATCAACTCCTCCCCTTCCCAAGTGCGCAAATCAGCATGGCCACTGCAAGACCAGGAGCGTTGGGAGTTACGTCTTCACTGACAGTTATACATCACATCGCAAGACGCTTTCAAAAGTAGTCATGAGGGTGTATGGGGGATGGGTGGAGGGCCACTGGACGCCAAATATAATGATATATGTGTAACGTATTAAATACTCATGAAACTTGGGTACCGGTGCTGTCCAAAATAGACAAACAAATCAAGATTATTTTGTTACACGCCAAAAAAGAAAAGGAAAGACTTATCCAAATCTGTTACACAGTAGAACATCAGTACAGGACTGGCCACGTCCTTAACATAATTCTACTTCCAAAAGCCTGCAGATATCCTGGTTAATCTTAGGGGCCTGGTTCTGCAGGAGAGGGGAAGCATCACATCAGATCTCTTCTGCCAATTCACAGTGCTATAAATACACAGGGAGACTGCACAGTTTCATTTCGGAGTTGAAACAATGTTATTGCATCCTGCGTGTGCATTACCTAATCTGTATAGCATGCGGGCCTGGACTTGCCTGCTACACCCTAAAATTGATATCCGTGGTACCTGCAAACAGTGGCAGGCCGAAGCATGAGTTGATAGATATTCCTAACCAACTGGAGAGGAGTTAATCTTTAATTCGCCAGTCCGCAGAATTACCCAGGAGGTAGGTCCTAGAACCCCTTCGCCGAAAGGACCTATCCCATAATGCACTGGGTCAACATCAACACCTATTGGGAATAGTAACCTGTGGTGAGCTAAGCAGAGCGGAGCGAGATACCAGGCCCGAAGCGCGTCGAACGAAGAGAGGCTGCGAGGGTACAATGGAGGATAACTGCAAGAAAATAAGCTACAACTAACCTAGTTTGGAGAAAAAATAAAAATGCTGTAAGGACATAACAGAACTTCCGCCCTCACCTGATGTCACATCCGGGTCCTTTCATTGAAGGGTATATAGAGTCAATGACAGGGAGCATTTCAGAAAACAGTAGGCCCAGTTTTTCTGGGCGTGTCGAAGCCAGCATGGTTGGTTCTAAATCGGAGTGGGAGAAGGGACCTTCTGACGTCACTAGGGGAGGAGACACGTCACCAGGGGGAGGAGCTATGGCCGAACAGGGTACCCGAAAAGTACCCTCCCAGGCTCGCTTTGCTCGCCACGCTTCGGGCTCGGTGGCTCGCTCCGCTTTGCTCGCCACCTGATTACTAAAGGTAATAGTTGGTGGCGTGGATAGTAGAGGAACTATCCCGCTGGCCTAGCTCCTCCCACTTGTGTTGTGGCTCCTCCCCCTGATGTAAAAGGTCCCTTAGGCCACTTGAATCTAGCATCAACCGTGGCCGCATCCTCGGATGCGATTGCACTGGCCCTGGCAGAGTGATTTAGCTAGACATTCTGAGTAGCCTGAGAGTTATTCAGATATCCGATGGTCACACAGTTAATCAGATGCTCCAGTTGGCGACTTTTTACTTAAGACCCCCCCTGTGGCTGTGCTGCAGCTTCCACCTCTGAACTCGCATTTCGCAGCGTTAGTGCGCTATGAATAGGTGGTTGGGTTAGCATTGGAGACACTTAAATCTAAAATAGGGGTGGGGCAGAGGAGGGGGAGGGGTATTTCACAAAACATTTTGGAAAATGTAGCTCACCTCTACTTCCAATGAAAGTACAGTAATGGATGAGTGATACAATATATTTCCTCACGCCTAGGGCCTCATTTTTAATTTTCCCCGCTAAATGCTTTGATCTTACTCTGGTGTGCATGGATGTCCTGCTTTATACACATCAGGATATGGCTGTCCTCTGCTCTCAGGAGATACCTTCACAAACGTAGGGGAGCCTCAAGGTGTCTATTTGCAAAAGTACAATTGTCACATCAAAGCCTGACTACCACTTTAGTAAACTGCAAGATACCACCGCCAACCCAAAATAATGGCACAACTTTTTCTCAGTACACCAATCATGCTCCGTAAAATGGAATTTTCCCTGCTTTGGAAAACTAGGAGCACCGCTGCACCGACCCCATACAGCGGAAATTTGCAAACCTCTGCCTCTACGCCAATATCAACATTTTGTTCTGCAAACCTAGACAATTTGTCCGAAATGTAGGCGCATTTCTGCAAGTCATGGCGCAAGTCGGGCCCAAAGCTGATTTTGCTCTATCTATCCGATGTTCCGTACTTGATGAAACCATATCCTCCGTATTTGCTATCCGAGAGGTGCCTTTGTCAGGGAAGCTGTACCGTACTGAACATTGCAGTTTGCATTTAATAGCGGCAGACAACAACAGGTCAGAGGGTGGTAGACGAGAGACAAAGGGGTGGAGAACAGGAGTGAAAGGGTGCAAGAAAGGTGATTTATTTGTGATGGGTGCCACTGCTCAGATTTAGCAAAGAGGCCTACACTTATGTTATCTCTGGAAAATTGGTATTTAGACAGAAAGCTCTTCTGACCAAATTCCTTAGTTGTTTTGAATCATAATTGATACTTTGTGATTTTACAATAAAATAATAATGAACTAACTAGAGTATTGGATCCATAAATACAACCCCTACGCCAATCCGTTTCAGCCATTCACAAAGTCTCAACAGGAGCATCGGCTGAGATGAATGATGTCCTGGAACAAATAAGGTCAACCGGTATCTAGAAGAACCACAGAGCTCCAGTGATCAAGATCTTCACTCATTGGGTAACTGTGTTATGATTATCCTCGATGGGCTGCCATCCAATCGGATGCGACCAACGCAATCACATTCTAAACGATTTTACCCTTTCTGGCTAGCAAATCTATGGAGTTGAGGGTGAGTAACTAAAAAAGCAGAGGGAGTAGGTCCCCAAAATGCCACCCCACCATCCTGCTAGTTGGCAGGAGGGGACTGTTGCTGGCTTAAACGTATTTGTTCTTGGATTGTCTTTTTTAATTGGAACAGTATTTCAGCGGCAGATTGAGTGCTGGGATGTATCAGACGTTGTCTGCGATATATTTATATGTATAATGCAATGCAATTTGTGTTTATGTAGCTAGTAGCTACTAATTTCATCTCAGCAGTGGGCCTCCAACAATTAGATTTCCCACAGGTCCTATATCAGTGCGACTATGCACAGACGCGTGTTTCATTTCGCCCACAAAAAAAACACATCTACCTTGTGAGTCAGCAGAGTAAATTACCACAAACAGGACCATTTCGCTTTCAATTCACATTGCAGAGCATCAGTTGTAAGGTCACAGGACACATATGTGAGAGACTCGCTGCGGGGCGAATCGATAACGAGCCGCAGCCATTTCTTGTTATGCAGCATGCAAAGTGAATTAATACAGTAGCACTGAGGCTGCGTACACACGGGTGTTGGAAAAGAAACTATACTCGTTGAAGCGTAGTTAATTCATTAACGTGTCTGATGTACAGTACTACAGCACTTTAACAGGCGCTAAATGGCAATACTGTTAGAATATATAATATTTTACAGAGAACTAAGGGTTTCTATGTAGGCTTTATCAGGACACAGTGTAAAGAGAACGCTAGACAGCAGAGCCCTAACTAGACATTTTGATGCCCGGTGCCAGAAAGAGATTTGGTAAACCCCCCCCCCCCCCCCCATAAGGAAACTATAGGGGTGTGTGGCTTCATGGGGAAGGGGCGTGGCCACAGACCAGTACCAATTCACATTACACCGCACAGTATTGTCCGTTAGTCACATTACACCTGACAGTAGTGTCCATTAGTCACATTACACCGCACAATAGTGGCCCTCATATAGGTTACACCACACAAAAGTGTCCCTTACACACTTTATGCCCCCATAATAATAAAGCCCCTTACACAAATTATGCCCACACAGTAATTGTGCACCTTACATATGTTATGTCTATAGAGTAGTAGTGCCCCTTACACACGTTATGCCCACAGAGTACTAGTGCCCCTTACACATGTTATGCCCACAGAGTAGTGCCCCTTACACACGTTATGCCCATAGAGTACTAGTGCCTCTTACACAAGTTATGCCCACAGAGTACTAGTGCCCCTTACACACGTTATGCCCATAGAGTACTAGTGCCTCTTACACACGTTATGCCCACAGAGTACTAGTGCCCCTTACACACGTTATGCCCACAGAGTACTAGTGCCCTTACACACGTTATGCCCACTTAGCAGTGTCTATGCAGAACACTCCCTAACTACATACCAGAGGCAAAGCATTTGTAGCTTTAACCAAATGGTGTAACTAAACATCCATCACAGGCCTACACACACACATTTACATACACACACATACTGTATAGTATATACACACACACACACACACACACACACACACAGAAAAGTGACACTACGGCCCTCTCAACTCATTGACACCTGGAGCTCAGCGGTCACCAAACCGCTATGGCGGCTGTTTCGGGGTCTCATCAGATATATCTGCCTGTGGCTGCTTGGGACCCCGGCTGGTTGCCGTGGACATCAGCACCCCCTTGGTGTCTTCATTATCACCTGTGTGGAGTGCCTGCCTGGGTCTAGATGGTCTAGGTGGATGCGGGGGTGCAGCCGGTTCACCGCCCACAGGGCATATGTGCTGCCCACTGTGAGCACACTTGGCACCCCTAGTCAGACAGCGCGTGTGCATAGGCTTATACTGCGCGCCCATGTCTGAGCATTTATTACACTTTGCTGACACCTGTGTCATAGGCAGATCATAGATTAGAATTGTAGTTCAATAAAGTCCAGTGGTCAGGTCATGTTGGGGGTGTAGTGTCCTATGTGTGTATAGGGTGTAATAGATGTATTATGGTCATGTCCAGTGGTCAGGTCATGTTGGGGGTGTAGTGTCCTATGTCTGTATAGGGTGTAATAGATGTATTATGGTCATGTCCAGCGGTCAGGTCATGTTGGGGTGTAGTGTCCTATGTCTGTATAGGGTGTTATAGATGTATTATGGTCATGTCCAGTGGTCAGGTCATGTTGGGGGTGTAGTGTCCTATGTCTGTATAGGGTGTAATAGATGTATTATGGTCATGTCCAGCAGTCAGGTCATGTTGGGGGTGTAGTGTCCTATGTCTGTATAGGGTGTAATAGATGTATTATGGTCATGTCCACTGGTCAGGTCATGTTGGGGTGTAGTATCCTATGTCTGTATAGGGTGTAATAGATGTATTATGATCATGTCCAGTGGTCAGGTCATGTTGGGGGTGTAGTGTCCTATGTCTGTATAGGGTGTAATAGATGTATTATGGTCATGTACAGTGGTCAGGTCATGTTGGGGTGTAGTGTCTTATGTCTGTATAGGGTGTAATAGATATATTATGATCATGTCCATTGGTCAGGTCATGTTGGGTGTGTAGTGTCCTATGTCTGTATAGGGTGTAATAAATGTATTATGGTCATGGCCAGTGGTCAGGTCATGTTGGGGTTGTAGTGTCCTATGTCTGTATAGGGTGTAATAGATGTATTATGGTAATGGCCAGCGGTCAGGTCATGTTGGGGGTGTAGTGTCCTATATCTGTATAGGGTGTAATAGATGTATTATGATCATGGCCAGTGGTCAGGTCATGTTGGGGTGTAGTATCCTATGTCTGTATAGGGTGTAATAGATGTATTATGGTCATGTCCAGTGGTCAGGTCATGTTGAGGGTGTAGTGTCCTATGTCTGTATAGAGTGTAATAGATGTATTATGGTCATGTCCAGTGGTCAGGTCATGTTGGGGTGTAGTGTCCTGTGTCTGTATAGGGTGTAATAGATGTATTATGGTCATGACCAGTGGTCAGGTCATGTTGGGGTGTAGTGTCCTATGTCTGTATAGGGTGTAATAGATGTATTATGGTCATGGCCAGTGGTCAGGCCATGTTGGTGGTATAGTGTCCTATGTCTGTATAGAGTGCAATAGATGTATTATAGTCATGTCCAGTGGTCAGGTCATGTTGAGGGTGTAGAGTCCTATGTCTGTATAGGGTGTAATAGATGTATATGGTCATGGCCAGTGGTCAGGTCATGTTGGGGTGTAGAGTCCTATGTCTGTATAGGGTGTAATAGATGTATATGGTCATGGCCAGTGGTCAGGCCATGTTGGGGGTGTAGTGTCCTATGTCTATATAGGTTTGTTTTTAATTTCCCGCGTGCAATTCGATTCCGCCATATATCTCTCTCCAAGACTTAGTAACTAGACCCCATAGTGTCCTAAGCCTGTATGGAATATTGAACACACACAACTCATACAGTTTAATTTTGCTTAACAGGAAAGTGTTGAAGTTTGGGAAATACGAGGATTGCAGACAAGCACTTTGAAATCATTTTGTAGAAATAGCATTATTTTTTAAGAAACAAAAATAAATGATAAATGACATAGATTTGGATGCCTATTTTCTGAATTCAGCCGATCTACCTATACACCAGATAATGCAGTTTGCCCTCAGCATTCGTTATCTCATTTAGTTTCACTCAGTTTGTTTTGTTTTTTGATCTTTTTTTTATAAACTACTTATCGCTCAATCACTTTTCATTGTTACTGGTAAAATAAAAATAAACTGGAGCTTCCATCCTTTCCAATTGCAGTAATTGCTCCTCCCAATCAAAATAAAATTGAAACTGCAAAAAAGCAACAGGAGAGTTTACAGCGGAGGTCCGAAATTGCACCGTTTTAGAGGCAAGGAAATTATGGCAGCCAACACGGGGCTGGAATTACTAAGGGAGTCACAGCTCCATTGTATCTCAGTAATGGGTGAGAGGCGGTTAATGGTAGGAGGTATATATTAACCCTTACCGTCTAGCTTGGAATCACCTTGCAACACAAGATAGCATTACACCGCTCAACTAGTGACAAAAAGGGTTAAAAAGTAGAAGGAAAAAAAAAGTTAGCGGTCTAACTTTCGTAGGCTGAAAGCATTTAAAAGCTTTTAGACATAAACAACATCTGTGAGCAATAGAACCATGGGGTTCCCTACCTATGAGCAAAGCAACAGCAGGTTCATCTCTATCGGAAGAAGTTTATAACCCGTCTTGCGAGCCTGGGGGACGGGAATGGAACATCTGCCGTCTTACTGCCTCCTGTGAGCCATCTGAAGGTGGGCATGCAGGTGTACAGCGAAGGGTACAGAGAAGACAGAGACCACAGAAAAGCAGAAGGGATGGGCCTCTCGGGAGCTAGTACCAAGCGAACCTTGTCATTTAATAAGATCTGAGAGGAGTTTTGGAAACTCTTGGGATTTTCTACCAAGAGGAATCAGTCTCGTGCAGCTAGATAGGGATATGTTGGGCTTTGTAGAGAGACAATGGAGGACATGTACGAAAACTGCTGCACAGATAACGTTGCGCAGAAGGTGCTCTACACCAACCAATCATACTCATGCTCTCATTTTGCTCTAGTTAGACTTGAAAATTGAAGTGAATGTTTGGATAAATGCCAAACAAGAAGATGCTTTTAGCAGTCTCAAACCATATCTGGTGACCTTGCTAATTGCCCTCTGAGAAAGGCGAATGGTAGGCCTGTGCAGTCAGGAACGAGCGGGACTCAAAGGAGTTACTTATCTTCTAATGCTCTGAAGGCCAAAGTGTGATGATGACATCATCATCACATCATCATCATGCCATGATAAGCGGGAATTGCACCACTCACCACTTATTGGGCAGAGTGTGTGTCATGATGCTGGGTTCCACCTTCTACTTCACTGTCTAGCTCGAGGATTGGCAGATGTTCACAGGTGTTTGGGAGATGACCAACTGTTTCAGAAGTCTCCCGGACATTCTAAGAGAGTCTTTCTATGGATTTCTTTAGCTGTCAGTTGGGAATTTGTCACAAAGGAGATTCAAATGGAGGTGTTGCCCATAGCAACTGATCAAATTCTAACTATCATCTTAGACTGCCCTAGATAGCTAGTAGCTGGTTGCTATGGACAAGTACAACTGCTTTATTTCCTCTTTTGGTTTGATTTATAGAACTTTAAATTATACTTATTTGTCCGGAATTTATAGCACACGTCTGTGATAGTTGTTGAGAAATAATGTTGGGCATATTCTGAGATCCGGACTGATCTCAGGTGTTTCTCTTCTCCCAAGGAAATTAAATAGGTTTTTTGGAATACAATATGGTGGTGGCAACAGCCACTTTCTTAAAGTGGTCATACACTGCATGACCGTGCAGCCAACCAGCTGATAGGGAAGAGGGCAGGAGCGGCTGCCGGATAATCAGAGGGCCGCTGTAAACTACAGAATGTATGGAGGCAACATCCACTCACAGCCTAACGTTGGCTGAACAGATGTTGGGTGGATTGGACATGTTTGAAAACCAAACGAATGATCCAGCTGTTTCCCAGCCTGCACGCGATCGTCCTTCAGTAAAATACACTGGTCCAGATTTATCAAGCCTTGGAGAGTGATAAATTGCATGGTGATAAAGTACCAGCCAATCAGCTCATAACTCATTTTTCAAACACACCCTGTGACACGGAAGTTGGGAGCTGATTGGTTGGTACTTTACCACCACCGTGCTATTTATCACTCTCCAAGGCTTGATAAATGGGGGCCACTGAATGATAATCAGATGATGCATTTGGTTTGCGCAATTCTCACGCAGTGAGCAGCCATCTTAAATCTCTTCTTAGCCTAAGTTTATTGGATACATGAATAACGGTGGCATGGAGCACCTGGCCCAGCCTAAGCAAAGTCATAAAGATGATTAGAATCCTAATTTGTACATAAGATACAGCTAACCCCATATGGGGACATATATAAGCCTGTAAGAAATGTTTCTGGCTGTAAAGTCCGGGGTCATAGAAAGACCTGTGTGCAAGATAGCGATGGAAGACTATTAAAATGATTATATCAGGCTGAGAACTGTATTTCCTACCAGGAAAATCTCATCCAGCAGATTACAGCAATATCAAGACATTTCATATTTGGAACACTAATGCAACGTCGTGTCTCTCAGAGCTCGGAAAAGGATTTTTTTTTTCTGTGGCATTAAGAGTTTATGATTGAAGTGAGCGGGTGACGTCTTGCCTAAATTATTGATTCATTTTCTTCCAGTAATCTGAGGAATAAAAGCCTGTTCAGATCATATTCACAAGGCTGACGAGGGATTTGCATTCATGTTTTGACATGTCATTGCAGCTTACCAAATAACATTGCTTCGGAGGGACTGCAGAGTTGAGGGAGGGGGGGAGGCAGAACTTACCGGCCCGGGAAAGAGCCACACACTTCCTGGCCACTACCATGCTCTCACCAATGTCCTTTGGCACTGCTCTTTTCTAGCACTGGCCTACTCACTTATGAAGTCGAAAAATGCCTTACCAAATAACCCCGTTTCACTGTCCGCATTTACAAGTGAAAACGGTCACCCTGATCATACGGGGTCATCTTTAAATGCAGTTTTCTTCCATACATGATCACATCTCAAATTTTGATTGGTTATGCCTAGCTCTCACATGGTGTGGCGACTGGTCAGTTGGGTTAGGCCTGATTCACAGTCGCACATACAGTGGATGCAGTTTCGCCCATTTTCTGCATCCAGAAATAAATACGGATTTCCGCCTGTACTCATATATGGTCCGAATCTGACTATAGCCAGAAATCTGTATTTATTTCATCTATGCAACCACTCCCATTCATCCAGTAGACATAATCTTATCATTATCAGCATGCATTTACTTCAGCCCTATCCTTGGTGCAGAGGTGACGTCGGATGGATCTCTACGTACATTCACTTCTGAATAGTCCGCAGTTCCGTCAACACTAAAGCTCCCACGTGCAAACACGTTGCTGCTGCCCAGTTCCAACCATTCAGCCACCAGTGGGATTCATGCGACACTGAGTTGCCCGTAAAGTTGAGTTTGCAGGCCCCAACGCATTATCATTTAGCTAAAAATGTTGAGATCCATCCGCAGAAGGAATTACACACACAGCATGCCCAGCACGCATTAGGCAACAGTAACTGGCCAGTGCCCACCCGAGGTGCAAACCACACAAGCGTTTGGCCAAATAGCACAGGCCAGGTCAATGGTGCATCATGGTAGGCACCCTAGTTGCTCTGACCAGTTTCCACATGCTACCTTTCACTTTAGGAGGTGGCCAGTGATCTCACACATGGCCAGTGAAGGCCATTGGCCAACCCGATTTATCACCTTGATAGAGTTGATTGCATTAAAATGTATTTAATGTTCATTTTGTCGAAACGGGACTACACATGATGCAACCGGACACCTGGTCAAGTTTTACCTCCAAGCCCTGAGGTGCGATTGGACAGGCCAGAGCAATCACATGACGTAAAAATTCATTTATCTCTGCTGTTAAGGGGAGGGGCCCTTTAATTCAGTTAGAAATCATTTACAAGGTAGCAAAAGAAGAAGGGGTATATTTACTAAAGTGCGGGTGGAGATGTTGCCATGGCAACCAATTACATTCTACTTATTTATCTTGCACCTTCTAGAAGGTAATAGCTTGAATCTGGTTGGTTGCAACTTGCTACGGGAAACATCTCCACTTCTAAAAACCCGCACTTTAGTAAATATACCCGTAGTATCAGTTCTGCAAGCTACAGATAGAGCCATCTTTATCTTGGCCTTTAATAGGATTAATTGAACCAGGGCAGTCAGACTTAATCCCCTGCTGTAATGACTAAGAATAGTACAGTACAGGGTTAGGTGCGCCAAATGGACAATTTCTTTTGGTGCAAAAAGGATGATGTTGTTATAATAACACTCAGACTAATTATTTTAAATGTCAAAAATTTCTTTTATTTAGGCTAAAAATATGTCTTCGTTTACTGCACGCACTAAGAACTTATGCAGTTCTATGACGGGTTGTGATATTAGAGATTGGGGAAGGGGACTGGATGGTGAGGGATGTTGGAGGGGGGGGGGAAGAAGAAAGAGATATCCGTGTGGTTTGGATATATAACAAGTCTGTTACTGTAAAGGAGTGGAGGCACTCAGGTCGGTGGCGTCCCACCTCTGTAGTGCCTATAGTCCTGTTGGAATGTCCAGAGCCTATGACCTTCCTCCTCCTCTTCCTGCTTGTGTTGACTTTGACCTAGCCGCTGCGGCCAGGTCCTCAAGTAGCTCTGGCAAGACTGCAATCAGAGCCTTAAGAGACATAGAAACGAAGACGGACGAGGGAGAACAGCCGCTTCACTGAAGGAGAACGTCACAACCTCGTAACCTAAACACGTGATCAGGACAACCCGGAAGCAAGAGGAGGACAGCGCCGCTGAAGGAGAACGGAGCAGGCCGCCGGCAAGAGGGTACAAGATGGAGCTACGAGGATATGGTAAGGGACTCTGTAGGAGAGGAAAAGACACGGCAGGCAGCCCAGCAGGGCTAGAAGCAGCTGTATTTCTCAATCTCCAAGACGGTGACCGCTTCCCCATTCGCACAGACAACCACGGTGCGCTCAGAAGAACGACACCGTGAACTGTCAGAGCACAGGGGTGGACGGTATGTCCGGAGCCCTCACTACCTGCTATTAGCAACCATTAGGATCCCTTGCCGCACCGACCCTCCGGGGGTACCCCTTTTGTTTCGAAACCTCTTCCAATTGGACAAATCATAAATACTGATCATAGGCTCTGGACATTCCTATAGGCACTACAGAGGTGGGACGCCACCGACCTGAGTGCCTCCACTCCTTTACAGTAACAGACTTGTTATATATCCAAAGCACACGGATATCTCTTTCTTCTTCCCCCCCCCCTCCAACATCCCTCACCATCCAGTCCCCTTCCCCAATCTCTAATATCACAACCCGTCATAGAACTGCATAAGTTCTTAGTGCGTGCAGTAAATGAAGACATATTTTTAGCCTAAATAAAATACATTTTTGACATTTAAAATAATTAGTCTGAGTGTTATTATAACAACATCATCCTTTTTGCACCAAAAGAAATTGTCCATTTGGCGCACCTAACCCTGTATTGTACTATTCTATATTGAAGCTTGAGGTACTTCTGAAAATAGGTAGCAGCCTTAGGACAATCTAAATACTCAAATACATGAGCGCTGGATAACCTTCCTTCTAAGTAATGACTAAGAAGCCTATTTATCACCATCCGCATGCAGGATGCGGATGACAGGTGAAAAAATCGCCCCAACTCGCACTGCGATAATTGGCTACATCGCAGGGATGTATCTATTATCGCATGCAGGGACAGAGCTTGCGGTCAAGCTCTGTCCATGCGATGATATTCCGCAGCATCATCGGGATATTTTTTGGAAAAAATACCCCGATGTCCTGCTGCGTATGTGCCACCCCCGCCGATATCGCCTCTACCGCTGCCACTCCTGGTCGACCCGTCCGTCCGTCGTGACTACTCCTGCGTGCCGTGGACTCCCCCCCCCTGGCGCCGGATCCTGTGCGCTGCGGTGACCCCTGGTGCAGCAAGTGGGGGTCCCGGCGCCCGGCAGCGCTCACCGGGGCAGCGGACACTGGCTCCCTGGACAGGTGAGTATGTTTTTTTTTTATTTTTACACTGTGATCAGCTAGTGTGTCCATCGGACACACATAGCTGATCACTCTGCCGGGTCCCCGCTCAGCTCTCCCTGCCAGGGGCAGAGAAAGCTGGGCAAAATGGTGCTTTTCGCAGTGCTGCCCTGTGAATTCGCCAGCCTGAGCTGGCAAGTTTATCACAGGGCACAATGCGGTATTTTAAAAAAACATTTTTTTTTGTAAATTCGGCCACATCACATTTCCCATTGTAAGTATGGGGAATGCGATGTGGGTTACTAAAAAAAAGTGAATGAAAGGGTTTGAAGCAGTTTTTCATGAAAACTGCTCCAAATGCCCTTTAATACATTCAGGTGATACTAAAATAATGTGTTTTCACCCTTTTCACATTATTTTAGTAAAAATAATTGTAATAAATAGACCCCTTAATCCCCTGCTGTATTGTTCACTTTTATTGTATTGCAGCTGAGAACAATAGATGAAAGGCTTATGCTAATAAACCATGGTGTGCCTAGGCGCAGCAAAGAAGTCAAGATAAATGTGGCTCCATCTGTATCTAACATATACTGTAAGACTGTTTTAGTCAGAGCCAAGAGCACTTTGAATGTATACAGGCAAAGGACAATCTCAGCCTTGATAGAAAAACTACTTTTAATGTTTATGTGTAGTTGGTTAAAAAAAATACTTGTTGGATCAGATCAATAGATATTAACAATTCATATATCAGAACATAATATGCACATCCATCCATAATTCATGAGCGGCAGAGGTACTCACTGGAAAAGGCTGAATCTCAGTCCGCAGCTTTTTACATCATCCATTTAGAGCCAGCTCAGCATCCTTTGATGTGTCTTGTTGCATCAAAGTCAAAATTGTGTCTATTCTGAGCCGGCCAGGATGTGCGCTGACATTTTTATATGTCGGCCTTCACACAGAACTTACTCTTTACTTTAAAAACGAAACATGTCTCCCAGGACCGCAGAGCCGACCTATTGATGCTTCCGTGTTTGAAAATAGTTTTGGACTGAAATATTTTTAGGCTGTAATTTGGATGCTGACGACGACGGCTCTTGTAGCAGGAAAAAAAAAAGAACAACAACAGCAACAACAAAATAATACATTTAGGGCCGCAGCTGGGTCTGTTGGCAGTGGCCCGTCTGTGACATTATGCGAATGCCGGTACAATGCCCTTCCACGGAGTACATCCGTGCATGTGAACGTGCAATGACTGAGATGCCCACTTTGAGCATCTGTAGATGCTGTAATACCGCCCGGTACATCTTTAGATGCCACCATCGGTCCCACCATCCAAACTTGCCCCAGAGCATCAGTAGATGAAGCGGCTGTGTATGCAAACGCATCAGCGACACGCCTGCGACACAGCACTTTTCCAAGTCATCTCTGATAGCGTGCGCCTCAATCGCAACTGCGCAGGGGTGTATTAAGATAGAAAGAGGCCAATGCGCTACCTCCTTATAGGCCCCTTCCTCTCCAGGCGGCTGATAGCAGCGCTGAGCACTAATCGACTCTAGCGATGTGCCACCACGTCAAGTGTCCGGTGATTTTATAGAGCTGCCGCTGCCGGCACGGGCTTCCGGAGAGGGAAGTATTACAGAATATGGGTGCAGGGTGGGCACTGTGGGCCCCCCTGTATTGGGGGGCCCATGTGCACCACACATGTTGCACCCATTATCGATACGCTACTGCAACTGCGCCTTTGTGCGTAACGCATACACTATCAGGCCCTTAAAAAGTTTATTTAATCAAGTGACGTAAACGGACACTACCCATTGATGGGATATAGTAATAAATAATATTTTTAGGAGAGTGGGGAAATATTTCATTTATGTCCAGATAAGCCGCTGCACGCTATGCACATACAATAATTCATTGCTTCCCGACCCGCTGCTCGTAATTGGCTACTTAACTTTGAACATCTGCTGCTCAACTGCGATGAGGCGAGAGAAGCGGCTCATGGACACATTCATATTTATAACCAGTAATTTCCATAGAATTCATGGACTCTGCACAAGCCATCACCTTGTGGAAGAGCAAAGAGGAAAAGTAGAAGTTCACATGTACATGTAACAAACCCTCAATGTCTACCCAGTCACCGACAAGCACAGTATAGGAAGCCAATTTTTGGTCTGGATCAAAGTCCAAAGCAACGCAGCCAATTGCTTCACTAGGAAGTAGTGACATTACCGAGGCACGAGGCACTAGCTGCCTCTTGCTCTTAGTGGACTGAGAGGCTGGACAGCTCAAACTGGCATGCTCCATGTCTCTGTAGATAACTAGTACACTTTGAGCTGGAAAAAGTAGCATGTGGCTAAGTAGGTAAGTCATCATGCCTCATTTAGCCCATACCTCTTACTGAAGGGTGGCGGCACGATAGGGTGGGTCTGGTTGGATAGTTTGTACCATGTGATATGACTGACCAATCCCATGCCTTAAGGTCAGACAAGGGGTTGGCCCAGTTATCAATGTGCAACATTATGCTCTCATGTCCCTGTTTTACCCCAGGCCTGGATTTTGCACCTGGAAATCATTATCTCACAATGAACTCCTGATCATTCTAAATTAATTGGACCAGATAAGATCTGATAACTTTACAGCATGTGATTCCAAACAGATACTTAGAGAAAGATGTATCAAGTTTTCTAAAGAGTAGAAAGTAGATAAAAGACGTTGCCCATAGCTACCAATCGTCTACCTCCCTCTTTGCCCCTCCTCCAGACTTTTATTTTATTTCATTTTAAAGGAAGTACCTGATTAATGCTAGCTAGAAGCTGATTACTGATTGCTATGGGCATCTTCTTCACTTCTCTACTTCTCCACTCTTTAGAAGACTTGATACATCTCCCCCTTGGGATGGCAATTCAGACTGAGATATATTGTGTTTCATTAATGTCCCTATATTTTGCGAGCCCAATATATAGGTTTACTGCAGAGCATAGCTCATGGTCAGTTCCATTCTCAAGGATGGGGCAGTGTATTCCATACAGCAGTCCTGGTTTTAATGGGACAGTCCTGACTCCTAAAGGTGAGAAGGAGTGTGGCCTTCTGGGAAAGCAACATGGTGCCTAACAAGACCTGGGTGCATAGTTTGCGTGGTTTGGTCAGATATAATGTTTGCCACATTCCCGATTGAATAATAAGGAAAATTGTGAGGTAAGGAGGTGTGGTGTGTTCTAGGCCTGTGGTGGGACAAAGGTTTCAGAAGTTCCAGGACCATTACTGGAAGTTAAGAGAGAATAGAGAACGGGGAACTGGCATGGATATGTAGTGACACGTTATATGGCTTCCCCTGATAGGATGTTTATAATGAGTCCTCATCTCTGTCCCACAAACTGTCCAGAGAAAAATGAATTAAATAACTGATCTCTTCTTCAGGACTCAACAACTCCTATCATGCCAATTCACCACAACACAGGTGCCCCCCATATTCCTTCTATCCATCGATAAGCATAAACACATTTCCACATCACATGTCCCTCTGGAAGTAAAGTTGCAAGTTTAGCATTTTAAGGGAAGTAAACTCAAAGCCGGCCTATAATATACATTCCTCATAAGGGTCTTCTCTGAATTCCCTGTGCCAGTGAATGTCTTAGAAGTAACACTAGTTATACACTCCTCAGGAGGAGTAAAGATTTAAGAGGATTAAAATGAGCCTGTCATCTACACATAAATCCACACTGCCGTCTCTGAAAAATCAAAACCGGATTTGTCTACTTGGCTATGTGTTAAAAACCAGACATGAACTGTAGTGCAGTCATTAGAGATGTACGAATTGCAGATATTAGGACTCAATTGAATACCAAGTTCTTTTGACTGGTGCATTCAAAGCTGGATATTAGTAATAATTTTACATATTAAACTAGGTGGAGAAGCTTAAAAATCTTATCTTTAGGGATTGATTTGTACTATTTCTGGGGAGGAGGATGGGGTTTGGAAGGAGGGTCTCAAATGTTCATCCGATACCACCCATCTAAAACCCCTTAGGATTCCATTTACATATACACACTCTCCTACTATACAAATTTCAGTCTTTTATAGAACAACACACAAAGTACAAAGACACATAAAGGGATATTCAATTGTTTGAAAAGTCAGTTGGGTGTCTGTTTTTTTTCCTATCTAATAGACAGGGGGGAAAAAAGACACCCAACCGACTTTTCAAACATTTGAATTCCCCCCATAGTATCAGTATTCTTAATTACCTTCATACATGAGGGTAATTAATTCCTGAATGTCAGGAAGCTTTCCCAGAAGAGTAGGGAAGTCTCCTGGATGCTGGGGGCCTGCTGACGCATTTCGCACCACACTGCCCTCGTATCCACCAGGACCTTCCCCGGAGGGATCTCCAGGAGGGAAAGCATTAAATATCAGCAAACATGAGTAAATTATAATGAAACACAACTTTCTATACAGTACACAGCTACAAACACCATCATCACCAAAACATAATAAAATGCAGTGCAAGTAATATTTTACTTTACAGAGCCAAATGCTTATCTTTCAGAACCTATGGTGAAGTCTAACCTAACACATCTATATATCCAAACCAGGAATCTAAACAGTTTTGAATAATATTATAAGTGGGGCAGTTGTATGTGTGTGTGCATGTATAGAACACCCAACAATGTGTACATTGCCTTACCAAATTTCAAGGCACAAGCAACATATAATGGAGAGTCTCTGTTCTGAAGAGCTTACAGTCTACATAAGGGATACAAGATAACGAGTGATGATGTTTGCCAGAAAAGCTCATAAGAACATTGGTATAAATGGGATCTGTATGTGATCCCGGCGGACAGGGCGCCGGCGGTCACAATACCAACGCCAGCATCCAAATGGTGAAGATACCGACAGAGGACAGAGATGAGGTAAGTACTTAACACCCCCACCCCCTAACCCTCCGTTACCGTATCCTAATCCTAACCTCCCCCCTTAGTGCCTAAACCTAACCCCCCCTTTCTGCAGCCTAGCCCTAACCCTCCCCCCTTAGTGCCTAAACCTAACCCCCCTTTCCGCAGCCTAGCCCTAACCCTCCCCCCTTAGTGCCTAAACCTAACCCCCCCTTTCTGCAGCCTAGCCCTAACTCTCCCCCTTAGTGCCTAAACCTAACCCCCCTTTCCGCAGCCTAGCCCTAACCCTCCCCCCTTAGTGCCTAAACCTAACCCCCCTTTCTGCAGCCTAGCCCTAACCCTCCCCCCTTAGTGCCTAAACCTAACCCCCCTTTCCGCAGCCTAGTCCTAACCCTCCCCCCTTAGTGCCTAAACCTAACCCTCCCAGTGGTGCCTGACCCTAACCCACCCCCTCCCCACAGCCTAGCCCTTATCTCCCCTCCCCCGCAACTTAACCCCCCCCCCAGGTGGCATCTAAACCTAAAACACGCCACCTCCTCTCCCCCCCATGGCCAGACCCTAACACCACCCGCCCCCCAGCTATACTTACCTTCGGGATTCTGGCTGTCGGGATTCCGGCTTCAGGATCCTGAACTATTCAGCATCGGTGTTCTGGCGGGTGTCGGTATTCCGGCGTCGGTATTTCGGCTGCCAGGATCCCAACAGCCAGTATATTAAATGTATAATGTATAAACAGTGGACGTACCCAGCACTGGCAGAGGTGGAGGTTACCCTGGAAAGAGGTACAGACAGTCACCCAGGAGTTTATTTACTAAAACCTGGCGCTTCCAAAAGTGTTTAGGCCTGAAGTGTAAAAGGCAGTGCTTTACTTGCTGTGTTCTGCTTAAATAACTTAGGAGAATACATAAAGCAGGCTTTTCTAGTCAAAGAAATGAAAGAAGAGTAACAGAGCGATACACTGTTCTTTATGGAACCCCTGAAATGGGCCAGTGGACTCTAGTGTGTAATCAAGGTGTTTTTACTGGTGTGTCCTCAGTGATTTACCTCCTAATAATTCCATTCAGTATCAGATTTCTTATGATAAACAACACGGATTGTTAGGAACAAATTGGGTTATTAATACTGGTGGTCCCCAGTCCCCACAATAAAGCAGTGTGAGCACAGATATATGCAGCACACTGAGCACAGATATGGAGCGTTTTTCAGGCAGAGAACGTATAATACTGGTGGTCACTGGTCAGCAAAACTCTGCACTGTACTCCTCCTATATAATACTGGTGGTCCCCAGTCCCCACAATAAAGCAGTGTGAGCACAGATATATGCAGCACACTGAGCACAGATATGGAGTGTTTTTCAGGCAGAGAACGTATAATACTGGTGGTCACTGGTCAGCAAAACTCTGCACTGTCCTCCTCCTATATAATACTGCTGGTCCCCAGTCCCCACAATAAAGCAGTGAGCACAGATAATTGCAGCCACCTGAATAAAACTGAGAGGACGCCAGCCACGTCCTCTCACTATCATTTCCAATGCACGAGTGAAAAATGGCGGCGATGCGCGGCTCCTTATATAGAATCCGAATCTCGCAAGAATCCGACAGCGGGATGATGACGTTTGGGCGCGCTCGGGTTAACCGAGCAAGGCGGGAAGATTCGAATCTGCCTCGGAACCGTGTAAAATGGGTGAAGTTCGGGGGGGTTCGGATTCCGACGAACCGAACCCGCTCATCACTAGTTATTACAGATTAATCTGAAATTGCTTACGGTTAAGTGCAAATGTATATAAGTGCACTACAAGTACCATATCGAGCAAATCATCAAGTCATCATTAAACATACCTAAGAGCAAATCATCCACCCAGCAGGCAAGAAAAGAATACATGACGCGTAGAACGTTTTCGTTTTCGGGATGCAAAAACTGATTAAAGGAAGAGGACCTTAACAAACCACATGGGGGAGATGTACTAAGCCTGGAGAAGTGATAAAGCAGTGATAAGTGGAAGCTGATAACGCACCAGCCAATCAGCTCCTAACTGTCATTTTCCAAAACCGTAATGAATGGCTGGTGCGTTATCACCGTCCACTTATCACTTCATTATCACTTCTCCAGGCTTAATACATCTATTCAAACAACTGTACAACGCGTTTCACACTATGTGGAAGTTCCAATGGATTCTAACTTTTAGAACTGACTTCTTTCCTGTGCTCAGGAAAATCTTTTTTTTTTTTGTCGCATTTGTTCATGTAACAATAACTTCCCTTGGTAATTCCAGGCCTTTTCGTTTTATCTCTTTGAAAATTATTATGCCATCAAATGAGACATAAGTTCACGATGGCAGCTTAAAAACTGTTTCATAATAAAGGAGATTAACTAAAGGATGTAAAAAAAAAAAAAAAACCTTCTCTGAAAGCACTTGGTTAGTACGGAGACATTAAAAGTCAAAAAATGGTTTACAAACACTTATAGTTGGCTGTGTAAAAACGGCAGCATTCTCCTATTTCTAACAGGACGGGTGGCGAAAATATTTAGCTTGCTCTCTTCAATCAACGATCCATGGCTTTGTTATTGTGAATGGCGCATTAATAGATTCTCCCTGCACAGAGCAGGGTGCAGGAAACATTGTAAATTCGCTAGGGCTGAATTTGTTTAATCTGCAATGTCAGGAGACGTGTCAAGAATAACTATAGAGGTTGCGTGCGGAGCGCTTCATATTCACCTCCAAAAAAAATCTAATTTATCCCGATATTTAAATCCCTTATACAGAGTTAAAGAAATAGAAAATAGAATTTTCTCTGTGCTAAACATCAAAACAGCAATGATAACTCCTGAGCTTGACAGAGATACATTTAAAGAAGGGTATTGCTCCATGTTAGAGCAGCTTATTTCCTAATAATAAGAATAAACAGGTTTCAGAAAGCATTTTCCCTTCAATGGCTTTCGTGTATATATATATATATACATATATATTTATATATATACATACATATAAAAGAAGCAGACTATCTATCTATCTATCTATCTATCTATCTATCTATCTATAAAATGTATAGACTTTTCTGCTAGTGGGATCTTTTTCATTGCTGTTCAACCCACAAAACAGCAATTGCTAAAATGGTGATGCATTTTCTATCCGGATTAATAGATATTCAGAACTGAATTAACGTGAAGACTGACACGGCTTTGGCTCTAGGCTTACAGGTTCCATAAATGAGAACCGCAGAAAACGTAGAGCCTGAAATGTGAACATCTCGCCAGCAATAAAACTCACCAGTAAAAGAGTTATAGAAATCTAGAGTACAATGCACTGTCATCACATTTAGCTCTGTCGTAGTATAACAGATCCCTATCCTGGCCAATTATTTCATTAGTCTGCAGGTAGCACAGGTGTGATACAGTATGTCGGCATTCAGGATGCCGGCGATCACATGACCGACCCTGGCATCCCGAATGTTAAAAAATGCCGACAGGTTTGGGGGTTAACCTCCCTAACCCTCCCCCCCCCCACCCTAACCCTCCCTTAGTGGCGGGTAGGACTAAATTTCGGGGGGTATCGGCTCTAGCTATCCACCCCCCTAGTGCCTAATCCTATCCCTCCCCTAATGCCTAACCCTCCTCCCCCCATGCACTTAACCCTAACCCCATTCCTCTCGATACTTACCTTTGGGATGTCGGCTGCCTGTGTCACGACACTGGTCTTCTGAGCAGTGTCGGGATTCCAGTGTCGGTCAAACGCATCCTGGTAGCACAAATCATTTCTGTTTGGGTTGCAAATCACTAGCTAAAAATACTGCAATGTACTGTAAGTGTCAGCCCTAGAAGTCAATGCTTCAGAAATGGAGAGGCTTATATAAAAAATTTTGGTTAGGAAGGTGCTGAAAAGGGTAACGCCAAAAGATTTTTTATCTACAGGTATTTAAAATAAACTCAGAATTAACTAAGGGCAGCGGCGGAGCTTATAGAATATCCCAGATTCCAATAATATCTAAAATTCTATTGATTTAATCTAGAGCGCTGGGTTGTATTTGTGTTATTTAACATAAACACACACTGGGTACAACAATTTACTGAAACAGGATACGTGAAGTACCAGCTCTGCCTGAAATCGGCTGTTAAAAACCGAGAAACATACTGTTGCTGACATTTGGCTGAGTGTGAACAGCTGGTCTTCCTTAGTAATATTTGTAACTCTGGAAACCAGCTGCGAACTGCAGATTGTTTCTATGTTTACAGATGTTGACAAATAACTGTTAATAAATAATAAACATTCATGCCGTTTGTCATTTGTTTTTCGCTAAAGTGTAATATACCCTGGTTCTATGGACCTAATTCCGCATGGATCGCAAACGCAAAATCTTTCTCTAATGGGCAAAACCATGGGGGTCATTCCAACCCATTCGCACGCAGGGGTTCTTCGCTGCGGTGTGAACGGGTCAGAAATGCGCACGCGCGTCGTTGCCCGGCGACGTTCGTCGCCGAGCAACGCCGCCGCCAGGGAGAAATGTGATCGCAGCGGCGATCGCAAGAAGACGGACAGGCGGGAGGCCGTTTTCCAGGCGTGATGAGTCCAACGCAGACGTGTCGAGGCGTTTGGAGGGCGGATGTCTGACGTCAGGACCGGGACCTTCATCGCTGGATCCGTCGCACTGGGTGAGTAACTGCAACTCGGGTCTTGTTTTACTTGAAACTTTTTTAGCATAGCAGGGCTGCACAAGCGATCGCAGCCCTGCTATGCTAAAATACACTCCCCCATAGGCGGAGATTAGTTGATCGCACCAGCAGCAAAAAGTTGCTATGTGCGATCAACTCGGAATGACTCCCCATGCACAGTGCAGGTGGGGCAGATGTAACATGTGCAGAGAGAGTTAGATTTGGGTGGGGTATGTTCAAACAGAAATCTAAATTGCAGTGTAAAAATAAAGCAGGCGGTATTTACCCTACACAAAAACAAAATAACCCACCCAAATCTAACTCTCTCTGCACATGTTACATCTGCCCCACCTGCACTGCACATGGTTTTGCCCATTAGAAAAAAAATTTGCTTTTGCAATCCATGCTGAATTAGGCCCTATAACTGTTATTGGTGGAGATCTGTAACACATCTAAGTCATACATGTAACTTGCCAATGAATACTGTATTTTATAATCATTTTCAGGTACACTTTGCTGCTGAACCTGTGACTCTAAGCGCTGCTTATACCTTCCTCATGCACAGGGAAAATCGGTCATGTCACATGACATGTAATAACTGTCATAAAGACGCATCTGTAAAGAAAACGGACGACGCTCTTACAGACTCTTCTCTGCTTTGTAAGCGCCCTGTAATGTCTATAGACAGCGCCGGCCAACTCCGCATTTGTTCAGTTACGTTTTCCTGCCAAGCCGATAGAAAGTTTGTGGACACCGAGATGCCAATGTAAATACAGATATTGTGCGAAAAACAAACAAACCTATAAATTGCTGGGAAAATCTATAGTTCATGCATTAAACAGCATTGTAAAATAAATAGGCACAGGGAATAATATAAAATAAAATAAGAAAACTGGGCTGGGATTTTGTATTTCCGCAACAGCTGGTGCAGCACAGATTGTCTAAGCCGGCCGGTGGCAAGTGATTCTGCTTTTGACAAAACATGCAGGGTAGAGATGCGACAATAATGGTGAAAGAGGAGGGTGTGGGAAGCCACTGAGGGGAGTTAGGGGGAGATGTATCAAACTTTGGTGAGAGATAAAGCAGAGAAGATTCCCAAAGCAGCCTATCAGCTTCTGACTGTCATTTTTAAACTGTGCTAGATAAATGATAGCTGTAAGCTGATTGGCTGTTATGGGCAACTTCTATGCTTTATCTCTCTGGAAGGTTTGATACATATCCCCTTTTGATCTTCCTGCAGCAGAGGTACTGGTGCTTCATATCACTTCCTGGTGCTGTTGGAGGACCCTGCTCGATGCACTTTTTAACTTCCCGCTTGCCTCTATTCTCGGAGATGGGCCAATAGATTTGTCCCATTATGAACTGTGGTCAAACTTTGGATTTGTGTTTATGTATTTAGACCCCATAGAAGATAAAGCCAAAAACAATCGGGGCTGCCATTAGAAGTGGTGGACCCTGGTACTAACAGAGGTGTGCGTGTAGGTGGCCATGCATTACTGAGCCTATCATACCATCTCCGAAAATGGTACAGATGAAGGATACATGGTCATAGGGGGCGTGGCTGAACCTAGACATGCTCATTGGGGGGCGTGGCTGCACCTGACCATGCTCACTGAGAGCGTGGCTGCACCTCTAGCAGTGGCAAGCCCGCTCCTCCACAAAGGGCCCAAGCCCTTAGTACCCGCCCCTCCCTGCGCTTTTAATTACATTAGATTAACGTTGCAGTTGCCACTACATTAAAAGATGCTAAACCGGTTCGATGTAACCAAAGCACAGCAGGGCTTTTCTGCGACACTCTCCCTAAATGCACAATAGGCAGAGGCAAGAGCTTTAGAAGGAATTCTGTTCAAGTTTGCAAAATCTGCGCCATACTGGGGAGGCAGTGCCGCAGGACCGAAATAGGCGGTTATTAGTCGCCATTATTATATAGCCAAAGCGGAGACTGTTTGATGTGCTGATAAAAAGTCTAAATAAATAGCTGCAGGGGTGCACCGGAGCAGAGAGCTAGCACGTCGGAGGGGACTGGTGCAAATTGTGTTTTGGATGTAAAAAAAACAAATAAAATTTGCCTACAAGTCAACTTTTAGCTGAAAATTCAGCATGAATTGGGGAATCTAATTCTTACATCATTTTCCTTAAATAACCACGCTGTTCCGGTCGCACGTAACCTTGTCATCACTTACATACTCACACGAGCCAACAGATCTTCACGGAAGATCAACACACTCACCTCCTGAAATAATCTGTGCTTCTGTAACCCTTTCCAATGATCTGCCGCGGGAAGGCCAACGCACCTTTACAACAGTTCACTTGCGAGCAGTTATAGGTTTGACCTTAAGCGACTCCGTACCTGGGATTTGTAAGCCCACACTGGCATGCAGCGCAGGCTCAAAAAGCGTTAGCGAAAGCGAGGCAGAGACTCAAAAATAACCACGTCGGGGACCCTCGGCCTTCATTACTGCCAAGACCTAGATAACCGCCTCATTGGCAATTATACTCAGAGCACTTTTACTGGCTTTTATAGACTGAGAAAAGGGCACACGAGGTTAACGTCTTCCAGTGACACAGAAAACGCTACTGTATGGGGGAGCAGAGTCCAGTGTGAGCCTACACCATGCGTTACACCTATAACATACATTGGCTCCTGGTGGGATAAGAGCAGGAACGCATAATGACTCCTTTTAGCAGTCTATAGGGCAGAGTCATCTCTTTATTTGACAGTATATCTCTATTGAGGGTAATTTTAATCCTCATTGAACAGTGATCACTTTGTGTATGATGCAGTGTTTACCAGCAGTAATAGCCCGAACGGCCTTTAAGATGTGAGAGTATTGATCTCCCTGCCCTCATTCTCTGCGCATTACTCCTGCTCGGGCCCTGCCTCCCATGTCATCCTGGTATTGACTGCTCCCCCAGCTGCGTTTGTGGAGCTGCAGCCTGCCCTTCCCTGCGCGGGGAGATCACGGCACTGTCCCCCTGTGTACGGATGTGTCACTTCCAGCTGCGACAGCTGTGATAGGACACAAAGCCTTTATCATACTGTACAGCGCGTCGTGGTGATGGTATATAGGCCTGCGGCAAGAGTGGTTTGCTGCTGGCCGGCAGATGGAGCAGGGAGTAGGGATGAAACACTTACTGTACAGTGGGCCTGTCGCCGCAGATGACATGCTGACATTACATAGCGGATTAACAGCTATATATATAACCTCCTCCATTCGTTTTATTTCATCATTGGAGCAAAATATTTTAGGAATATTGCATTTTTTTTGTGGTTTCATTTATTTAGTGGTCTATTTACTAAGCTTTGGTTAGCAATAAAATGGATGGAGATAAAGTACCAGCCAATCAGCTGCTAACTGTCATTTTTCAAACACATCCTGTAACATGGCAGTTTGAAGCTGATTGGTTGGTACTGTACTTTATCTCTGTCCATTTATTTCCATCCAAGGTTTAGTAAATAGACCCCCTTAGCTTTAAATGGTCAACCAGTGGATTTTACTCGCAGGATTTGAGGACAGTGATATCACAGTAACTGACATGCTATGCTTTGTTGTTTCAGCTTTATGCCTTGTCTTTTTAAAGGCTGAAGGATGTCTTCATATTCAGGGGTGTGAAGATGGGGGTTGGGCAGGTACCTGGATCTGGGCCTTCCTATGAGGGACCAGTGGTGGCCACTGTGGGGGGTTGGTTGGGGCTTTGGCCACCTGACCTGGGTGGGGAAAAGTGACTGAACAGGAATAATATATTACAAAATATAGCACCATTTTAGCTTCCATTAGTGTTTTACAGTCTATAAAGTGATAACCAAAACTTTATTGGTTGCAATGGCCAATGGGCCTCATTCAGAACTGATCGCTCGCTAGGGTTTTTTTTTTGCAGCGCAGCAAGCAGATAGTCGCCACCCATAGGGAAGTGTATTTTCGCTTTGCAAGTGTGCGATCGCATGTGCAGCCGAGCGCTACAAAAAAACATTGTGCAGTCTCTGAGTAGCCCAGAACTTACTCAGCTGCTGCGATCACTTCAGACTGTTCAGGGCCAGAACTGACGTCAGACACCCGCCCTACAAACGCTTGGACACGCCGGCGTTTTTCCAACCACTCCCTGAAAACGTCAGTCGACACCTACAAACGCCTTCTTCCTGTCAATCTCCTTGCGATCGGCTGTGTGAATGGATTCTTCGTAAAACCCATCGCACGGCAACGATTCGCTTTGTACCCGTACGACGCGCCTGCACATTGCGGTGCATACGCATGCGCAGTTCTGAACTGATCGCTGCGCTGCAAAAAACGCTAGCGAGCGATCAGGTCTGAATGACCCCCCAATGCCTCCACTTGTCTTCTTTAGTAGGTTTGATAAAAGTCCCCCTTTGGGACCTATTTAATAATAATATATCTGGGATAACCTCAGCTCATAAGGGGGAACCGCAGCAGATATCTCCATCTGGGGGCGGTCTCTCCATCCCCCCGTATCTGGGCTTTTAGGCTGTCAGACGTACCAAGCTTCAGATGCCGTTAGTCACTGTAGCCTATGGGCTACACTTTGCACAAATTACCAGGAGAGGGTTCCGTAGTGATCCTCTCACTTCTTGCTCATTGCAGGGATAGGCTCCTTTCTGAGCCCCTCTACTTGTATGTCTATATTAGTATGTTCCAGCGAAATGACAGTTATAGGGTCTATGGGTCTGATTCGGATTTGGAAACCATTCTGCAATGCAAGGGGAAGAAATACATGTATATATTTTTTCTGTGCAAGGTAATTACAGTCTGCTTTTGCATGTAGCCCACAAATGTTAGACAGCTTTATTTTTAAACTGCAAGTTAGATTTCAGTTAGGACACACCCCACCGAAAATCTAACTCTCTCTGCACGTGTTACATCTGCCCCACCTGGAGTGCAGCATGGTGTTGCCCAGTTGCTTGCTATTTTGAATAACCCTTTAAAACTAGATAACTGATAGATGCGCCCCCTAGTGTTTAATCTTTAGATGGTCCTGCACTGTCCATGTAGGGTGCACCCCGCTCTGTCCTTGCCGGTCCCCCATCTCTCCTTGTCTCCCTGCTGGTCCTACTTGCATACAGCGAGATTCCTCAGTCCGCAGGAAGCGCAGATAAAGCCTCTCTATTGATTTCCTGCTCACTGGAGCAGATAAGTTTTTTTTTTAGTTTTTTTTTTTAAAGCCAATCACGGTGGAAATGAAATCGTTTTATCTCAGCTAAGACTCACGGCTCTTTTCGCCACCCTCCCTCTCTGCTTGCTTCCCACCATCTTGCCTGTCTCTTCCTACTCACCATAGTCCTCCATCTGTCCTTATAGCCGGCCCCCTACATCACATTCACCGTGACACAGAATAATCCATAGCTAATATGTAGCTGATCCCATTCACAGCGATACATGATGCCGCGTCATTAGCCGTGCGTTACACTCCTCGCATCTTACTGAGCGACGTCCTCTGTATTCTCATCCTGCAACACTTTACTGTCTGCAAACACTGTCCTGTATTCTGGTCCAACAATAGCAGCCCTGACAATGACTTCCATACAAAGTGGGAATAAATCATAATCTCTGCGTTTTGGATCCAGCCAGCGTTTAGCAGCAAGCCTCCCTTATCCTTTCTCCCGCCCCGTCTTATCCTTTCTGCTCTCCCATGTGAATTTTGGCAAATCACTGTTCCATATAATCCCTTTAAATGTTTGCTGCCACTCACCATATTATAATTACATCAATTTTCATGCATATCTGATCTACATGAAGCCAGCAAACTAGCGTAATCTCCGGAGAGCCGAGTTACAAAAATGTGCTTCTCTGTCCGGGGGAGCTGACAATTTAATTGCAATAGCCTGCGTAGAGCGAAGGTTGAGACTTGTAACACTGAGGGGGTCTATGTGCTACTAAGCCTTGGAGAGAGATAAAGTAACAGATAATCAGCTCCTAACTGCCATGTTACAGGCGGTGTTTTAAAAGTGTCAGGAGCTGATTGGTTGGTGCTTTACCTCCTTCCACTTTATCTCTCTCCAAGGCTTAGTACATAGGTCCCAAAGGGGGGTACAAAACCATTTTGCAATGTTGAAGTCCAATATAATAGGAGTTATTTTATAATGCTAACTTTGGGGGTTATTCAAACCAAAAGGCCCTCATTCCGAGTTGATCGCACGTAGCAACTTTTTGCTGCTCGTGCAATCAACTAGACGCTGCCTATGGGGGAGTGTATTTTAGCATAGCAGGGCTGCGATCGCTTGTGCAGCCCTGCTATGCTAAAAAAGTTTCCTGCAAAACAAGGCCAGGGTATGAGTTACTTACCCTGTGCGACGGATCCAGCGACGAAGGTCCCGGGATTGACGTCAGACATCCTCCCTCCAAACACCTGGATCCGCCTGCGTTCGCCTCACCACGCCTTGAAAACGGTGAGTATCCGCCCCGGAACGCCTCCCACCTGTCAGTCTTCATGTGATCGCCGCTGCGAATACTTTCTGCGCTGCGGCGTCGCTGCCCGGTGACCACTGTCGCCGGGCAACGACGCGCATGCCCATTGCGGGCGCTGCGCAGCCGCAGTCCCGACCCATTCGCACCTCAGCGAAGAACCGCTGCGTGCGAACGGGTCAGAATGAGCCCCTTAGTGCGGTGGCAAAACCATTCGGATGGATGCTAAATATGCATGCATTCGCAAATGGTAAAGCGCATTGTCCCCGAGGCTTCGCCCGACCGTTTGCGGCCATTGCAAGGAATTGAATTGCCCCCAGTTATATAAAATGATATACAGGTTGAGTATCCCATATCCAAATATTCCGAAATACGGAATATTCCGAAATACGGACTTTTTTGAGTGAGAGTGAGATAGTGAAACCTTTGTTTTTTGATGGCTCAATGTACACAAACTTTGTTTAATACACAAAGTTATTAATAATATTGTATTAAATGACCTTCAGGCTGTGTGTATAAGGTGTATATGTAACATAAATGAATTGTGTGAATGTAGGCACACTTTGTTTAATGCACAAAGTTATAAAAAATATTGGCTAAAATAACCTTCAGGCTGTGTGTATGAGGTGTATATGTAACATAAATGCATTCTGTGCTTAGATTTAGGTCCCATCACCATGATATCTCATTATGGTATGCAATTATTCCAAAATACGGAAAAATCCGATATCCAAAATACCTCTGGTCCCAAGCATTTTGGATAAGGGATACTCAACCTGTATATCTTTTCAGGAGTGTAAAAATCCCCCACAATCCATGCAGGGTTATAAACGCATGTTGCGGTTTTGACGTCAGGCATTCCATATAATATAATTGCTACTCAGAGAATTAAACTATTTATTGCGTGCACATAAAGGGGACTAAATGCGTTCTGAATCTTTACTCACGGACCTAGGTTCAGATCCCGGTCATTATGTCACTGAGAATGAAGTGCTAAATTCATAAATAGATTATACCGATACCAGACGCTAAGAAATGACAGCAAGTTAAGTAAACTGCATTATAAACCAATTAGGCATTGATTGTAGGAGAACGTTTTCAGAGGACTGTATAAAAGAGGCATCCGGCTGTATGCGATCATCGACATCATGTTTCAACAGCCAGTGGCTGGAATGGAATGCTGGGAATAGTAGTTCCACAACACTTTAAGAGTCCTTAGTATACAGAAATAGAGGGGTCAGTGTATTGTCATGTACTCTATTGGAGACGATTTATAAGTTATACTAAGCAGATCTTTTATTGGCCCTTCCAGAATCAACGCCTTGCGTGCGTAAGCATTGACAGCAGAACGAGGCCAATTTACTGGGGATCTTTCCTTTGTTTGTCAAGTGCAACAATTCTTGTCAGTTTTACAGTACACGGGAGGCTTGCTGATTCTGCTCCAAACAATGCGGAAATGTGAGGACTTCATGCAGATGTAAGGGAACGTGGAATCATATAGGAAGACATAGCAAATTATCATGCGTTAACTCCTTCAAACCCAGGTATCGTATTGCAGAACACATTACTATACTGTAGCTCTATAGCAATAAAACAATATAAGCACAAAATATGTCACATAGGAGCAAGGACCATTGGCGTTTCTGTCATGGGTGCAATTTGTGCGGTGCACGCGGGCCCCTGGCTTCAGGGAGGGCCACACCGCACATACTGCACCCATGTTTTAGTACTCACCTCTCCGGAGTCCAGTGTCGGGCGTTGCAGCCGCATCCGTCGCGCAAAAAATCCCTTCCAAAATGGCTGCAGTTTGAATTTTGTCTCCGGAACATGGCGGGCACCATGTTTCCGGAGACTTGCGCATGCACAGTAGGGTCCGGCACAGTGTCGGAGCCTACAGCGCCGTGGAGTGGAGGAGGCCCACCTGGAGTCTGCACACGTGCCCCCTCCGCGCTTAAGACGCCCCCTGGCAAGGACGGAACACTGCACCTCTGGATCTCATCAGATATTAAATGTCACCAGGTGTCACTGGAGGTGACGTAGAGTTGAATGACAGAGAGTTTTGCGGACGTATCTTGCATTTTTTCACGCTGCGCCTACTCCAGAGCTGCGGCTGGACTGGCCATCTGGGCAAACGCCAGAAGAGCCCATGGCCAGAAGGGCTGGAACAGCAGTGTAAATATCTCCCAGCGCTCTGCTCGACCGGCATCAGACGGGTTATGATTGCGATGCCATGCCCCTTTTCTTGCGGCATGCCCACCTTCCCATGCACCTGCGGTGTGCGCACAACGGAGATGCTGAAACTGAAGTATAACCCCGGTCCTTCCCTGACTAGAGCTAAACATACGCAACTGTGGGTGGCACGGAGTACGCGACTAAGGGGTCTATTTAATAAGCCTTGGACGGAGATAAAGTACCAGCCAATCAGCTCCTAACGGTCATTTTTCAAACACAGCCTGTGACATGGCAGTTAGGAGCTGATTGGCTGGTACTTTATCTCCATCCAAGGCTTAGTAAATAGACCCCATAGTCACATTTCCACATGTGGCAAATGGGGCATTCACATGTAGGCAAATTCAGAGAGGGTGTGTTGGCGAATCTTTGGACTATGTAGAGCTGTGTGTAACTAGGCCTACATTCAGATGGATCCCTTGCACCAAGCATGTGTGTGCACATGGGTTGTGTAGTGTGCAGCCACTTTTTGAATCCAAGATGGTCAATGTGAAATTGAAGTATCTGAAAAGAGTAGTTTCACATCGGCCATCTTGGATTCAGAATGAGGCTGCCTCTTCCACGTCGGCCTACTGAGATGTGGAGAGGAGACAAAAGCAGGAACTCTCAGGTAGGGGGAGGGAAGGTATGGCTGGGTAGCCTATGTACCGTGTAGGTGGAGGGGGTTGTTTAGACCATTAGGGCGTGCAGCCTATAGGAGGAGAGAGTGGTTAGGATTAGTAGCCTATATGTCCTGGCAGGTGTTGTCTTGAACCTGCACACTGGGATGGGAGAAACATAGAATTTGACGGCAGAAAAGAACCACTTGGCCCATCTAATCTGCCCCTTTTTTTAACCATATTTTTATCTCAAAATTTATTTGAACCTTATTTCTTTGTAAGGATATCCTTATGTCTATCCCATGCATGTTTAAATTGCTCTACCGTCTTAGCCTATACCACCTCTGATGGGAGGCTATTCCACTTGTCCACTACCCTTTCAGTGAAGTTATTTTTTCTCAAATTTCCCCTGAACCTCCCCCCTCCAGTCTCAGTGCATGTCCTCGTGTCCTATTGCTTCTGTTCATTTGGAGAATGTTTCCCTCCTGGACTTTGTTAAAACCCTTGATATATTTGAACTTTTCTATCCTGTCTCCCCTTTCCCTTCTCTGCTTCAAACTATACATATTGAGATTTTTTTTAGTCTTTCTGGGTATGTTTTGTGATGTAGGCCATGCGCCATTTTTGTTGCCCTTCTTTGTACAGTCTCTAATGACAGCGGTGGCCAACCTGTGCCTCTTGAGCCACATGCGGCTCTTTCTTCATTCAGATGCGGCTCCTGACACTTGAGGTCAGGTGACCGCAAAAGATCCAGAAACCACTGTGCTCCAGCCAGGCACGCAGTGCCAGCGTCACTAAGTGGACTGAGGGAGCCGGATACTAGGTGAGAACCCACTTGCAAGCAAAGGGGGACTACAGCTACCTCAGCATGGACCACCTGAAGTTTGGAGCAGGGGCTACTTGACACATGAAGGGCTACTACAGTGGCATAAGGGGCTGGAGTGACACATGGAGGAACTGGAATGTATTATGTTAATCTTGCTTTAAATGTATTTTATTTGGCTCTGGCTTTTTTAATGTATTTTATGTGGATTTGTCCCTTTCTATGTATTTTATTTTGGATCTGACTTTTTCAATGTATTTTATAACGGGCGTGGCCTAGCGGGCACAAGACCACACCCCATTTTTGCACACGTGCCTTTGGCGTGCACATGGTGTCGGCTCTTTGGCATGCCCAAAGATTCTTCTTGGCTCTTTGTCGCTGACCGATTGGCCACCCCTGCTCTAATGTATTAATATCCTTTTGAAGATATGGCCTCCAGAACTGAATACAGTATTCTAGATGAGGCCGTACCAATGATCTATACAGTGGCATTCTTACTTCTTTCTTTCTGCTGATGATTCCTCTCCCAATGCAGCCAAGCATCTGACTAGCCTTCCTCATTGCCTTGTTACATTGCTTACCTGCCTTTAAGTCACATGAAATAGTGACTCCTAGATCCCTTTCCTCCTCAGTAGTTTCCAGTATAGTGCCATTAATACTATATTTAGTCTTTGGATTTTTGAGACCCAAGTGCATGATTTTGCATTTTTTGGCATTAAACTGTAATTGCCAGACTCTTAACCATTCCTCTAGTCTACCTAGATACTCAGTCATTTGTTTTACCCCACCTGGTGTGTCTACCCTGTTGCATACCTTTGTGTCATCTGCAAAAAGGCATACTTTCCCTTTAATGCCATTTGCAATGTCACCAATAAAGATATTAAAAAGCACTGGTCCAAGTACAGATCCCTGGGGTACTCCACTGGTAACATTTCCCTCATATGAATGCACTCCATTTACCACAACTCTCTGTTTTCTATCCTGCAAACAAGATCTTATCCATTCAATAATCCTAATATCCAATCCCAAATTTCCAAGTTTATTTAGCAGTCTGTGATGTGGAACAGTGTCAAAAGCCTAACTAACGTCTAAATAAGGTATATCCACGGCTCCACCTTTATCCATCACTTTAGTCACACCGTCAAAAAAGTCAATAAGATTTGTTTGACATGATCTCCCCCCAGTGAATCCATGATGTTTGGGATCCTGTAAATTGCTGCATTTGAGATAATCTACAACTCTTTCTTTTAAGAGTGTCTCCATCAATTTCCCTACTACTGATGTAAGACTCACTGGTCTGTAGTTGTTTGCCTCTTCCTTGCTTCCACTTTTGTGCAGTGGGACTACGTTCGCTCTTTTCCAGTCCTCTGGAATTACTCCTGCAGCTAATGACTGGTTGGCTTGGGTTAGTATTGTTGTACAGCCCCATGCCCAGAGTCTATGCACGCCTATGGCACCAAGTATTAGTCTGGTGTAAGTGTGCACTGATAATACTGACGGCCATGACACCAACCAAGCATGTGCAGATGGACAGTTCGGCCGCACGCGGGTGAATAAACACATTTTCCCGCCAGCTTATTTTCAGCTCTGTACCAGCCTCACCCTGTCTAGGTGCAAGATCCTATTTAAACCAATAGGTCATAACCAGCAAGTTGGGCTAAACTGCTATTAACACTATGCAAAATTACATTCCCGTAACACCATATATACTGTATATACCACAAGTCTAAGTTATACTGAACTAAATTTAGCTGTAGCGACACACTCCCACCTGCAGTGATTGACACGTCGTACGTTGGGGAAATGGCATTAGTTAATGCATGAACAGCTCAAATGAACCTATTTTCGCACCTCTACTTTTAACCTCTTCCTGCATATTTCTTACCCTTTACCATTTACATTTATCTCATTAGCCGCTTGTCTGCGGAGGAGAAATCCCGGGATTATGCGCAAATTACCGATAGATCGCATTCTCCTTTTTTTTCCCGGTGTTAACGGATTTATTATGTTTTTGTAACGGCGCGCCGTCATGTATCTGTCTCTCACTAAGCAGCGCGTCGAATGTATCCGGTGCGACAAGGTATTAGAAGATGTGTTAACCACTTAAGGCTATTAAATATGAACATTGTACATTGAATCTGCTGCACATTAAAAGCACTCAGCCAAGCAACAAATTATCTCCACTTTTTTTCCCCCCCTTGCAGGATCCTCGGAAGCCGAATGCTTATTAGCCGAGCAACTTAGGCCTTAAACCGTGAAGCGAGTGTCAAAACCACTAAAACCTACAGCTCTCCAATAGCATTAACCATATCCGCCTGATTATTATTATAAGGCCATATCATTTTTAATGGGAATCAATCCTTCTTGTCTTCATAATCAAGGCCGTTTTATTTTACAATATTTTTATACGCGGGGTTTTTATATTGCAGTCATATTTCAAAAGTAATCAAGAAACAATGGCGGGTGATTGATGTAGTGCTAAAATAAGGCAGGCTTTAAAACGGCGAGAGACTGAAGACTTTAAAATGATAGATTAACCCGCTCTTTGCCAGGGAGGCCTCCGGGTCCGGGACCTGGAGGACGCGCGGTGTGGTCGGACTGAAAGATTAACGCATGGCTCTGTTTATTGGAGTAGAGCGTCCGTCCCCCCCTTTCCCGTTTTTTTTTGTACTCCGGTGATTCTGGATATTTAATCTAAACTTCCCCCCCATGGTGCTGCCTCTTCTTGCCCCTCGGGTGAGTGCTGTGGAGTACGTACGCAGCTTCAGAGTCACGTCACCACTTCAATTACTGCTTAATGGAGCGTCCCCTTGCGCTCTCAGTGCTGGCAAAGGGGAGGCCTGGGGGAGCAAGGAATAGGGGAGGGGGGGGGGGTGATTGAGCGAAATGGAGAGGATAGGAGTGCGGTGGGGACCGAGCGGAGACTAGAGGGAGAAAGCAAAGGTCATTTGACTGAAACAGGCTGACACGGAGCAGATGAGAGCGTTTTACTCTTATCTCCAATCAGCTGCGGATGAGGCCGCAAGGCGCAGGGAGGCCGAGGCCGTGCAGCACAGGGGAGGATGTGTAACATCACCGTCACACAGAGCACTAAAGGGAATGTCAGGATGATTACTTCCACCATTAAAGTCTCATTTCTTTGCAATCACTTTCTGTTTGTCTGTTTCCTCTTCTTCCTCCATCCCACTCTATTTTCCTCCCTCCCCATCCTCTCCCTCATGCTGTTTACACCTGCTGTAAGTCTCCCCTCTGCTGACATCACTCTGTGCTGCATGGCTGCTATCCCCCCTCTGTGCACATCACCCGGAGCCTCTCCAATACTCCAGCACAAGTATATGAGTCCGGCGCTCTCCTCACCATGACAGCCCATGTTCTGATCCAGTAGGGCAGCACAACCACCTAAGGCAGTGTTTCCGAAACTCTCTCCTCATGCCCCACCTAACAGTCCAGATATTAAGGATATCCATGCTTGAGCACAGGTGACTCAATTAGGGGTATATTCAATGAAAAACGGATCCATTCCAACCTATTCAATGGCGGATTTGTCCGTTCCTGACATTTCAATCCGACTGTAAAAAAAGTCGTATTGAGGTGAGGGTACTGAGGGAGAACAGCGAGGAGACGGGGGTAAGCAGCGGGGAGACGGGGGTAAGCAGCGGGGAGACGGGAGTAATCAGCGGGGAGACGGGGTAATCAGCGGGGAGATGGGAGTGAGCAGCGGGGAGATGGGAGTGAGCAGCGGGGAGACCGCGGTAGGCAGTGGGGAGATGGGGGTAAGTAGCGGGGAGACGGGAGTGAGCAGCGGGGAGACGGGGGAGAGCAGCGGGGAGACGGGAGTGAGCAGCGGGGAGATGGGGGTAAACAGCGGGGAGAAAGCGGTAGGCAGTGGGGAGACGGGGGTAAGCAGCGGGGAGACGGGAGTGAGCAGCGGGGAGACGGGGGAGAGCAGCGGGGAGACGGGAGTGAGCAGCGGGGAAACGGGGGTAAGCAGCGGGGAAACGGGGGTAAGCAGCGGGGAGACAGCGGTAAGCAGCGGGGAGAAGGGGGTAAGCAGCAGGGAGACGGAGGTAAGCAGCGGGGAAACGGGAGTGAGCAGCAGGGAGACAGCGGTAAGCAGCGGGGAGACAGTGGGAAGCAGCGGCGAGACGGGGGTAAGCAGCGGGGAGACGGGGGTAAGCAGCGGGGAGACGGGGCTAAGCAGCGGGGAGACAGTGGTAAGCAGCGGGGAGACGGCGGTGAGCAGCGGCTATAGCAGGTTAGCCGGAGGATGGGGCACTGTCGCCAGACCTCACCGCAGCGTCCACCCGGCTCCAGCAAGCGGGACCTCGCTTGCTGGAGCCAGGAGGACGCTGCCATGATGTCTAGCGGTGGTGCCCCATCCTACAGCTGCGCTGCTATAGTCGCTGCTCACCGCCGTCTCCCCGCTACTTACCCCCGTCTCGCCGCTGCTTACCCCCGTCTCCCCGCTGCTTACCCCCGTCTCGCCGCTGCTCTCCCTCAGCACCCTCATCTCAATCCGTCTTTTTTTAAAGTTGGATTAAGATGGTCGGAAACGGGGCCAAAACCTGTCGGATTTGGCCCCGTTTCCAACAGAAGCGCGCGGATCAGCAGCTATTCCCTGACTTGTCGGATAAAAAAGCTGGGGACTGAATAGGTCGGAACCCCTTCCGACCTGAAAAAGTCGAAAACTGCCATCTTTTCGACAAGACGGCAGTTTCGACACCAATTGAATATACCCCTTAGTACCTCAGTCATTTTTTATGTATCCATCTGGGCTGGAGCATGGATATCCTTAACACCTGGACTGCTAGGGGAGGCATGAGTACACAGTTTGGGAAACACTGACCTCTGGTATGTATCAAACTGTAGCTTTTAATGATCCTTTACTGCATCTTTTCTGTACGGACAGCAACTCTATATTAGTGACAAGGAGGAGACAGACTAAATTGATATTCTGCAGTACTAAAAAGCAAGACAGACCTGTCCACGAATATCTGTTTCACCACGAACACCAGCTGCAGCTATAAAGAGGTTGTACACCTTCAGACAGTGTCGTACTGGAGCATGTAGGGCCCACCGGGGGGATGCAGTGGTAGGGGCCCATGTTTAGGGGTGTGGTCAGTCTGCAGAGAGGGTGTGGCTTGCCACCTCATTGGTTTGACTAACTATTAGAGAGTGCCACGTCTGGGCCCCTTCATAAATATATACAGTAAATTCAGCTGCTGCATGCATGATAATGTACCAGATTAATAACAGATTAATAACAGCAATGCACTGTAGAAAATACACCATAGTCCAGTATAAGGTAACATATGTATCATGTATAATTCAAGTGCACAGTCTGGAACCTGATCCTTAGAGCAGGAGGAGGGCCCCCAGGCAGTAGGACCCACCGCTGGTTTCCCTTGTACCCCTTTGGGCCAGTCCAAGCCTGCCTTCAGATTACTGTAGTTTATTGATTTATATATACCATGATGATATTCAGAGTTGTTTTATACTGTATATAATAAAGTTGTATAACGAACAATAATGAACAGATTACAATGGTTCCATCTAGTGGAGTCCGAAAATGCATTGAAAAATGTGCACGGGTGATGTAAGGACTAAGGACTGGCTGGGCAGGGTGCCCTCTGTTCCCCCAGTCAGTGCAATTTAAGTGTTCCAGGGCTGCCTGGCATGCAGAGAACGGTCCTGCAGAAGGGGCCACTTGCTTGAGTCTGCTGCACCTCAGGCTGAAAGTTGCCAGCCAGCCCGGGAGCACCAGACATACATATTTGTGCAGTAGACGCTGGCACAATGGTAAAATCTTCACTGGGCATCATGTGCTAGTTCGCAAGGATATTGTGCATGGGCGCCCTCCTTACATAAAATGCTTTTCTACATAGGCTATTATCTACATTGTGTAGACAAACCCAATATTGAACCAATCAATACACTAGGAACTAATGACATCACAGAGGCAGAGACCGAATTTGCCTCATACAGAATGTCAGTGAGATCATTAGTTCCCTGTAAGTTGATTGGCTGAAGTCAGATGAATGGTACGTCAGCCCAGGTCACGGCCGATCCAATGTTTTCAGGTCACTGGTTTATTGTTTATTATGTCATGAAATAAATGACATAGTACAAATGTTAATTTCTTTCTTTCTTTCTTTTTTTCTGGCCTGAAGAGCTTGCACTCTAATTAAAGACTGTCTTTTCTTTTCAAGCAATTACTTCACTTCTTTCCCTCCCTTCTCGGCGCTGCTTTCCTCCATCTCGGTCTCCGCATTTTGTCTTGGATTCCTTTCCCCTAATCTCAGCTAATTACTTTGAGACTTTTTCTTAATACTCAATTAGCCAGGACCCCTTTGTCAGTCATATCCCGTCTTCTAGCCTGTCGTTTAGGATAAAGTTATTTTTAATTGAATTAATTCCATCACAAATCACCAATCAGCTTGCTACATAAAGACTTTCAAGTTGGTTGTATGTAGAAGGAGGAAGAAAGGGAGGAGGGAGGGAGGAATTGTAGTTCTCTGCACTTCTCCGAGATGTGAATGAAGCAGTGTCTTAAAGAAACAGAAGCACAAGTCCTGATTCGCACACAGCTGCGGGCGTGGCCGCGATTTTCCTGATGACATGCTTGGAATATAGAGTTACACACACCTGGCGATGCGTACGCTTGGAATACAGAGTTATACGCACCTGGTGGTGTGCCCGGCCCCTATGTGCATGCTTGGAATACAGAGTTATACACACCTGGCGATGTGCCCGGCCCCTATGTGCACGCTTGGAATACAGAGTTATACGCACCTGGCGATGTGCCCGACCCCTATGTGCACGCTTGGAATACAGAGTTATACGCACCTGGCGATGTGCCCGACCCCTATGTGCACGCTTGGAATACAGAGTTATACGCACCTGGCGATGTGCCCGACCCCTATGTGCACGCTTGTAATACAGAATTATACGCACCTGGCGATTTGCCCGACCCCTATGTGCACGCTTGGAATACAGAGTTATACGCACCTGGCGATGTGCCCGACCCAATGTGCACGCTTGGAATACAGAGTTATACGCACCTGGCGATGTGCCCGACCCCTATGTGCATGCTTGGAATACAGAGTTATACGCTCCTGGCGATGTGCCCGACCCCTATGTGCATGCTTGGAATACAGAGTTATACGCACCTGGCGATGTGCCCCACCCCTATGTGCATGCTTGGAATACAGAGTTATACGCACCTGGCGATGTGCCCGACCCCTATGTACCCACTTGTAATACAGAATTATACGCACCTGGCGATATGCCCAACCCTATGTGCACGCTTGGAATACAGAGTTATACGCACCTGGCGATGTGCCCGGCCCCTATGTGCATGCTTGGAATACAGAGTTATACGCACCTGGCGATGTGCCCGGCCCCTATGTGCACGCTTGTAATACAGAATTATACGCACCTGGCGATGTGCCCGGCCCCTATGTGCACGCCTGGAATACAGAGTTACATGCACCTGGCGATGTGCCCGGCCCCTATGTGCACGCTTGTAATACAGAATTATACGCACCTGGCGATGTGCCCGGCCCCTATGTGCACGCTTGTAATACAGAATTATACGCACCTGGCGATGTGCCCGGCCCCTATGTGCACGCCTGGAATACAGAGTTACATGCACCTGGCGATGTGCCCGGCCCCTATGTGCACGCTTGGAATACAGAGTTACATGCACCTGACGATGTGCCCGGCCCTATGTGCACGCTTGTAATACAGAGATATACGCACCTGGCGATGTGCCCACTCCTATGTGCACGCTTGTAATACAGAGATATACGCACCTGGCGATGTGCCCAGCCCCTATGTGCACACCTAGAATACAGAGTTATACGCACCTGGCGATGTGCCCGACCCCTATGTGCATGCTTGGAATACAGAGTTACATGCACCTGGCGATGTGCCCGGCCCTATGTGCACGCTTGGAAAATAGAGTTATATGCAGTGTGCACCTGGCGATGTGCCCGACCCCTATGTGCACGCTTGGAATACAGAGTTATATGCACCTGGCGATGTGCCCGACCCCTATGTGCACGCTTGGAATACAGAATTATACGCACCTGGCAATGTGCCCGACCCCTATGTGCACGCTTGGAATACAGAGTTATACGCACCTGGCGATGTGCCCGGCCCCTATGTGCACGCTTGTAATACAGAATTATACGCACCTGGCGATGTGCCCGACCCCTATGTGCACGCTTGTAATACAGAATTATACGCACCTGGCGATATGCCTGACCCTATGTGCACGCTTGTAATACAGAATTATACGCACCTGGCGATGTGCCCGACCCCTATGTGCACGCTTGGAATACAGAGTTACATGCACCTGGCAATGTGCCCGGCCCTATGTGCACGCTTGGAAAACAGAGTTATATGCACCTGGCGATGTGCCCGACCCCTATGTGCACGCTTGGAATACAGAGTTATACGCACCTGGTGATGTGCCCGCCCCTATGTACTAGGGATGTGCACTTGAAATTTTTCGGGTTTTGTGTTTTGGTTTTGGGTTCGGTTCCGTGGCCGTGTTTTGGGTTCGACCGCGTTTTGGCAAAACCTCACCGAATTTTTTTTGTCGGATTCGGGTGTGTTTTGGATTCGGGTGTTTTTTTCAAAAAACCCTAAAAAACAGCTTAAATCATAGAATGTGGGGGTCATTTTGATCCCAAAGTATTATTAACCTCAAAAACCATAATTTCCACTCATTTTCAGTCTATTCTGAATACCTCACACCTCACAATATTATTTTTAGTCCTAAAATTTGCACCGAGGTCGCTGAATGACTAAGTTAAGCGACCCTAGTGGCCGACACAAACACCTGGCCCATCTAGGAGTGGCACTGCAGTGTCACGCAGGATGGCCCTTCCAAAAAACACTCCCCAAACAGCACATGACGCAAAGAAAAAAAGAGGCGCAATGAGGTAGCTGTGTGAGTAAGCTAAGCGACCCTAGTGGCCGACACAAACACCTGGCCCATCTAGGAGTGGCACTGCAGTGTCACGCAGGATGGCCCTTCCAAAAAACACTCCCCAAACAGCACATGACGCAAAGAAGAAAAAAAGAGGCGCAATGAGGTAGCTGTGTGAGTAAGCTAAGCGACCCTAGTGGCCGACACAAACACCTGGCCCATCTAGGAGTGGCACTGCAGTGTCACGCAGGATGGCCCTTCCAAAAAACACTCCCCAAACAGCACATGACGCAAAGAAGAAAAAAAGAGGCGCAATGAGGTAGCTGTGTGAGTAAGATAAGCGACCCTAGTGGCCGACAAAAACACCTGGCCCATCTAGGAGTGGCACTGCAGTGTCACGCAGGATGGCCCTTCCAAAAAACACTCCCCAAACAGCACATGACGCAAAGAAGAAAAAAAGAGGCGCAATGAGGTAGCTGTGTGAGTAAGATAAGCGACCCTAGTGGCCGACACAAACACCTGGCCCATCTAGGAGTGGCACTGCAGTGTCACGCAGGATGGCCCTTCCAAAAAACACTCCCCAAACAGCACATGACGCAAAGAAGAAAAAAAGAGGCGCAATGAGGTAGCTGTGTGAGTAAGCTAAGCGACCCTAGTGGCCGACACAAACACCTGGCCCATCTAGGAGTGGCACTGCAGTGTCACGCAGGATGGCCCTTCCAAAAAACACTCCCCAAACAGCACATGACGCAAATAAAAATGAAAGAAAAAAGAGGTGCAAGATGGAATTGTCCTTGGGCCCTCCCACCCACCCTTATGTTGTATAAACAGGACATGCACACTTTAACCAACCCATCATTTCAGTGACAGGGTCTGCCACACGACTGTGACTGAAATGACGGGTTGGTTTGGACCCCCACCGAAAAAGAAGCAATTAATCTCTCCTTGCACAAACTGGCTCTACAGAGGCAAGATGTCCACCTCATCATCATCCTCCGATATATCACCGTGTACATCCCGCTCCTCACAGATTATCAATTCGTCCCCACTGGAATCCACCATCTCAGCTCCCTGTGTACTTTGTGGAGGCAATTGCTGCTGGTCAATGTCTCCACGGAGGAATTGATTATAATTCATTTTAATGAACATCATCTTCTCCACATTTTCTGGAAGTAACCTCGTACGCAGATTGCTGACAAGGTGAGCGGCGGCACTAAACACTCTTTCGGAGTACACACTTGTGGGAGGGCAACTTAGGTAGAATAAAGCCAGTTTGTGCAAGGGCCTCCAAATTGCCTCTTTTTCCTGCCAGTATAAGTACGGACTGTCTGACGTGCCTACTTGGATGCGGTCACTCATATAATCCTCCACCATTCTTTCAATGGTGAGAGAATCATATGCAGTGACAGTAGACGACATGTCCGTAATCGTTGTCAGGTCCTTCAGTCCGGACCAGATGTCAGCATCAGCAGTCGCTCCAGACTGCCCTGCATCACCGCCAGCGGGTGGGCTCGGAATTCTGAGCCTTTTCCTCGCACCCCCAGTTGCGGGAGAATGTGAAGGAGGAGATGTTGACAGGTCGCGTTCCGCTTGACTTGACAATTTTGTCACCAGCAGGTCTTTGAACCCCAGCAGACTTGTGTCTGCCGGAAAGAGAGATCCAAGGTAGGTTTTAAATCTAGGATCGAGCACGGTGGCCAAAATGTAGTGCTCTGATTTCAACAGATTGACCACCCGTGAATCCTTGTTAAGCGAATTAAGGGCTCCATCCACAAGTCCCACATGCCTAGCGGAATCGCTCCCTTTTAGCTCCTCCTTCAATGCCTCCAGCTTCTTCTGCAAAAGCCTGATGAGGGGAATGACCTGACTCAGGCTGGCAGTGTCTGAACTGACTTCACGTGTGGCAAGTTCAAAAGGTTGCAGAACCTTGCACAACGTTGAAATCATTCTCCACTGCGCTTGAGACAGGTACATTCCACCTCCTATATCGTGCTCAATTGTATAGGCTTGAATGGCCTTTTGCTGCTCCTCCAACCTCTGAAGCATATAGAGGGTTGAATTCCACCTCGTTACCACTTCTTGCTTCAGATGATGGCAGGGCAGGTTCAGGCGTTTTTGGTGGTGCTCCAGTCTTCTGTACGTGGTGCCTGTACGCCGAAAGTGTCCCGCAATTCTTCTGGCCACCGACAGCATCTCTTGCACGCCCCTGTCGTTTTTTAAAAAATTCTGCACCACCAAATTCAAGGTATGTGCAAAACATGGGACGTGCTGGAATTTGCCCATATTTAATGCACACACAATATTGCTGGCGTTGTCCGATGCCACAAATCCACAGGAGAGTCCAATTAGGGTAAGCCATTCCGCGATGATCTTCCTCAGTTGCCGTAAGAGGTTTTCAGCTGTGTGCGTATTCTGGAAACCGGTGATACAAAGCGTAGCCTGCCTAGGAAAGAGTTGGCGTTTGCGAGATGCTGCTACTGGTGCCGCCGCTGCTGTTCTTGCGGCGGGAGTCCATACATCTACCCAGTGGGCTGTCACAGTCATATAGTCCTGACCCTGCCCTGCTCCACTTGTCCACATGTCCGTGGTTAAGTGGACATTGGGTACAACTGCATTTTTTAGGACACTGGTGAGTCTTTTTCTGACGTCCGTGTACATTCTCGGTATCGCCTGCCTAGAGAAGTGGAACCTAGATGGTATTTGGTAACGGGGGCACACTACCTCAAGAAATTTTCTAGTTCCCTGTGAACTAACGGCGGATACCGGACGCACGTCTAACACCAACATAGTTGTCAAGGCCTCAGTTATCCGCTTTGCAACAGGATGACTGCTGTGATATTTCATCTTCCTCGCAAAGGACTGTTGGACAGTCAATTGCTTGGTGGAAGTAGTAAAAGTGGGCTTACGAATTCCCCTCTGGGATGACCATCGACTCCCAGCAGCAACAACAGCAGCGCCAGCAGCTGTAGGCGTTACACGCAAGGATGCATCGGAGGAATCCCAGGCAGGAGAGGACTCGTCAGAATTGCCAGTGACATGGCCTGCAGGACTATCGGCATTCCTGGGGAAGGAGGAAATTGACACTGAGGGAGTTGGTGGGGTGGTTTGCGTGAGCTTGGTTACAAGAGGAAGGGATTTACTGGTCAGTGGACTGCTTCCGCTGTCGCCCAAAGTTTTTAAACTTGTCACTGACTTATTATGAATGCGCTGCAGGTGACGTATAAGGGAGGATGTTCCGAGGTGGTTAACGTCCTTACCCCTACTTATTACAGCTTGACAAAGGCAACACACGGCTTGACAAATGTTGTCCGCATTTCTGTTGAAATACTTCCACACCGAAGAGCTGATTTTTTTGGTATTTTCACCAGGCATGTCAATGGCCATATTCCTCCCACGGACAACAGGTGTCTCCCCGGGTGCCTGACTTAAACAAACCACCTCACCATCAGAATCCTCCTTGTCAATTTCCTCCCCAGCGCCAGCAACACCCATATCCTCCTCATCCTGGTGTACTTCAACACTGACATCTTCAATCTGACTATCAGGAACTGGACTGCGGGTGCTCCTTCCAGCACTTGCAGGGGGCATGCAAATGGTGGAAGGCGCATGCTCTTCACGTCCAGTGTTGGGAAGGTCAGGCATCGCAACCGACACAATTGGACTCTCCTTGTGGATTTGGGATTTCGAAGAACGCACAGTTCTTTGCGGTGCTTTTGCCAGCTTGAGTCTTTTCAGTTTTCTAGCGAGAGGCTGAGTGCTTCCATCCTCATGTGAAGCTGAACCACTAGCCATGAACATAGGCCAGGGCCTCAGCCGTTCCTTGCCACTCCGTGTGGTAAATGGCATATTGGCAAGTTTACGCTTCTCCTCCGACAATTTTATTTTAGATTTTGGAGTCCTTTTTTTACTGATATTTTGTGTTTTGGATTTTACATGCTCTGTACTATGACATTGGGCATCGGCCTTGGCAGACGACGTTGCTGGCATTTCATCGTCTCGGCCATGACTAGTGGCAGCAGCTTCAGCACGAGGTGGAAGTGGATCTTGATCTTTCCCTAATTTTGGAACCTCAACATTTTTGTTCTCCATATTTTAATAGGCACAACTAAAAGACACAGAGGTAGCTACAGCCGTGGACTACCGTACTGTGTCTGCTGCTAATATAGACTGGATGATAATGAGATGAAATCAATATATATATATATAATATCACTAGTACTGCAGCCGGACAGGTATATATATTTATTATGTAATGACTGATGACGGACCTGCTGGACACTGTCAGCTCAGCAGCACCGCAGACTGCTACAGTAAGCTACTATAGTAGTATGTATAAAGAAGAAAGAAAAAAAAAAACCACGGGTAGGTGGTATACAATTATGGATGGACGAGCGACTGCCGACACAGAGGTAGCTACAGCCGTGGACTACCGTACTGTGTCTGCTGCCAATATAGGCTGGATGATAATGAGATGAAATCAATATATATTATATCACACTAGTACTGCAGCCGGACAGGTAGATATATTTATTATGTAATGACTGATGATGGACCTGCTGGACACTGTCAGCTCAGCAGCACCGCAGACTGCTACAGTAAGCTACTATAGTAGTATGTATAAAGAAGAAAGGAAAAAAAAAAACCACGGGTAGGTGGTATACTATTATGGATGGACGAGCGACTGCCGACACAGAGGTAGCTACAGCCGTGGACTACCGTACTGTGTCTGCTGCTAATATAGACTGGATGATAATGAGATGAAATCAATATATATTATATCACACTAGTACTGCAGCCGGACAGGTAGATATATTTATTATGTAATGACTGATGACAGACCTGCTGGACACTGTCAGCTCAGCAGCACCGCAGACTGCTACAGTAAGCTACTATAGTAGTATGTATAAAGAAGAAAGAAAAAAAAAAACCACGGGTAGGTGGTATACAATTATGGATGGACGAGCGACTGCCGACACAGAGGTAGCTACAGCCGTGGACTACCGTACTGTGTCTGCTGCTAATATAGACTGGATGATAATGAGATGAAATCAATATATATATATATATATATATAATATCACTAGTACTGCAGCCGGACAGGTATATATATTTATTATGTAATGACTGATGACGGACCTGCTGGACACTGTCAGCTCAGCAGCACCGCAGACTGCTACAGTAAGCTACTATAGTAGTATGTATAAAGAAGAAAGAAAAAAAAAAACCACGGGTAGGTGGTATACAATTATGGATGGACGAGCGACTGCCGACACAGAGGTAGCTACAGCCGTGGACTACCGTACTGTGTCTGCTGCTAATATAGACTGGATGATAATGAGATAAAATCAATATATATTATATCACACTAGTACTGCAGCCGGACAGGTAGATATATTTATTATGTAATGACTGATGACGGACCTGCTGGACACTGTCAGCTCAGCAGCACCGCAGACTGCTACAGTAAGCTACTATAGTAGTATGTATAAAGAAGAAAGAAAAAGAAAAAAACCACGGGTAGGTGGTATACAATATTATATATATATTATATACAATTATATATATATATATATTAAACTCACTGGTGGTGATTATTAAACTGGTGGTCAGGTCACTGGTCAGTGGTCACACTATCAGCAACTTGCAAGCAGTGCCAGATTAAGATCCTGATGGGCCTGGAGCTGAAATTTATGAAGGGCCTATTGTGCGCTGGCACAGGGGGTGTGACCAGCATGGCGGGGGTGTGACTACTGATATAGGTGAGGGCATAGCTAGCCACCTACCTTCAATTTACAAATTCCCTATATATACTACTTTACGGATGTACTCTCTCTCAAATAAATATATATATATATATATATATATATATATATACACACACACACACACACACACACACACACACACACACACACGTATATACTGGCAAACAAGTATATTACATGATCAACGTTTCAGGGCATCCGCACCATCATTAGGACCACAATGCATTGTATGTGGTTCTGACGACAGTGCGTACGTCCCGAAAGACTGATTGTGGAATATACTTATTTGCCTGTTTATTGGAAAGATACTGATGTAGAAAGCCTTGTCCATATCGCGGGTGAAATTTGATGCGCCTAACTGCAACTATTCGCACCCAGCGCTGAGTTAATGTATTCTCTATGGCCACGCACATGCATATGCACACGTACAGCCATTCACGGGCACACATGATGTGATTAGTACTTTGTGGCTACATCTGTATGTCTTATTATAATTACGCACTGGGGCAAGCTGCCATTGATATTGTGAGTGCTGGCATTCTCCTGGATGAATATGAACATATATATACTGCTTTGACTGGGCTGTATTTTGGAGTCTGGGTGCTGTAGTGGCGGGGTGGCAGCTTTTTGATGTCAGGGCCGGCCCCAGGTCAGCTAGCACCATGTTAACCCGCTAGGGTTAGGCTACGCGGGTTGGGTTTAGAATGCAGGGAGGGGGGTTAGGGCTAGGCACCCCCGGGGAGGGTTAAGGTTAGGCTGCAGGGGAGGGAGGCATAGGGGGGTTAGGGATTAGGGTTAGGTACCTTATCCCAAAGGTGTCGGGTTTCCCAGCGCCGGGATGCAGCAGTCGGTATTTTAACTGCCAGCATCCCGAGCGCCGGGATATCATATGTATTCCCACTACTCCACTGTAGCAATACCACTATTCCTCCAAGATATCATTAATATACACACACCAAAACTTAAATACACCCCATCCCTCAAAATGATCCACCCTGCAGATAGTGTTTAAACACATCAACCCTCAGGTAACATTAATACACACCCATCCCACATAATAATACACCCCACATCCCTCAAATCATATTAATAAACACCCACCCCATATAATACATTCCAACCCTCTTCACATTTATATACTCCTACACCACATAATAATGCACCCCACATAATACACCCCACAGATAACATTTATACACACCCTACCCCCACACAATAATACACCCCACAGATATCATTTACACACACCCCACCAAATAATACACCCCACAGATATAATTTACACACACCCCACCCAATAATACACCCCACAGATAACATTTATACACACCCTACCCCCACACAATAATACACCCCACAGATATCATTTACACACACCCCACCCCCACACAATAATACACCCCACAGATATCATTTACACACACCCCACCCCCACACAATAATACACCCCACAGATATCATTTACACACACCCCACCCCCACACAATAATACACCCCACAGATATCATTTACACACATCCCACCCCCACACAATAATACACCCCACAGATATCATTTACACACACCCCACCCCCACACAATAATACACCCCACATATATAATTTACACACACCCCACCCCCACACAATAATACACCCCACAGATATCATTTACACACACCCCACCAAATAATACACCCCACAGATATAATTTACACACACCCCACCCAATAATACACCCCCCAGATATCATTTACACACACCCCACCCAATAATACACCCACAGATATCATTTACACACACCCCACCCCCACACAATAATACACCCCACAGATATCATTTACACACACCCCACCCCCACACAATAATACACCCCACAGATATCATACCACACCCCAAAATAATATACCCCCTACATAAATAACACACAACACAGGATAACTTTTTTACACTTCTATAACTTTAATAAACCACTACCCCACCCACAGATTGCTTTATACACCATCAACCCACTGCAGTTACGTACTGTACATACCACAATTCTTGAACAAGTCTGTCTTTAGCTTTGAGCCTCTTCTGAGTGTGCAGCTGCAGCACAGGAAGGGAAGCCTCCTCACAGCACGTCATTGGTGGCTGCCGGCCCGGGGGAGGGACCAGCAACCAGGAAGCACACACAGTTCCAGTGAGGCTGGCAGGGGGCTGGTATTTGTGGGAGTGACAGCTGTGCGATCAGTCCCTGCAGCTGCTTTTAACAGGGCGGAGGAGGGATTCAGCAGCGCAGCGCACTAGTTCTTATTGCAGCACAGTTCCCCCTATGAGATAGCGCCCACGCGGCTGCTCAGCTGGAGCAGCCCGCGAGCTGGCCCTGAACATGCTTTCACATCACCAGGCGTGGAGGAAGCGCTGCCGAGACACATTGTATATGCAGGGCATGGAAGGCAAGTAAAGCCTTATACGGTCTCTGTCAGCGGCACCTTTTGATCCACCAGCAATGCGGCCACGAGAAGGGGGCCTAGGGTGTTGAGGGCGGAGTGGGCAATGCCTACCTAGGAGGCTGCTGTAGAAGGAAATTTTATTTCCTGTCTACTGCGGAACAATGCTGTGGGCCTATTTTAGAGGGTGGGCCTGGAGCTGCAGCTCCATCAGCCCCATTGTTAATCCGGCCCTGCTTGCAAGTAGTACTCCTAAGCAGACAATCACAATATATATTATACTGGTGGTCAGTGTGGTCACAATGGCAGTGTGGCACTCTGGCAGCAAAAGTGTGCACTGTACGTTATATGTACTCCTGAGTCCTGAGTCCTGCTCTCAGACTCTAACTGCTCCCCACTGTCAGTGTCTCCCCCACAAGTCAGATAATACAGTCACACTATCTATCACTTCAGCAAGTAACTACTAGTACTCCTCCTAATGCTCCCCAAAATTACTACTGTGTCTCTCTCTACTGTCTCACTCTCTTCTCTATAAACGGAGAGGACGCCAGCCACGTCCTCTCCCTATGAATCTCAATGCACGTGTGAAAATGGCGGCGACGCGCGGCTCCTTATTTAGAATCCGAGTCTCGCGAGAATCCGACAGCGGGATGATGACGTTCGGGCGCGCTCGGGTTAACCGAGCAAGGCGGGAAGATCCGAGTCGCTCGGCCCCGTGTGAAAAAAACTGAAGTTCGGGCGGGTTCGGATTCCGAGGAACCGAACCCGCTCATCCCTACTATGTACACGCTTGTAATACAGAATTATACGCACCTGGCGATGTGCCCGACCCCTATGTGCACGCTTGTAATACAGAATTATACGCACCTGGCGATGTGCCCGCCCCTATGTGCACGCTTGTAAATTGTAATACAGAATTATACGCACCTAGCGATGTGCCCACCCCTATGTGCCCGCTTGTAATACAGAGTTATACGCACCTGGCGATGTGCCCGACCCCTATGTGCACGCTTGGAATACAGAGTTATACGCACCTGGCGATGTGCCCGACCCTATGTGCACGCTTGGAATACAGAGTTATACGCACCTAGTGATGTGCCCGCCCCTATGTGCATGCTTGGAATACAGAGTTATACGCACCTGGCGATGTGCCCGCCCCTATGTGCACGCTTGTAATACAGAGTTATACGCACCTGGCGATGTGCCCGACCCCTATGTGCACGCTTGTAATACAGAATTATACGCACCTGGCGATGTGCCCGCCCCTATGTGCACGCTTGTAAATTGTAATACAGAATTATACGCACCTAGCGATGTGCCCACCCCTATGTGCCCGCTTGTAATACAGAGTTATACGCACCTGGCGATGTGCCCGACCCCTATGTGCACGCTTGGAATACAGAGTTATACGCACCTGGCGATGTGCCCGACCCTATGTGCACGCTTGGAATACAGAGTTATACGCACCTAGTGATGTGCCCGCCCCTATGTGCATGCTTGGATTACAGAGTTATACGCACCTGGCGATGTGCCCGCCCCTATGTGCACGCTTGTAATACAGAGTTATACGCACCTGGCGATGTGCCCGACCCCTATGTGCATGCTTGTAATACAGAGTTATACGCACCTGGCGATGTGCCCGACCCCTATGTGCACGCTTGTAATACAGAGTTATACGCACCTGGCGATGTGCCCGGCCCTATGTGCACACCTGGAATACAGAGTTACACGCACCTCGCGATGTGCCCGACCCCTATGTGCACACCTGGAATACAGAGTTACACGCACCTGACTATGTGCCCGGCCCCTATGTGCACACCTGGAATACAGAGTTATACACACCTGACAATGTGCCCGGCCCCTATGTGCATGCTTGGAATACAGAGTTACACGCACCTGGCGATGTGCCCGCCCCTATGTGCACACCTGGAATACAGAGTTACACGCACCTGACGATGTGCCCGGCCCCTATGTGCACACCTGGAATACAGAGTTATACACACCTGGCGATGTGCCCGTCCCTATGTGCACGCTTGGAATACAGAGTTACACGCACCTGGCGATGTGCCCGCCCCCTATGTGCACACCTGGAATACAGAGTTATACACACCTGGCGATGTGCCCGGCCCCTATGTGCATGCTTGGAATACAGAGTTATACACACCTGGCGATGTGCCCGCCCCTATGTGCACACCTGGAATACAGAGTTACACGCACCTGGCAATGTGCCCGCTCCTATGTGCACGCTTGGAATACAGAGTTACATGCACCTGGCGATGTGCCCGCCCCTATGTGCACACCTGGAATACAGAGTTACACGCACCTGACGATGTGCCCGGCCCCTATGTGCACACCTGGAATACAGAGTTATACACACCTGGCGATGTGCCCGCCCCTATGTGCACGCTTGGAATACAGAGTTACACGCACCTGGCGATGTGCCCGCCCCCTATGTGCACACCTGGAATACAGAGTTATACACACCTGACGATGTGCCCGCACCTATGTGCACGCTTGTAATACAGAATTATACGCACTTGGCGATGTGCCCGACCCCTATGTGCACACCTGGAATACAGAGTTACATGCACCTGGCGATGTGCCCGCACCTATGTGCACGCTTGGAATACAGAGTTACACGCACCTGGCGATGTGCCCGGCCCCTATGTGCACGCTTGTAATACAGAATTATACGCACCTGGCGATGTGCCCGGCCCCTATGTGCACGCTTGTAATACAGAGTTACATGCACCTGGCGATGTGCCCGGCCCCTATGTGCACGCTTGTAATACAGAATTATACGCACCTGGCGATGTGCCCGCCCCTATGTGCACGCTTGTAATACAGAGTTACATGCACCTGGCGATGTGCCCGGCCCCTATGTGCACGCTTGGAATAGAGAGTTATACGCACCTGGCGATGTGCCCGCCCCCTATGTGCACACCTGGAATACAGAGTTATACACACCTGGCGATGTGCCCGACCCCTATGTGCACACCTGGAATACAGAGTTACACGCACCTGGCGATGTGCCCGCACCTATGTGCATGCTTGTAATACAGAGTTATACACACCTGGCGATGTGCCCAGCCCCTATGTGCACACCTAGAATACAGAGTTACACGCACCTGGCGATGTGCCCGCCCCCTATGTGCACACCTGGAATACAGAGTTATACACACCTGGCGATGTGCCCGACCCCTATGTGCACACCTGGAATACAGAGTTACACGCACCTGGCGATGTGCCCGCCCCCTATGTGCACACCTGGAATACAGAGTTATACACACCTGGCGATGTGCCCGACCCCTATGTGCACACCTGGAATACAGAGTTACACGCACCTGGCGATGTGCCCGCACCTATGTGCACGCTTGTAATACAGAATTATACGCACTTGGCGATGTGCCCGACCCCCATGTGCACACCTGGAATACAGAGTTACATGCACCTGGCGATGTGCCCGCACCTATGTGCACGCTTGGAATACAGAGTTACACGCACCTGGCGATGTGCCCGACCCCTATGTGCACACCTGGAATACAGAGTTATACACACCTGGCGATGTGCCCGACCCCTATGTGCACACCTGGAATACAGAGTTACACGCACCTGGCGATGTGCCCGCACCTATGTGCACGATTGTAATACAGAGTTATACACACCTGGCGATGTGCCCGCCCCTATGTGCACGCTTGGAATACAGAGTTACACGCACCTGGCGATGTGCCCGCCCCTATGTGCACGCTTGGAATACAGAGTTACACGCACCTGGCGATGTGCCCGCTCCTATGTACCCGCTTGGATTGGCACTAGTCATCACCATCAGTTGCACACTCGCCCCCCTTATCCTGTACTGGGTGTAACAGATACTGTATATCTCCATATCGGTGTATTCTTGCTTAGCCCGCATTCCCGTCACTAAGAAATATTTCTGCAGCTAAAAGTTCTATACGGAATCTTTACATCAGAAGAGCTTTGAAATGTAGGATATAGACGCTGGCGTTTCAGGGGGTGACAAATGTTTCTCTCACCTACTCCACACTGTCCTGTCCTTCTGCTATGTAAATCTCAACAAGCAACGCTGGTCCACTGCATAAACACATTAGTATCATTCATATCGCCATATTATCTCTGCTTATAAATATTTAATATCTCTTAACTAGCAGCAGTATGTGAAGGATTCCTTATTATTACAACACTGAACACAGTAACCCAAATAAAAGCACTTGTCACGCAAGACTTTTCCTCCGAAGACTCTGTTCTCTTATTATGATGATGAGGATGATAACGATTGAAGATCTGCAAGATGAAAGACCTCTGCAGTGCCGGACAGCAGGGCATCCCCGACAGGGGAACGGTAAGTATACTTACTTTTCTCCAATACTCACCTAATCCTCCCTACCTGCAGCCTAAAACGAACCCTCCCCCCCACAGCCTAACCCTAACCCTTCCCTGTGGCGCCTAAACCTAACCCCCCTTCCCGTAGCCTGAACTAACCCTCTCTCCCCCGCAGCCAGAGCCGGCCCTAACCAATATGATGCCCTAGGCAAGATATTGGCTGGTGCCCCCTAGCACCACCGTTAGTTCTGCAGGAGATGCCTGGCATGAGTCAGCTGGCAGCTCTGCTAATGTCAGGCGCCTTTTGTTTATAAAAATGCATCTTATTTGCATTGCTATGTGGTTAGGATGCACAAGCAGCCTCTGCTGATTAAAATGATATGCAGCATGCCTATATTCTGTGTGCGACTGTGGCTGTATCTGCATATGAAATGCTACATTACAGTAACTTCCAGGAATACACGCAACGTAGCATTTCATATGCAGATACAGCCGCAGTCACGCACAGAATATAGGCATGCTGCATATCATTTTAATCAGCAGAAGCTCTTGGTGCCCCTAAGCATACCAAATGCCCTAGGCAATTGCCTAGTTTGCTTATGCCTAAGGCCGGCTCTGCCCGCAGCCTAAATTTTACACCCCCCCCCTTCCTCCTTCCTCCTCCACATGGCTTATCTCTCCCGCAGCCCGGCATATGCTTGTTCAGGATCCAGGCTTTCTGGATCCTGGAGGTGTTAACCTCGTAAGGATGCCGGCACCAGAATTCCGAGCAGTCTCGGGATTACAGAGTCGTGATTTAGACTGGTGGGATCTAATACCCTTTTTCACACTAGCACCTAAATATTGAATGCGCAACATCCCGGGATTTTGGTAGGTCTGAACGCAAACAGCTCTTTACCAGGGTTGGGGCTGAGACCCGGCTAATTTCTGGCTCTAAGGGCCTAATTCAGACCTGATCGCTAGGCTGCGTTTTTGTACAGCGGGCGATCAGGTCTAAACTGCGCGTGCGTATGCACCGCAATGCGCAGGCGAGTCGCACGGGTACAAAGCGGATCGCCGCTCAGTGATGGTTTTGTGCGAAGAATCCATTCGCAAGGAGATTAAAGGGAGGGAGCGTTTGTGGGTGTCAACTGACCGTTTTCTGGAAGTGTTTGGAAAAACGCATGTGTGTCCATGCGTTTGCAGGGAGGGATCCTGACGTCAATTCCGGTCCCGGACAGGCTGATGTGATCGCAGCGGCTGAGTAAGTCCTGGACTACTCAGAGACTGCACAAGATCTGTTTGTACAGCTCTGCCGCACATGCATTCGCACACTTGCAAAGCGAAAATACGCTCCCCTATGGGCGGTGACTATGCGAACGCAGGACTGCAAAAAAAAACCTAGCGAGCGAACAGGTCTGAATTAGGCCCTAAATCTGAAGGGGTATAATTGATCCCGGCTAATACCCCTATCACTCAGCTGCCTCTGCGATTTTGGCGTCACTAACAGGTTTCTATCGCTGCATTAAGCGGCAATAGAAAATCAAAATGATCTATTCTGTTTAATAAATAGGCCCCTAATGTAGGTTACATAAGGCAGCCGGGAGCTCCAGGTCTTAGCTGCACTTGCCCCCACCCCAATCTATCGCTCATTTACTAGATATATCCTGTAGGTGCATGATCCTGAGTCCTGACTGATCCTATTGTCTGACATGAAAGGCAGCAAATTGCTGTTATTTTGATGGCTTTATTCTGTATTGGACATTTCGTAGCAAAATGATTCTTTTGGATATAATTAGCAAGATCATAAAGAATCTGAAAGTAGGGAATAAATAATTAGCATCTGGTTTACAATTACAGCGTTACTGAGGTAGCTAGCCTCTTATTACTGCTTTGTTGTTGGCTAGATAGGCTGCTTAATTCGGTAGATCAACCAATTTGCCGCACAGGCGACATTATTTTATGTTGTTTTTGTGGTTTTATTATCTTCCTCCACTGAAAACAACAGAGATGTTTGTCTGCCGCTTTCCAGTGAACCATAGACTATTACGTGCTGTTGCTTGGCAACCAGTAAACACCCTACCTGTCAGCTATGCACTGAGGAGGCGGCCATATTGGCCAATGGATCGATATACGGATTGGAAAGTGGCCAGAACTAGTGACCCCACTGGGCACAAAGCATATTACATTAGGTTACATTTAATCAGCTAAGTGCAATTTAAAGTAATAAAGAGAATATCTGATGCATCGTTTGTGACCATAGGGTGGGGTATGCAAACAAGCAATCACTTGTAATGCCGTTAGTTCAATCTGCATTAGGAGTTTGTTAATGGACAAGTAGGACTAATATGTAACACTGCTGAGTACATTTTAAGTGACAAAAACAAACAAACAAACACATAAACAAAGAAACAATTATTTTCCCATAAAGTAGCTCATTCAGGCTCTGCCGAACCCAGCACAACTATTTATAAACTTATTATCATTTCCTACTTATTAATTTAAAGTCCTACGAAACTGGAACGGTAAACCCCCAAGGGGGTATATGTACTAAAAATCGATCTGAGTCGATGCTTGTTCGATTTTTGATCGATTTTGTATTTCAGGGTGTAAAGCCCACATTTACTTCCAGACGATTTTGATATATTCTTTTTTAAACGATGTAAAAAATCATCTGTTAGTATTTGTGTGATATAGAGGTCTATGTGCTAAGCCTTGGATGAAGTTAAAGTCGCTGGAGATAAAGGGGGTCATTCCGACCCGATCACTCGCTGCAGTTTGTCGCAGCGCAGCGATCGGGTCGGAACTGCGCATGTGCCGGTGCCGCAGTGCGCTGGCGCATGGCAGCTTTCGTTACCTAGCGATCGCCTCTGAGACAGAGGCGGTCGCTAGGCGGGAGGGGGCTGAACGGCGGCGTTAAGCTGCCGTTTAGGGGGAGCGGTCCGGACAACGCAGGTGTGGCCGGACCGTTGGGGGGTGGGCCGCGGCGGCTGCGTGACGTGTCACGCAGCTGCTGCGGCCAGCGGGAGCGATGAGTAACTGCTGCGCTGGCCGGGAGTTACTCCTCAAATACAAAAGCATCGCCGCTGTGCAATGCTTTTGTATTTGTGCAGGGGGGGGGGGGGGCGGCACTGACATGCGGGGCGGACTAGCCCTGTGCTGGGCGTCCCCCCGCATGTCTGAGTAAACGATCGTAGCTGTGCTAAACTTAGCACAGCTACGATCAACTCGCAATGACCCCCAAAGTCCCAGCCAATCGGCTCCTAACTGACATTTTCCAAACACAGCCTGTGACATGGCAGTTAGGAGCTGATTGGCTTTTATTTTATCTCCGTCCACTTTATCTTCATCCAAGCTTTAGTAAATAGACCCTTTAGACTCTGAAACACAAAATTGATCAAAGAAATCGACCCCAAATATACCCCAAAAGCTCAATGGTGCTGCCTGCTTCCAGCAAGTATCGTTGGCCAGCTGAGAATGGCAAACAATTATTCTTGCAGCAATAGATTTCCTATCGACGCAATAGGCGGCAACAAAAAAAAACGTTTTTTGCTGCATATTGACAAAAGGACCCCTTAGTTACACAGCTGTAAGGAAACCGACAGTAAAACAAACGCCTAGCGAATCAACGACGTCTGTATGAGCAGGGAGTTTGTGCAGCCGACGCAAAGTATTCACAGAATTGTAAGTGCCGACAACAGTAAGAAATGTAAAGGGAAGTTGCTTCTCCCTGTGGTGCTAGAATTGCGGGGCAATACTTTGAACTTGTGTTAGCAGCAGCAGATTAGTGGGGAGTATTTATTAAATTGCATAGCCTTCCTATAAATATGAACGCAAAGAGCCGACATGTCGTGTAAAGCGGATATCAAATACATGGAAATTACCCAGGCTGCATCCCAAACATGAAGTCCTACGACTCGTTTGCACTGTCCTTAGGAAGATTTAGACTACATTAATGTACTCTAAGACGAAATCTACCTAGCTAGGGGAAGGGGGAGGGGGTTGGCTTTTACATTACAGAAATCCCCCCTTATCTGTTTTATCCACCTTCCGCTCCGCTCCAAATACGGCGGCAGTACTGTGCAAAATTATCAAGTCGTAATAAACACTTAATACTTTTACAGGCCTTTAAGCACACTTGTGCCTCTTTATTGTAATAAAAACGTTCCCTGGGCTGAAATAGGATTCTAGGCCACATTTGCAGATTATAAGGCAAAGTGTGTGCTTATTATATTACTTTCTGTGTTTTAATATACTCAAAAATTAATGAGGACACTAGACGTTAAAAGGATCTGGAATATCAGACTTTTAATTTAAGTAACTGGGGGAAAGGAAGACTTTTGCAGAGGCGAATTTCGCGGTGATAACTTCATGGAAGGCAATATCAATTCCTAAACCCTCATTAGCACGGGCTTCAGCTACAGAGGCTGCTATGTGTATGGAGACACCCCTTCAGGGAAATTGGGGGATATTAATGCATATGATCCTGATTCCTTCCTGCAAGAAAAGTGTCTTTGGATATTTTTTTTTATAATAATCATTTTTTCATTTATATCTTCTTAAAAATCCCTCTTGTGTGAATAGCTCGGTTTCAAGCCACTGTGCTACAGAAAGTAATGAAGAACAAATAAAAAACAAAATTAATAAGGATTTTTTGACCATGTGTTAAGATGCACTGGGAGTGGCTATAAGCTCCCTACTATAGTTTGACTCTGCTGATCCTCTGCAATGTCTCACACCATGAGTATATTTACAGCAGAGCCCATCAGCTCAGTCAGTGACCTGCACTCTAATATGATTATGTCAGTGAGGACCGAGGGTAATGGAGGCAGCAGGAAGCCACAGACTGAGAGTTATATAGTGGGAGGAGCAGGGGCCCCAGCAGCACAGAGTGTATCAGGAGATGAGTGATGTGTCAGTGAGGACAGGGCTGCATGTGACAGAGGCAGTGACATGATGTGAGGAGGGTAATGGAGGCAGCAGGAAGCCACAGACTGAGTTATATAGTGGGAGGAGCAGGGTCCCCCAGCAGCACAGAGTATATCAGGAGATGAGTGATGTGTCAGTGAGGACAGGGCTGCATGTGACAGGGGCAGTGACATGATGTGAGGAGGGGAATGGAGGCAGCAGGAAGCCACAGACTGAGAGTTATATAGTGGGAGGAGCAGGGTCCCCAGCAGCACAGAGTATATCAGGAGATGAGTGATGTGTCAGTGAGGACAGGGCTGCATGTGACAGGGACAGTGACATGATGTGAGGAGGGGAATGGAGGCAGCAGGAAGCCACAGACTGAGAGTTATATAGTGGAAGGAGCAGGGTCCCCAGCAGCACAGAGTATATCAGGAGATGAGTGGTGTGTCAGTGAGGACAGGGCTGCATGTGACAGGGGCAGTAACATGATGTGAGGAGGGGAATGGAGGCAGCAGGGAGCCACAGACTGAGAGTTATATAGTGGGAGGAGCAGGGTCCCCAGCAGCACAGAGTATATCAGGAGATCAATGATGTGTCAGTGAGTACAGGGCTGCATGTGACAGGGGCAGCGACATGATGTGAGGAAGGAAGCCACAGACTGAGAGTTATATAGTGGGAGGAGCAGGGTCCCCAGCAGCACAGAGTATATCAGGAGATGAGTGATGTGTCAGTGAGGACAGGGCTGCATGTGACAGGGGCAGTGACATGATGTGAGGAAGGAAGCCACAGACTGAGAGTTATATAGTGGGAGGAGCAGGGGCCCCAGCAGCACAGAGTATATCAGGAGATGAATGATGTGTTAGTGAGTACAGGGCTGCATGTGACAGGGGCAGTGACATGATGTGAGGAGGGGAATGGAGGCAGCAGGAAGCCACAGACTGAGAGTTATATAGTGGGAGGAGCAGGGTCCCGAGCAGCACAGAGTCTATCAGGAGATGAGTGATGTGTCAGTGAGGACAGGGCTGCATGTGACAGGGGCAGTGACATGATGTGAGGAGGGGAATGGAGGCAGCAGGAAGCCACAGACTGAGAGTTATATAGTGGGAGGAGCAGGGTCCCCCAGCAGCACAGGGTATATCAGGAGATGAGTGGTGTGTCAGTGAGGACAGGGCTGCATGTGACAGGGACAGTGACATGATGTGAGGAGGGGAATGGAGGCAGCAGGGAGCCACAGACTGAGAGTTATATAGTGGGAGGAGCAGGGTCCCCAGCAGCACAGAGTATATCAGGAGATGAGTGATGTGTCAGTGAGGACAGGGCTGCATGTGACAGGGACAGTGACATGATGTGAGGAGGGGAATGGAGGCAGCAGGGAGCCACAGACTGAGAGTTATATAGTGGGAGGAGCAGGGTCCCCAGCAGCACAGAGTATATCAGGAGATGAGTGATGTGTCAGTGTGGACAGGGCTGCATGTGACAGGGACAGTGACATGATGTGAGGAGGGGAATGGAGGCAGCAGGAAGCCACAGACTGGGAGTTATATAGTAGGAGGAGTAGGGTCCCCCGCAGCACAGAGTATATCAGGAGATGAGTGATGTGTCAGTGAGGACAGGGCTGCATGTGACAGAGACAGTGACATGATGTGAGGAGGGGAATGGAGGCAGCAGGGTGCCACAGTCTTAGAGTTATATAGTGGGAGGAGCAGGGTCCCCAGCAGCACAGAGTATATCAGGAGATGAGCGATGTGTCAGTGAGGATAGGGCTGCATGTGACAGGGGCAGTGACATGATGTGAGGAGGGGAATGGAGGCAGCAGGAAGCCACAGACTGGGAGTTATATAATGCAAGAAGCAGGGTCCCCCAGTAGCACAGAGTATATCAGGAGATGAGTGATGTGTAGTGAGGACAGGGCTGTATGTTACAGGGGCGGTGACATGATGTGAGGAGGGGAATGGAGGCAGCAGGAAACCACAGACTGAGAGTTATATAGTGGAAGGAGCAGGGTCTCCAGCAGCACAGAGTATATCAGGAGATGAGTGATTTGTTAGCGAGGACAGGGTAAGTTACATGATATGAGTAAGGAGAGATCTGGAAGCCATAGACTGAGCACTATATAGTGAATTGAGCAGGGTGCCATTAACAGAATAGCAATGTCAGGTTTGTAAAGCAGAATCACAAAAACATATACCTGTATGTCCTTAACAAGTGCTTTATTGTATGCACATGCCACCATACAAATGACTAACAATGGTTTGTTAATCGTACTACTCAACTGGATATGATTTTTTTTTTTTTTAAATGGGTAGACTTGAAAATGTAATTTATTGGCACACTGCAATGTAGAAGGCGTTTTTATGCAGCCTGAAACAATTGTTTGGAGAAAGCAGATGTGAGGTTTCCCAGGGCAATGAAAATAACTCTGTTGATATGAAAATGTCTTAAAAGCACAGTTGGAAACCAGAATAATACTCAAAAAGAAAACATTAAACAATAAGTAAAAGTCGCAAGAGGGCGCACACAAGTAATAAATTGAAGACATCATAGTCATTATCAAGGGTAAAAGACTGAAACGGTTTTCAGAAAAGTTGAACAAGCCGTATGCTGTATATTCATATTCTTGTAACATTGATGAACCAAAATTGCATAAAAATACTGAATTAGCATTGCAGGTGTTGCACGCTAACTGCGGTTCTATTTTTATGTTCCCAGTTTCCATAGGATTCTGCTCCTATGTGTAGACCGTATTCATGTGTGAAGAAAAAAAAAACCCTATACTGTAAAATAAATTATCCTGACTTTTAATGCGGCATTTTAATCTGGAGATAATGCTAATCTTTTAAATGTAGGGGTATCTTTAAGAAAGAGAAGAAGGATCGTTAGATAAATATCTTCTTTTACAATACCAGTACATGGCTGTATTACTGCTAGAAGGAGATCAATTCTCGCTAAACCGCGCAGTTGCATCTACCGGGCGATACAAGAATACTACCTTATTTAATAATCACTTCTCATCCCAACATGCCTGACTCAAAGGGGAATAATCTTCCCATAGAAAAAGCCTCAACATGCCGTATCCTAATCCCTCGGCTGTCAGAGGTATGCGGAGCTTTCCCTCTTGTAAAGACTCAACCTGGCTGATTAATACATCCAGCCATGCCTGAAGGTTCCAGCCCGGCTGGAACAGTAAGTCCTGTGGGGATTGAAAGGAGCCCATTTATGTGGCAACGTTCTATTGCCATCATACGTAAAAAGTGACAGCGTGCTAGCAGCATCATTTTATTCCTCCGCGTGACCTTTGCATCAGTTCTGGATTTGTGGAGGAGGAAAACGAGAGTACAGCAAAGCAATTCCGTGTACTGTACATGTAACTTTTATGGAATCACAGTGCAGGCACGTCGCGTTTCTGGATTAGAGCAGAGGTTCTCAAACGCAGTCCTCAGGGCACCCCAATGGTCCAGGTTTTAAGTTTATCAAACTTGGCCACTGGTGACTTAATTAGCACCTTAGTTAATTTGATTTAACCATCTGCGCTGAACCATGGATATACCTAAAACCTGTCACGTTGGGGTGCCTTGAGGACCAGGTTTGAGAACCTCTGGATTAGAGGAACCAGTGTATTAGTGCAGACACAGTTGGGAAACGCCAAATAACAAACTTGTAGTGACGCAATGTTTTTGTCTCTTTTTGTACCTCTGCAGATTGTTGCTGTTTTTTATTTGTTTTTTATTTTAAGTACTCATCAGTTCTATTAAGCAATTTTTTCTGGAGTAACATATAATAAATAGGGATGATGGGGCAGAAATGTCATAGTAATAGCGAAAAGGGTTTTTCATGATGGAACCATTGCAAAGATGTCAAGTCTAAGAATAATGCTTTGCAAGTGCCTTGTGGGATACGCGTTTCACCATTCCTGGTCCAATATTCTTGCTAGGGACGCCAAATGTGCATGAATAGAGGTAAGGGATATATGTGGAAATCATCTGTTCATGACATATGATATAGTTCTCTTGAATCCTGACTCTAGAGAAACATAAGTCAAGGCCAGTTCCGAGAAGATGAGAAGTAGAGTCTCGCAGCCAGGCACACATGCTGCATAAGACAATGTGCTCTGTTCCTGGTCACTCAGTAAGATCAATGGGGTTCTAGGGGCTGGAAGGCAGAGAGTAAACCTAATTATTGGTCTACTAGAGTGCTTGTTAGGCTTTGGGAGAAATTATATGGTACATTTCAGGCCTGGGTGAAGATAGGTTCTCCATTCTGGTGGCCACTCCCAGTCAGCAAAGCCAGAGTAACAATGGGGCAGATGTAACTAATGCTCCAGGCCTCCACATGAAATAGGCCCATCATCACAAAAGCATAGTTAGTACTAGCTGTCCAGCTGGCCACAGGGTTGCCCAAAAAATTCACAACTATTAAATTATATTTCAAAAATCCTCATAAAAAGTTTTTTTTTACAAGTTTTGTACTGATTGTTTTGACACTTTGTCATAAGCCATGCTGGTGTAGAAACACCTTGGACTTCCTCAGTTGACAGTAGGCAGTGGGGGGCGAGGGGGGACAGTGCGCCTTATGGAGGGGGGGGTGAGGGGGAGTTTTTCAATTGAACCTCTCTGTGTTGTGCACAATGCTGAAGGGGTTCCAGCACTGTATGCTCCTGTTCGGCACCCATCAATGAGGTCTGCAAGGCCGAGCATTGAAATACAAGTGATGCAGTAAGTTTGGATGCAGGCTACATGCCTACAGAATTTACAATGCAACAGGCACCATTAATTTGCAACAGCTTCCTGCCTCCCAGCAACCCTAGGGCACTATGTTTGGGTCCCACCATGGATAGCGCCAACATCGGTGTAGCACCAGCTTCCACCTCTCTCTGCGGTGAGCTACTAGTTTCCCTTTTACAACAACTTCCGGTTTCCTATGATACTGGTTGTATGTGCGGCCGTCACGGTCCAGGATGCCTCCCAGTGAGAACCACATACCCTCCAACATTTTACACATAAAAATCGGTACAAATCCGAAAAAGGGGCGTGGCCGAGTGTAAAGGGGGGCGTGGCCACACCCCTTTTCCTATACTTTCAATGGAAGTTTGGAGAGCCAAAAATCGGTACAGACCATAAAAAAAAGGTACTGTACCTATTAAAAAGGTACAGTTGGAGGGTATGGAACCATTGTCTGACAGTCCTAACCAGTGTCCAGCAGTTACAGCGTGAGCAGATGGAGAAGGGGCCCTGTATCGATCCGCAATCGCCAGCACTATCGTTAGTGTTGTACTCCAGCAAGAGGAACTCTCTGCCGCCTGTAATTAATAAGCAATTGTTTACTCTCACAGAGAATTCTGTTGTTCACATTCCCAGATGTGAGAAAAACAATTGATAGAGGAGGGTTTGTCAGCAACTCAGAAGCGGTGAGAATTTGCACGCTGCCACAGGGTAAATCTTTCTTTGTAAATTAAGCTATAAATGAGCAGCGACTTAGTCAGTGCTGTCAATGAGAAATCCGCTAACAACATAATGCTGCCGTCAACTCTTAGTACACAGAGAGTGGTTTTTATAGAAGACAGTTATCAGAATCCATAGCCCTTTTGGGTGGGGCGGGGGGGAGGGGGGGGACCCTCTCTCCCCTTTATCTCTCTCCAAAACTTGATACATCTCGCCTTGTGAGTGATATCACTTACACTGATAGGAGGGGCCAGACTTCATCCCAAGAGGTCTATTCATGAAGCAGTGAAAAGAGTGGAGAAGTGAGCCTCTGGAGAAGTTGCCCATGGCAACCAATCAGCTGCTCCGTACAATTGTATAGAATGCAAATTATATATGTTACTTCAATGCTGATTGGTTGCCATGGGCAACTTCTCCACTGGCTCACTTCTCCACACTTTTCACTGCTTCATGAATAGACCCCTAACTGTCATTTAGGGTTCTATTTATCAAACTGTGGCCCAGATTTATCAAGCCTTGGAGAGTGATACATTTCACGGCGATAAAGTACCAACCAATCAGCTCCTAACTGCCATGTCACAGGCTGTGGGGGACATGTACTAAGCAGTGATAAAAAAAATGGAGAAGTGAGCCAGTGGAGAAGTTGCCCAAGGCAACCAATCAGCTGCTCTGTATACTTTTATAGTATGCTAATTATAAATGTTACATCAATGCTGATTGGTTGCCATGAGCAACTTTTCCACTGGCTCACTTCTCCACTTTTATCACTGTTTAGTACATCTCCCCCTGTGTTTGAAAAATAACAGTTAGGAGCTGATTGACTGGTACGTTATCACCGTGAAATGTAACTCTCTTCAAGGCTTGATAAATCTGGGCCATAATTTGTATCACTCCTCAACTGAACAGATGATAGATAGATAGATAGATAGATAGATAGATAGATAGATAGATAGATAGATAGATAGATAGATAGATAGATAGATAGATAGATAGAACTTAATCTTTTTCCAAAAATATAGAACTGGCACAAATACTGTATAGACTTGTATGACTGAGCTCTTAAAATATAGGCTCATCGTAGCAATTTAATACATGAACAGTCCCAATGTCAAAAGGACACCATGAATTTGTTACCGGTCTTTTTAGTGGCATTCACACAACGGTTTGGCTGGCTCATTTGAAGGGGGCGTCACGTCCAATAAAAGTTAGTGGCTATGCTAAAAGTTTGCCAAAATTACCTGTTCTCTTTCCCCAATTAAATTAAATCAGAGAGCTGAAATAAGCTAACAGGCCTGTGCGAGGTTCGATCGGCTGTCTGAAATATTTTACAGACTAATCAGACAGTCTTGGCGGAGAAGTAATCAAGTGCAATCAGGGTACAGCGCAAAGAAGAAAGGCCTCTTTATGCCTCGGAATACAAAGGAATGCCACTAGTAATACTGCCTGCTCCTACAGATCTCTGCAATACATGGCATAAAGATATCTGCTGATAATATGCCCGTTTCTCCGTGGTACACACTGACATAGAAAGACGATATATAATAATAGTAAAAAATAAAAAATTGGATTTTTCGCACGCCTCTCTATTAAACAGGCCCAGAAGGCAATTTAAGAGCAAAGACAGCTGGGAGGAGGGGTCGGGGGTTGGGGCGGGAGGGCGGGGGGGGGGGAGAATATGGATTTAGTGATAACTAATATATCATCAGAGTTGCATTTATGGTGTGAACTGCCCGAGACATCATTAATATGCTCTGTATTTGTAATTGTCACCCTGACTGGACTAGCGGGCGGCTGGAAAAGACCATTCAGCAGAAAAGAGAAAATTAATTAAAATGTTAAACCAGTTACTGCTGCCCTTTAAGGGGAAAAAAATTAAACAGATTGTGCTGTTTCCTATATTAACCTTATTCCGGTGCTATAACAGAGCACACGGACAGCTGCATGTGATGCACTCTCCTTTATTAATGTGACACTCCACTGAACACCTTTGCAATTAAATAGCAATACTTCTATCAACTGCTTATGGGATTATGTATTTATTTTACCTCTGCAACTGTACAGGGTAGAGCTAGTCGAGGGTTATGCCATTGATGTGGCATGGCAGTGGTTGCACCCCTCCCCCCCCACCCCTCATCCCATTGCTCAATGCTTAGCCCCGCCTCCATCATGCCTCACTTAGCCCCACCTTCCTCCTCTGATTGGCCTGCCGCATTCACATGACACCAGCTAATAATGCTCATTGCACTTATTGGGTAAGTAATTTCATACAGATCAAAGAGTAGGCGATGTGGTCATCACCCGCCATTTTATTGATGATTACTATCATTATTAATATTAGGGCACCACAGGGTGTACGCAGCGCAGTACAAAACGTCACATAAGAACCAATGAAGTAGACAGCATAAATACAATTCCCAACAGTGAACGTTTCAAAGCAGAAATACCAGTATTGCAATATAACCACAGACAAGAGGGGCAATCCAGTTACTGTAAGTGGTACTTGTGAGCTTGCATCATGAAACGCACATACTGTACATTGCTGTAATGTGCGCACCCATGAAATGTCAGATCCAATAATACATTTTAAAAATGGCGGTAACTGTGGTGAAGTTGCAAAACTTTTCTACAAAAAGTCACCTGGGAGAAGTGTATGAAAAAGTGGGGAAACCATCCTGGGCCCCCAAAAAGTAACAACTGAGATATACTGTGGTAGCATGGCCATAGAGTGGGCTGTTAGTGGCTATAAGAAAAGAACAGTACTGGAAGTTCTTCAGAGGGATTGGGTATGGGATACCGACAGTCAGGATACAGACACAGGCATCCCAACAACCAGCAAACTAACCCTAATCTAATCCTCCCGCTCCCCTTAACTCTCAATCCCCACAGCCTAACCCTAATCCTCCCCACAGCCTAACCCTCCCTCCCCGCAGCCAAACCCTAACCCTCTCCTCCCGCAACCTAACCCTCCTCCCTCAGCCTAATCCTAACCCTCCCCCCTCAGCCTAACCCTAATCCCTCCCTCCCCACAGCCTAACCCTAACCTTCACTCCCCGCAGCCTAACCTTAACCCTCACTCCTCACAGCCTAACCCTAACCCTCTCCTCCCGCAACCTAACCCTCCCTCCATGCAGCCTAATCCTAACCCTCTCCTCCCGCAACCTAATCCTAAGCCTCACTCCCCACAGTCTAACCCTAACCCTCTCCTCCCGCCACCTAACCCTCCCTCCATGCAGCCTAACCCTAACCCTCTCCTCCCGCAACCTAATCCTAACCCTCACTCCCCACAGCCTATCCCACAGGTTCTCAAACGCGGTCCTCAGGACCCCACACAGTTCATGTTTTGCAGGTCACCTGTATATTTTTAAAATGTGACAGTTGGAGATACACAGTGCAGCTGCTAGGTGACATGGAAAACGTGAACCATGTGGGGTCCTGAGGACCGAGTTTGAGAACCACTGGCCTAACCCTAACCCTCTCCTCCCAAGACCTAACCCTCCTTCCATGCAGCCTAACCCTAACCCTGTCCTCCCGCAACCTAGCTTCATTCCATGTACCAAGATGGCCATCGAGGCTACTACCAGTGCTGCCGATAAGGGGGAGAGCGGGCACTAATTACCCGGGACCGGGCTTATTAGAGAGGCTTGGCAGGGGTCCAGGTCCGGCACCCTCGATCCCCCCAAATATACTTACCTGGCTCCAGCAAGCATGTTTCCTACGTGGCACCATCTTCCCAGTGATATCTCGGGAAAATGGCACCTCACAATGCCAGAGACTCAGTACCTGGGCCCTACGGCCCTGGCTTCTACTGAGCATGTGCGGAGCCATCTTGGAACGGTGTGAGAGTCCTACAGTGGGAGACAGTAGTCTTCACCTAGCTCAAGTGAGACCTGCAATTACCTTTTTTTTAGTTGCTGTTCCAGCACCCTGGCTGGTGAGCTGTATGACACCCTGCTCCGCTCAAGCTCTGCTCTGATGTGTATGTATAACAATGAGTGTGTAGAACAGTGAGTATGGTTGTATCTGCTTTATATTCAATAAAGTCACTCTACTGGCTAAGTTACTGGGCTGTTTATGGGCCCTCATTCCGTGTTGTTCGCTCGTTCTTTTTCTTCGCATCGGTGCGATAAGTCGCAAACTGCGCATGCGCAATGTTCGCAGTGCGCCTGCGCCAAGTAAATTAGCACAAAAGTTTGGTATTTTACTCACGGCTTAGCGAAGATTTTTCATCGTTCTGGTGATCGGAGTGTGATTGACAGGAAGTGGGTGTTTCTGGGCGGAAACTGACCGTTTTATGGGTGTGTGCGAAAAAACGCAGGCGTGTCAGGGAAAAACGCGGGAGTGTCTGGAGAAACGGGAGAGTGGCTGGGCGAACGCTGGGTGTGTTTGTGACGTCAAACCAGGAACGAAAAGGACTGAACTGATCGCAGTGGCAGAGTAAGTCTCGAGCTACTCAGAAACTGCAAAGAAATTTCTATTCGCTATTCTATTCGCAATTCTGCTAATCTTTCGTTCGCAATTCTGCTAAGCTAAGATTCACTCCCAGAGGGCGGCGGCTTAGCATGTGCAAAGCTGCTAGAAGCAGCTAGCGAGCGAACAACTCGGAATGAGACCCATAGTTGTAAGGCATCCGCTAGTGTGTACAGAAGCTCTGCTACATCCTCATGCCCAGTGCCAGATTAAGGTCCACATGGGCCTGGAGCTGAAATTTATGAAGGGCCTATTGTGTGCCTTGGTAGGAGGTGTGACAAATGCTGCGGTGGGGGTGGTCTAAATAGGGGTGTGGCCTGTGCCATGGGTGTGTGTGTGTGTGTGTGTGTTTCTCAAAAAAGATGCACTCCTCCTTCATTTACAGCCTTCAAAATGCTCACTGAAAAACGACATCGCAGCCGCAGAACAGATTAAATCAAGAGGGCACTCTCCAAAAGTTGCTTTACACAAAACTACATCAACTTGTCTTCATCATCAACCAGTAAAAGAAACTGCAAGCTTCTGATATCCAATAATTATCATAGCAACCATAAAACCAATATGCATATCAATGCCATCTCATCCTTATACTTAGATTAGTTTGTCAACCTCGGTCCCCTCCTGGGCCGCTAGAGACATGTAACAGAGTGTTATTCAGCCATGCATCAGAAGTCAGTAAAACAGTGACTTGTGCGCAGGACACCACTTAAGCCATCTCAATCTAATCAAATCATACACCTGGCAGCCGGGGGTCCGAGTGTGCACTCCATCGCGCTGCACATGCTCACCAGCACTTCCTATATCCTATGGGAACGTCATGCATTCCACCATAATGCGCATGCTCATCTGCACTTCCGGTGTTACATTCCCTAGTGCGTTCCAGTGCCATTGCTCCTCCTCACTACTATACATATCTAATAACTGTTAGACTCACATCCAGCTGCTCAGAGAGTTATACACCCTTTTACATCACAAATCGCGGGTCGCAGCCAGGAGCCTGACACGGGTGCTACCCGGCTGCGACCCGCATCAGAGCCCCCTTTCCCACCGGAGTCATCAGCCCGGCATATTGCTGGGTTGGTGACGTTGCCGGTGATGCAACGGGGGCGGCGCTTAGAGATTACATGATCTCCAAGCGCCGCCCGCACAAAGACTGTAAACGGGAAGCCAGATCGCATCGACCCGGCTCCCATTTACACTGCACAGTTTGCCGGGTTGAACACGTGTTCAACCCCGCAAACTTCCCGAGTTGGAATATCAGGTCACTCGACCCGGACTATTCCAACTCGACTCTTTTACACCGAGCAGCAACACGGGTTATGCACCTTCATTTGCAATAACCCGTGTTATATGCTGGCGGTGTAAAAGGGGTATAAGTAACATTGTGAAGTGCAGTGTACATAAAACAATAAGTATGTTTACACTTATTGTATTATGCACACTGCACTTCATAGTGTTACAATCTGCGGGATGTAGTTAAAATAGTGTCACATGGAATCCCGGCGGCTAAAATACCGATGCCGGAATCCCGAACGGCAACATAAAGCTGGCATCAAAATCTCGAAGGAGCTCGGGATACCGGCATCAAAATTTTGAATGTACTTTTAGCGAGGCATGATCATGTCCTGGGGAAGGGGGGGGGGGGGTTAGGTTTAGGCATTAGAAGGAGATTTAGTGTTAGGGTGCAGGGACGGGAAGGAGATGGTTAGGTACCGGGGAGGGAGAGTTAGGTTTAGGTGCTTAGAAGGGGAGTTTAGGGTCAGGCACCAAGCGTGGTGGGATAGGTTTAGCCAGCAGGGAGGGTTATGGTTAGGATAGGGGAGGGTTAAAGTACTTTCTGGGGGGGCTGAAGGAATTCTGATGATTGGCATGCCGCTGTCTGTATTCTGACCGCCGGCATCCCGTCCAACAATATATTATACCGAATCCCAATCTGCTGCCCTACTATATGCCACTAATGCAAAATGACACAACCTAAAAAATAAAAATAAACAATAAATATTACATAAATAACAAGCTAATTGGTCAGTATTCACATAAAAATCTTATCACAGAAAGCATCTATAATTAATGCTCTTGTTTAACCCCCTTGGAGCGATAGTATCTAATGTTAAAGTATATATATATATATATATATATATATATGGTGTGGTGATCTGGCACTCACTGATGGAGGTGGCAATTTGGTCCGGTGCCCTTACTGATCCCCCGTGTGCAGGAAGATGTAGACAAGACTGGCGTGGTACGGCACTCAGACGCTGATGGACGAACTGAACGGGAGCCCTGGGTAGCTGTCAAGGGCTCCCGTTCAGTTCGTCCATCAGCGTCTGAGTGCCGTACCACGCCAGTCTTATATATATATATATATATATATATGTGGAGGGGTTGGGTTTGAAAGGGAGTAGTAGGGTATGCCGGCTGTTGGCCAGCATACCAGCGCCGGAATCCCGACCACCGGCATACCGACAGCTGGGCGAGCGCAAATGAGACTCTTTATTCTCTCTCCAGGGGGGTCGTGGACCACCAAGAGGGAGAAAAAGTGTCAGTATGCCGGCTGTCGGAATTCCGGTGCCGGTGTACTGTGCGCCGGGATCCCAACAGCCGGCATACTGAAGACCACCCGGTTTGAAATGCCGGGGGTCAGAATACCGACCGTGGCATCCCGATGGTGAGAATCCAGACAGGGGAAGTTAAGTATACTGACCTTTCCCCAATGCCCCCCAAACTCTAACCCTCTGTTCCCACAGTCTAACCCTAACCGTCCCCAGCCTGGCGCCTAATCATCCCTGGTGATACCTATACTTAACCCCCCTTCCCACAGCCTAAACCTAACCTCCCCAACAACCCCCCAAATGTCCCCGCTGGCTTACCTTTCTGGCTGTCTGGCAGTCAGTCATTTGGGATGATGGCGCTGGGATTGTGATCCCAGTTGGGATGCCGGAGTGTCGGGATTCTGGTGTCGGTGTTTCGACTGTCGGGGATACGACCAATTCCGGGGGGTTGAACAACAAAGTGTGGAATGGGATGGAGTGAGAGAGGAAGGGATTTTATATTTCTGTATATACATATATAATAAACAGATTATTTTTTTCTTGTAACCTTTACCTCCCCCACAATCCACTTACCTGGTTTCTGCACCTTATAGAGCAGTGGAGGGAAAAGATGTCAGAGGGCACTGGGCTGGCACAGAATAGGGAGGAGACTGGAGGTTGGGAGACAGTATAGGGGAGGGACTAGCCTGGAAAGGACTCAGAGCATTGGTGGCTGTTCCCAGGGGAGTGGCCAGCTACAGTATTAGCTGTCCATGTAATCCTGGAGAACAGCAGCAGCAGAGTGACAGCAGTGAGAGGCTACAGCTACAGAATGGTACAATCACCATTCACACACTCACAGTACATCAGCTGCAGCCTCTGTACAGCCCTAATGCCAGCAGCAGCTGTAGTGGCATTAGCATAAGGCAATGGCCCTCATTCCGAGTTGTTCGCTCGGTATTTTTCATCGCATCGCAGTGAAAATCGGCTTAGTACGCATGCGCAATGTTCGCATTGCGACTGCGCCAAGTAACTTTACTATGAAGAAAGTAATTTTACTCACGGCTTTTTCTTCGCTCCGGCGATCGTAATGTGATTGACAGGAAATGGGTGTTACTGGGCGGAAACACGGCGTTTCAGGGGCGTGTGGCTGAAAACGCTACCGTTTCCGGAAAAAACGCAGGAGTGGCCGGGGAAACGGTGGGAGTGCCTGGGCGAACGCTGGGTGTGTTTGTGACGTCAACCAGGAACGACAAGCACTGAAATGATCGCACAGGCAGAGTAAGTCTGGAGCTACTCAGAAACTGCTAAGTAGTTAGTAATCGCAATATTGCGAATACATCGGTCGCAATTTTAAGAAGCTAAGATTCACTCCCAGTAGGCGGCGGCTTAGCGTGTGTAACTCTGCTAAATTCGCCTTGCGACCGATCAACTCGGAATGAGGGCCAATATACATACGTGTATTGCCTTATACTGTGTCAAAGTCAGAAAAATGTCTCAATGCACACTGCCATATTTGCACCGCACACTGGTCCGTGCTGCGCGTGCGTACGCTCTCCCGTGGAGGCGCATACCCGCAATAGCGTGCACACGCAGGCGCGGTATGCGCATTTACGGTAGAGTTTATGTGATCGTAGCGTGCGACTCATTCGTTACAAATGTTCACAATTAATGTAGTTTATAGATTATGGTCCCTTTGATAGATTCTGAAAGTTTGGTTAATATAGAATGTCCCTGAACGGAGGAATCCCTCTTTGTATTGTGCGAAGGGTCTAACAGGAATCATACAGCAGTGTTTGGTACCCATCGGAAGAGTATTTAAATAGCAATATTCCGGTGTTGGTTTGGAGCAGATTAATCGCTCGTGCGAATAGTTATGGACATAAGAAGTTATGTCCATTTATTTATTTGTCCTTACTTAGTCATGCATCTGAACAGTTGGAGTCATGCATCAGTGGGTCTCAAATGGCTCTTTGACCTCAGAGATCCCCCAAACAATAGTTTGCATGTTAAGAGGGCCTCATATCTACACATGCATAAGGTAATCACAAGAATAGTAATTGAAGATCAATTGTACTCCAAATCAGTATCTTTCCCGCAGACGGAGTGCAATAGTCTTTAATTACACTGAGCTTTGAGACTCAATGGAGAAGACCAACACCTGTGTTTACAAATGGGGCTGGATTTGTATACAGGAAAATAAGGGCTGAGATGTCATTGTCTCAACTGAAAGTGGACATCATGAATATAGAACAAAACCCAGACAGGATTCTGGGTTTGTATTCGCCAAACAATAGCTTCTCACTAGACAGGAATGTGTTGGTCATCACCCATTGTGTTACATAACCAAGGCCACTGATGCAGCTGGCTCACATGCTGGGAGGGACACACACTTCTTGTGGTTGACACACCCCCACAGCTGGAATGCAGGTATGATATACCCACTGGAGATCACAGGGCTGACTCTCTCACTCAGGACTAAGCTAGCATCAAGCAGCATGGCGGCTACATCCCCAGGACAGAATTCCTTCCCAAAGGCTAAGTATTGAACTTCACATGGCTAGATAAGGAAACAGATAGATTGCTTTCTGGTTTAAATAGGATATTGTAACTTGGTTGTATGATTGTTGGGTGTTTGTGTTGGTGCCCTGTGGAATCTGTGATGGTAGCTGGGATCTTGTTAATCATAAATACCACCATGCAGTACTTTTGAATATGTGCTGGTAGCAATGGCAGGCTGATACTTGTGAGTACCTGGTGGTCTGGTCTTGTGATAACTCATATGCTCTGGTTATAGAGATACTGAAGTTGTTTGGGATGTGAAATTATGAGATGGTTCTAGGAAGTTGGATTACATTGTGAAAGGTGATTTAGATTGTTTGGAATTGTAAAATCAGAACATATGCATTGTTTTGAGGCTTGGACATTTTGGAATAAAATGGAGTCTAGCTTCTGCCCCATGCGGCATTGTAGGGACGATTGTGTAGCTGGGTGTTGTGTATATAGGGACAGGCAGCATGGGTAAGCTCAAGTACTTTCTAAACAAAGATTCTCAGCATTTATTAACTGCGCAGCGATTGTTCCTCACATGTGTAAGCTTCGCTGCAACCATATTGTTTTTTTAATGTTATTGTGAGCCAATTTCTCTCATCTCTCTCCGTCTCTCCGTCTCTCTCTCTCTCTCTCTCTCTCTCTCTCTCTCTCCTCTTTTCTCTTATATCTCTCATAGTATTATAGTATTGTACTGTATTGCATTTGGGTCAGTGTAGTATTGTCTTTTTGTATTTATTGTTTAGATCTGTGGTTAGGAAGTCTCTGTTATATTGTAGTGTATCATTTGTACTGTTACCCCCTTTTTACAAGTATATTAGATATAATACAGTTAATAGGCCTTGGAACCTAAACCAGTATCTGTGTATTTTCTATAGTGTTAAGTGTTCACTTGAGCGTCGGTGACGCTCAAGCAGCTTTGTAGATAGTCAGGTTACACAAGGTTGCACTTACACCCTGTACTCACATTAAGGTATTCTGTGTATTTCATTGGTATAAGGTTTTAACATAAAGGTATAGTGTTGTAAGCGTCTGCATCGCTGGTGACCTCCTCGTGGTCTCGAGCGTAAGCTACGCTACAGCGAATCATTCCCCTAGACATAACCAATAACGTGTCCTGTGATCACTGGGCCGCGAGCGAACGTGACGCTTGAGCGTCTCGCCTACGGCTGAGCGATCGCTACGCCAATAGCGTACCATTACGGTACTTCTTGAGCAAACAGCGTACAGTGTTCTTAGCTTCATAAAGGGTTGTTTATACGACAAGGAATTTAGCATTGTCAATTGCGGGCTCGTCCTATACTTCTCATATCTGCACTAGGTAGATCAGCAGACATTATCCCTCCAGCAAAGGGTGGGAGGTTGTCTCACAGTGCTGACGGGATAAGCGTCTGCTTCGCTTAGATAAAGAGTGCTGAAGGAACCCGGTAACCGGAGGTAAGAACAGTACGCTATTGTCTTTGAAAATCTGGTTTTTATTTCAATTTGGTGCCAACTACACACTCAGGCCTAGAATAACTTTAGGAGTTTTGAATGATGACTTTCTTTGTGACAAGAGGCCGCATGGTCTGTCCACCATTTTGTGTGACCCTCATGGAGGTGGAAGGGGGAGGAGCAGCGGCCATTTTGGGAAGGTCAAATTTTTTTTTTTTTCTGAGCGGCTGGTTTTCAGTTGACTCAGGAAACAATCAGCCATCCACTGTCAAAAAGAAATCATCATTTAATGAGTTTTTTTTTATGCATTTATTTAATCTATATCATAGTCAATCATAAGTAATAGTGATTGGTACTTATATGTAATTTCATATGCGTGTGCTTACATCAATGTATGTTATTAGATTAAATTTAGAATTGCATTTTTATCTGTGTAAGTTTCACATCTCACCTTCCTGTTTGCCATTTGCATTGATAACGTGCTGAGAAAAAACAAGCACACAGCATAGAAGATACTGTGTGGTGTTTGGTAAGCGTTTATATAGTGAAATATCGCTTATAGTAAGGCGATACAGAAGCCACAAGACAATAGCACACATTTGTTCAGTTTCCAAAATTTAGTTTAAATACCTTACTTTACTGTAACGCCTCTGGGGAGAGCTATCAGACTACGGGAAATGATTTTTCTGATCAGAAAACTATAAGAATGATAGTGGGTTGAAAACGGTATGAGTGTATTGAATCCCGCTTTGTGGACTTTGTGATCTATGTGATAAAACGGTATTGAATTCCGCTTTGTGGACTTTGTGATCTGTGTGATCTATGTGGAACGTGATGAGCACGATCTGAGTGAAAACGTGCAACAGAGTGTGATAAAGTTTTCGTTGTATTACGCTCTGGCTGTTTTGGAGCACAGTAGGGAGACTCCAATGATCCTACCATTTATGGGCAACAAGTGTCTATAAGTGGTACGATTGGACCGCACGGTTGTATGTGTGACCAATAACGCAACGTGATATGAGGTCGTATATCCATGCGTAAATCTTGCCCTCATACGTGTTGTAGGGAGCACATGCAAGCGTGATTTGTGTAAAGAAAAAGGAAGGGAATTTTCTCAGGAAAATCTCTAGAGATAGGGCCTGCAACGGCTACACGTGTCTGCTAGAAGGCGGAACGGGGATACCCGGAGCAGAAGAAGTTCAGTGGAAGAGCTTTAAGGATTTCCAACGAAGTTCTGTGTTTGGTGCATTTTAGGAAGTTTTTCTGTGTTAAAAAGGTCCACAATGGCAGCCAAGTGCACAACACAGAGACGGTCGGAGGTCAGGATTCAGACTCCAGAGGCTTGCAGACACCGAGGGTCTGCTCGGTTAGTAATGTGGGGGAAATATGGTCCCCACACTGAGACCTTTTGTGATGAATGGACACGAATGACTGCGGGGGATAAGGCACCATTTCCCGGGATAGGTAGTTTTGACTCAGAGGTGTTGCATAATTTAAGGCAAAGGATCAGTCTCATAAAATCCTGGAAACAACGAGTTAAACATGATGATTGTTTACAGTTATGGCAACAGGAAAGTGAATTACAAAAAGAGTCTATTGACTTTTCTGACTCTTATCTTGAGAGGAGAGATATGGCAGCAGGAGAGGAGTTGATTGCGGAGAGAAAAGCACAAAGGTGGAACAATAAAAACGCTCTTAGCAACTGTAATATAGATTATAAGAATAAGTGTAATAAATGTAACAATGATTATTGTAATACTGTTGAATGTACAACTATTAACCCATGCAAGTCGCACCCCATGTTAAACTTTCCTCAGGAATACAAACAAGAAAGTGAGCCCAGAACGATGTCGGCACCTCTTCCAGAAGCCATCCTACAAGACATCCAGGTGGACGCGACCAAATTGGTAAAGGCAATAATCAAACCCCCTAACGGAGGGTCAGGTGAGGTCGTGTCCACAGGTACGTACAATGTTTTATATCACGCACAAACAAATGTACCCCATATTGTAAGACCAAAACAAGGTGATGTGATTGAGTTTAGTCCTGTCAGGGTGATCACAGTCCCCAATGGGAAGACTGATGATCAGGGAACCATTCCCGTCAAGGACAGTGCAATGCGCCATCCCTGGTCCCGGACAGAATTGAGATCAATCATGTCTGATTACCCAGATCCTAGGAAAGATCTAACTGTATGATCAAAGATTCACAGAAGGCATACCAACCCCCTAGACATGAAAATGAGCAAAAGTTATGACACACCAAATTACAAGCAGGGATCACATAGGAAGAATTTTGGGCCACACCCATGATACGTGGTCAGGAAAGGTGATCATTAGGACTGATGGTAAGCCTGAGGTAACGGTTAATGTAGTGGGAGGTCATTCCCTGAAGACACAGGAATGACCGGGTGAAAAGTTGTAAATGTATTTGTGAAAATCTTTTTCTCTTTTCTCACTCTCTATCCCCATCTCTGACGAGTATTGGTAAGAATTCACACATTGCATACCCACTTGGTCCTTGCAGAAGTCTACCAAACCCCAGCATGACCTATCCGCCACTATGTATTCTGGCCAGATACAGACAGTGGAGTAATGCAAGTGCTGGTGGGGAGGGACTGCTCAAGGAGACCAGTAGATACATAGATATGACAGCCTAATAAGTCTGACAATGTTTTTCTAATGCTAACAATGTTTTCTTACAATGTTTAAAAATGCTTTGTTTCTCTTTTCTTATTGATGGTTATTGTCGAGTTATGTAATGTATATATGCACATGAATTGTTCTCTATCTCTTTTGTTTTTTTTATTTTCTCTCTCTTCTCACTCATGTTTCCATGGTTTAAAGATGGTATGTCACCCCTCAGTTGGACCAATGGTAATGCCAGATTTTTTTTTTCTCCTTACAGAAAGATCGCCGGTTAGGAAGGAATATTGCATCACCAGAATGTTCGTTTGGAAGACTGAGAGACAGCACCTTTTGAGAGGACAGCAGAACAAGAAGAACAACAAAACGAGAGAACTTATTATCGTAACGAGTTCTCTCCCCCTCAAACTGATTTTCTTATACCCCCTTTACAAATTTCTTCTTTTCTCCTCCTGTAAGATGGACTTGCCCCAAGAGACTGTGATATGGATTTTCCTGTTGACCATGATGTTGACCAGAGCAGTCTGTTTCGGTGAGAGTACCAGTGAGGTCGAGAAAGGATCCAGAAAGGTCCTGATGACTGAGACGGAGGTGTAAATTTCCAATAGCAACCCAATCACCAAGCAAAGGCGAGTACCGGGCACGATCTAACAACCATGTTATTTGTAAACAACTGTGAAGGAATGTTAGTTCAAAAAGAAAGTTGTATCTGTAGGCTCTGTAACAAAGAAATGCCAATCTAGTTTTAATATCCATATGGATCGGCATCCATTGAGTGACTATCACTCCTTAGTGGGTAACGTATTAAACAAGACCGATTGTTGGGTATGCTCTCAAGTACCTCAGGGACACAGCAAATCAGGGCTAGTACCATTTCCTTTAACGTTAGGGGAGGTACTTGAGCTAAGTGGTGGGAGACCGGTGGACCGGAGGTTTAACATCTCCAGCCCTCCTAGTTTGAAGCTCCACCAATACCATGTGGATAGGTCCCTCTTATGTTTTAATATCTCCAATCCCCGTAAGCCGGGAAATTGGGAAGTGTCATGGAGCAACCTTACCATGACCTTTTCACACAGAGCAGATAGAATGCCTACAGATACAGAGCTCGTACGCCACATAGCCAGTAGAGGAAAATCTTTCCGGTATCGATATACCTTAGGGAATAGGATTACTAGAGTTGGAGAGGTATCACCAGGATACTGTGCACATATCGTACAAACTGATACGTGCATTAGACAGATGGAAGAATTAGGGTCAGGAGATTTCACCTGGAAGGTTTGTAACATGGTCATGTCCTTCTCCGTCCCATATGTTCTCCCCGATGATGCATATTTCATATGCGGGAGAAAGGCGTACAAGTGGCTTGCCCCAAACTCTGAAGGATTGTGTTATATTGGAAAAGGATTGCCTGAAGTGATGACTGTAACACATGACAAAATGAAGGACATACACCGTGGTGCCCAAGCTCCTTATACTCACACTCATTACGAGCACCGAGTTAAAAGACAACTGTCAGAAAGGTTAGAGCATCCGGCCTCTGATCTTATCCATGAATCCACCGGGATTCAGGTTCTGGTAGCGTTAGATTTCACTCGTACCGCTCGAGGAGTGATGAATTATAGATACATTTCCGCACTCGCCAATTTGTTAGATAATATCACTGAAATGTATGATGACACGTTTAGATACACTGGAAGAGAACTGCAAGCTTACAAAACAGAACTAGTTCAGCATAGGATGGTTCTTAATTACCTTACAGCAGTAACAGGCGGATATTGTGTTACATTGGCAACACAGTACGGCATAAAGTGTTGCACGTATATCACAAATAGCACCGAGGATCCGGTAGAGGTCATAGACCAAAAGATGGACGATATTCTCCAATTGAAGCGGGAATTTCGTCGAAAACACAATCTCACCCTTGCTGCTGTAGGTAATGAGCTGACTGGTTGGGTGTCATGGTTGAACCCGCGAAATTGGTTCTCCGGTTTGGGAGACTGGGCTCAAGGAGTCATAATGGATGTTGGAAAGTTTCTACTATGTATCTTGGGTGTCATTATATCGATTGGATTGATATTTAGATGCGGGCAGGCTTTAATGAGGTGCAAACAAAGTACAAAAGTGATGAGCTTGAGGAGTGAGGAAACTGTAATTAACCTGGATTTGATTTATGACCCAATGATAGAAACCAGAATGTGATGAAAATGCGATTATACGGTCCGTTTCTTTCACCTGTTTTTCTGCTTTTCCCCAAGATACAAAGACCCCCTTGGACGAGGAAGTTGACGAGACGGTATACAGACAAAGACCACAGACAAGACCAAAGATGAAGAAGATTTGACAACTTTAAATATGGACACTTGATGAACTTTGCCATGGATCCCCAGTTTCCCTAGTACTTTTAAATTCACGCTAGCCCAACATTTTTTGTAAATCTGATGGCTTAGACAAAGCTATTTGCTCATGCTTAAGGAGCAAAACAGCGCAAAGAAGACGACTCTCAACAGATACCGAAAACGACTTCGACGACAGATGTACATTTCCCTGACATAGAATATCATTGCATTTTCCATAAGTGTTCTTTATCTTCATCTCTACAACCCTCAGGTAACGACACACATAGACGATAGGGAATACAGGCACAGATAGCAGCAACCACATACCTCCCCCATTCATGTATCATCAACTAAAATGTGCATCCCCATTTTGTTACAACCACAGCCGAAATGAGCTCGGTAGAGTTTGACAGCCCATCCACAGACCTGTACCACAGGATAAGAAGGAATTCAAATGTATACTTCGCAATACCTCGAAGCTTGATTTACCACACGTACGGCACGATGATACATGACCCTCCAAACATGGACTCATACACACATGCTCCTACTCTCTCACTAGGTCATACCCTTTTCACACCTACTCCTCTCTTCTTCCTTACCCCACCATGGAAATCAATTAACCCCTGACTTACATTTTTCTCCTTAAATATTTTGTGGCAGTTATTATTGACTGCCAAAGGGTGGACTGTCAAAGTCAGAAAAATGTCTCAATGCACACTGCCATATTTGCACCGCACACTGGTCCGTGCTGCGCGTGCGTACGCTCTCCCGTGGAGGCGCATACCCGCAATAGCGTGCACACGCAGGCGCGGTATGCGCATTTACGGTAGAGTTTATGTGATCGTAGCGTGCGACTCATTCGTTACAAATGTTCACAATTAATGTAGTTTATAGATTATGGTCCCTTTGATAGATTCTGAAAGTTTGGTTAATATAGAATGTCCCTGAACGGAGGAATCCCTCTTTGTATTGTGCGAAGGGTCTAACAGGAATCATACAGCAGTGTTTGGTACCCATCGGAAGAGTATTTAAATAGCAATATTCCGGTGTTGGTTTGGAGCAGATTAATCGCTCGTGCGAATAGTTATGGACATAAGAAGTTATGTCCATTTATTTATTTGTCCTTACTTAGTCATGCATCTGAACAGTTGGAGTCATGCATCAGTGGGTCTCAAATGGCTCTTTGACCTCAGAGATCCCCCAAACAATAGTTTGCATGTTAAGAGGGCCTCATATCTACACATGCATAAGGTAATCACAAGAATAGTAATTGAAGATCAATTGTACTCCAAATCAGTATCTTTCCCGCAGACGGAGTGCAATAGTCTTTAATTACACTGAGCTTTGAGACTCAATGGAGAAGACCAACACCTGTGTTTACAAATGGGGCTGGATTTGTATACAGGAAAATAAGGGCTGAGATGTCATTGTCTCAACTGAAAGTGGACATCATGAATATAGAACAAAACCCAGACAGGATTCTGGGTTTGTATTCGCCAAACAATAGCTTCTCACTAGACAGGAATGTGTTGGTCATCACCCATTGTGTTACATAACCAAGGCCACTGATGCAGCTGGCTCACATGCTGGGAGGGACACACACTTCTTGTGGTTGACACACCCCCACAGCTGGAATGCAGGTATGATATACCCACTGGAGATCACAGGGCTGACTCTCTCACTCAGGACTAAGCTAGCATCAAGCAGCATGGCGGCTACATCCCCAGGACAGAATTCCTTCCCAAAGGCTAAGTATTGAACTTCACATGGCTAGATAAGGAAACAGATAGATTGCTTTCTGGTTTAAATAGGATATTGTAACTTGGTTGTATGATTGTTGGGTGTTTGTGTTGGTGCCCTGTGGAATCTGTGATGGTAGCTGGGATCTTGTTAATCATAAATACCACCATGCAGTACTTTTGAATATGTGCTGGTAGCAATGGCAGGCTGATACTTGTGAGTACCTGGTGGTCTGGTCTTGTGATAACTCATATGCTCTGGTTATAGAGATACTGAAGTTGTTTGGGATGTGAAATTATGAGATGGTTCTAGGAAGTTGGATTACATTGTGAAAGGTGATTTAGATTGTTTGGAATTGTAAAATCAGAACATATGCATTGTTTTGAGGCTTGGACATTTTGGAATAAAATGGAGTCTAGCTTCTGCCCCATGCGGCATTGTAGGGACGATTGTGTAGCTGGGTGTTGTGTATATAGGGACAGGCAGCATGGGTAAGCTCAAGTACTTTCTAAACAAAGATTCTCAGCATTTATTAACTGCGCAGCGATTGTTCCTCACATGTGTAAGCTTCGCTGCAACCATATTGTTTTTTTAATGTTATTGTGAGCCAATTTCTCTCATCTCTCTCCGTCTCTCCGTCTCTCTCTCTCTCTCTCTCTCTCTCTCTCTCTCCTCTTTTCTCTTATATCTCTCATAGTATTATAGTATTGTACTGTATTGCATTTGGGTCAGTGTAGTATTGTCTTTTTGTATTTATTGTTTAGATCTGTGGTTAGGAAGTCTCTGTTATATTGTAGTGTATCATTTGTACTGTTACCCCCTTTTTACAAGTATATTAGATATAATACAGTTAATAGGCCTTGGAACCTAAACCAGTATCTGTGTATTTTCTATAGTGTTAAGTGTTCACTTGAGCGTCGGTGACGCTCAAGCAGCTTTGTAGATAGTCAGGTTACACAAGGTTGCACTTACACCCTGTACTCACATTAAGGTATTCTGTGTATTTCATTGGTATAAGGTTTTAACATAAAGGTATAGTGTTGTAAGCGTCTGCATCGCTGGTGACCTCCTCGTGGTCTCGAGCGTAAGCTACGCTACAGCGAATCATTCCCCTAGACATAACCAATAACGTGTCCTGTGATCACTGGGCCGCGAGCGAACGTGACGCTTGAGCGTCTCGCCTACGGCTGAGCGATCGCTACGCCAATAGCGTACCATTACGGTACTTCTTGAGCAAACAGCGTACAGTGTTCTTAGCTTCATAAAGGGTTGTTTATACGACAAGGAATTTAGCATTGTCAACTGTGATCCGGATGGCTCCGCCCCCAGCTATAACCCCGCCCCCTGTGACTACGCTGCTGTGTGCCTGGACCCTAAACTGCCTGGCTGGGAGGATGGGGGGGGGGGGGGGGCAGAGGCCAGCCAGCTCCTTGAGCCCTTGTGGGAAAGGGGAGGAATTAAGAGAGGCCCCTCCTCCCCATCCGTCCGGCCCGTCTTCTTCACTGCACTTAGTCTGGAGGGGGAGGAGCTGTGAGTAGAGACGAGAGTGGCTCCTCCTCCACCTTGGCAGCCGGGCAGTCTAGTCACTCAACACAGACAGAAGCACCGCTGTCCGCTACTAGTCTAGGGAGAGGAGAGCGACCACTCCATCCACGCACTTCAGCCGGGATTTCTATGTATACAGAGACTACGGTACCTTCTCTGGCGTCGGGCGAGGTGCACTGCTGGCGGCAACTGCGACATACAATGAGTCACTGTGACTCATTGTAATGCCGGCGGTTATGGGGTTTCACTGCTGTGGGCCTATTTTCAATGGGGGGCCTGGAGCTGCAGCTCCATCCGCCCCATTGTTAATCCGGCCCTGCTCATGCCTGTACATACATATTTCCAACAATAAATTGAGCCTTCATGCCCCCTGCCCTTGTCCCGTTGTCCTCCCCTTCTCCGAAAAGGGCAGTTTGTGCAAAACTCCACTTCACTTTAAGCTCCTCCTCTTTGGAGTAGATGACAAAATAATGTAAATTGAATTCTACTCATTTATCAAAACAATATACTGTAGATGCAGTGGGAGAACTTGTGAGTGGTGGGCACAGGTGCAAAAATATAATTTGGGCCCCCCTCCTCCACCCACAAAATGCCACAAGGCAGAGGGTGACAGGGGGGAGGCAGTGACCGGGAAAGACATTGGGAGATAGGGACAGGTAGTGGGTGACAGGGGTAGGCAGGTGGTGACAGGGGGAGGCAGTGGGTGACAGGGGTAGGCAGGTGGTGACAGGGGGAGGCAGGTGGTGACAGGGACAGGCAGTGGGTAAAAGGGAGAGACAGTCATGGACAGGGACAAGCAGTGGGTAACAGGGAGAGACTGTGAGGGACAGGGACAAGCAGTGGGTCACAAGGGTAGGCAGGTGGTGACAGGAGGAGGCAGTGGGTGACAGTGGTAGGCAGGTGGCAACAGGGGGAGGCAGTGGGTGACAGGGGTAGGCAGGTGGTGACAGAGGGAGGCAGTGGGTGACAGGGAGAGACAGTTGGGGACAGGGGGAGGCAGTGGTTGACAGGGAGAGACAGTGGGTGACGAGGGTAGAAGCAGAATAAATGTACAGCTGTCTGTTAATTAGAGGCAGTATGTGGCTGTCATCATCAGCGCTGATAGGTGGCAGGGCTCCTCTATTTGTCCGGCACACACAAGGTCAGCCCTGCCTCCCTAACGTAAGGAACATGTCCCTCAGGTAGTGGAGCCCACCCTGCTCTCCGCACTGGGCCATTCATCCAACATTGTTCAAAATGGTCTGTGGAGGGGTAGGGAATAACTCATTGCTGGTCTGGGCAGCAGTGGGCCCTCTAGTCCTCAGGGGCCCGGTGCAATGCACCTGCTACACCAATGGTAGTTCCACCTCTGTGTAGAGGCAATAAACGTATTTGGAGAATGACTGTCACAGAATAACAGCAGCATAAGCAACAGCTGAATCTGCTTCTCCGACCAAGTACAACACTGACTCTAGATCCTCGCAGTGATGGAAAATACACTGGATAAGAAGAAGATATTCTTTGTTATTTCACTTGAATCCCGCAGGAAAGCTAGAGCCCAGGTAATAGCTCCGCTATACGTGCTCCTAATGTGTCATTTATTTGTGAGAGATAAGTCCCGGGTATAATGTTTTTTTGTCCTCATTCCGAAATCAGCATCACTCTGTCTCACGCAGAAATCCGTGTTATTTATTTCCACCCATGTAGCTTCCGAATGGCTTAACAGGAATGGACGATATTACTGTTGGAAGATAAACAAAGTGTCTTGAAGGAACATTTATCATAACTACAGAACGATGTCTGTGTGGCGCCGGAAATAAATTCTACATTCCTTAGGAACAGGATCGCTAAACCGTGGAAATATTAGTCCAATGTAAAAATCAGAAAAGAATAAGCCAGACCATGATGTGTCCAAGCCCCGCCCACATCTGTTACACGCTGCGTCGTTTTCTGATAAATCCCGTCTGTAGATTGAGGCGGGATATTTTTGATATGTGTCTGAATGAAAAATTCCACCCACTTGCCCAGAAGTCCCACCCATTTAAAAACTCATGACCCGTATGCTTTTGCGATCCCATTCCATTTATTATTCACTGACGGATAATAAAATATGTGTTGCTGTCAGTTGTATGCTTGACATCGATATATATGTAGCTGGTTTTCTATGCAGTTGATCTTCTGGAACGTTCACCTGAAGTCTCATGTGGACTGTTCAGGACAACTGAAGGTTGATTTAAATATGAGGGGGTTTAAACTCAGAGGTTGTGACTTGTGAGTTGTGTTTGTCTTGATTTGGTTTGCAAGGATTTTACACGTTGTATAATTTTGGAGGTCAGATTATCTTGTGTTGCTATTGGACGATTACATGGTTGATGGAGATGGCTTAACTGTTTAACTAGGGTGTTCAACTTTTTGTCTATCCTCTACAGTATGTACTAAAGGTTTATGCATGTTTGTTATGGTGTGTTTTGCTTAGGTGTTGGTTGATTGGTTGTTAGTGTTGGTTAAGAATGGCTGTGTTGAGGTTTGTTGATGTTAGTTGAGTGTACTCTCCTTTGTTAGATGCAGACCCCAGTTGGGGTTTGGTTGCACCGCTCAAAGGAAGGATGAATGAATGGAATTTTGTTTGATTTTGGTTTAATCATATTGTTGGAAATCATATGCCATTGTTTTAACCTGCCCTTTAAGTAGGGGGCAAGGCTGTGTAATGTGAGATAGGGTTGTGTGAGGTAGCTAATGCAATGTGGGCTGTGGGGGACTGTGCAGTATAAACCAGTAATGGTTGATGACACTTTGTGACCTCTTGTCATTCAAATATTAAACATTAAATCAAACAATTTGTTCCAACAGCTTCAATTCACGTCCGTTGGTGGACTCACACATCAGGGTGATGTCACTGACTCCCGGTAGGGTGGTATCAGCCCAAGCCATAGTATGAAGGAGAGTACACCCAGCTACTGTACTTCACCAAGATGGCCGCTAATCTGTATTTTTTGTCCATAAGGAACTAAGAAATGCAATAAACAACTACAAAGCAATGCCAACCCAGACAATGAAGAGAGGGTGGATGTTAATTAAATGTACATGATAAACTAGGCCTTAAACTATGCATACCCAGATTATGTAGACACTCCCAGACCCCCAAAACCACTCCTAGACAAAATACATTTACTCTGCAGCCTGTCATTGAACAAAACCAACCAGACAACATGGGCCAGATGTAATAGTGGGCGAGTTTGCCATAGGTGCGGGATGCTTGCCAAACTCAGAAGCACTCATTACAAGGCATGGTTTCACCTTGTAAATGATTGCCCCTTTAAAAAAATGTCCAAGTTCGGACGTCATTCCGTACGTCCGGCAAACTCGACCGCTATTATATCTGGCCTCTTACCTCTATTTGAAAAAGTGACATATAGGCAAATTGTGTCTCAACCTCAGGATCTAATAGTCTTCAGGCTTCGGTCATCCTTATAGCTCCACATCTCCATCCAGTAATTGTAACCAAAGGCCAGCACACAGCATCTCCTATCTCTTCAGGCACTTTAGACTGTATACACCGTGATGACAGATGGATAAACCTACACATTGAATCTCAGCTAATCAGGAAGGAGTAGTGCAAAATTCCACTGCGGAATTGGTCAGTCTGATGTACTGAGATTTGTGAATCCAGCAGGTAATTGTTGCTTCTGTGGACTCTCTAAATCAGCCTAAAAGTGTGATGTTGGGCACCACAAGCACCACCAAGAAAGTAATACAACAAGCCTGGAGTGATAAAGAAGTCTAACTATAGATTTAGTGGATCAAAGGGAAAAGCATCAAAGAACAATATGGCCCAGATTCTATAACACTTCCTAATGCGAGACACCATTACATGGATGTGTAAGGGTATAATGGAACTTTAAAAGTCTGACTTACTTACTTAACTGATGACCAGTATTTGGATTAACATCATAAATAACTTTAAAAAATATAAATACAGTATAGACATAAAAAGGGATCTGGGACTGGAAGTAAATGTATCGAGCCCTTTTCAGACTGAAAAGCACAGATGGTGTGACAGCTATGTGAAATGTAGTTCTGTCAGAAGTTGTCTTTATTACCAGCTTACATTTAAAGGGTTTGGGTCCTGCATAACGCGCTCTGGCCAACCAGCAAAGCAAGGGGAAGAGAGTGTAGCTTTCCGTTCACCCCCGCTGCATCAGGATGCATTCTGGCCAATCAGCGGAGCAAGGGGAGGAGAGTGTACTTTCCTAACCTCACCCACTGATCTAGGATGCGCTCCGGCCAATCAGCAGAGCAAGGGGTTGGAGAGTGTGCTTTCCCGCTCCCCCCCCCCCTTCCACTTTCTGGGATGTGCTCCAGCCAATCAACAGAGCAAGGGGAGGAGAGTGTGCTTTCCCGTCCCCCCCCTTCCTTCCCTTTTTCCGGGATGTGCTCCAGCCAATCAACAGAGCAAGGGGAGGAGAGTGTGCTTTCCCTCTCCACCCCCTCCTCCACCCCTTCCCTTGTTCCAGGATGTGCTCCAGCCAATCAACAGAGCAAGGGGAGGAGAGTGTGCTTTCCTGCTACCCACCCTTCCCCTGTTACGGGATTTGCTCCAGCCAATCAATAGAGCATGGGGAGGAGACATTGCTTTCCCGTTACCCCCACCCCTTCCCCTGTTCCGGGATGCGCTCCAGCCAATCAATAGAGCAAGGGGAGGAGAGTGTGCTTTCCCACTATCACCCAGCCCACCCCTTCCCCTGTTCCGGGATGTGCCGCAGCCAATCAAGAGAGCAAGGGGAGGAGAGTGTGCTCTCCTGTTATACCCCTGCTTCGCTGAACAGTCTGGGGATGTCCTATCCGTCCCCTGGCTTCCTGCAGAGTCAGTCAGGAGCCAGGTGCAGACAGCCAGCCACAGCAATGCAGATGTCTCAGCATCATGATATCTGTCACGGAGAGGAACCGAGAGCAGGCAATTAAATAAGCTAATTAAATATATGGCAGCAAAGAAAGGACATCCAGAACACAGTAAGACCATACAATGTGCAGCAAATGAGAACAAAAACACACATTGCAGGTGAAGACCACCAAGAGGTTCCAACCACAAGAACTTGGGTATTCAGCTCCTCCTCCTAAACTGGACTACCTATCTCGTGAGGGAGATGTTGAGCCCCAAAAAGTGGTCCAGCTTGCAACACAGTCACATGACTCACCGTAGAGCAACATCCTAATAGCATACACACTTAAATAGGTGCGCTGATTATTGTTAAAAAATATATATATGGCAGCGTGTGTTAAGCAACTTATAACTGCTTCACTTCAAGCTTTTTTGACAGGTAAGAAAAGGAAGGATAATACAGTATGCCAATAATGGGTATTTAAAAAAAAAAAAGGAAAAAATGAGTTACAGTATTTAGATGAATAACATGGAATTTATGTTCTGCTTCAGAACGTGATAACTTAATGTCATTATTGGGTTACAAAATATAGCTTATAGGTCTGCTTTATCCCTGGATCGTCTGATACAGTCACAATCAAAGTTGTCCTGATTTTCTGTTTTATAAAACAAAACATTGTAATCCCTATTATCTGGAGACTAATTATTGAATAAAGAGCGCAATGCTCTCAGGAGATAGCAGGTGAAATGATCAAGCAATCGCCGAAATCATCATAAATTGCAATCAGTTAAAGTGTATTACAATGATGATCTCTGTGTTCCATCCAGCCTTTTATTTCCTTTTCTACAACCCAGAGAGAAAAAAAACCTAACGGCGCGTCTACACAAAACGTCACATTTTACGGATGGAAAAGAATGTATTGCGTTTGCAGTGACCAGGGCTCCATGTCTTTGGACTAAGGGGTCTATTTACTAAGCCGTGGACGGAGATATTTTATTATTATTATTATTATTATTATTATTATCCTTTATTTATATGGCGCCACAAGGGTTCCGCAGCGCCCAATTACAGAGTGCCAGCCAATCAGCTCCTAACTGCCGTGTCACAGGCTGGGTTTGAAAACTGACAGTTAAGAGCTGATTGGCTGGTTCTTTATCCCCATCCAAGGCTTAGTAAATAGACCCTTTTGTACAGTGTGCACAGCTTGGGCAATTTGAGTGAACTGCAAAAACAAAGTCACTTTATATGATGACAACCATTCTCTCCTATAGCTCCTTCTTCATACACTGAGTCTCTCTTGTGTCCTGTCTTAATATATACCTACAACAAGGCTTAAGGGAGTTATTCCTATTTGCAGAACCACCCCTTTAGTATATCCTGCGCCCTATATAATATAACAGCTTCTCATAGTGACTCTCTATGTAGTGACGCCCCATGTGGCTTGAAGCGAGAAGCTGTGCTGCAGCTCCAAGATACGGTAAGTATTGCTATCCATCTAGCCTGCTATAAAGGACATCTTGAGTCCCTCAGGGCAGGATCCGGTGACTTGGCCTCAGGCAGTCAGGGAGTTTATGGTGGTAAGTGGAGATGACTAAGGGCCTAATTCAGACCTGATCAAAACAGCAAACTTTTTCTCTAATGGGCAATACCATGTGCAAAGCAGGTGGCAGATGTAACATGTGCAGAGAGAGTTAGTTTTGAGTGGGGTGTGTTCAAACTGAAATCTAAATTGTAGTGTAAAAAATAAAGCAGCCAGTATATACGCTGCACAGAAACAAAATAACCCACCCAAATCTAACTCTCTCTCTGCACATGTTACATCTGCCCCACCTGCAGTGCACATGGTTTTGCCCATTAGAGAAAGATTTTGCTTTTGCGATCAGGTCTGTAGTAGGCCCTAAAATTGCTCAATCTCTGTGAAATGGTAAGATTGATAAAAGGGCCCCGCTCATGCAATTTTTAATAACAAATACAGCCACAATTTGTAATAATAAATACAGCCACTACGGGATGAATCCAATTACCTGTGATGTATCAGCGGGTGTAAGTAAGCCGCACTTACGGTACCACTGACCCACAGGGTTTTGTTTACAGTCCCGGAGGGCTGCAAGCAAAAATTCCTAAATGACAGGGTGGGCACGCCTCCCCTTGAATCCGCCTGTGCACGTGTACGTTGTTGCCGCATCACTACCAAAACACACCCGATAAAATGAAACGTGTGTGCAAGTGAGACAATCTCAAGTCTACGTCTATAGCGCTCTCTGCGAACAAGCGGGCTCCTTATGCGTCGGACGTGTCCATGCGATCTTTAGATTAGCTGAAGGCTGCATAAGCCTGAGGCCATATAAGAGAACCCAATCTTTTGTGATTGGTTGTTTATGACTAAGCAGTTGCTAGGTAGATTAGTTTTTTCTCTGGTATTTTTCCTATAGGATTATAGGGCTGTCCGTCAAGGGTTTAGGGGTTGGTCTCGGAATAATATATAAGCCATAGTCATGTGCCTCAGACTTCCTCTTGCCATTTTGGAATGCCCTCCCGCCCGCCCTGACTATATTTTTTCCTGCATCTTGTCTTTCTCGGTGGGCTCTTGACAGCCAGATTGGCGGGAAGTCGCTACCAACCAGCGGTCAGATGGGCATAAGCGGTCATTGTGGGGCACCCTCTTTAGAAGGACGGCAGCTGTGTCCTTACCTTGCGGTTGGACATTTAGACGTTCCCCTGCGGGAACCGAACGTTTGCCAGAGAAAAGAGTGGTGAGTCCTGCACAATGCGGGTTATGCAGGGAGGAGGCGGTGTTGTGGTTTAGTCCCCTCCTCAGTTTTTGTGTTTCAATCTAAATGACTGGAGCTGGTGTCTGGTAGCGACTTTTCCTTTGCAATCCTCCAATATAAAATCAATTCAATTACAATTATAGTTTAAAGAACAGGTCAGTGATCAATAAATATCGTCTGACCTTTAACTACAGCTAACCGTGTCCGTGTCGTTATTTTAGTGTGTCGTTATTTTAGTGGTAAGCTATCTTATAGAAGTGTTTATGTCAATCGCAATAAAATTATGGGCGCCTTATGAATTTTCATATTACGACATCTTTGCACTTTTTATTTTTCAACCATATTTCACTGCTAAAATAATAACTGATGACAATAATAAGACTCTTGCGGCGGGATGTAATGGAGTCCGAGATTACCGAAGGCGCGGGATGCTGGCTGTTTCTTTTTAAAGGGGCAATCACAAGGCATGGTTTTGCCTGGTATGTGATTGCCCCTTTAAAAAAACATCCAAGATCGGTCAGCCTCTGGCGATCTTGGACTCCATTACATCCCGCCGGTAATATGGTTGACATCGAAGTATTTATAGATTGAGGAAATTGGGAAACAATAAGAAAACAAAAATAAATTTGACATCATTCTGCATCATTAAATAAAATTAACAATCACTCGGCAACGACGGGTAGGGGAGAGAAGTTCGTTAGGTGGAAAGTATCAAGTATCAAGGTCTTTTGGGACTGATACTAATAACATGGGAGGTAATTCTGAGTTGATCGCAGCAGGAACTTTGGGGGTAATTCCAAGTTGATCGCAGCAGGATTTTTGATAGCAATTGGGCAAAACCATGTGCACTGCAGGGGAGGCAGATATAACATGTGCAGAGAGAGTTAGATTTGGGTGGGTTATTTTATTTCTGTGCAGGGTAAATACTGGCTGCTTTATTTTTACACTGCAAATTAGATTGCAGATTGAACACACCACACCCAAATCTAACTCTCTCTGCACATGTTACATCTGCCCCACCTGCAGTGCACATGGTTTTGCCCAATTGCTAACAAAAATCCTGCTGCGATCAACTTGGAATTACCCCCTTTGTTAGCAGTTGGTCAAAACCATGTGCACTGCAGGTGGGGCAGATGTAACATGTGCAGAGAGAGTTAGATTTGGGTGTGTTATATTGTTTCGGTGCAGGGTAAATATTGGCTGCTTTATTTTTACACTGCAATTTAGATTTCAGTTTGAAGTGAACACACCACACCCAAATCTAACTCTCTCTGCACATGTTATATCTGTCCCCCCTGCACTGCACATGGTTTTGCCCAACTGCTAACAAAGTTCCTGCTGCGATCAACTAAGAATTACCCCCCATGGAGCAACAAAATGCTGCACACATTGCACTAAAGGGAGCAGATGCTGGAATAGGTTCCTAGCTGGACCTTGTAGTTCGTGCCCTGATACACGGCAGCACTGGGCATATGTATGATTCATCATTATTAATGTTGTATTTGCATATGTCTACAATGAAAATGTCATGAAAATACCGCCTTGAAAAGACTTTAATCACTCGGTAATGGGTTACTGGCTCAGTAAATAAATCGACATACAGGACAGCAAGTACTGTAATATTCCATTTATCAGCCTTCAGAGAACACCGGGTCAGCGTATCGCAGCCTAAAAGAGGGTGGGGGGAATATCCATATAGATATATTGTAGCGAGTGCCCAGGCTGATCAATATTACACAGCTTACGCCCAGAGAGATATCTCGTGATAATAATATAATACCACTCTCATGTATTATGTTTTTTTTCCTGTTATTATTACTTTTTCATTTAACAAACATATTATCCAGCACTGTAGTATAAAACTACTTTATTTGGACACTACACTCCATTCCCCAGTTGAGCTTACAATCTAATTTCCCTGTTTAACCCTTATCCACTGGGGATGCGGTTACGTGGCCAGCGCACGGGACCCCGGCGGTCAGCATACTGACGCCGGGATCCCAAAGACTCACAATGTCACCAGCAACAATACCGGCTAACTGCGTCTATTCCCACTCGTGGGTGTCCAGGACACCCATATAGCGGGAATAGAACCTGTGGCGAGCGCAGTGAGCCCCCCCCCCTGGCAGCATTCTGGCGGCCAGGATCTCGGCGTCAATATGCCGATTGCTAGTATCCTGTGCAACGTAACCCCAGCCCATCCACTGCCACAATATCCATTGTTGGCAGGTTAACCCGGGCCAAGGCTCAGTGGAAAAGGGTCCCCAAAAAATAACCCAGGTCCAGAGACCTGAAAATCCACCCCAGGGAAGTGAGCAGGGTTGGACCCAGGAAGGTCCTGTGAACAGCATAGTAAGAGCCGGCCCACTGGCGCTTGTATATATGTAATCTCCAAGCGCTGACAGATCAGTTACCAATGCCCCTGCGCGGTGTGAAAGAGGCCGACCCGGGACTAGGTTGGAGCTGTGGTGGGTAAAGGGTCGGAACCGGGTTGCAACTGTGTTCCAAAATCTAGGTGGGACCCAGGAGTTTAGAGGAAAAGGGTATATGGCAGGCACTTTAGCACCTGGGGCAATTATTTATGCTTATAAAATGTCAGATTCAGTTACATGATCTAAGCACATAGCGGCTAGATTTATTTCTGATTTGGCCTCAAATCTGTCAGATATGACCTTCTGGTGCTCAGGTCACACGTTTACCATGGCTAGGGAGGCCAATCCCGGGCCGTTTTTTCAATCCCGGGATTCGGGATTGAAAAACGATCAATCCTGGGATCCCGGGATTGCAGTAGGGATCAGTGAAGAAGGGTGTAGGCAGCAGCGCTGGAGGGTAGGTAGCGGTGCGGGAGGGTGTAGGTAGCGGTGCGGAAGGTAGGGAGGGTGTAGGTAGCGGTGCGGGAGGGTGTAGGTAGCTGGGCGGGAGGATGTAGGTAGCGGTGCGGGAGGGTGTAGGTAGCTGGGCGGGAGGATGTAGGTAGCGGTGCGGGAGGGTGTAGGTAGCGGTGCGGGAGGGTGTAGGTAGCTGGGCGGGAGGATGTAGGTAGCGGTGCGGGAGGGTGTAGGTAGCTGGGCGGGAGGATGTAGGTAGCGGTGCGGGAGGGTGTAGGTAGCGGTGCGGGAGGGTGTAGCTGGGCGGGAGGCTGTAGGTAGCGGTGCGGAAGGGTGTAGGTAGCTGGGCGGGAGGATGTAGGTAGCGGTGCGGGAGGGTGTAGGTAGCTGGGCGGGAGGATGTAGGTAGTGGTGCGGGAGGGTGTAGGTAGCGGTGCGGGAGGGTGTAGGTAGCAGTGCGGGAGGGAGGCTGTTAGCACTGCACGGAGGGAGGGTGGGTGTAAGTAATACCACTTACTATTAGGTGGGTGGCAGCCATGGACACACTGAACGCAGCGGCATTTGAAATGAAGCGCCGGCCGTGAACCAACCAGAGCTGGCGAAACGGCAGACAATCAGGGAAGCGGCCGCAGCAGTCGCTCCTGATTGGCTGCCGCTGCTGCGGCAGCTTCCCTGATTGGCTGCCGGTCCACCAGCTCTGATTGGCTGGCGGCCGGCGCCACATTTGAAGTGCCGCCATGTTCAGCGTTTGTCTATGGCTGCCGCCCGCCTAATTGTAAGTAGTATTACTTACACACCCACCCTCCCGCGCATGCGCAGTGTAATCCCGTGAATCCCGGGGTTGGATGCTCCAATCCCGGGATTCAAATCCCGGCATTTTTGGGCCCAAATCCCGGGATCCCGCCGATCCCGGGATTGGCCTCCCTAACCATGGCTGGATGGTGACCACCAACACAAGACCTGATGCCTTCTAGATCCTGGTCAGTTGTTAGCGTCTGAGTTTTAATCCATTCCAGTGCCCTTAGGTTAGGATAATAGAGCAGGTCATGTATTTGTCTTCTCCTTCTTGACCTCCACTGGTGGATATCAAGAATTCTGGGGCCACCAGGTGCTTGAGTGTCAAGTTGTTCGCCTTATCCAGATCCTGCGTCATCCTGCATCCGTCTTGCTTGTTAACCCTTGCTGTGTCTGTGATTTATTTGTTTTCCTGATAACATTGTGGTTCTGAACTGTGGCCCGCAAGTGTATCTATTTAGGGTTTGAGCCTTTCTATTTGCCTGCCTTGGATTCTTGACCTTGGTCTGCTTTCAGACCTATCATTTGTTTTGGCCCTAAGTAACTTCAAACCTGTCTGGCTTCTTCATCCTTTATTATGTTCCTTGGGCCTCATTCAGATCCTTTTGAATCTGCAGCACATAGCACAAAGTACCGTGCTGGGACGCTGCTGTTCTGGTGGAGTAATGAGGCCAAGATCTCTATCAGAAGACAGAGAATTCCTGGCCTCTTCGTACAATCCCATGGGTCACGCAGATGGCCATGATGTTGCAAGTGACTCAATGCTATGTCCTAGGATGCAACACAGATCCATAATGCAACAGGAGGCAGCTACTTATGCATTCCAAGGAACCAGCAGCAATGCCTCCTCCAACGACATCTGAATCCAGCCCCTTGATCGCCTGACTCAGCATGAGAGTCCAACGTACGCTCACTATTTATTCAAGCTAGCTCCTGTAGATACCATTCATGGATTTCATAACCGCTGTTATTGACTAGCAGTCCTCTGCTGATTCCTAGCGTTAATTGAGATCATCTGTCTTGTTGGGTCCATAAGCACTGTGATCTAATTGTCCAGCACAACCATCAGTTCTATGGGTATGCTTTGGTTGGGACTACCTGCATGTCAAAGTCAATATCTCCTTGGTGGAAATAGATTGCGCCAACCCCCGTTTATGCACCTGTTCAGTTAGTTATTCCTATGAGATGACGCAGGAAAGCTAAATATATTTTGTGGTGGTAAAATTAAGGATGCGTATAAAAAAAATGACAAGTAACACAAATGGAATCGGGCAATGTCTTTCTTTTGCGCCTGCAACGCAATTTTGTATGTACAGAGTAGCAGATTAAATATAGATTCACGGTATAGGAAATGTGAGGGGCGTTCCTGGATGCTGATTGGAAGGTAACAGGGGAGTGGCAATCAAATTGATTAAGGGGATGGAAACACTAGATTACGAGGAAATGCTTGCTAGGTTAGACATGTTTACACTGGAAAAAAGGAGATTAAGAGGGGACATTATTAACATTTACAAATATATAAGGGGTCAATACACAGAGCTAGTGGGGGATTTGTATTTGGTAAGATCATCACACAGGACACGAGGACACCCTCTCAGGTTAGAGGAGAGGATATTTCGCACACAGAGACAGAAAGGTTTCTTCACAGTAAGGATAATACGTATTTGGAATTCCCTGCCTGAGAGAGTAGTAATGGCGGACTTGGTCATTACTTTTAAGAATGGGCTAGATAAATTCCTAATGTATAAGGGTATACAGGGTTACGGTGGGTAAATCATGTACTATAGTATTAAAATAAAACATTTAAAAAAAAGTATTTTAGTCAGTGTAGGAGACCACTAACAGTCTGAACTTGATGGTCTTTTTTCAACCTCAGAAACTATGTTACTATGACAGAGAAACTGGACCTGCCATAGGCAGGCGTCACAAGGTGGGTGCTAGCCGGTCCTGGGTGTCCCTTTACCGTATAACGGGTAGAGGGAGTGTAGGAGTGACGGGTTAAAGAACTCCCTATCCGCAATGCAGTGCTAGCTGCTGGGTCATGTAAACACGGGTGATAAGGAAAAATAGGAACATCAGAGACTTGTCAAGATAAAGAGTAGTGCAAGGTATGGCAAGGGGGAGATAAGCAGGGGAGAGGTAGCGGGGAGGGGGAGAAAAGGAATATCAGGCAATGTAAGACAAAAAGAGCAGAAGGACATTCTAATAGAGACCACGAGAGAAGGACAGAGCGGATACTGGCAGATATGCCACTCAGAAAGAATGCTGTCACACTACTTATCACTGATATTCTGTTTATATGTGTGGCACTGTCATTGCAGTCTGCATTAAACACTGGTAATAGAAAATGCTATATGAAACTGTTCCTATTAATACCGGCTTAAACAATGTAAATATTTCAGGAATTACAACATCCCCTACTGCAATTTTTACTAAACTAATGATTTCTCCGACATCCTACCGTTTCAAGAACCAAGGTCTTTATATCTATCAGGTTGTGTATTTGTTTACTATTGATTTTTTCCCCCTTTTTTCCAGTGAAGCGGCTGTATTCACAGAACAGTCTAATGTTCCACTCCAGGGCAATGTATGCAAACAGTGCTGCCTGGGTAACACAGATGCCTAGGTGATTTTCCAACCACACAAACAGGTCCTAACGTAACCGAAAAGTGATCCATCTGCTAGAGCCGGGCAACAAACAGGTGGGTGGCACCCAATTTCTCCACTGACGTAGCCTCACCCACAACGATCCTGCCCAAATATTACAATTGCACTGGATCAAGTTTAAAGGCCTTCGAACCAGTCAAATTCAATGCAATTTCAAGACAGATCGAATAATTTCTAGAAAGCATCAGGTTCCACGTAAACACTTTCTAAGTGCCATACCGGGCTCCGGGAAAGCGATACAGACAGCGCAATTGAAACCCAGTGATGTTGAGCAAAAGTTGGGTGGTGGCGGAGATCTCATCTATGCGGAACTAACCACCACAGCTGGGACCTGCTATTATTAAACCCCCTATGAGATACCTCCTGGCATAGTACTTTACCCCCTGTAATACAACTTTACAACTAACATATAAGTTGGCATTTCAAATTTCAGGTCAGAATTATTTAATGCCAATTCAATGAATTTTACTATTTAAGAACGGGTGACATTATAATATCAAATTAGCAATACATAACACCAAACATTGGTGCTCAACTGTCCGCAATTGCTTAACACACCCGGACGGGTTTGTGATAAATTCCCACTGGGGACCTTGGACTGGCCATCATAAAAACATAGGAGAACGCCTACACTAATCTAAAAAAACAAATAAAAAAAGAACATGCAGCCGTTCTACCGCCACCGTGCAATCCCAAGAACAAAGACGAAAAGGGAGGGAGGGATTGCCAGAAGAAAAAGAGGGAGAGTGGTCAGCAAACAGCGGTGTATAAATAAACATAACACACCCACTTTTAACCCCTCAATCAAAATCTGACGCAATAAATCGGCCAGCTACACTTCTTAAAAGTGACCGTCGGTCAAATAACTACATCCCGTATCGAACTTCTTTAGCATGGATTTAACCTCAACGCTATTTGAGATAACCTTTATTCCATAGGGAAAGCATAATTTCACATTATCATTCCCAGAGGAATGATAATTAGAGAAAACTACAGGGAACAGCTATAAATATACCCTTTATTGCTGATTAATACCAGATAATTTTTCGTACTACAAAATATCACATCCATGGTTGCAAAGGTCATTGTTAAGCTTGGAGGTTCTCACTACACCTTATATATAACTTAATCCACCATCACTAGATCCAACAGTCAATGACAGTCAATGGTCCAGTGTTGTATGCAAAAGCCATGCATTGTGTTTCCTAGCTTGGGATATATGGAGAACAAAATGACAGGCATAGGAATGGAGAGAGTTAAACCTCCTGTGATGGGTGTGGACATAATTGTTATGAAAAGTACAGCCAATGGTAGATAGGGGAGGGATCAGCATATATAGGGATGTATAGGTCATCTAGGGGTCTCTCTCTTCTAGTTTGCCTTCCCGCCCTCCCACCCCATTAGGTAGATAGTTTGGCGCAGAGTTTCTTGGCTCTGGATTGTTAGTTGTAGTTTATCGTTGGCTATTTGTTGGCGGAAAAGAACGGCAGGTTATAGTTTGACTTGATAGTCACAGTTTTTTACAGTATTGGTGTGGTTTAGGTGCACTCACCTCCATTGACTTTTAAGGCCGCTAGATCACCCAACAGGGGGCAGCGTCATTACCCATCAGGGTGGGCAGTCAGCGTGGAGGTCTGAGTCGGGCACCTATTACCTATGTATGGTTAGTGGTAGATTAGGATTGTTTGGGTTTTTAATGTTTCTGAGGTTATCTTCAGTGGGTTATAGCCGTTCTTTTTTCTGCCACCATATGCCGGTTGAATCTGCATGTTAACTTAATTTTTACTTTACAGGTTTTTTCTAATGGTTAGAGTACAATAAATAGCTAACAATTTTCTGCCAAATTCAAGTCTCCGTGTAATTATTTCATGGTATTAAGGGTATGAAATGTTTTACTTTTAGAATGGAGGTCCACACATTATCATTAGGAGGTTTAAGTGTTTTGAATTGTGCCCTATGCACCAAATAATGACATGCAAGCATAGTTATAACGAGATAATTAAACCAGTGATAGTTTGCAAATTTACCTAAAGATGAGCGATTCAGTTTTAGCTGAAAACCAAACCCACCCGAACTTTAAGATTCAGAGTCAAACTGAACCCGGCTCGGGTCACTTTGGGGTTCCTTCCGAGTAGAACGGAGTCCCGGCTCAGTCTTCCAGCAAGTTCAGATCTTGGAACTCAAAAACATCTCTAGCATGTTTTGGATTTTGTCTACGTCCCTCCCTTTTGACTTCAAGTGCCAAAATTGAATGCCATTGAAGTTAATAATATTATATGAACGAAAACGTGTCCAAGTTACATGATTTTAACTGTTTTTGTCAATTTGGAAAGAAATCCAGATGCAAAACCAAAACACTTGAGGGCGGTTGAGCCAAAACAAAAACACGCTGATGATTTAGAACTGTCTGCCTATGGTCCCACAGTCCAGGAGAATTGCCCTCCTAGACACATGCGTGCACATTGTGCTGTGTTTGCAGGAAATCCAGAGGAGATGAGATGTAAAAAATGAGCTAAAGTAAAATAACTGCGTATTCCCTCTCACCCCATTACGTTTAACGTTTCCTTTTATGCTTTCACTGTACGGCTAGCTTGACCCTCATTTACAGCAGCTATTACTGGACTCAGGGAAAGCTATGGGATATCAAGACTTACTTATTATCTCAAACATCCTATTTATTTATTCTATGATTTTATATATAGAACATTTACTGAATGTTCACACAGACTCTCAGAGAGACAGACGACAGAGGAGGGACAGGTGAAGGCAGTCCGTCTCTTATAGGCCCTACACACTGGCCGACATCAGTCAAAGATATGAACGATCTCGTTCATAAATGAACGAGATACCGTTCATATCTTTGAGTGTGCTCGTTCATCGCTGGTCCCCCGTTGGCTGTACATGCAGGCCAATATGGACGATCTCGTCCATATTTGCCTGCACTTCAATGCGGCCGGGTGACGGGGGGAGTGAAGAAACTTTCACTCCCCCCGCCACTGCCCCTCCGCCGCCGGGTCGCCCGTCGGCCGTATCCGCCGTCTGGCAGCTCGACGGCGGATCGGCCAATGTGTAGGGCCCATTACAGTTCCCCCTCTCTGCAAAGTTCTTCAAAGGGCCCAATTTACTGAAGTTCCCCCGACTGATCAGTCTGCTGTTATAGCAACCAACTGGAAGCAGCCCACATTGGTAGCCAATCACAGGCTTCCTTTTGTTTACTATGACCAATGTCACAGCCTGATCTCCGGAGGGAGCTTCAGTAAGCAGCTCCAATATGGCACAAGGCATTCAGAGGGAGAGCGTTCCACCAGCTGCACCCCTGTGCCTGTGTCCTCTGCCACCGTGGTAGTTTTGCCTCTGTTTAACCCTCTGTACAGGCTATGAACACACATAGGGAGTCATGTACCAAACACTTCAAATTAGATAAAGTGGATTAGTTCCCCATATCAACAAATCAGCTGCTGGCTATCATTTACCTTTCACAGTCAATCCAATGACAGAAGCTGATTGGTTTCTATGGGCAGCTTCTACACTATTGGGGAGATTGAGCAAAGCTTGGAGAGGGAGATAACGTGGAGAGAGATAAAGTGCCAACCAATCAGCTCCTAACTATCAGTTTTCAAACACAGCCTTTAACATGGCAGTTGGGAGCTGATTGGTTGGTACTTTATCTCCGTCCATTTTATCTCTCTCTAATCTTTGATAAATATCCCCTGTTACCTCTTGGAGGGTATGATACATCCAGGGGTGTAGCGACTCAGAGACTAGGTGGTGATCAGGTCAGGCCAGTGTTGACAGCAGAAGACACTGACATCCAGCACATGCCGGAGCTCTGCCCACCCTCTTTATATGTCAACTGTCTGCTTGTAGCTGTGCAGCTGGGTTACTTTTGTCCTGCAGCCCTCACTGCTGCAGCACCTCTCCCTGCCCCGGATGCTGTAGCGCCTCTTTCTGCCCCAGCTGCTGCAGCACCACTTTCTGCCTCTGCTGCTGCAGACTTCTCTCTGCCCCGACTGTTGTAGCACCCCTCTCTGCCCCGGCTGCTGCAGAATCTCTCTCTACATTGATGCTGCAGCACCTCTCTCTGTATTAGAAGCTGCAACATAACATATATAAATGGCTCTTTTGTGGTGTAACGTGTATAATGGGCTCTGCTGTGGCATAACGTGTATAAGTGGCTCTACTGTGGCATAACGTGTATAGGGGGCTCTACTGTGGCATAATGTGTATTAATGGTTCTTTTGGGGTGTAACATGTATAAGCGTCTCTATTGTGTGATGTAGAGTTATTAATGGAAACTACTGTGCGGTATAATGTGAATTGGTACTACTATGTGGTCACATCCCTTCCCCATGAATCCACAAGGCTGTTTTAAACTTGGTAAGGAAGGGAGGGGGGGGGGGGGAGAAAGGGGGCAGTGCCCAAAGGAAACTTTCACCCTGAGCTCTACAAGGTCCTGTCACCAATTTAGAATTTTTAAATATTTTTTTATTTTCAAATGTAACATGCCACCACATGTTGGCCGGTATCCGGTCACATGGTCGACCATGTTATGGTCGACAGTCATTAGGTCGACCACTATTGGTCGACATTGACATGGTCGACATGGACACATGGTCGACACATGAAAATGGTCGACACATGAAAAGGTCGACATGAGTTTTTTAACTATTTTTTCTTTTGGGGAACTTTTCCATACTTTACGATCCACGTGGACTACGATTGGAACGGTAATCTGTGCCGAGCGAAGCGAAGGCACCATGCCCGAAGCATGGCGAGCGAAGCGAGCCATGCGAGGGGACGCGGTGCACTAATTGGGGTTCCCAGTCACTTTACGCAAAAAAACGACACCAAAAAAAGTAAAAAAAACACTTTTCACGTGTCGACCTTTCACGTGTCGACCATGTCAATGTCGACCATGTCGACCATGTCAATGTCGACCAATAGTGGTCGACCTAATGACTGTCGACCATAACATGGTCGACCATTTGTACCGGAACCATGTTGGCCAGGCCCCCAATTCAGTACAGGGGAGGGGGCGCCGAATCATACCCTTGCTCCAGGCACCATGGCGCCTAGCTACACCTCTGGATACATCTCCCTCTTATGGTTTTGCATCTACCTCCTCTTTGCTTTTTGGTGCAGTACTTCCTGAGATTTCAACACCCCTAATGATGCCGTAACATATCCAGATGTCGGTTCATGCACTGGCTGGTAGGCACCTACCTTGCGAGGCTTATCACAAACGGATAATACAGGCGGAAGGCTGAGGCATGCGATAATTATGGGATAGAGACAAAAACAACGGTTCTCAGTGCATGAAGAATTCTGCAAGGAAATTTAGTAACACCTCTGTGGGTGCCAGATAACATCCTGCAATAGGAATATTATTATGTCGGAACAGAGTCTCTATATAAACAGAGAGATAATAGGAGGGATACGGTAACTTTAAAGTTCATCTATATTTAGTTTTACAAAACACATGATAGACACATGCTGCTTTATGACTGATATACTTTCAGAGACAACATGGCGATCACTGTCGCAAGACTCAGCAGAGGCGACAGGCGGCCGTGTGTCATTTTCTGTAGGAGTTATGTACTGCCAGCCTAAATGCACCATAAGCCATAGCAACCGGCTGTGATTAAACTAGTGAGAGGTGGGCAATTAATTCAAATGTCAGCAATCGGTTTCTGTACATGTACGTTTTTAGTAAATACCTGTAGACAGTAAACTATAAGGCATATTTAATAAAGTTTCATTTTAGTATACTTTTAGGCTATTTTGGTGTATAATGTGCTGTATAATTAAGGCTGAAATTAATATACGGGGCCATGATATGCGCTTGTTATACCTTAAACCATATACAAACTAAAATAAAAAAAACAAAGGGCTACGATCATCCTCCCTGACATGAGGGGGGACGTCCAGCACAGGGCTAGTCCGCTCACATGTCAGTGCCGCCCCCCCCGCACAAATACAAAAGCATCGCACAGCGGCAATGCTTTTGTATTTCAGGATTAACTCCCAGCCAGCGCAGCTCCTGCTGGCCGGGAGTTGTTTGTCGCTGCCATGGTCCGCCCCCCCAATGGTCCGGCCACACCTGCGTTGACCGGACCACGTCTCCTAAACGGCGGCTTAAAGCCGCCGTTCAGCCCCCTCCCGCCCAGCGACCGCCTTTGTCTCAGAGGCGATAGGTAGGCAGCGGCGACTGCCATGTGCCGGCGAACTGCGGCACTGGCGCATGCGCGGTTCCGACCCGATCGCTGCGCTGCGACAAACTGGAGCGAGCGATCGGGTCGGAATGACCCCCAAAATTTCAAAAGGTAGATTTACTAAACTTTCAGTAAATCTACCCTTCAGAGGCGTAAGTTTTGGCAGAAAAGTTTGCCATTTAAATAAAAGAGTACCTGCAGAGGAGTCACCGCACCCAAGTGCCACCCTTCCAGGGGGTGACACCAAAATGCCTGCTCCTCCTCAGTGTCCGGGAGATGGGTACTGCATTGTCTCGTGCATCGCCCCCGGCTCCTGACACTGAGGAGGAGCCAACAGTGCAGTCTCCGGGTAAGCCCACCATTTCCGGGAATGCTGGGCACACCTCCACAGTGATGTAAACACAGGCTTCACATAAGGCCACGCCCCTTCCCACAGGGCCATGCCCCCTTTTAGCACATGGGAGGGCTATTAGTCTGGTGCTGCCACTGAGAACCTGTAGAGTGACAACGAAAGGACGGGCCGAACCACAGCAATCTATCAATGCACCTCAGTTGATTACATCCTGCCCAGGGGTGTCTTAACACTAACAAACCACACACCAAGGGCATCCCACACAACGTTCAACCTTGACTACCCACCCGTGAGGGCGATGATGCTGCCCCCGTTAGGGTCGTTCAACCAACTACCAGTCAATGAAGGTGAGTGCCCCCAAAATGTATTTCATTGCACCCATACTGACTGTCTACTGTTCTTTCATGCCCAAAATAGCCAATCTAGGGGTTCATTCATCAACGAGTGATAAAACTCGTCGTGAATGATAAAACTAGTTGCATATGATAAATGGTGCCCAGCCAATCAGCTCTTGCCATGTGTTCAGCTCCTAACTGTCATGTGTTTGAAAAATGACAGTTGGAAGCGGATTGACAGGAGTTCCATTTATCATACATACACAACAAGTTTTATCACTCCCGAGTTTTATCACTCGTTTATAAATGGGTGCCTTAATATATTTAAAAGAAAAACAAAGCAGAAAACCAAAAATAAGGGGATGGGAGGAGAAAAATCACCAAAGAGGCTTAGGCCTTGCTGCACCCGCCTTACATACACTACCCAAAGGAATTTACCCCTTCTAAAACAGTTCTAAAACAATTGAATAAATCTAAACACCTGACAAGACCTAATCCTGACCCCACCCGTGTCTTATTCAATAGTGCAGCCCTTCATTTACTAAAAAGATAACAATACATTTTTGTTCCCACCAGTGGCCACCTTTTATTAAGTGAGAAATTGGAAAGAAAATTATTTAACGTCAGCTTCGTACTAAAGACCCTTTGCTGAATAACCGTTCATATGTTTGAAGTCAATGGGGTATATGGCGATTGTCATGTGAAATCATTTTCCCTTTCATCTAACATGGAGTACGTCTGTCATGTCATGCCCCAAGAGGATATGTTATGTGTTTTTTGCCATTTTCATGCAAAGCGAAAAGGAACCTAAAGTTTCTCTAGCAGAAAATTGGTTAAAGCCTCTTTTTTTTTTTACCTTAAGGATGTGAAAATACACAGGGAAACAATCGCTTAAGACCTTACCCATTTGTCTGGAAAGGCAAAAATCTGATAACCGAAGAGATTAACATTAGACCGCAGTACAATTTCTCGGTTGGCTTCTTCTGCCCACGCCATAATGTACTGATAGCATATAGGGGATTAGAGAAACTGCCCCAATCCATATCACAGCACGGAGGTTAAGTGATATATTGGGATGAGACCCATTATTTTACCATCCCTGCAAATGCGATTACACAGTCAGATTCAATCATCTAATTGTACTGGGCCTGAATACAGATCCTGGAACCTCTAGAACCAGACACTGCATAAAACAATTACCTTCCTCAATGCCTCTAGGACTTGACACCGCGCAATAGTGCTAAGCGTAACAAAAAAAAACCCCAAAAAAAGAGTTTAAAGTGACATTTAAATAAAGAGTGAAAATGAGTGTGCCAGACAAGCAGAGAACAACAAGCATGTAGATCAGAGACAGAGGACCTGAGCCACTGTGGTACTACAAGTCTCAGCATGCCCTGCCAGTCTACCGCTATTGCCCTACCAAGTCTGCAGGTGGTGTGGAACTAGTGAATGGGCTTCTGATTTTCCCGACCAATAAGCACTCACTCCCTAGTAGACATCTGCCGATTGCCACTGACTGATAATGATGATTGCTCCCCAAAGGATGCGACTATTCGGGTCTCTGTTTTGTGAACGACGCAACCTCTGATCCTCTGTACCTATAATATAACAGGCCGGTGAGCCTTCAGTCATCAGTGATCATTCACTATGTCCACGCTATATACGTGCTGTAACTGCGAGCTGCAATCTGTAATTCATGGTCAAGTTGTTTTTTTCTGTCCAACCTGTCTTGTTCAGGTCAAAAAATGTAATTAGCAAACAACACAGCACATAATTAATTAATTTCCCATGAATAAGTTATATATTAAAGCATCAGAGTGGACAACCCCAAATTAACTTGCTGCAGGGTTGCCCAAGTCGTGGCCTATGGACAATTAATGCAGGACTGACGTTAGATTTATTGGCTGTTAATTAGACATAAGTGACTGGTAGTCTAGAGGGTCTTCACGAGTGAGAGGGACATTCCTGGCTCCTGTTCTGTGTTCTAACCCAGCCTCATACATGCAGAAGTGCTTAGTACACATGTTACACTTATGTCATTTCAAATTCTATTCTTTTTAATTGTTGTCAGTGCAAATACTGTACTAAAGTATTCAGTGGCTCCGATAGGGGTGTAGTATGGTAAGCTGGCGGCTGGGCTCCTGGCGGCCAGCATACCGGCGTCGGAATCCCGACCGCTGCAAGCACGGTGGCGCGCTGCACGCGCCACGCTATCTATTCTCCCTCCAGGGAGGTCGTGGACCCCCAAGAGGGAGAAAAGGTGTCGGTATGTCGGGTGTCGGGATTCCGGCTCCGGTATACTGTGCGCCGGGATCCCAACAGCCGGCAAACTGAAGTCCACCCCTCCGAGAGGGGTGGTGGGGGTGGGTACTAATTAGCCGAGCCTGGGCTGCTGGAGGGGCCAAGCGGGAGACCCTGGTCCTCTGCCCCTCCAGAATACTCCTTCCACCAGGAGTATACCTGTGGCCAGTGTCAACTTCCAGTGATATCTTCAGGAAGATGGCATCAACATTGAAAGCAAAGACTTTGGCACTGTGCCAGAGCCTGTGTTCTGTAGTGACCATCGTCATCTTCTCAAATATCACTGGCAAGATGGCGCTGGCCGGGGAGGAGGGACCCGCTTCCTGATCAAGAAAGGTAGGATGCAGGAGCCCCCCCCCCCCCCCCGCACCCCCCCTGCACCCCTGTGTTAAAATGCCCCCCCCCCCATGGAAAGCATTTCGCGGCACGCAATTATTTTATTTTTAACATAATTTAATATTAACAGACATCCTCACACCCACTTTATTAAGTTATACCCCCTCACCGGGGCCAGGCGTGGCTCTCTGCACCCCTGAAAGTACCACCCAATCAGCTCCTACGTAACTGCCATGTTAAAGGCTGTGTTTGAAAAATGAAAGAAGATGGTCTCTATCCCATACCTCCCAACTTTCTTGAAGTAATGTTCAGGACATTTGCACACCATAGGAGACATGGCCTCATGGCAAAGGGGGCGTGGCCTCACTGGAAAATGCCGCACCCACAAGCCAGATTACCCATAATTCCTGGCTGAACCCAAAGGTTTGGTGTCACTGTTGGCAAAGGGAAGAAGATGATGGTATATGTGAGGAAAGGAAAATAACATGAGGCTAGAGGGCCCTGCTCGTTAGAGCTTGCAATCTTAAGTGACGAGGCAGACAGACACAGGTGACACAGATGGAATATACAGTGATGACACTGAGGGGATATACTGTGACAGATGTAGCTTTCCATATATTGTGCAAGTGTAGGGTACATAAAGCATCTCATTGGAAGTATTAGCAAAGATCTGGTTTCCATAACTTCCAATGAAAATCCTTTGGTGAAGAGAAAGGGTTCCTGCAGCCCACCAGACCCGGAAACTCCCTGAAACTAATTTCAATATATCCTGCAAAATTAAGTCACATTTTTTTCATGTTAAATTTTGTACCACTCAACACTACACTGCACAAAATTAGGATATAATAATCTTTCTCCCCTTGCCCACACTTCTTATATTTCTCAGCACCCTACAGCAAATTTCGTAACTCACCCAGTTTGGACCCTGAAACCTAGGTCTACTGGGATCTGAGTTATTAAGTCATTTTGATGATATTTCATGGATGTAGCTCTGAAGCCGGGCAGTATACATAGTGTAATAATGAGATACGTATCCTCCTGCACACTTGATAATATATATAGAATTTCATGTTCGGAAGAACAACAAGTGGACTCCCACGCCGCTGTAGCAAAACATGTTAGGTTTCTCTCTAATATATCTTATGTTACTGTATTATCATCATAGGCTTTATCATTACTTTCCACTGAGACCTAGAATATATTCATCTCCTATAAATAAATCATTAGGATAAAAGTCAGTATCTCTGCAGCTGCATACAGCGGCTCCTGATATTGCGGTGCCTTATTGCCTCCGTGTAATTCCCCAGCTCAGGTCTCCCATAAATACCCTAAGCCCAAGGTCAGACAAGGCCATCGCTAATCAGATAATGTAGTGTAATTTGCCGCCGAGGAGTGATAGAAAGCACTGCGTACATGATCACTTAGCTATAAACACTCCACTTATTATTACATGTATACTCTTCTGCTCAGTAATAGTAAAATATGATATAAAATAGATTAGGGCCTTGGCTTCCCCTTTAAGCCGTACACGGAGGTTTCCACTCGGGATTTAATGGTAAATGGAGCACAGAGGGCGAAGCTGTTGTAAAGAGTTTTACACTTGAGCAATAATCTTTGCAATTTTTGTTGAATAATGTCCTGAGGTTTAAAACATTATAGGTTTCCGAGCCTTTGGCTGCTCCTCGGGGCCAAGTCAACAGATTCCAGCTCTCTCTAATGTATTTCATTTAGCTCATACGCTGATGCATGTAGATGTACCTACTGTAGGACTTGCCGGCTTTCTGCGCCATCGCCATCCATCCACCAAGCAGTTAATGCGTATCTGTGCCTACATCAATTACATTGGGGACTGAAGCAGAGGCGTCGCTGTGGGGGTTGCGGGGAGTATGGACTGGAGGGTAGCGACACCAAAATGCCGGCTCCTCCGCAGTGACTGCAAGAGCCGGTTGCTGCACTGTGATTTTGTTGTGTAGCACCCAGCTACTGTGTAGCACCCAGCTACTGTCATACCCCTAGAGTGATGAAGACGGTGCCCTGCCACAAGTCCATGGCCTCTTTCCTCAAGGTCATGCCCCTATACCTCAAGGTCATGCCCCTATACCTCAAGGTCATGCCCCTATTCCCCAAGGCCATGCCCCTTTTCCTCAAGGTCATGCCCCTATACCTCAAGGTCATGCCCCTCTTCCCAAATGCCATGCCCCTTTTCATCAAGGTCATGCCCCTTTTCCTCAAGGTCATGCCCCTTTTCCTCAAGGTCATGCCCCTTTTCGGGGACTCCATTGTGTACACCAGACCAAGTGACTCCTCTGGACTGAAGCAATATTCATGAGACTTCAGCCAATCAATGCACCTGAGACATCCCAAAGGCAAGAGGCTGAATCAGTATTCGTTAATGGCCTATCAATGAACTAGTAGAACCTAAGGTATTGATCGGTGGCAGCAGTGTGCGATGGACGTCAGTCCACAGAGCAGATAAGGTCTACAGGATAACCTAGGGTTATTGCAGGTATATAACAGATGTATGCAGCAGACATATGCAGATGCATAACGGAGCATATAGGGTATATGCAGGGTTAATGGATATTCAGTATAGCCAGTGGTGTCAGTGGTAGTACTAGTAAATGGATATAGTACCCAACAGTGGCCCTCATTCCGAGTTGATCGCTCGTTGCCGATTTTCGCAGCGCAGCGATCAGGTAAAAAAACGGCAAAACTGCGCATGCGTACGGGCCGCAGTGCGCATGCGCGTCGTACTTTCACACAAAAGTATGCAGTTTTATACAAGGTCTAGCGACTATTTTCAGTCGCACTGCTGATCGGTGAGTGATTGACAGGAAGTGGGTGTTTCTGGGAGGTAACTGGCCGTTTTCCGGGAGTGTGCTAAAAAACGCAGGCGTGTCAGGTAAAAACGCAGGCGTGCCTGGGGAAACGGGGGAGTGGCTGGCCGAACGCAGGGCGTGTTTGTGACGTCAAAGCAGGAACTATACAGACTGAAGTGATCGCAAGGAAGGAGTAGGTCTGGAGCTACTCTGAAACTGCTTGAAAAAATTTCAGCACTGTTCTGCTAACCTTTCGTTCGCACTTCTGCTAAGTTAAGATACACTCCCAGAGGGCGGCGGCTTAGCGTGTGCACTGCTGCTAAAAGCTGCTAGCGAGCGATCAACTCGGAATGAGGGCCAGTGGTGGAATAGCGCAACTTATGTAGGCAATCAGTGTCCGTTATAGAGAGACGCAATGTGCAAAATTAGCGCTACAGTATGTGTGGGTTAATTAACTGTAGCAATAACATGTTAGCCTGTGCAAATGAGCAATAAATACAGTGATAAATGACACCAAGTCTGAAACACACTGGAACTAACCATCCAATCTTCCAAGTCTGAAATGCAATGGGGTTAACCATCCGGCCTCCCAAGTCTGAAACGCCTTGAGGCTAACCACCTGGCCTCCAAAGTCTGAAATGCATTGAGTCTAACCATCCGGCCTCCAAAGTCTGAAATGCATTGGGGCTAATCATCTGGACTCCCAAGTCTGAAACGCATTGGAGCTAACCATCCGGCCTCCCAAGTGGGGCTAACCATCCGGCCTCCCAAGTCTGAAACGCATTGGAGCTAACCATCCGGCCTCCCAAGTCTGAAATGCAATGGGGCTAACCATCCGGCCTCCCAAGTCTGAAACGCATTGGGGCTAACCAGCCGGCCTCCCAAGTCTGAAACGCAATGGGGCTAACCATCCAGCCTCCCAAGTCTGAAATGCATTGAGTCTAACCATCCGGCCTCCCAAGTCTGAAATGCATTAAGGCTAACCATCTGGCCTCCCAAGTCTGAAATGCATTAAGGCTAACCATCTGGCCTCCCAAGTCTGAAACACATTGGGGCTAACCATCCAGCCTCCCAAGTCTGAAACGCATTAAGGCTAACCATCCGGCCTCCCAAGTCTGAAACGCATTAAGGCTAACCATCTGGCCTCCCAAGTCTGAAACACATTGGGGCTAACCATCCAGCCTCCCAAGTCTGAAACGCATTAAGGCTAACCATCCAGCCTCCCAAGTCTGAAACGCATTAAGGCTAACCATCCGGCCTCCCAAGTCTGAAACGCATTAAGGCTAACCATCTGGCCTCCCAAGTCTGAAACACATTGGGGCTAACCATCCAGCCTCCCAAGTCTGAAACGCATTAAGGCTAACCATCCGGCCTCCCAAGTCTGAAACGCATTAAGGCTAACCATCTGGCCTCCCAAGTCTGAAACGCATTGAGGCTAACCATCCGGCCTCCCAAGTCTTAAACGCATTGGGGCTAACCATCCGGCCTCCCAAGTCTGAAACACATTGGGGCTAACCATCCGGCCTCCCAAGTCTGAAACACATTAAGGCTAACCATCTGGCCTCCCAAGTCTTAAACGCATTGAGGCTAACCATCCGGCCTCCCAAGTCTGAAACACATTAAGGCTAACCATCTGGCCTCCCAAGTCTTAAACGCATTGAGGCTAACCATCCGGCTTCCCAAGTCTGAAAAGCATTAAGGCTAACCATCCGGCCTCCCAAGTCTGAAACGCATTAAGGCTAACCATCTGGCCTCCCAAGTCTGAAACGCATTGAGGCTAACCATCCGGCCTCCCAAGTCTGAAACACACTGGGGCTAACCATCCGGCCTCCCAAGTCTGAAACACATTGGGGCTAACCATCCGGCCTCCCAAGTCTGAAACGCATTAAGGCTAACCATCTGGCCTCCCAAGTCTGAAACGCATTGAGGCTAACCATCCGGCCTCCCAAGTCTGAAACACATTGGGGCTAACCATCCGGCCTCCCAAGTCTGAAACACACTGGGGCTAACCATCCGGCCTCCCAAGTCTGAAACACATTGGGGCTAACCATCCGGCCTCCCAAGTCTGAAACACATTGGGGCTAACCATCCGGCCTCCCAAGTCTGAAACACATTAAGGCTAACCATCTGGCCTCCCAAGTCTGAAACGCATTGAGGCTAACCATCCGGCTTCCCAAGTCTGAAACGCATTGAGGCTAACCATCCGGCCTCCCAAGTCTGAAACGCATTGAGGCTAACCATCTGGCCTCCCAAGTCTGAAACGCATTGAGGCTAACCATCCGGCTTCCCAAGTCTTAAACGCATTGGGGCTAACCATCCGGCCTCCCAAGTCTGAAACACATTGGGGCTAACCATCCGGCCTCCCAAGTCTGAAACACACTGGGGCTAACCCCAGCTCCTGAGACTGTAGACATCAGCAGAGAAGCCAGACCACCGGCACTACAGAAGAACTGGAGGAAAGTATAATGAACGGAGGCTTTCCAGCCATTAATAACCTATTCCCGAACTCAGGGGCGTAGCCAGAACTTTGTGGGTCAACATTTTGAAGGTGTCCCCATCCCAATGCTTCTAGAGAGACACTTCTCTGCAGCAGTTGTTAATTGAATGCCATGTAATAGTTGCTAGTTCATTTTCTGAACCATAGTAGAGCCTTATTTAATGTTATGCCCCATAGTAGTGCCCTAGTTTCTTTTATGAATCGTAGTAGTGCTTAAGATAACCCTATGTCACATTTCAGAGCTGTCAATACACATTATGCCGCACAGTGCCCCAATTCACATTATGATATATAGTGCTCCCTGTTCTTATTGTGCCTCATTACAGAGCCCCGGTTCATATTATTTAACATTAAAATGCCCTCCAGTTCATTTTATGCCACACTACAATGAGCAGGTCCAGGGGCATAGCTAGATATATTGCAGGACCCAAGAAAAAAGTTTGAAAGGATCCCTATGAACCATCCAATGGCAAAAATATGAGTATAACACATGTAACTTTGACAGGGAAGGTGGGCCCCTCCCAGCTCTGGGCCCCATAGCAGCTACACTGCTTGCACCTATGGTAGCTACACCCTGTATATAATACATGTAACTGTGACAGGGAAGGTGGGCCCCTCTCAGCTCTGGGCCCCATAGCAGCTGCACTGCTTGCACCTATGGTAGCTACACCCTGTATATAATACATGTAACTGTGAAAGGGAAGGTGGCCCCTCTCAGCTCTGGGCCCCATAGCAGCTGCACTCCCTGCACCTATGGTAGCTACACCCTGTATATAACACATGTAACTGTGACAGGGAAGGTGGGCCCCTCTCAGCTCTGGGCCCCATAGCAGCTGCACTGCTTGCACCTATGGTAGCTACACCCTTGCCCGAACTCACATGGCTTCTTAGAGGTGCTGAAAATCTCGAAAAAGAGCTATAACATTATCACTAATCAGCAACTAAAATTGATTTTATTCACTTTTAGTGCTAATTTTAATGTTCTATTGATTAATTGATTTATTGCTTGTTAACACAAGCTAACATGTTATTGCTACAGTAAATACGCAGATAGGCAGGGCCGGTGTTACCCTCTGAGCAAGGCCTGCACCGTCCCTTTATACAGTACAGTAGGGAGGGCGCAAATGTACAGTTCGCAGGGGGACCCTAGCACCGGCCCTGCACATAGGGCTAAGTTTTGACAACAGTTCCATGAGCAACCTAACTGGAGCTGCTCTAGCACCCACCAGTGCAAGTCTTGAATACAATTTATAACATTGGGGTCAGATGTCGCGCTGTAACAACTGCGCACCTCCGCGCAGTAAGGGGTACTGGGGACTCAAGAGTAGAGACAGTGCAGAGCGCTCTTCTCCAAGTCACATGACTGACCGATAATTATTAGGTTCCTAGCGAAGGGATAGGCTGCATCTTGAGGAGCATCGGTTCCACTAAAAAGCAGAGTAAAAATACAGGAAAACTAACAGGGTATTTTGTAGAGATGTGCACCGGAAATTTTTCGGGTTTTGTGTTATGGTTTTGGATTCGGTTCCGCGGCCGTTGATGGCATTTCATCGTCTCAGCCATGACTAGTGGCAGCAGCTTCAGCACGAGGTGGAAGTGGATCTTGATCTTTCCCTATTTTAACCTCCACATTTTTGTTCTCCATTTTTTAATGTGTGGAATTATATGCCAGTATCAATAGCAATGGCCTACTACTATATATACTGCGCACAACTGAAATGCACCACAGGTATGGATGGATAGTATACTTGACGACACAGAGGTAGGTAGAGCAGTGGCCTTCCGTACCGTACTGCTATATATACTGGTGGTCACTGTCAGCAAACTGCAAAACTAAAATGCACCACAGGTATAGAATCTAGATGGATAGTATATTTGACGACACAGAGGTAGGTAGAGCAGTGGCCTTCCGTACCGTACTGCTATATATACTGGTGGTCACTGTCAGCAAAACTCTGCACTGTACTCCTCCTATATAATACTGCTGATCCCCAGTCCCCACAATAAAGCAGTGTGAGCACAGATATATGCAGCACACTGAGCACAGATATGGAGCGTTTTTCAGGCAGAGAACGGATAAAACTGGTGGTCACTGATCAGCAAAACTCTGCACTGTACTCCTCCTATATAATACAGCTGCTCCCCAGTCCCCACAATTAAGCAATAAGTACAAATACTTGCAGCAACATTAATAAACAGAGAGGACGCCAGCCACGTCCTCTCCCTAACATCTCCAATGCACGAGTGAAAATGGCGGCGACGCGCGGCTCTTATATATAGAATCCGAATCTCGCGAGAATCCGACAGCGGGATGATGACGTTTGGGCGCGCTCGGATTAACCGAGCCATATGGGAGAATCCGAGTATGCCTCGGACCCGTGTAAAATGGGTGAAGTTCGGGGGGGTTAGGTTTCCGTGGAACCGAACCCGCTCATCACTAATATTTTGGTTAAGTGTTTTTATTTTTACTGTACTTTCCATACATCTACCAAGCCAAGTGATTGTACTGAGATGGTGTGCTGTGTTCTAACATTGTGGTTGCATAATAAATCCTTCTCCAATGAATTATGGGCTTTTCAGGTATTAACAGTGGAAAATGTAATTGTTAGATATTTTATTGCCAGTTCTTAATGTAGCACCTACAGATTATGCAGCGCTTCAGAGAATGTTTCATTATTCACGTCAGCCCCTGCGCCTGCGGCACTTATAATCTACAGGGCTCCATTTAAGAACGAGCCATAACCCCTTCAGCACTCGGTTATGATGATGTAGGGCTTACGGCGTCAGTTCAATATTCAGTAAACATTTTCAGTACAGTCCCATTGCCGGCTATGGGGCCCACTAACTCCTTTTTGGATTGAGCATAGCCATCCAGGCTTTGTTGAGTCACTGACAGGTGGAAGAACTATCTGCATGCATTTAGCCGACACACACATGTCAGTAACTCACAGCCGGCAGGGTTAGGATGTCGGCGAAGCAGATGATGATGCAGCAAGGGAGGGAGACACTACTGGACCTTGTCGGGCAGGTAAGTCATGTTGAATACTGGAGGCATCAAAAGCAGAGATAGTTACTAAGCAAAAATATGCCGCCATCAAATAGTTTTGATGTTAAATTGAGCACATAGTATGGGAGGAAACTGGGTGGAACCCACACCAGTACATGGGAACGTACAAACTCAACACCAGATCGCAATTGATTCCATGACCCCAGTCCCGTGGTGGAGTAATGCTAACCACTGTGCCCTGTGCTAGTAACAGCGTATATGTCTGAATGGGATGCGGGCAAAATATCAGCAGTAAGGATCCCGACGGACAGAATTCCTACACATCACTTAAGTTAGTACCAGAGTTGAGATTGGGGTTAGGCACTAGTGGTAGGGTTAGGCTGGTCGAGGTTTGGGTGAGGCTGCGAGAGGGTTAGGTTGAGGGAGTGGGGGAGGTTAGGGTTAGGCTGCGGTAGGGGTGGGTTAGGGTTAGGTTGCCGGGGGGTTAGGCTTAGGCTGCGGGAGTGAAGGGTTAGGGATAAATTGAGGGAGGGGAGGTTAGACTGCGGGAGGGGGAGGTTGGGGTTAGGCTGCAGGAGCGGAGGGTTAGAATTAGGCAGCGGGAGGGTTAGGGTTAGGCTGCAGCAGGCGGAGGTTAGGGTAAGGCTGCAGGAGGGGTGTATTAGGTTAGGCTGTGGGAGGGTAGGCTTACTGTTAGGCTGTGGGAGGTGTGGGTTAGGCTGCAGGAGGTCTGGGTTAAGTTAGACTGTTGGCGGGTAGGGTTAGGTTACGGAAGGGAAGGGTTAGGGTTAGGCTGCAGGAGGGGTGGGTTATATTAGGCTGTGGGAGGGTAGGTTTATGGTCAGGCTGCAGGAGGGGAGGGGTAGGGTTAGGCTGTGGAAGGGGAGGGAAATACTTACCAGGATGTGTCAGGATTCTGTCTGTCTGGATCCCGCTGTCGGTCTGCTGACTGTTGGGATCCCAACTGTACTTGTACCCAACCCATCTGAACAAGTCCTTAGGCTTGCATCTAATTTATTTTTTGCCTGACCTTGTGGTACTTTTGCTGCCCTCCTGCTGCCACAGCTGTATTATTCTCTGGGAATTTGATGCACAGCCCATTGTGCTATTGTGCCACCCTAGGCCAGAACCCGTTTCCAGTGTAGACTATACAGACAGAGCTAGTTCTACAAAGAGTAATTAGACCAATAACATCTGCAGGATGAAGATAATTACTGCATTCTATTTAAAAACAACGATGCACAGAAGAGGAGTAAAGCAATAAGATGAGAATTCTGCATTATTTTCTATTAGCGTTTATTTATATAGCGCCTTCATGTTGCTCAGCCCTGTACGGAGAATTTCTGCCAGTCACACGAGTGCTTCAAATGAAATGCATTTAGTTATGTTTCATATCTCTACGTAGCCTGGATAGTTGCCCAAATGATCAATCCCTTCTAAAATGCCTTCACAACGTAGCGACTTGTTCCCCCGACCGTATTTTGTCTCCTAATCTTTCACATGCATTCCCAGCAATATCCTGCACCAACCAGCCTTTTCTCCATTTTTTAAATCAAACCTAAAAAAAAAACACCTTCGGGTGGAATCACTTCAATGGTTCGGCCTTATAATTACCCATTCACAAGAACTACTTAAATAGATTTCAGTGATTATTATAAATACGCCAATTTACTGTCATTTCACAGGCGCTAAGAGCTGCAAACCAGCTCCAGAATTGTCTGTTTTCCTCTAATGTCGCTTTTCTATACTGTGATTGTGTTCAGTATGAAATGATATGTTCTGACTTGCGTTCTCCGCGACCGCTCTAGACTGAATCGTAATTATAGCTTGCTGTGTATATATATATATATATATATATATATATATACATATATATATATATTTAGTGAACATTAAAATATATAATTTAGATTTGCTGCACATGCACAATTTCATGCTACGCTCGGTACTGCGGGGGAAATAAGTAATTTTAACCAGCAGTCTCTCTTAATACCCCTTTCATGTCTCCAATGCTGGATAGCACCCGGGAAATGGAAACGGGTCCTTTCCTGGTGGGGTCCGGCATTGGAGACTCTCCTACCCCTTTCGCTGGCGGTCCGACCCGGCAATATGCCTGGTCGGTTGCCATAGCGACTGGGGCGGAGGTGGAGGCGGCGCTGGGAGATAACTCGGGTTGAATTACGGCGAGCCGGGAATTCGAAGTTGGCGCTTGCAAACCGCACACTGACCCGTGTCGACCCGGCAATATGCCAGGTTGATACCGGGTTATTTGTGCGGTGTGAAAGGGGTATTACATGCCGACTCTTTCCCAGTTGCCTATCATTGGCAAACACATCACAGAGATGCACGCGGAAGACGAATAACATGAAACCAAACGGAAAAAATAAATGCCCATATTTATTAAGCCTTGGTGAGTGATAAATAGCACTGTGATAAAATACCAGCCAATCAGCTCCTAACTGCCATGTTACAGGCTGTGTTTTAAAAACAACAGTTAGGAGCTGATTGGTTGGTACTTTATCACCGTGCAATTTATCACTCTCCAAGGCTTGATAAATCTGGTCCAAAGTTCTAGATTTGTAATAAAACAAACTACAAAAACGATGCCTCCTCCCAGCCCTGCAACCTCTCACAGTCTACCAAACTGAGGCGAGGTGGACAAATTTCCTCCCACTACATCCACCCTGACGTTCACAGGCACAATAGCCACGCAAACACATTCAAATATGGACATTTGCACACAAACAAATGTACACATTAAAATGTGATGTATTTTCTTGTAAGTAACCGCGGGGAAATAGGAGCCAGTGTTAATTTAGCTGAAAAAAGTTTACATCGCAGCAGAAAGCCAAGCAAATTCAGCGCCTAAGGGTAGCTGGCAACGTTCCCTCCTAATTCCTTTATTTCCCGTGAGTGGTATGATTTTAGCCATATGTGACTTTTTTGATGTCTATGGGCTCACTGCTGAGTATACGGGGGTGCATGTGCCTAAGGCTTGACGCCTCCCAAATTGGAAGTACAGCTTTAGCCACATTTCGTGTCACAAATAAGAAGTCAGATTTGGAAATAAGAGGAGGCCAGCAGCCGTACAGGCAGTCAAGCAGAGCAGAGCTATTTCTGCAGCTCTGAATAAATGGAGTACTGTGGTGCGCATGTTTAAAGGGCAAGCGTCACTTACTGCAGACATTACCATTTGGAAACTTCCTGACGCTTCAATGAGAGCATTCCCATAACAGGAGGATGTACAGTTCAAAGTTATTGCATGAACAGCGAGGGTTTGGCTGCGATTTCACTGGCTTGCAGTACTTGCTATAAGTCTATAGATGGCGCCATCTGAATGATTATTTAGGGATTTATGGCTGACCGCTCGTACACACACACAACGGTGCATCAGTATATCTGTAGATATATATACGTCGTGTGTGCTGCTGGGCCGACCCGATATGTCTGTGAACTACGGCGTTCACAGCCATATTGTTGGTAAACAATGGCCGACGGGCCAGCGATATGTCGGCCGTTCAGTAGAACGGATGATATACATCGGTCAGTCAGTGGCGTAGCTCCCACCCCCATAGCCAATGCGGAGGCTTGGAGGTGCAGGGCTGCGGGGGCACTGCCACTGATTGTTGCTGTGAGTTCAGGAAGGAGCCGGAGGGCACAGCATGCACCTCTCCTGTGCCGGTTCGTGAGCCAATCAGATCTCATGGACCGGCAGACGATCAGGAGCCGCAGCTGCCGGTCCGTGAGCTCTGATTGGCTCACGAACTGGCACTTCATTTGACAGACACCTCACTCCTTCCTGGACTCACAGACTGTACCCTCTTTCCCGGACAGCAGTGGGGGGAGGGTGCTTACCTGGCACTGGGGAGGCATATGTGGCACTGGGGGCATATGTATAGCAGGCACTGGGGGGGCATATGGGGCACTGGGGGCATATGTGTTTCTGGCACTATTGGGGTATATTTTTATCTGGCACTCTGGGGGAATCCCTGGCATCAAGCATTACCTCCTAGCAATGAGCTTGATACCCTGCACATGATACCCCTGGCAACAAGCATAACACCTAGCGCATGAAACCCCTGGCAATGAGCATGAGACCCTGAGCATGAAAACCCCTGGCACCATCATGGAACCAAGAGCATGAAACCCCTGGAAATGAGCAGGTAATTTAAAAGTAATTAGAAACCTTACTGTAGGGCTTAATGTGTAATGGGCATTGCGGAGTGTGGCATAATGTATCACGGACATTGCGGTGTGTGGCATAATGTATCACGGACATTGCGGTGTGTGGCATAATGTATCACGGACATTGCGGTGTGTGGCATAATGTATCACGGACATTGCGGTGTGTGTCATAATGTGTCACAGGCATTACGGTGTGTGGCATATTGTGTAATGGGCATTATTGTGTGTGGCATAATGTCTAAGGGCCATTGCAGTGTGTGGCATAATGCATACTGGGCAATACTATATGGAGGAAAAATGACAAATGTAAGGGGCATGAATCAGGATTATTATTTTTCCTGTGGTGGCCAACATCTGGGCGTGCAGGTTGCAAAGCTGGGGTATAAGGTAGTCCTTTCTTGCAATACCACGCCCCCTTGTGCAAAGCCACACCCATTTTCAACAAGGCCACATTCCCTTTTGCAGCTGCGCGACTTCTGCGCATGCAGATTCATCACTTTGCTAGTGGCAATTATGGGAAGGGGGGGGGGGGGGGGGGCGCCAGAGAATGTTTTGGCTTGGGGGAGAAATTAGTTTTTTTACAGTTTCTTATATAGCACCGCACGTTACGTATCTCCTGATATACTCTGTGCTGCTGGGGGACCGTGCTACTTCCATTATATAACACTCAGTGTGTGGGTTTGTGCTACCTGCATTCCCCTCCTCACATTATGTCCCTGTCCCTGTCACATGCAGCCCTGACATCACTGACATATCATGCATGTCCTGATATACTCTGTGCTGCTGGCCCACCCCTAGGGGTGCTAGTGGTGTGTTACCCCCACAGTGTTTGTTCCCAGAGTGTAAGTCATAAGTGTAGCAAGTTTGGTGTAAATTTCTTCAGGCATTCCAGAGTTATGCTGTCTGCTGAAAAACTCTGTGCTGCTGCCTCATCCCTAGGGGTGCTAGGGGTGTCTTAGCCCCACAGTGTTTGTTCCCAGCTTGTAAGTCAGATGTGTACCAAGTTTGGTGTAAATTGGTCAAGGCATTCGAGAGTTATGCTGTCTCCTAAAATACTCTGTGCTGCTGTCCCACCCCTAGGGGTTCAAGGGGTGTCTACAAAGTTTGGTGTAAATTGCTCCAGGCCTTCCACAGTTTTGCTGTCTGCTGACATACTCTGTGCTGCTGTCCCACCTCTAGGGGTGCTAGTGGTGTCTGACCTTCACAGTGTTTATTTCCAGAGTGTGAGTCATATGTTTAACAAGTTTGTTGTAAATTGCTGCAGGCATTTCAGAGTTATGCTGTCTGCTGAAATACTCAGTGCTGCTGCCTCACCCCTAGGGGTGCTAGGGGTGTCTCCCCCTCCCAGTGTTTGTTCCCAGATTGTAAGGCATATGTGTACCAATTTTTGAGTACATTGCTCCAGCAATTCCAAAGTTATGCTGTCTCCTGATATACTCTGTGCTGCTGTCTGCCCCCCTAGGGGTGCTAGGGATTTCAAATTGTATTAGTTGCCTCCGCTGTGTTTTAATACGCTCGTATGTCAAATTTCACGATCTTCGCTTGTAAACTGTGGATTTGTATAGAAGGACAGAAGGACACATTTTCATTTTTATATATTAGATGAAGTCACATATTACATATTGTAGGCAAACTATGCGTTAGTAAATTGCAGCATTATTTTATGAGGTAAGACTGACAAAGTTGGGGATGTGTTGTGTGTGTAGAATGCTCCCAGCGCACTATGTTGTTTTCTGTACTTAACCTTGAGAAATAAGAGAAGCGGCAGCAGTGGAGTTTTCAGGAACTATTATCATAATTAGCTGAAGTCATGGCAGCCACTCAGGAGAAACTGAGCAATTCATACTAAATAGTCTATTGACTTTTTGTTGTTGTTTTGACTCCGGATGGTGATGTCCTCTCATAAAGTGGAGGCGGCCATTTTGTTGTTGGGAAATGACTCAGAACTGTTTCTGGGTGGTGGTGTCCTCTTATATAGCAGAAGTAGCCATTTTCTTGTTACTAAATGACTCTGAACAGTATCCGGATGGTGATGTCCTTTCATATAGTGGTGGCAGAAATTTTCGTGTTAGGAAATAATGCAGAACAGTTTCCAGATGGTGATGTCCTCTCATGTAGTGGGGGCAGCCATTATGCTGGTTTTGAAAATGAACCAGAACAGTATCCGGATGGTGATGTCCTCTCAAATAGCTGAGGCAGACATTTTGTTAGGTGAACCAACAGTTAAGAGAAGGTGGTGTAACGGTTAGCATTACTGCTTCACAGCACTAAGGTCATGGGTTCAATTCCTACCATGGTCCTAAGTGTGTGGAGCTTGTATATTCTAGAGATGAGCGCCTGAAATTTTTCGGGTTTTGTGTTTTGGTTTTGGGTTCGGTTCCGCGGCCGTGTTTTGGGTTCGAACGCGTTTTGGCAAAACCTCACCGAATTTTTTTTGTCGGATTCGGGTGTGTTTTGGATTCGGGTGTTTTTTTCAAAAAACACTAAAAAACAGCTTAAATCATAGAATTTGGGGGTCATTTTGATCCCAAAGTATTATTAACCTCAAAAACCATAATTTACACTCATTTTCAGTCTATTCTGAATACCTCACACCTCACAATATTATTTTTAGTCCTAAAATTTGCACCGAGGTCGCTGTGTGAGTAAGATAAGCGACCCTAGTGGCCGACACAAACACCGGGCCCATCTAGGAGTGGCACTGCAGTGTCACGCAGGATGTCCCTTCCAAAAAACCCTCCCCAAACAGCACATGACGCAAAGAAAAAAAGAGGCGCAATGAGGTAGCTGTGTGAGTAAGATTAGCGACCCTAGTGGCCGACACAAACACCGGGCCCATCTAGGAGTGGCACTGCAGTGTCACGCAGGATGGCCCTTCCAAAAAACCCTCCCCAAACAGCACATGACGCAAAGAAAAAAAGAGGCGCAATGAGGTAGCTGTGTGAGTAAGATTAGCGACCCTAGTGGCCGACACAAACACCGGGCCCATCTAGGAGTGGCACTGCAGTGTCACGCAGGATGTCCCTTCCAAAAAACCCTCCCCAAACAGCACATGACGCAAAGAAAAAAAGAGGCGCAATGAGGTAGCTGTGTGAGTAAGATTAGCGACCCTAGTGGCCGACACAAACACCGGGCCCATCTAGGAGTGGCACTGCAGTGTCACGCAGGATGTCCCTTCCAAAAAACCCTCCCCAAACAGCACATGACGCAAAGAAAATAAGAGGCGCAATGAGGTAGCTGACTGTGTGAGTAAGATTAGCGACCCTAGTGGCCGACACAAACACCGGGCCCATTTAGGAGTGGCACTGCAGTGTCACGCAGGATGTCCCTTCCAAAAAACCCTCCCCAATCAGCACATGATGCAAAGAAAAAGAAAAGAAAAAAGAGGTGCAAGATGGAATTGTCCTTGGGCCCTCCCACCCACCCTTATGTTGTATAAACAAAACAGGACATGCACACTTTAACCAACCCATCATTTCAGTGACAGGGTCTGCCACACGACTGTGACTGATATGACGGGTTGGTTTGGACCCCCCCAAAAAAGAAGCAATTAATCTCTCCTTGCACAAACTGGCTCTACAGAGGCAAGATGTCCACCTCATCATCACCCTCCGATATATCACCGTGTACATCCCCCTCCTCACAGATTATCAATTCGTCCCCACTGGAATCCACCATCTCAGCTCCCTGTGTACTTTGTGGAGGCAATTGCTGCTGGTCAATGTCTCCGCGGAGGAATTGATTATAATTCATTTTAATGAACATCATCTTCTCCACATTTTCTGGATGTAACCTCGTACGCCGATTGCTGACAAGGTGAGCGGCGGCACTAAACACTCTTTCGGAGTACACACTTGTGGGAGGGCAACTTAGGTAGAATAAAGCCAGTTTGTGCAAGGGCCTCCAAATTGCCTCTTTTTCCTGCCAGTATAAGTACGGACTGTGTGACGTGCCTACTTGGATGCGGTCACTCATATAATCCTCCACCATTCTATCAATGTTGAGAGAATCATATGCAGTGACAGTAGACGACATGTCCGTAATCGTTGTCAGGTCCTTCAGTCCGGACCAGATGTCAGCATCAGCAGTCGCTCCAGACTGCCCTGCATCACCGCCAGCGGGTGGGCTCGGAATTCTGAGCCTTTTCCTCGCACCCCCAGTTGCGGGAGAATGTGAAGGAGGAGATGTTGACAGGTCGCGTTCCGCTTGACTTGACAATTTTGTCACCAGCAGGTCTTTCAACCCCAGCAGACTTGTGTCTGCCGGAAAGAGAGATCCAAGGTAGGCTTTAAATCTAGGATCGAGCACGGTGGCCAAAATGTAGTGCTCTGATTTCAACAGATTGACCACCCGTGAATCCTTGTTAAGCGAATTAAGGGCTCCATCCACAAGTCCCACATGCCTAGCGGAATCGCTCCGTGTTAGCTCCTCCTTCAATGTCTCCAGCTTCTTCTGCAAAAGCCTGATGAGGGGAATGACCTGACTCAGGCTGGCAGTGTCTGAACTGACTTCACGTGTGGCAAGTTCAAAGGGCATCAGAACCTTGCACAACGTTGAAATCATTCTCCACTGCGCTTGAGACAGGTGCATTCCACCTACTATATCGTGCTCAATTGTATAGGCTTGAATGGCCTTTTGCTGCTCCTCCAACCTCTGAAGCATATAGAGGGTTGAATTCCACCTCGTTACCACTTCTTGCTTCAGATGATGGCAGGGCAGGTTCAGTAGTTTTTGGTGGTGCTCCAGTCTTCTGTACGTGGTGCCTGTACGCCGAAAGTGTCCCGCAATTCTTCTGGCCACCGACAGCATCTCTTGCACGCCCCTGTCGTTTTTTTAAAAATTCTGCACCACCAAATTCAAGGTATGTGCAAAACATGGGACGTGCTGGAATTTGCCCATATTTAATGCACACACAATATTGCTGGCGTTGTCCGATGCCACAAATCCACAGGAGAGTCCAATTGGGGTAAGCCATTCCGCGATGATCTTCCTCAGTTGCCGTAAGAGGTTTTCAGCTGTGTGCGTATTCTGGAAAGCGGTGATACAAAGCGTAGCCTGCCTAGGAAAGAGTTGGCGTTTGCGAGATGCTGCTACTGGTGCCGCCGCTGCTGTTCTTGCGGCGGGAGTCCATACATCTACCCAGTGGGCTGTCACAGTCATATAGTCCTGACCCTGCCCTGCTCCACTTGTCCACATGTCCGTGGTTAAGTGGACATTGGGTACAACTGCATTTTTTAGGACACTGGTGAGTCTTTTTCTGACGTCCGTGTACATTCTCGGTATCGCCTGCCTAGAGAAGTGGAACCTAGATGGTATTTGGTAACGGGGGCACACTGCCTCAATAAATTGTCTAGTTCCCTGTGAACTAACGGCGGATACCGGACGCACGTCTAACACCAACATAGTTGTCAAGGCCTCAGTTATCCGCTTTGCAGTAGGATGACTGCTGTGATATTTCATCTTCCTCGCAAAGGACTGTTGAACAGTCAATTGCTTACTGGAAGTAGTACAAGTGGGCTTACGACTTCCCCTCTGGGATGACCATCGACTCCCAGCGGCAACAACAGCAGCGCCAGCAGCAGTAGGCGTTACACGCAAGGATGCATCGGAGGAATCCCAGGCAGGAGAGGACTCGTCAGAATTGCCAGTGACATGGCCTGCAGGACTATTGGCATTCCTGGGGAAGGAGGAAATTGACACTGAGGGAGTTGGTGGGGTGGTTTGCGTGAGCTTGGTTACAAGAGGAAGGGATTTACTGGTCAGTGGACTGCTTCCGCTGTCACCCAAAGTTTTTGAACTTGTCACTGACTTATTATGAATGCGCTGCAGGTGACGTATAAGGGAGGATGTTCCGAGGTGGTTAACGTCCTTACCCCTACTTATTACAGCTTGACAAAGGGAACACACGGCTTGACACCTGTTGTCCGCATTTCTGGTGAAATACCTCCACACCGAAGAGCTGATTTTTTTGGTATTTTCACCTGGCATGTCAACGGCCATATTCCTCCCACGGACAACAGGTGTCTCCCCGGGTGCCTGACTTAAACAAACCACCTCACCATCAGAATCCTCCTGGTCAATTTCCTCCCCAGCGCCAGCAACACCCATATCCTCCTCATCCTGGTGTACTTCAACACTGACATCTTCAATCTGACTATCAGGAACTGGACTGCGGGTGCTCCTTCCAGCACTTGCAGGGGGCGTGCAAATGGTGGAAGGCGCATGCTCTTCACGTCCAGTGTTGGGAAGGTCAGGCATCGCAACCGACACAATTGGACTCTCCTTGTGGATTTGGGATTTCGAAGAATGCACAGTTCTTTGCTGTGCTGCTTTTGCCAGCTTGAGTCTTTTCATTTTTCTAGCGAGAGGCTGAGTGCTTCCATCCTCATGTGAAGCTGAACCACTAGCCATGAACATAGGCCAGGGCCTCAGCCGTTCCTTGCCACTCCGTGTGGTAAATGGCATATTGGCAAGTTTACGCTTCTCCTCCGACAATTTTATTTTAGGTTTTGGAGTCCTTTTTTTTCTGATATTTGGTGTTTTGGATTTGACATGCTCTGTACTATGACATTGGGCATCGGCCTTGGCAGACGACGTTGCTGGCATTTCATCGTCTCGGCCATGACTAGTGGCAGCAGCTTCAGCACGAGGTGGAAGTGGATCTTGATCTTTCCCTAATTTTGGAACCTCAACATTTTTGTTCTCCATATTTTAATAGGCACAACTAAAAGGCACCTCAGGTAAACAATGGAGATGGATACTAGTATACAATTATGGACTGCCTGCCGACTGCAGACACAGAGGTAGCCACAGCCGTGAACTACCGTACTGTACTGTGTCTGGTTGATAAAGAGAAGATGTCTATGTAACTATGTATGTATAAAGAAGAATGAAAAAAATCCACGGTTAGGTGGTATACAATTATGGACGGACTGCCTGCCGAGTGCAGACACAGAGGTAGCCACAGCCGTGAACTACCGTACTGTACTGTGTCTGCAGCTAATATAGACTGGTTGATAAAGAGAAGATGTCTATGTAACTATGTATGTATAAAGAAGAATGAAAAAAAACCACGGTTAGGTGGTATACAATTATGGACGGACTGCCTGCCGAGTGCAGACACAGAGGTAGCCACAGCCGTGAACTACCGTACTGTACTGTGTCTGCAGCTAATATAGACTGGTTGATAAAGAGAAGATGTCTATGTAACTATGTATGTATAAAGAAGAATGAAAAAAATCCACGGTTAGGTGGTATTACAATTATGGACGGACTGCCTGCCGAGTGCAGAGACACAGAGGTAGCCACAGCCGTGAACTACCGTACTGTGTCTGCTGCGACTGGATGATAAATGATATAAAAAATATATATATATCACTACTGCAGCCGGACAGGTATATATTATATATTATATAATGACGGACCTGCTGGACACTGTCTGTCAGCAGAATGAGTTTTATTTTTATAGAATAAAAAAAAAAAAACACACAAGTGAAGTCACACGACGAGTGTTTAACTTTTTCAGGCAATCACAATATAAGTATACTACTAACTATACTGGTGGTCAGTGTGGTCAGGTCACTGGTCAGTCACACTGGCAGTGGCACTCCTGCAGCAAAAGTGTGCACTGTTTAATTTTAATATAATATGTACTCCTGGCTCCTGCTATAACCTATAACTGGCACTGCAGTAGTGCTCCCCAGTCTCCCCCACAATTATAAGCTGTGTGAGCTGAGCAGTCAGACAGATATATAATATATATAGATGATGCAGCACACTGGCCTGAGCCTGAGCAGTGCACTGCACAGTGCACTGCACAGTGCACACAGATATGGTATGTGACTGACTGAGTCACTGTGTGTATCGCTTTTTTCAGGCAGAGAACGGATATATTAAATAAACTGCACTGTGTGTCTGGTGGTCACTCACTATATAATATATTATGTACTCCTGGCTCCTGCTATAACCTATAACTGGCACTGCAGTAGTGCTCCCCAGTCTCCCCCACAATTATAAGCTGTGTGAGCTGAGCAGTCAGACAGATATATATAATATTATATATAGAGATGATGCAGCACACTGGCCTGAGCCTGAGCAGTGCACACAGATATGGTATGTGACTGACTGAGTCACTGTGTGTATCGCTTTTTTCAGGCAGAGAACGGATATATTAAATAAACTGCACTGTGTGTCTGGTGGTCACTCACTATATAATATATTATGTACTCCTGGCTCCTGCTATAACCTATAACTGGCACTGCAGTAGTGCTCCCCAGTCTCCCCCACAATTATAAGCTGTGTGAGCTGAGCAGTCAGACAGATATATATAATATTATATATAGATAATAGATGATGCAGCACACTGGCCTGAGCCTGAGCAGTGCACACAGTCAGATATGGTATGTGACTGACTGAGTCACTGTGTGTATCGCTTTTTTCAGGCAGAGAACGGATATATTAAATAAACTGCACTGTGTGTCTGGTGGTCACTCACTATATAATATATTATGTACTCCTGGCTCCTGCTATAACCTATAACTGGCACTGCAGTAGTGCTCCCCAGTCTCCCCCACAATTATAAGCTGTGTGAGCTGAGCAGTCAGACAGATATATATAATATTATATATAGATAATAGATGATGCAGCACACTGGCCTGAGCCTGAGCAGTGCACACAGATATGGTATGTGACTGAGTCACTGTGTGCTGTGTATCGCTTTTTTCAGGCAGAGAACGGATTATAAATAAAAGTGGTGGTCACTGGTCACTATCAGCAAAACTCTGCACTGTACACTACTGAGTACTCCTAATGCTCCCCAAAATTAGTAAATCAAGTGTCTCTCTAATCTATTCTAATTCTAAACAGAGAGGACGCCAGCCACGTCCTCTCCCTATCAATCTCAATGCACGTGTGAAAATGGCGGCGACGCGCGGCTCCTTATATAGAATCCGAGTCTCGCGAGAATCCGACAGCGTCATGATGACGTTCGGGCGCGCTCGGGTTAACCGAGCAAGGCGGGAAGATCCGAGTCTGCTCGGACCCGTGAAAAAAACCATGAAGTTCTGGCGGGTTCGGATTCAGAGAAACCGAACCCGCTCATCTCTAGTATATTCTTCCCGTTTTTGCATGGGTTTCCTCAGGGTCCTCCGGTTTCCTCCCATAATCCAAAAATATACTGGTAGGTTAATTGGTCCCAACAAAAATGAACCCTATGGGATCTTACACATGTGTTAAGGGCAGACTAGATGGGACAACTGGTTCTGTATCTGCTATCAAAAAATTCTATGATTCTGTGTAAATCATCTCTTAAACATTTGACATCTTCACATGCCTCAGTAGTTCCTGGTGGCATCCGCTTCATTCCTGATTTAAACCTAATTAGAACTGTTAATTTATTTATTTTTTGTATAGCAATATCCAAAAACTTTAGCATTTCACAACATACTGTAATAAACTGTTTGCATTTAAGCAGAGAATTGTGGATGTCCCAACTCCGCTTATACGAAGTTGACACATAAGAAACAATATAATGAGAGGAATACTGTGAGAGGATAATTAGTGAACAGCAGTAGTGGATAATAGGTGACCTCTCCAAGAGTCACATGCATCTCTCTCTTGACCACGTTTACTTTCTGCCTTCAGCCCCCTGACGGTTTTCCCTGTTGCCTAGTGAGCACAGACCATCTAGTACGTTGGAGGTTCGGCTACGACTGGCGATATATTGTCGCCTGGTTGACTTTGAGCAAGAATCCAAAGGTTACCCAATTGATTGCGCTTCAAGAACCTTATGGCCCCTTAAATAAGTTATGCTATGTAGCTTCTTCTGATATTACCTCCTTCCTAAAAGCCTTTTCTATAGGCTCACACTTACTACATCACTGCTAACTCATTATTTTACCAATAACAATCTACAGCCCAGAGCCGGCCTTAGGCATAGGCAAACTAGGCAAATGCCTAGGTCATTTGGTATGCTTAGGGGCACCAGCAGCTTCTGCTGATTAAAATGATATGTGGCATGCCTATATTCTGTGTGTGACTGCGGCTGTATCTGCATACGAAATGCTACGTTGCAGTGTATTCCTGGAAATCACTGTAATGTAGCATTTCGTATGCAGATACAGCCGCAGTCGCACACAGAATATAAGCATGCTGCATATAATTTTAATCAGCAGAAGCTGCTTGTGCATCCTAGCCACATAGTAATGCAAATAAGATGCATTTTCATAAACATAAGGCGCCCGACGTTAACAGAGCTGCCAGCTGACTCATGCCAGGCATCTCCTGCAGAACTAGCGGCGGTGCTAGGGGGCACCAGCCAAAATCTTGCCTAGGGCATGATATTGGTTAGGGCCGGCTCTGCTACAGCCCTTGCACATGGAGACCCGATTGCCATTGATTGCCATCAAGGTCAAGCTAACAGGTTCAAGCCAAAGGGCATTGGCATTCCACCAGCTCTTTCACGAGCGGACTCAAGAGTTTGGAAGATTAAAAAATCTGAATAGCAGACCGTTTACTTCCACTGTAGCAACAATTTACTAAACAGGTAAATCGATTAGGGTGAAATATGAACAGCAATATTTTTTAATAGTTTCAAAATGGCTGAGTCTGACTCTATTTAAGAGGGGCAATATAAGACTGGTCTTGGCACAAGCAATGATCTCTAATGCTCACTTATCATAATGTGCAATCATTTCGCAAATTACTCACAAATGTTTATCACGAGACGTCAAATTAACTCCCGCAGTAGCTCCGCACTTTGCTGCAGAGCATCACAATTCATCACCTACGGTACAGTTTTCCATCTGCTATAATTGAACAAATCTTCTGCCGATAGTTAAATTATAACTCCCCGGCGCCTGTCGCATTATGTACTTGCTATCGTCTCAAAATCATTTCCAGGGGCACTTTGTTACTGGGCACATGTGATTAACCCTCTCACCAGATAGGTTTTGGTGCGCCATAATCCGCATCGCCATGACTTATTTACTAATCTTGGTTATACTCTTCAGTTTATAAACATTTCTGATAAAGAGTCAAGACCAGAGAATAAGGGGTCTATTCATGAAGCAGTGATAAGAGTGGAGAAGTGAGCCAGTGGAGAAGTTGCCCATGGCAACCAATCAGCATTGAAGTAACATTTATAATTTGCATACTATACAATTGTACGGAGCAGCTGATTGGTTGCCATGAGCAACTTCTCCACAGGCTCACTTCTCCACTCTTTTCACTGCTTCATGAATAGACCCCTAAGTTTGTTAGAATGGTATCTACGATACAAAATAAGAGGTGCCATGCTGTACAGTTGGTCAATATTACAATATTTCTAGTAAGCTCCAGGGACAAATATAAATCTGTCTATATAATAATTTTTTTTTGTTGTTTTTTTGTTGGGGAAGTAGGGGAGTTGTTTTGGGATGTGATGTCCAAGGCCGCCATGAGATCTCCAGACTGGCGTTAAAATTATGCATTTAAGACGTGTTTGTGATGCAGGCAAATGCTGACTCAAATAAGGTGAAATCAGCCATACTGTATCTCCTGAAGGCTATTAATACATTAGAGACTGTACAAAGACAGGCAACTAAAATGGTGCATGGCCTACATCACAAAACTTACCCGGAAATACTAATAGACCTCAATATGTATAGTTTGGAGCAGTGAAGGTACAGGAGGGAAACATTCTTCAAAGGAAGAGAAGTATTAAAACACGAGGACATACACTGAGACTGGAGGGAGGTAGATTCTGGGGGAATTTAAGGCAAAATTACTTCACAGAAAGGGTAGTGGATAAGTGGAATAGCCTCCCATCAGAGGTGGTAGAGACTGACAGTAGAGCAATTTAAATATGCTTGGGATAGACATAAAGATCTCCTTACAAAGAGGGTTTGAGGAATGAGGTTAAATAAAGGACAGACTAGATGGGCCAAGTGGTTTTTATCTGCAGTCAAATGTTATGGGCAATGTTCAATTGTGGCGTGCGCCGGCTGCCACTAGATGGTGCCCAATGGAGCAATTCAATTGTTCCTCTGTTTGGGCACGATCGCTGCCGCCACTGCATTTCAGCTCGCACCCACGGCACTTTTCACGATCGCGCCCAGCACTTTGGTCAGGTTTAGCTGCTTTATGCGGCTAAAACCGACCACTATGGGCACGGGGAGAAAAAAAAACCAATTGAATTGCATCCCGCGATCTACCATCACTTTAGATGGGAGACTGGCTGCGCAAAACAATTGAATAACGCCCTATGTTTCTGTTACCCAGTGAATTCAGGTGGAGCACACCTCACTAGTGCAACAATGCTGTCTTTTCCTACAAAACTCATAAAAAGCTGATAAAATAGCAAATGGAGAAAGTGGGAAAAAAACTGAAAATGAAGAGGCTGGCCTAATACCATCCGTCCGCTATAAGCGTAAAAAACTCACCCAAAACTCCACCCACCCACAGCTATAGGACGATTAAAATGTCACACACGCATCAAACACACAATGGGAACCAGAATACCCATTGTCATTTAGCTCACCATCTGTCACAGTCTTGGGATTTAAAGAACGTCAGTCTTACTTCAGCCTTCCGTTACTTTTAAGCAAATATCAATAAAAATCATTGCACCAAATTACAATGTACATATACAAGCATTATGCTGCAGGGTGCAGCTTCTTATTGAATTTCACTGTGAAATGAATCGTCCTGTTTTGCTATAGACGCATATCTATAAACACAGATTGAACATACTTGTAAAAAACACATATCAAAATCATACCAAATGCGATATGTGCTGTACGCGTCTTCATTCACGGTTTAAGTTGCGGTGAACAGCACATTTCAAAATTCAGTGTGTTGTGTGCAGCCTCAGAAGGATAAGCGTCAGTTAAAAAACATTATTAAAACAAATTCAAGTTTTCAGTTTAAATGGATCGCAGTTTTCATGCCGAACTTAATTTTACATGATGTGCAGAAAAAATAATATTGCTATGCTTGTTCTCATTGAAATTCTCCCGTAACCTGCCAGGCTGTCAGCAGTCAGTAAGTGCTCACAGTTTCTATAATCTGCAGTTTTTCAAACATATATCTTAAACCCCACACGTCAGATGCATCCACTCGCCACTCAAGCACACTTATTCTATAAAATAAAGACACCACAACTGTAATTGGCGTGAAAGGGGTCAGCTTTTATTTTCTGACTGAGAGGAAGGCCTATTAAATGCTAAAACTAAAATGTAGACTTCCCTCTCTAACTAAGGTGGCGGGGAGAAGAACGGTTAACATAATAAAGTAACATGGGTGAAAAAACATTGTAATACATAAAAAGTAAGCAATAAAAACATATGTGTGAGGGAGCCTTCTGCCCCCAATGTTCCGGGATCGGCCTCCTGCCTACATCCCGGACATTAAAAATTCAAAAATCCAAGGACAGGGGTCGACCTTCTGCCACTACCCCTGCCCACCAACAGTTGTAGGGACGGAGGTACGCTCCGCCCCTATGAGGTAAAAATTCGGGCCACCAGCCCCGCCATCCACATATGTTTTTACCAATTAATGGGCTCCACTTGGTAAAGTGATGCCCGAAAACTAATTCAAACGACTAAGAAAAATGTTTCTAAAAACACACCCAAACTTCTCACCTTGAAGTCATGGTTAAAAATTAAGTAACCGTTCATAAACCGGCCAACTGCCAGGTTACCAACCTGCCGCCGCCACCGAACTAACAACTAACTAGAGGAGGGGCTAAAAACCGACAAAACTAACTAGACACTAATGAACGACTAAACACTAACTAATGCAACTAAAACCTAAACAACTACCGAAGGGGACCGAAGGACGTGCATAAAGTCATCCAAGAAGATCGCCATGCCAGCTGGCGACAAATGCACCCCGTCAGACCGGTATAGGGTCGGATCCCGGAAAGAGATACCACTGTGCAGCACGACCAGGCCACCATGCTGGAGGACAGCACTACCGACAACCGAATTGACCCGTCTCCGAACCAAGTCAATCACCCCGGGGTTAAAGGCTCCACGCCAAGATCGCCGGGGGACCATGTCCGACCAGAGGATCAGGCAAAACGGCCACTCAGCCATAAGTGCCAGCAGCTGGCGCCGGATCTCAAGGCGAATGTCAAGGCCCGTGCGGCGTACCAAATCATTGCCCCCGAGATGTAGCACCAAGAACAGCGGATATCCAAAACGGCCAACTGCCGCCCTAAGCCAGTCCCGCAGGCCGTCCCAGCGGAGGCCTCTACGCCCCAACCAGCGCATGGCCCGCAGCTCTGGAAAACGGGTTGTGTCGCAGGCCAGAGCCGACACGGACAGCCAATAGATGTATGAATGGCCGACAAACCATATAAAGTGCGGATCTAACCGCCGTCCTGTAAAAGAAGGGTGTGATGAAGGTTAGTAAATTACATAAAATATAGCATTGCTAAATGGGGAACCTATCTGCGTCCCTAACGGGGAGTGGAAAGGGGGGAGTTGGGCCACCCAATTTGACTTGAGGCAAAAACAAAACTTCGTTAGCCGGCAAAAGCCGTAGTAAAACCAACGATAAAACAAAAATTCCTCAAGGCCCCCACAACCGCAAAATGCAGTTGCGACGAGCGGCTAGTCCTCAAATGGGTGCACTGTGAGGAAAAGGCCTGATATAGCGTCTGACTGCACCAGACCTCCACCTACCCAGTGCCCGGACTTCGACTTCGGACCAACCCGCCGCAGCAGCTGCTGAAGCAGCGCCGATGCGGAAAGAGTGAGTCCCATAGTCGGCCGGAGATAGACCCAGGTACAAGATACAACGCCCCAAAACCGACCGGAATTGATATCTGGTCAACGGGGAACCATCGCTATGGACGAGCCACCCGGTGGGCGTTGGAGGCCGAAGGGACGAATAAGCTAGGGCCGCGGCAACCGGACAAATGCCCCGCGAACTGGCCCGGCCCATTCGAACCCACTGCCCCCTGCCGGCTACGTCAGTCTTGGAGCGCTGAATCCTGCACCACAAACCGTCGGGACGTATGACGACGTGGGCCGCCAGCATGGGCGAGGCAGAAGTCCGAGAGACGGCCACCAGCTCGCCCACCCTGAACGCGCCGTGGAAGGCCATCGTAAAGGCCGCCATGAAGAGGCGAACTTCGTATCCCGAGGAGCAAATACTCCGGAGGGATCCCAAAATCCGCCGCAGCAAAGCACCAGTGATCGGCAGACGAGTATTTGGGAGGGGCGGGGACGCCCGCGCCCAACCTTTCAACACCCGCCGGAGGAAAAAGGACTTCGTAAAATCCGCTTCCCCCCGCAGCTGCAGAAAGTATGATATACCCGCCAGAATCCTGTTAACAGACGCCCGCGAAATCCCGTCGGAGTACAGCATCCAGATATATTCTAAGAGTAAAGTGTGAGAGGTCTTACCACTCTGGCCTCGCTCCAGGAGGAAGCGACTCCACCGTTCCCAGGCGGCACGATAGGCCGCAAACGTAGCAGGGGCCAACGATCTGTGTGCTAACTCCTCCAATCCGGGTGGATGACCTGCCACACATAAGCAGGACATAATTCCCCATGGAGTAGCGCTGCAGGAGCCAAGCGCCGAAACCGCTGCAAATCACCCCACGACAGGGCATCCGCAATTTCGTTACGCACGCCAGGGACATGTTTTGCTCGCAACGTAATGTTGTTCACCAAACATAGCAAGACTATCTGTGCAAGGACCCGCAGAACCGGCAAGGACGTAGATTTTTGCCGGTTTATGGCAAAAACCACGCCCAAATTGTCGCACCAGAAGATAACCTGTTTGTTCCGCAGGGCCGCGCACCACAATTCCAGAGCGACTAGAATGGGAAATATTTCCAGCAACAGCATGTTTGTCGTAAGGCCCCCGCTAAGCCAGGCCCGAGGCCAGGGACACGCGCACCAACGGCCTGCAAAATAAGCTCCGAACCCGTAACCGCCAGAGGCGTCCGTGAAAAGCTCCAGGGCTGGGCCAGACACAGCCGCCTCCTGCCAAATACAGATGCCGTTGAAACGAACAAGAAATTCGTCCCAAATGCGCAAATCACTTTGGATTTCAAGAGACAATCGAAGAAAATGATGTGGGCGTCTAACCCCCACGGTAGCCCGTTTCAATTTTCTACAGAAGACTCTACCCATGGGTATCACCTTGCAAGCAAAGTTAAATAGGCCCAATAAGGATTGAGCCTGTTTGAGCGTGAGCTTGCCCGCCGCCAGCGCATATAGGATACCATCGTGTAAACGCAACACCTTGTCCGCAGGGAGCCGGCACAGGCCACCGACCGTATCAATCTGAATCCCGAGGTAAACCAAGGAGGCGGAGGGACCCTCCGTCTTCTCAGGTGCCACCGGAACACCAAAGTGCGCGAAGAGGGCGAGAGCCCCCTGCAGCAAGCGGACGCAGCGATCCGAGTCTGAAGGGCCGATAAAAAGGAAATCGTCTAAGTAGTGCGAAATGCCCCGTTCGCCCGTCTCCTGCTGGAGACACCAGTGGAGGAAAGAACTGAAACGCTCGAAGTAGGCGCAAGAGATGGAACACCCCATAGGGAGGCACCGATCGATGTAAAAACCATCGTCCAGCTTAAAACCCATAAACCGAAAGGCGGACGGGTGCAGCGGGAGGAGGCGGAACGCTGACTGGATGTCCAATTTACACATCACTGCCCCAGGACCAAAGGACCGGATGGTGTCGATGGCCGAGTCAAAAGATAGATAAACAACCCGACACTGATCCGGAGGGATGGCATCATTAACCGATGACCCTGGAGGGCAGGACAGATGCTGGATAAGGCGAAATTTTCCCATGGTCTTTTTGGGCACTATGCCAACGGGGGACAATACGAGGTCTGGCAAGGGGGGTTCCCGGAAAGGGCCAACCATCCTACCTAGCGCCACCTCGGCCTCGACCTTCTGGCGGAGCACTTCCGGAAATTCCCTGGCCGAGCGCAGGTTCGTGCCCGTCCCGGGGCCCACACGCCCATGTATAGGTAAAGGGAAGCCCGACGCGAATCCCGAGTGTAGGAAATGGGCGTCTGCCGGCCGCGGGTACCGTCGCAGCCAGGGAAGGAGTGCCCGAAGACTAATTGGGGTGGGGGCTGTGGCCAACGCCAGAGGCCGCGGGCGCGCGACTCTGCCGGGTCTGCGGACCGGACGCACCTCCGACCCCAGGACTGGGACAGTCCTTAATCCCGTGGCCCCCCCCACATCGGATACAGGAGTGACGAAAACGACAGCGGCTGCCTAAGTCGCATTGTGCATTATTAAAAGCGAAGCATTTTCCATGCCCCGCGCGCCCTGAACCGCCGCGAAAGCCGGCAGAACGAGGGGTGGGACGCTTAGCCCATCTCTTATCTGTGCCGCTCTCCTCAGCGCCGGCCGAACCCTGGGTCAGTTCCGAGCAAAGTTCCACATCTTTCTTGCCGAAGTTATGGATCTGCCGCCCGTGTTGTTTTCGGCGAAAATCCTCGTCATAACGACGCCAGGCCGACCCTTTATACTTGTGGTACAGAACATGTATGAGGAATTGATATCGAACTATGTTCATATGTTCGTCCGGGCGGGTCTCTAGATAACATGCCGCAAATATCAACATGCAGCGTACCCAATTCGGGTAGGAGCGCAGAGCGTCCTCGCTGCCCTGCCCCTTTTTCTTGGCGGAAAGTAAGGCTTTTCTATCGTCACTAGTAAGAGCGAAAATATTCACATATTGGCCCTTACGGATTCGATCCCGGACCCGGGGCCTAAGACCACGTTGCACCGCCGTATTAGCGCAGTGCACGGTGTCCGATTCCACCGAGACTTGGGAGGCGGACGAGGTTGAATACCGACGCTCGCGTCGTCTGCGGCGCTTAACCCTGTGCAGTCCGCCATCAGAGGAGGACAGGCCCTCCGAGGACGTGGAGGCAAGGGAAGAGTCCGTGTACCGACGCCTGCGGCTGCGCCTGCTGCGCTTGCTAGAAACCTTACGCACCCTGCCGCCAGCACTAGAGGAGCCGGAGTGAGAAACCGATCCCAAGCCGCTAAGGGGTGTAACCGCGCTTCCCCGGGACCAGTCGGGGTCCGATGAAGACTCACCTGCACGAGAGGGAACACCGTCCGTCCCGACGGCCACTGGTCGACTCGCGGATGCACCGACAGACTCCATTTCTCTCCTGACGTCCGCGGCCGGGGGGACAAAAGAGACATGGTTTTCCCGCTCCTCCACCGGGCTTGCCGCAGCCGGGAGCGGGGCAGGCGGGGGAACCGTCGCGCCAGAGGACAGAAGCGGGGCAAGAGCATGCGCAATGCTATCTGCCAAAGAAGTGGAGGACCGCCCAAGTCCCCCGGGTACGGGGGATAACAAGGGCGCCACTGCCGACACAACAGCCGCACAAATGGCGGACAGAACGGTGGTGTCCACCAAGGGTGCCGCTGACGTGGCGTGCGTAGGAAAATCAGAGCCGCCACGCGGGTCGTGCTCCCCATGGGAGGATCGTAAACCCCCCGTTGGGAGCAAGGACCCCGATGATCCCTCACTGTCGGGCGTCACGGTATCGCCGTCCCGCTGGGAGAAATCCCGCGCCAATTGCTCCCGCCGCGATCTTCTCCGATCCCGCGTATTGGCCACAGAAGGAGAAACTGAAGAGTCGTCGCTACTGGAAGGAGGAGGCGCAATGTAGGCATGTGACCCCTCCGTATCCACATTGGCAGGAGATGACCGGCCGCGAGGAGGTGCGGAACGGACACCCCCCGACTGCGCACGCCGCCCCCTGGGGTGAGGAACCCCCGTCGGAGGCGCATGGCCGTGGACGGCGGCCGCAGCGCCTCGAGCCAGACGCGGTATCCTGGAGGGGAGGGGCGCCACAGGGCCACCCCCGGTAGGAGAGGCCCAGTGGGGCACGCCGCCGCGGGCGGACGCAGAACGCCCCCGCCGTATGGGCCCCTCCCTAGCGGAGATAGGTAGAGGAGGGTGTGCAGTAGCGGGGCGGGGGCGACGCCCCTCCCTGTCGGGGGGGGGGGGGGGGGGCGCAGGCTGGACCTGACTGGATGAGGGGGAGGGCTGAACAGCGGGGACAGGCCTCATCTGGGCCCCCCTAGCGGCAGTATCCCCTGTGCCACGCGCGCGCTGCCTGGCCTGTGCAGGTCTGGCAGCCGCACGACCCCCTTCCCGCCCACCACTTGCCACATTTTGTCTTCTAGTATGCGGCTGCTGATCCGCGGGCCGGGAGCTCTGTCCCGGCCCCACGTGATCAGGGCAGCCGCGGGTAGCGAGCGGCGAGCTCAGGGACGGCAGGACACCATCCTTGGCCCTTTGCCGCGTACCTCCCCGGCCGCCCAGCGCTCCGTTCCCCGCCGCGGCTAGCAGCGGGGACGGAGAGCGCACGCGCGGGGGAGCCCGGGCGGGCGGCCGAGCCCGGCCGCGCGCGCCCTGGGGCTCTTGTACGGCCGCCGCCGCATTTCTTCCCCGTGCCGGCTGGACATCAGACGCGTCCATGAGCCGGGCGGGGGGGCCAGCGGAGCGGCTGGGGCGATGGGGGAGGGAGGATCAGTATAAAATACAAAGAGTAGTGAGGATAGAAAAAGAGAGAAAGTAGAGGATTATAAGGATAGGAAAAAGCAAAAGGGGTTAAAGATCAGAGGAAAGGGAAATATAAAGTATGAAATGAGATGTGAGCAGAGAATAAGGAGATTATTTAAATGTAAGGAGGGTGATACTTGCAGTCCTAACGAAAAGGCTGAAGAGAGGCAGGAAGTATCCTGCCAGCTGCATATATGCATGACAGGCCAGCCCCCTCTCATGCTGCAGCCAATGGGCCCCCCGGCCCACTCTCTGAGTTCCTCCCAGCCAAAAAACATTAACCCCTCACAGGCCAGGTGATGCCTCGAGCGGCGCTGCGGAGGCCCTGGACGGTGCGTTTATGCCGCTGTGGTCACATTATGTTCCCTACGCGGTCTTTCTGTTGCTGACGCTGAATGAGACGACAGAGATGGTGCGCAGTAGAGGTAATCTCATAATCATAGTTAGCTTCAACAACATAGTCATTAAATTGTATTCAAACGAGCTCTTATCTTTTTAATTACATATATGCAGACTGTGTGTACTAAACTCTGACCTGATGTTATAAGAAAATTGAAACTATGCTTACTGGGAGAATATTAGAAAGGAAAGGCCAGGACTGCTTAAAGAGACACTAACCTCGGAATTAGTCTTGATTTGTGCTGTTTGCAGGGAGGTAAATTTTTATTTATTAACGACTATTTAGGTAACATCAAAACATATTATGCAACGCTTTATGGAGAATGCAGATTGACACGTCAGTTCCTGTTAGCTAGGGTTGTGCAAGCAGTGGTGTCTCCCGGACTGCAGGGGCCTGGGACATTCCTCCCAACTGTCCCTAATAATTGGACACTGTCCTGCTAATTGGACACTGTCCCGCTGTCCCTCCCGCAGGTCGCAGTGTCCCGCAGGCAGGGGTGCCGATTGGGAGACCCAGTGATCACCTACTGCTCTGCACTGCAATCTAGCCAGTGATCACTTAATAGATACCGTGCGTATGAGCACGGCATCCATCAGTGTGAGGAGTGGAGTCGGGGGCTGCCCAGCCGCTCAGGGAGCGCTGGGCACGCCCCAAAATGATGAAAACGGGGGTCGCAGAGCTAGGCCCTGCCCCCTCCACTCAAGACCCCTCCAATTGAGGCCCCACCCTCTTTCCAGCCGTGGCCACGACCACCCACCATCAAAAGTTGGGCGGTATGGCCTTGGGGCAGTACAAGCGGAGGCTCCTACCTTTGAGTAGGAGGGTGGCTGCCGCTGGCCAGGTCCCGGGAAATGACAGCCCCGCTACTGTCGCTGGTCAGGTCCCGGGAGATGAGTGAGCCGCTGCCAGCCAAGTCCTGGCAGCTATGGACTGTATCTGCTGCAGTCCATAGATGCAGGGGTTAGTGCATGCGCAGTCAAGCAGCCACTTGACTGCGCATGTGCCGATCTCTCCGAGGGGATTACAGCCCGGTCTGGCAGTCCCGGAAGGAGCAAACACTTCCCAATGGGACTGCCTGTACTGGGGTTGACTGGCAGGAAGGACTTCTAATAGAAGTCATCACTGCCAGTCACTGTGTAGCCAGCGCAGTTACAGACTGCAACTGGCTCACTCCCTGCAGTGGCGGATTTTACTAGGCGGAGGGTGGGTGGTGCAGTCCTGCAACCCATAGGTTAGATCCGCCACTGGGCAGGACTATCGCTGCCACTCGGCCTTTGCATTTGGCTAGTAAGGTGCTGGAATGGCACCCTGCAGCCAGGATCGCTGCTGCAGTGCTGCGCAGAGCATCTTCTGAATACTGCAGGCGGCTGTGAGGCAGCAGAGCCTGTCAGAAGGATGCGCCGGGAAGTGACAATGCTTCCCAGTACTGGTGGCCCCCGACCACTTGGCACGATGTCATGATGTCATGCGCTCAGGGGCGGCACAGGGCACACTTCCGCCCTGTTTATGTCACTGGTTCTGTGTGTCCGCGCATTAACCGTACTGTTGTCCCCCAGGAAGGCCCGTTTCAGGGACATAGAGAAACATCCGCACAATGAACAAACAATCCGCTCTCATATCCTCTGTGAAGGTGTGTATACATGGTGCAGTCTATGCTTCCTTTCTTCAGCACTTGTTGCGCAGTCTGTTGGTAATCGCGGAATGCAACCGTCTTCAGCAAAGACGTTTATCTGGGAGACGACAGGTGCTGAAAAAGGTCCTCCCTGATCTGCTCCCCTACTCCTCTCCTTTCCCACAAATCATCCTTCCCTGGGAACAAATGTCTGCTACCCGCGTTATAGAAGGGAAACAGTGTTCATAGAGGTAGGGTCAGCAATTTTAGCACATATTCATAGGAGGTGTTTTATGAAAAGTCATATGGGTCTATAGGGGAGATGTACTTAGCCTTGGAGAGAGATAAAGGGGTCTATTTACTAAGCCTTGGATGGAGATAAAGTGGACGGAGATATAGGGGGACATTTACTAAGCAGTGATAAGAGCGGACAAGTGATTCAGTGGAGAAGTTGCCCCATCAACCAATCAGCAGCTCTGTATTATTTTATAGTATGCAAATTATAGATGTTACTTCACTGCTGATTGGTTGCCATGGGCAACTTCTCCACTGGCTCACTTCTCCGCTTTTATCACTGCTTAGTAAATGTCCCCCAAAGTACCAGCCAATCAGCTCCTAAGTGCCATGTCACAGGCTGGGTTTGAAAAATAAGCTGATTGGCTGGTACTTTATCTCTGTCCACTCTATCTCCCACCAAGGCTTAGTAAATAGACCCCAAACTGCCTGCAACCAGCTCCTAACTGTCATTATTCAAACACAGCCTTTAACATGGCAGTTAAGAGCTGATTGGCTATTACTTTATCTCTCTCCACTCTATCTCTCTGTAAAGGGGAAATGTACCAAGCAGTGATAAGTGTGGAGAAGTGAGCCAGTGGAGAAGTTGCCCATGGCAACCAATGAGCTGCTCTGTATAATTTGAAAGTATGCAAATTATAAATGTTACTTCAATGCTGATTGGTTGCCATGGGTAACTTCTCCACTGGCTCACTTCTCCGCTCTTATCACTGCTTAGTACATTTCCCCCTTAGGTTTAGTAGATATGCCCCTGTGTTTGAAAAATGACAGTTAGGAGCTGGTTGGTACTTTATCTCTCTCCACTTTATCTTAGCACTCCGGACTTCTACTATATCAGAATGTAAACCTGGCGGGACGTTCTGTAATATCGCATATCGGTCCACCTCAGTGTACACTTAGTGTACAGGGGCGTAAACATGAAATTAGTGTCATCATAGGCTTTACCCCACCCATGTCATGTCATCAACGGTGTCACCAAGTCATGGGGGGTAATTCAGAGTAGATCGCAGCAGCAAATTTGTTAGCAGTTGGGCAAAACCATGTGCACTGCAGGTGTGGCAGATGTAACATGTGCAGAGAGAGTTAGATTTGGGTGGGTTATATTGTTTCTGTGCAGGGTAAATACTGGCTGCTTCATTTTTACACTGCAATTTAGATTTCAGTTTGAACACACCCCACCCAAATCTAATTCTCTCTGCACATTACATCTGCCCCACCTGCAGTGCACATGCTTTGGCCCACTGCTGACAAATTTGCTGCTGCCAACTCTGAATTACCCCCATGGTCTGCTCTTCTTTTTGCACCTTTTCTCCGGGTCTCCCATGAGCGGGTTCGGTTTTACTCGGTTTTACTCGGTTCTCAAAACGGCATCTAATTGGCTCACGGATGTCACGTGTTTTGGATAGCCAATAAGGGTCGGTTTTGAGAGCCGAGTAAAACCGAGTAAAACCGAATCCGCTCATCTCTAGGACTCTCTCAGACGCATACTTGCCTACTTCCTAAATGTCAATGAGACAAGTGCTGCGACTCTCTCCCGAACAGGAACTGGCTACTTTTTCCCATAAAACACTTTTATGGCGCTACACAGCAAATGGGTGGAGCTTCTTTCTTGCGTATATATGGATAGAGGGTTTACTAGTCACTGTTAGTAGCTGCTTTGTTGCCCTGTCTTGCACCTTTACATGGAGCCATGCCCACTGATGAGTCTGTCACTTCTCCCGGCTGAGGACTCATGTGCAGTAAAACTTTGATTCATTTCTCCTGTTGTCTAGTAAAATAAACAGCATGGAAGCGCACGGCTCTTCATTTCTCACAACATTAAGCACAATGCAGACTAAAATGATCATAATGTACAGCTGACCACTGCTAAGTACCGACGCTGAGGACACGTGAGGGTGATTCTGCCGGCTTGCAGGGTGTGCTCAGCCACGGCCGGGTCTCTGAACACGGTGAATGCAGCATTACATTGTAGGGTTTGTTCAAAGCAGAACAAAAACAGTTTCATTTAGAAATAGACAATACATTCCGTGTCGGTTATTATAGTTTCCCTTCCCACGGAAGAGAAATATAGTATAAAATTATCATATACCCTGCGATGTGAGCCCTTCCACCAATACAAATGCCCGTATCCTAAATTCTCTGCATAATTGATTATTGCAATTACCTGTACCAAACGAATTAATCTAAGAATGTATTGTTTCTGGGTTTTTTTTTATTGTTATTTATTTTATAATAATATTATTATTATTATTAATTATTATTATTATTATTATTATTATTATATAAACCAATTAGCTAATTCAGTATAGGTAACCAGGGCAGGCAGTAGAAGGGCATTTCTGCATCCTATACTGGTCGTCCTGCAGGGTGTGGTCTAGACACCCTACAAACCCTCCATAAGAGGGCAGCCAGGTTAGCACAGTGGCCCTCATTCCGAGTTGTTCGCTCGCTAGCTGCTTTTAGCAGCATTGCACACGCTAAGCCGCCGCCTACTGGGAGTGAATCTTAGCATAGCAGAATTGCAAACGAAAGATTAGCAGAATTGTGAATAGAAATTTCTTAGCAGTTTCTGAGTAGCTCCAGACTTACTCCTACACTGCAATCAGTTCAGTCAGTTTCGTTCCTGGTTTGACGTCACACACACGCCCAGCGTTCGCCCAGACACTCCCCCATTTCTCCAGACACTACCGCGTTTTTCCCTGACACGCCTGCGTTTTTCCGCACACTCCCAGAAAACGGCCAGTTTCCGCCCAGAGACACCCACTTCCTGTCAATCACACTCCGATCAGCAGAACGATGAAAAAACTTCGTTAGGCCGTGAGTAAAATACCAAACTTTGTACTAATTTACTTGGCGCAGGCGCACTCCGAACATTGCGCATGCGCAGTTTGCGACTAATCGCTCCGTTGGTGTGTGGTGGCTGCGATTGCACCGTCGTGGCCATGCCCTGCTAAACAATCCTGAGGTTTCCGCCATTGTACAGCAGGGGGTGTAGCTATGAAGACATGATTCAGCGTGAATGACATCATTGGCCACTGGGACCACCCACTTCACTCGATAAGCAGCACACTCCGGAAGGCTTGCCCATTTTTCTGGTAGGCCAGGAGCGCACTGGATTTCAAGAGCCTACCAGCCATTCCGGGAGGGTAGACAAGTATGGGTGGGACCTGTAAATGAACTAGGCCACCCTCTCTGCTTTGATCCCTGGGCGGTGGAACACTTGCACACCCTTACTTACGGCCCATGTGGGTAATCATACTATACAGTACCTTCAAGGTTTTCCTGTAGGAATTCCCTGGTGCATGTCCTGCCAAATGACATGCACTCATGTTAGTGACTGACACATGACTTAAACTTTTCCCAGTCGGGACCTAAGGACAGAGTCCATAGATAGGGACACTAGAAAGCACTGTGAGAAGAAGTTACGGTGGGAGGCCAGGACTTGAGAAGAGCGGGTTCGGTTCTCAGAGAACCGAACCCCCCCGGACTTCACGTCACGAGCCTGGATCTGAGTCAGGCTCGGGTTTTCCCGCCTGACTCGGAAAACCAGAACGAGGGAAAACGTCATCATCCCGCTGTCGGATTCTCACGGGGTTTGGATTCCATATAAGGAGCCGCGATTCCCCGCCATTTTCACTCCGGCATTGGAGAGTGTATAGGGAGGACGTGTCTCCATCATCAGTGTCCTGCATCAGTCCAGCATAGTGTCTTGTGCTGCATCAGTCCAGCACAGTGATGGTGTCCTCTGCTGCCATATGTCCAGTGCTGCTGTATAAGTCCAGTCCAGTGGTTCTGTGTTGTGCTGCATCAGTTCAATGCTGGTGTATTGTGCTGCATCAGTTCAGTCACAGTGGTGGTGTCCTCTGCTGCCATATGTCCAGTGCTGCTGTATAAGTCCGGTCCATTGCAGTGGTGCTGTGCTATCCTGCATCAGTCCAGTGGTGGTGTCCCTATGTTGCTGTATATGACCAGTGGTACTGCCGTATATGTCCATTGATACTGCCGTATATGTCCAGCGGTACACGTGTGTCCGGTATCCGTCATTAGTGCAGTGGGACTGCAGTGCCAACCCTAGATGGGCCAGGTGTTTGTGCCGCACACTTGTGTCGCTTCGCTTAGTCATACAGCTACCTCATTGCACCTCTTTTTCATCTTTGCATCATGTGCTGTTTGGGGCATGTTTTTTTAAAAGTGCCATCCTGTCTGACACTGCCGTATAAGTCCAGAGGTACTGCTGTATTAGGCCAGGGGTACTGCCGTATAAGTCCACCAATTGCAGAATTTTTGAAAAATGACAGGGGCATGCAGGAGATACTCTCAGTGGACTGAAAAATTGCGGGCCACTTTCGACATTCAGCCCCTGCATGCCACCACTAGCTGGGCCAGGTGGTTGTGTCGCTTAGCTTAGTCATACAGCAACCTGCGTGCACCTCTTTTTCTTCTTTGCATCATGTGCTGTTTGGGGCCTATTTTTTAAAATCTGCCAACCTGTCTGGCACTGCATGGCCACTCCTAGATGGGCCAGGTGTTTGTGTCGGCCACTTGTGTCGCTTAGCTTAGTCATCCAGCCACCTTGGTGCAACCTTTTGGCCTAAAAACAATATTGTGAGGTGTGAGGTGTTCAGAATAGACTGGAAATGAGTGAAAATTAATGTTATTGAGGTTAATAATACTGTAGGATCAAAATGATATTAGCCATTATTATGTTTTTTTTCAAAAATCATCCAGATCCAAAAACAAAACACAAAAGGGTGGTTTTGGCAAAACCAATCCAAAACCAAAACACGAGCGGGGAATTAGAACCAAAACCAAAACACAAAACACGAAAAGTGCCCTCCACGCATCTCTAGCCAGGACCCATCTGCAGATAGCGGCTCAGATCGTTTGCCGAGTTTTACATTTTTACAAATATTTGTTGCTTCTCTATAACGAACCTATGTAGAATACTGTTCTATTACACCCCTTAGCTGCCCGCTCATATGTGGGTGGTGGAAAATATTTGCCAGGTGGGGAAGAGAAAAAAACAAAAGTAAGATTTTGATTGCTCAGAGGCCACGGTCCAGACCAGTTTTATAGCCTAGAATTAAGACTATAATACTAATATATTTAATACTATAATTACTATAATTAGCTATAATTACAGACACTCCAAAGAAGGATGAAATGGAACACTGTATACTTTGAATGACAGCCAGTGTACAGAGCAACATAAGAGGTACTGAGCAGTTGCACGTACAAAAAGAAGAAAATAATAAGCTGGGAATTCTACCCCACACGCAGAAAAGGAGAAGTGGTACTGTGCATCTTTCCTTACTTACACAAACAAACAAACAAACAAACAAACAGAAGTGGTTAAATCCAGCATACAGATCACATTAGATACCAGTAATTGCACCCAATGTAACACAGAGCATAATGGAAGTGGCACTAGGCAAGCCTGATAAAGCATATGTCGCCTAAATGAGCTCTCAACCGCTAAGCAAGAGATGCTGCCGCTATATTGTGCGAACACCAACAAAATACACACCTTTATGTAGAAAACTAATACTTCTTTCACTATGCAAACCCTTTTCACTCTTAGGGGGACATATACTAAGCAGTGATAAATGTGGAGAAGTGAGCCAGTGGAGAAGTTGCCCATGGCAACCAATCAGCTGCTCTGTATGTGTTTATAGTATGCAAATTATAAATGTTACGTCAATGCTGATTGGTTGCCATGGGAAACTTCTCCACTTGCTCACTTCTCCACTTTTATCACTGCTTAGGACATGTCCCCCTTAGTGGCATATATAATACCCTTAGCAAAGTAGGTGATCTTATCATGTAGTGTAGGACCACAAGAGCAGAGACTCCTTGCCATGGCTGGTGGCTTTCCATATGTTTGCAAATGTATGCCACTGAGATCTCTGCATTACTATTATCATGTAGACACTGAGGAAGCCGCTGACGCATGAGAGTAGGCGGAGAAACGCGTCTGTCTGTTAGGATCTCCACTCACGGAGTGCAGCTCGATATACAGCACCATTATACATTGTCCGGCATAAACATCTGAAACCCCAGTGCTAAGGGGGAACGGGTGAGCACGTTGTTTAAAGTACCAACGGATCTCCAGATAAGGCTGCAGATAAGAGCACCAGCTGGGAGGGGAACAGAGAGAAGCCTGAAAGGAATACGGGCAAAGCGAAATTGTTACATGGTAACTATAAATCAGCTCATTAGCTACATGGTGCAGTAAAACAAGGACTTCTACATATGGGAGGAATACAGTGTTGCAAAGAGTCAATGAATGCTAATTGAATACTCACAAGTGTGAGAAGTCATGGACTGTTACTACATCTAATAATCAATGCATGAACTGCTTGGCTAATAATAAAAGTGCATGGACTGCCTCAGTATTAACATCAGTTATTAAGTATAGATATGGATACATTTCATATCTTTTTATAAGAGGAGAAATGTATTACCTTTTATTATATGTGTATGTTTTTATAGTGGTTTATATGATACTGGACGGCATCAATGTGATGTGTGTGAATATATAACTGTATTAAAATCTACATCAGATTGAAGTAGCGCATTCTCATTGTTTTGTGCAACAATTTTTTTTTTCTTGCTTTAAACGTTAACGGGTTTCAAACGATTACCCTTGAGATTTGCAACATTTCATCTGATCAATCACAGCGCTTGGAGGGTTGGGTTGTTTTGTTTTATTATCATGCAGGGTGTATGTCTCTTCTGCTAGTCCATTATGGTGGACAGGGGGAATTTGTATTTTTTAGTCTAGATTAACCCCTCCCTTAAACGTAGAGAAGGACCATCAGATCAGAGACTCCTTGCTGCATTTGGTGAATTAGCAGATGTTTGCAAATGTATGTAGCAGAGATCTCTGCATTACTATTATCATGTAGGGTGTATGTCTCTTCTGCTAGTCCATTATGGTGTACTGGGGGAATTTGTTTGTATTTTTTAGTCTATATTAACCCCTCCCTTACACGTAGAGAAGGACCACCAGAGCAGAGACTCCTTGCTGCAATTGGTGAATTAGCATATGTTTGCAAATGTACTGTATGTAGCAGAGATCTCTTCATTACCATTATCATGTAGGGTACATGCCTCTTTTGCTGGTCCATTATGGTGTGCTGGGGAATTTGTGTTTTGTAGTCTAGATTAACCCCTCCCTTACATGTACCTGTGATGGACCAATACATTTATTTGCGCAACTACTATTCTGGGTATCATAATATCAATAACATCTACTAATGTGTGGCAATAAAAGGAGCTGAGGCTTAATTATATTCCATTAATGTGCCATTTACTGGTCATCATTCTTTTTAGTGTCCACAAGGTTTGTTAGCAAAGTATTAGAACACTAAAACCTATAGGAGCATAGCAAAGACTAGCTATTATTCTTCTTCTTAGCATTTATTCATAAGGCGCTGTACATGGCAAAAGATACAGGCAACTTGGTAAAGAATTTTTTTTAAAAAGGTAACGTTTTATAATTATTATTCTTTATTTATATGGCGCCACAAGGGATCAAAGAAATAAGCAAAACAAGAAAACAGTGACTTATGGTTAAAAACAATATAAGACAAGTACAGGGTATATAAACACAGCAGATGACCCTGCAATAAGTGCAGAAAACCAAGGTGCCGTCAAAGGGAGTATGATAAGTAAGATAAGGAAATGCACATGAGGGAAGAGGGCCCTGCTCGTGAGACCTTACATTCTAAAGGGGAGGGGCAGACAGACAGGTGACACAGATAGGGTATACAGTGAGCGTGGGAAAGAGGTTTAGGATGTTGGCTGGGTTTGGTATCTTGAGGGCCCATTTGAAGTTTTGCAGAAAGGTGGAGAGTCTGAGGAAAGAGTCAGAAATAGAGATCAGCACAAGATGGCTGCGGAAGCCGTAGTTACGCCACTGAGCACCAGGGAGTATGGCACTACATGGAGTTATGACAGTGGTTCATTCTGCATTGCTAAATTGATTGAATAGATTATAGAAGAGGCTGAGCACATTGCTGGTACAATGAAGCATCCATTTTGTTTGTGCAGGGCCCACAGAACCCCCCCCTTCCCCCCCAACATCTCTCACTGGTATATGAGTATTGTCATTATGTTTACTAAGATTGTCAAGGATTTTGGTTCAAGCACCCCTAACAGATGTAATGGTCAAATAAAAAGGGGGGTTATAACTCAGGCCATCAGAGCAATGGTTCGCTATTCAGTTTGGTTATCAGCTTTTCCAAGTGGCAAACTAAGGGAGGTAGGATGGGTTTGAGGTGTCAAGCAGTTATGTTGTATACCCATGCTATCCACACGCTCATTGCAGCAAGCACATGCCCTATAACGATAGTGTTTCCACATTTAAAAAGGCAATTCATAAAATGCCTTGTGCCACATAATGAGGTACACTGCAGTTATATAAAATGCCCCTTATTGCCCCCTCCGGTTATATCACACTCCCAAGTGCAACTATAGCAACATGTTTACATATGTATTGCGACAAGCTGGCCAGGAAAACTGTAAACTAAACAGTATACAGAATCCTCGCTCTTGCCAAAAATATTTGGTTTCGCAGCAGTTTCATCAGTAAACTGGCACCGGTTTCTGGGCATTCATGATAGGAGTGTCTCCCTGGTAGGGGAGTATATACTGTACATACACAGATAAATGCTGCCCTGCATGACAGAGACAAGATGATTTCTCAGTGCTGATAGTATAAAATACTAGCCCCCTGCCCACCACCCGGCATAAATAAATCACTATAATTCTGTATTTTTCAAGGAAAAGATGATATTCTGTACTCATTTATTATTCATGTAGTGGGTGATCCCTGCAAACTTGGCACTACAGAATAACTTCACCTCAGCAGAAGTCTGAAATGCCAGTAACAAAATGGCTGCTGCCAAGCAGGACCCTAGGCCACATCCTGGCAAGGGCCCCTCCTCCACTTAATATGTAAAGAAGAAAAAAAAAAGAAAAGTTAGGATAATCTGGGGTTCCCAGTGCCCACTTAACCCTTGACAGGTGACTAGGTTGCCTAATGTATGATCCTGTTGGAAATTATGTGTGTGCAGTTGTTGATATTGCAGAGGTATATAGACATCCACCATTAGACGACTCAAACTATGAACAGCCAAGTTACTTAACCAGTGGTGTTGGTATATTTTTAGATAGTAGGTACAGCCGTACTCACTGTTACATGTACACTGGTAATGGAGCTTTAGTGGAGTGGGGTTTCATACAGATCACCAGCCAGTGACTGTATACTGCAAACAGGTAGTTGTGCAGGGATGCTGCAGCGGCTTTATAGCAGGTATTATTAACCAGTTCTCTCACAGGAGCTAAGCAGGAGAACTCTATATCCCATTATGTCACTCTACACAGTAAAGACAAGATGGTTTCTGCACATGCTCAGTTGCGGTCTTGATGGCCATCTTGGGATAGGGCATGAAGCCTCCCTGGAGGCTTTACTTTGCTAAGTAATTTAAAACAGATAAAAAAGATGAAAGGCCAATTTCTCTCTTTAGTAAAAGTAATCCTGACACTGAAGTGGTGGGATCTCTCTATCCAATGTGCTGGCAATCGCTGATGAAGCGAGTACTACACCCAGGAGGGGTAGTTGTGGCAGGCCTCAGCAAGCAACACATTGACTTCACATCTTGCTGCATCTTGACTGAGTTATCTTCATTGAGGGGGCAGTTTTGATTTGTCTAAACTCTAAACCAACTTGGCAGCCCCCACACAACTTGTAGACTATAAATATGCATACACGGGAGTATACAAAGAATAAACTAAGCTTTCGTGCTTTTAACGCTGATTTAAGAAGAAATAAAACCTTCTTGTTTCTATTCACCAACCCTGCAATAAAATGATTAGAGCCGTACAAATCATTTTCTGTGTTCTCACCCCAAAGCAATGGCCTCCGGCAAGCAAGAACTTCTCACATTGACGGATAAAATTCACCTTGCAGAAGTGTGGAGAACATCTGTCACTGGGGCACTTATGTCAATATATTGTTAGACCCACCTCCAGTCAGCTACAAGGTGAAAATATTATATACGTAAGCCTTATATATCGACGTTAACAAAGGTTTATGAGCTCTGAGTGGATTTCGCAGCCGAATCTAATGGAAATGACACATACCGTCAAATTCCCTGTTAAAGGCCTTTACACCTCTTCTGAGATTAGTTTAACAACTTAAAAACATTTTGGATCATTACGGCAAAAAAATCTCTGTCATAAAATTGGCGTAAACACGAAAAAAAGCGACACAAGGGCTATTGAAAGAGCTGGTGAATTGGTCAGAATTTTTTTTTTTAAATGTTAGCTCCACGTTCCAAGATTCCAGTCAGTGCTGCTCCATAGTATATTCTGTCCTCAGACAGTTCCTGATTGTCAATCACTTTGCAATTAAATATTCTCTGCGATTGATGGCTGCAAGACCATTACAACACATTGCACAAAGGGACTAAGGGGGACATGTACTCAGCAGTGATAAAAGCGGAGAAGTGAGCCAGTGGAGAAGTTGCCCTTGGCAACCAATCAGCTGCTCTGTATGCTTTTATAGTATGCAAATTATAAATGTTACATCAATGCTGATTGGTTGCCATGGGCAACTTCTCCATGGGCTCACTTCTCCACTTTTATCACTGCTTAGTACATGTCCCACTAAGGGCCTAATTCAGGTTTTCAATGATGGGCCCCGCGTGCGCATGCACAGGTCCTGCCCTGTGCTTGCGCGCGAAATTAATGCGACCGGCCCGCATTAACTATAAATGCCTCTGACTGACAGGCTGAGGCATTCGCAGGGCGGGCGGGGGGCGGCGACTGAGCATTTTTGGGGCGGCAGCAGTGTTTTCGGGCAACTGCCGCTCCGATTGAAAAAATGGCGGCGGGACTCCTGCCGTCGCAGCCAGGCTGTGTCGGTAGGAGGCTACCATAGTTTCTGTGACCATGCTCTTTGGGGGACAGTTACTAAGCAGTGATAAGAGCGGAGAAGTGAGCCAGTGAAGAAGTTGCCCCATCAACCAATCAGCAGCTCTGTATCATTTTATAGTATGCAAATTATAGATGTTACTTCAGTGCTGATTGGTTGCCATGGGCAACTTCTCCACTGGCTCACTTCTCTGCTCTTATCACTGTTTAGTAAATGTCCCCCTAATTGCGTTGCGATCGCAATTAGAGCGTGACCACAGTGGGTGGGCCGTGGGTAGCATGCTGGGAAGCCTTGCCCTGAAATGGGCAGCCCTCAGCATGCGACTGAAAGGACTGCAAATTCTGCTAAAAAGCAGAATCTGCAATCCTTACTAAATAAGATCCTAAGGGCGGATACACACTTGTGCGATGTAGGCACGACATATCGTCTACGTCGCACAGTGTGTACCCGTGGATCGTATGTGACATCGTCCAGTCAGCTGTGCTACACGGCCAACTGCAAGATATCGTGTGCGACCCAGTGCACTCTATTGATGGATGGAACGAGATGTCGCTCCGCCCCTCATTGCATCATCTAAAATGTTTGGGCAATCTAGCAAGGTCCAGGCCGAAGGAATTCAGCCTGACAATCGGCTTGAATGCCCACCTAACAAATGTGTACCCACCCTTAGACGCATGCGCAGTGGGCCAAAAATCGCCCAACCACGTACAAATCATACTGAATCAGGCCCCAGAATTGCAATAACAGAAGTTTGTAACTAAAGCATTTTCAATGATCATTCCAGATTCTACAGTATGTATGTACAGTATGTATGTATAACTATTATTACATATTATTCTATTTTCTAAGTTATATATATTTTTTGTTTGTACTGAGAACATAAGTAGGGACATATACGTGATCAGACTGGTCTGGCAAGTGGCAACGTGGTACATTAACCCTTAATGCTCTGGGCCAGAGTCGCCGAAAGCCTTGCTGAGATTTGTATAGCAAATGGTGGCGATGAGAGAAAAGAGGAGATAATCAGCCGCATCGCCACGTTTTAATAAATAGAGTCCCTTATTTCACAAAGTGGCGGAACACATGTACTTTAGTCACAGCAAATAATCAGATATTTCATACATCAGTCATACCACAAGTGACTGCTATCTGGTTGCTATGGGTTACAGTACACTATTGCTCTTTACACCATGTCATTATTAAATAAGCCTCTATGTCTGTGTGACTATTCATCTATCTTTAACCTCAATGATGAAGATTCTATTTTGGCTGAATGCGTGGGCAATCTGACAATTTTATTCCTGTTGCCCTGAAAATAATAAATGAGGTTAAATCACAGATAGGAATCTGTATGAAAGGGATGTGTTTAATCTCAAAGCAATTAATTATCTGCTTAACGTTTTTTTTTTCCTCCCATTGTGATCACACATCCAGCCTGATTGTGTCCCTACATCCATAGGAACATATCTTCTTATTTTTATGTCCTTGCTACAATGGAGACCTTTATTTCATCAGGAGCAATGATTATAGAGCCAGCGTTTGAGGGGAACGATCATTTTTTTTTTTTACTATGTTGCATAAAATAAAACATAATTGGACTCTTTTATTAGAAAGAAGATATAGGTTTAATTTTATCTATGGATTTGTGTTGATGCCAGCGGTGCAAGTATGCGGGTACGCTCGGGTTTGGAGTACCCTTAAGAATTCGGCAGTGAGTACGCAGTACCACCTGCCACACACTTTGCCATTACCACAATTATAATGCGCCACAAAGCAGCAAGACCATGGTGCTTGGCAGAATGACGGCTCCTCCCACTTTGTCAGGGTTACTGGGAGTGTCACAGTGGCTGTATTTTCCTGTTATACTAGAGGCATTACTATATATTGTTATTAAATTGGGGGCATTACTATATATTTCTATTATACTGGAGGTTTCACTGTATATTTTTATTATACTGGAGGTATCACTATATATTTCTATTATACTTGAGGCATTACTATATATTTCTATTATACTGGAGGTATCACTATATATTTCTATTATACTGGAGGTATCGCTATATATTTCTATTATACTGGAGGTATCGCTATATATTTCTATTATACTGGAGGTATCACTATATATTTCTATTATACTGGAGGTATCGCTATATATTTCTATTATACTGGAGGTATCGCTATATATTTCTATTATACTGGAGGTATCACTATATATTTCTATTATACTTGAGGCATTACTATATATTTCTATTATACTGGAGGTATCACTATATATTTCTATTATACTGGAGGTATCGCTATATATTTCTATTATACTGGAGGTATCGCTAAATATTTCTATTATACTGGAGGTATCACTATATATTTCTATTATTTTGGAGGTATCACTATATATTTCTATTATACTGGAGGTATCACTATATATTTCTATTATACTGGAGGTATCACTATATATTTCTATTATACTTGAGGCATTACTATATATTTCTATTATACTGGAGGTATCACTATATATTTCTATTATACTGGAGGTATCGCTATATATTTCTATTATACTGGAGGTATCACTATATATTTCTATTATAATGGAGGTATCACTATATATTTCTATTATATTGGAGGTATCGCTATATATTTCTATTATACTGGAGGTATCACTATATATTTCTATTATTTTGGAGGTATCACTATATATTTCTATTATACTGGAGGTATCACTATATATTTCTATTATATTGGAGTTATCACTATATATTTCTATTATACTGGAGGCATTACTATATATTTCTATTATACTGGAGGCATTACTATATATTTCTATTATACTGGAGGTATCACTATATATTTCTATTATATTGGAGGTATCGCTATATATTTCTATTATACTGGAGGTATCGCTATATCTTTCTATTATACTGGAGGTATCACTATATATTTCTATTATATTGGAGGTATCACTATATATTTGTATTATACTGGAGGTATCACTATATATTTCTATTATACTGGAGGTATCACTATATATTTCTATTATACTGGAGGCATTACTATATATTTCTATTATACTGGAGGCATTACTATATATTTCTATTATACTGGAGGTATTACTATATATTTCTATTATATTGGAGGTATCGCTATATATTTCTATTATACTGGAGGTATCGCTATATCTTTCTATTATACTGGAGGTATCACTATATATTTCTATTATATTGGATGTATCACTATATATTTCTATTATACTGGAGGTATCACTATATATTTCTATAATACTGGAGGCATTACTATATATTTCTATTATTATTATTATTATTATTATTATTATTATATTATATTATAATGCCTCCAGCATTACTATATATTTCTATTATACTGGAGGTATCACTATATATTTCTATTATATTGGAGGTATCACTATATATTTCTATTATACTGGAGGTATCGCTATATCTTTCTATTATACTGGAGGTATCACTATATATTTCTATTATATTGGAGGTATCACTATATATTTCTATTATACTGGAGGTATCACTTTATATTTTTATTATACTGGAGGTATCACTATATATTTCTATTATACTGGAGGTATCACTATATATTTCTATTATATTGGAGGTATCACTATATATTTGTATTATACTGGAGGTATCACTATATATTTCTATTATACTGGAGGCATTACTATATATATTTCTATTATACTGGAGGCATTACTATATATTTCTATTATACTGGAGGTATCACTATATATTTCTATTATATTGGAGGTATCACTATATATTTCTATTATACTGGAGGTATCACTATATATTTCTATTATACTGGAGGTATCACTATATATTTCTATTATACTGGAGGCATTACTATATATTTCTATTATACTGGAGGCATTACTATATATTTCTATTATACTGGAGGTATCACTATATATTTCTATTATATTGGAGGTATCGCTATATATTTCTATTATACTGGAGGTATCGCTATATCTTTCTATTATACTGGAGGTATCACTATATATTTCTATTATATTGGAGGTATCACTATACATTTCTATTATACTGGAGGTATCACTATATATTTCTATTATACTGGAGGCATTACTATATATTTCTATTATACTGGAGGCATTACTATATATTTCTATTATACTGGAGGTATCACTATATATTTCTATTATATTGGAGGTATCGCTATATATTTCTATTATACTGGAGGTATCGCTATATCTTTCTATTATACTGGAGGTATCACTATATATTTCTATTATATTGGAGGTATCACTATATATTTCTATTATACTGGAGGTATCACTTTATATTTTTATTATACTGGAGGTATCACTATATATTTCTATTAAACTGGAGTTATCACTATATATTTCTATTATATTGGAGGTATCACTATATATTTGTATTATACTGGAGGTATCACTATATATTTCTATTATACTGGAGGCATTACTATATATTTCTATTATACTGGAGGCATTACTATATATTTCTATTATACTGGAGGTATCACTATATATTTCTATTATATTGGAGGTATCACTATATATTTGTATTATACTGGAGGTATCACTATATATTTCTATTATACTGGAGACATTACTATATATTTTTAGCCTTGTCTCCAGATTCCCCCCAAAAAGGGGGTTGTTGTGTGGCCACGCCGCTAGTGTCATGTAGCCACTACCACTAGCAGCATGTGACCACGCCCCTTCACAACACATGACCACGCCCATTTTTCGGCACTCAGTACCACTAAGAAAATATTTCTACTTGCACCACTGGGTGATGCCCCCTCCCCCACTCCGATATATCTGTTGCAGATGCCACTGTTGCTGTGAATGAGGCAGAACGGCTCTCTGCAAGTGGCAGTCCATTGGAAAAAAAACAAAAACAAGAAGAGGAGACGCATCTGAACAAAGTATTCCACATGTGGCTTGTTCTCCCAATCAGCAGCACAATTACATCCCTAGGGGGCAACTGGACTCCCAACTGTCCCGATTTTGGCTGGAGCATCCTGATTTGTGAACATTAAAAGAGGTGAAGCTTGCATGAAAATGGGTGGAGTTTCAGCCAAATTGGGCCTATTGGAGCAGATCCGGGCAGATGGTTGGGTCTTATTGGGTCCTAGTTTTTCATGGTTGTTTAATGTTATTACTAGGTATGATTTAGCATTGGTACTGCACCACGCACCAGGCTGTCTCCTCTCAGCTAAACATGGGCCTCATTCAGCACGGATCGCAAATAGAGCGATTATCGAATGACTGCGCATGCATAGCATTCGCATTACGCACACGCGATGGGTAATAGCGACAGAAATTGCGTACAGATCTTAATCGCAATGTAGCCGCTGTTTGACTGACAGGAAGCCAACGTTTCTGGGCAGAAAAACCTGCCAGTTTCGGGGTGTGTAAAAAAAGAAAGAAAACACAGGCATGCCCAGGCATTTTTGGGGAGGGTCTCTGACGCCAGCGCAGACCACTTCCAGGCCGTCTCAGTCGCAGATTAATGGCAGCCTCAAACCTACTCACATTTGCTCAGACGGCAAAGACTCTTCGATGTTCCGGGAATTACGTATGCATCTGCGAGTGGATAGCGAACTGCGATGTATTTTGCACAGGGCGTTTTTTCTTCCTGCCCGGGGTGGCGCCTTTCTACTCGCAGACAACTGCAGGTTCTCCGAATAGCGATCCCTGCTGAATTAGGCCCTATATCCCAATGCTTGCTAGCTGTTCGCATGGAAAAAAAACTATAAATCTAAATATTTAGGGGGAGATTTATCAAAGATTGGGGAGAGATAAAATAGAGAGAGATGAAGCACCAACCAATCAGCTCTTAACTGTCATTTTCCAAACATAACACCGTATGCTTTAAAAAAATATCACATCAGCTGTTCTTTGCGATAGATGGGATTCCGGGTTCAGGACCCGTGTCCTATCACTATGACGACAGAAAACATTCAACTGTGCACCAGCCCCGTGCACAGTCACCGCGACACCCGTCCTTCCACTGGGCAGTTGTTATAATGTTTCTGGATTTGCATATTAGTTTGATCTCTCTCCAAGCTTTGATTAGTCTCCCCCCTTAATGTTATTTGTAACCACTGAATTCTGGTTCTCCTGTAAAAGGATTCCTCGCCACACGGTGACGTACTGTACACTTTGCAGAAAATGTTGCCTGTTTACCACTTGCATCTCCACTCTTTCTAATTAGATCTGTTAAGTTCATGGTATGATCTCATTATTGGGCTTTTGTGTTCACCACAAAAAGCAAACAGAACATCCCGAGTCGTTGAGCCAGAAAAATATTAGCGCTCCTTCACAGCTCTTGAAAACAATATGTTATACAAACATTACAAAGGGCAAATTCAGCGCAGAACTGGTCAAGTGATAAAACGCTCAGACAACAGCAACATAGCAAAAGAGGACAAGGACATAAACATGAGCCCGGGACACGTTAGAGACTTCGTCAGGGGCTTTCACTAATGCAGCGGCCGAGAGTCAATCTGTGACCTTCACCTGTAGAGCATTCTGGAGATGGTTCACAAGTCACATAAGCCGCTGTGACGGCACCGTGAATAGCAATCACTATGAAACCATCCGAATATAAGGTAATAGTATAGTGGCTGATAATGGCATTCCGATTCCAAGCTGATGAAAAATAATATGGATCAATTAAGTTTTATATTAAATGAAGGAAACAGGTGTTTTATAAACCTCTCCTATGCAGGGCTGGATTAAGCCTTGGGTAGAGACAGGGTACTTAAAACAGAAGGACCCAGCGGAAGGAGGGGTGTATATTAAATAGTACATACCTCCCATTGCAGTAGGGATACAATGCTCTCGACTTAGACATCCCTCTTACTATATGATTGACGTCACCTGTGTTGAACTATTTATTTGATAGGAAAGGTAGTTCAACAAAGGTGATTGCAATCATAAATTAAGAGGACTTCCAGCAAGAGAGCATTTTATCCCTATGGCAATGGGTCATGTTGGGAGGTATGTATTGTGTATATTAAATTTAAACCAATGGTGTATATTAGTTTTAAACTAATAATTTAATTATGCATGGACACTGTTTATAGCGCCACCTAATTGAGAGTCAAATATTTTATAAAGTTTTGTAGTGATTTCAATGTGCTCCGGCCAGGGGGGCCCCCTGACAGAGGGGGGCCCAGGGCACATTTATGAGACGGAGCTACCTGTAATAAACTTAGAGGCAAAACAGCTTACGTTTTAAAATGAAAATGAACATTGTGACTTAGGGGGTTGATGTATTAAGCAGAGCGGAGAAGTGAACAAGTAGAGATATTACCCACAGCAAAACCAATCAGCTTCGAGGTAGCATTTATCAAGTACATTCTATAAGATGATAGGTAGCAGCTGATTGGCTGCTATGGGCAAAACGCTCCACCGATCCACTTCTCCAAGCTTTTTACTGACAGATATAATCAACCCATTAGTTTGTCCAAGACTGGTCCAAAGACATAAACATTTGTATTTTCTTACCCAAGCTGCAAACAAAACCCTTGTCCGTTCTCTCTTCATCTCTCATTTACTCCTGCCGCAGCCAGGCTTCCTCTCTTGGCATTCCATATGAGCAGCAACTCTCTGCAAATCCCTACACTTGCTCCCTGTATCTTCCAGGATCCAACTCACAGCCCGATGGTCATCCATACAGCACTAAGTAACAGCAACTTTTCATACATCGCAGACATATAATGACCTACTCTCTGTCCCTTCATGTTAGATCTGCCACTGGCCAGTGCCTTGCCTCTTTCATACCCGCCTACAACCCTTGCTGCTTACCACTCATGGAAATCCCTGCCATACCTGTCACAAGAGTAGGCATCAGTGTTTTACATCGATGGCAGGAAACCATCAAAAGTGAGCCATCAATGGAGTGCACCATCGATGGCCATCAAACATGCACAATGCAGGAAGCGCTGACATAGTAGGAGGCAGGACTGGGCAAATGGCGTCCAATTAGGATGGGGTCAAGCTGCAGATTGTGGGACAGGTATGCCCTGTGCCCCCTGCATTGAGGGAAAACACATCCATTGACTGATCTTTACCATCGGGAGCAAAACCATGGACCATTGGTGCCAAACCATCGATTAGAGCTAGCCACTGAAGGTCGATGACAAAAGTATATCGGTAATAGGAAAAATCTCGTTGGCACACCTATGTGCAAGACAGATGGTTCCCACCAGTGTAATATGAAATCTACAGTATCAACTATTAAAATGTAGCAATTATTATCAATTACATGTTATGATTTGTGTGTTTAAAAATTGTCAACAAGAGTTGGAGTGTCTGGATGAGGTTAACAATACTAACTACAGTAGTTCGACCCTAAGATTCCGTATCCAAAATGCTTGGGACCAGTATTTTGGAATTCTGATCTCTCCGTGTTTTGGAATATTAGCATCCCATAATGAGATATCTTGGGGATGAAAGCCAAGTCTAAATAAAAAACTGGGCGGTATATAATGGTGCCCGAGTTTGGCGGGCGTGCGGGGTGCCGGCAGAACTCGGACATTTTTTTAAAGGGGCAATCGCTTACAAGAAAAAAACATGCTTTATAAGTGAATGCCCCTTTCTTTAAAAAAAAGTCAGCGTTCGGCCAGCATCCCACATGGCATTACAACACAAAAATAATTGATGTTTCATATACACACAGCCTGATGGTAATTTTGTACAATATTTGTAATAATTGTGTGCAAAGTTTGATACATTGAACCGTAAGAAATTAAAAATGGCACTATTGCATAAAACGTTTTTTATTTTGGAATATTCCAGATATCGGATTTTCGGCTACATAGACTCAACCTGTGCTGGTCTGCGCTAAATACACCGAAATAATGATGCACACACCAAAGACATAACCAGTAATCAAATACGGCAAATGGGGTCATTCTGACCTGTTTGCACGCTGCTTTTTTTCGCTGCCGTGCGAACGGGTCCGGAATGCGCATGCGCAGCGGGCACAGTGCGCAGGCGCGTCGCTGGCTGGTGACGGGGAACGCAGGGCAGCGATGAAATTAAAGAAGAAAATCATCGCTGCTGCGATCGCAACGAGATTGACAGGAGGAAGGCGTTCCGGGGTGACAACTGACCGCTTTCTGGGAGTGGTGATGAAAACGCAAGCGGCGTGTGTCTGACGTCAGTTCCGGGATCGGACAGGCTGAAGTGATCGCAGTGGGTGAGTAAGTCCTGAGCTACTCAGAAACTGCACAAAATGTTTTTTGCATAGCTCGGCTGCACAAGCGTTCACAGCCTTGCTATGCAAAAATCCACTCCCCTATAGGCGGCGTCTAGTTGATCGCACGGGCTGCAAAAAGTTGCAGCGTGCGATCAACTCGGAATGACCCCCAATACAACTTAAGATAAATGGGGAGTGAATGCACTGCTTTCATATCTAGTTGGATGTTGAAGAACTACAGGTACTACAATGCCCTGCCAATTTCAGGCTGAGCCCCTGAGACAGGCAGCTCAACCAATTAGAAAGCAACCTCTGTTCTATGGTATAAAGTTATTAAAAAATAACAAACAACAGAATAATATATTTTGTCCTAATGGAATTCCTTTCAAAGTGCAATTATTTTTATGTATTGAAAACTACAATTGACTTTAATTCCCTTTAAGATAATCAGAACCTAATTAATGTATGTATTGATTACGATCTCCTCGTACACGGTTTGAGGCAATAGACTCGCAGGGGGGTAAAATGCCCTTTGGGCTGTTTGCGTTTATAATGTCTCGGAGTTTTACGGCTGAAAAGTATTATAAATATAATCCGTTGCGCGGATGAAAAGGAGAAATGGGTTTGAGTTATGGAACGTTGCAATGTCGGTGAGAAGTCAGTGAATCATAATAATTAACTGATCCTCAGATCTATAATTGAGATCCATAATTCAGCCACCTTCCCTCTTCACCCTGACAGGAAACGCAGATCTCCCCTAGTGTGACTGACTTATAAGAGACGGCCGTTTCTGTCTGAACATTTCCCTATAAAGGGAAATTCTATCATAAAATGAAAATCCCAGAAGGATTCGGGTGAATTATAAAACGATGAAATTCTTAATATAAAACAGAAAAATCAAGACATGTTTTGAATTTCTCCAATAGATCTTATAAGAATACACGCTGTTTTGTTTACCGCTCCATAAAATTAAATCTAATCAAATGTTGCAATTTAAGTTAAAAATAGATTATACATGTGTGTGTATATATATATATATATATATATATATATATGTTATATATATATATATATATAGAAAATACATTTTAAAATGTTACTTTAAGCATTAATAAAATAAATATTTGCTAATCAATTCACTGACTATTGACCTAGGATTACAAATCCCTGGGCAGCAACAAAAGTGCAGGGCAACTTTTTATATTAGTTATGATTTTAACTTCTTCATGATTTAGTATTTTAGTTGTGTGTGTGTCTACATATTTATACTGGTCACCTACTGTAGCTAGTCACTGGCCAAACCATCCAGCATCCGTTGCCCTGATCCAAACATAAACAGCTGTTTAAGCTTCCCAGATACTTCCCCAGTATTTAGTCACACCCATGTGATGCACCTGTTAAGGTGTGCTGTGTATAGTAATATATGGGAAACTGACCCTGTCTTTTTATTATAATAAGACTGCAGTCTCCCAGAGAAAGCATTAGTCTCTTCCACAACACACTGGTACAAACCACCCTGCTTGTCACAATATACTGTATATGTACACACACACAGTATCTATATATATATCTATATATCTATATATATATCTATATATATATATATATATATATATATATAATATACCTTGATGCATCTGCTGAGTGGAGACCAACTACTCACCTCCCTCTCTCTCTCTCTCTCTCTCTCTCTCTAATATACACTGTATATATTGCACATTACTATATACTGTATATATAAAATGTAACAGAAATTGGAAAGTGACTGACGTTGCTCTTTTAGCAAATCACCCATTTGGCCTGAGTTTAGATTCTTTCAAAGGATAGCAAAACACTCAACATTACACTAAAGATAATCAAAAGAGCACGCTTTTTCTAATTAAGTAAATTACAAAGTTTAATTACAGTAAATTAAATGTTACACATTTGAAGAGAAAACATTTTGGAGAGCGTTCTCGCCTAAACGTGTTTACTAGACGCCGTTGTTGGTGCTAGGAGAGCTGAGCTCAGTGTGAATCCCGCTATCATCGCTCACTTGCAGAATGTTGGCAAACTCTGCCGGTTTCTGTCACGGGGAAATATTGACATTAAATCAAATTGGATTTTTAGTTGAAGGTTCTGCCAGGTAATTCAGCCAGAACACTCTGAGAAATGATACACCAGGGATTATATATCTAGGGTGCAAAGGGAGAGTGACGAGTGGAACAGATGAGAGAACTAGTTGCTCCATAAATGGGACTAGGGAAAAACATTGGGCCTAATCTGCAATTAACCGCATACATATGCAAATGTTCCTGTATTTCCAGATGCTCACATGACAATAGCATTCCATATATCAGCTGGCATTATTTTATACACATTACAGTATTACAGTCTCGCAGGGGCATATTTAGAAAATATGGCGGTAAAGCCCTGACATCTAGAGTTCCTCGTGGGGGCACATCCACATCGTGGTGAAATGGGATTATTATTATTTTTTTTTTGGGGGGGGGGATTATCATGATTTAGAAGCTGGGAAAATGGGCTGCAAATAAGAGCCAAGTGGTTGTAGTGGTTCTCTGGTGACGAGAGGGGTTGGGAACCAGGCCTGATGTCAAGAGGGGGGTGGGGGGAAATCTTCTCCTCAGCCCAGCTCATGCTGCTGTATGCTAGGTTGCAGTGTGAACAAGGAGGCACGTACAGTACTATTTTTTGTACCTTTGTCTAAGTGTGCATGGCCACGCCTCCTATGAGTAGAGTAGGCCACGCCCCCCGAAAAGTACCTGGCCCGGTATGGCTGAAGATGGAATTAGCTAAGGGGGCCAAGCTCTCAAAAGCGCAAGGAAATGGGACCATTTGTGGAGCCTTAACATTTTTGGGCTTCATAAATAGGCTCCTTTTAGAGTACGTATTGGCTCTCTTCTCTTTACATAACTTAGGGCTCTATTCATGAAGCAATGAAAAGTGTGGAGAAATGAGCCAGTAGAGAAGTTGCCCACGGCAACCAATCAGCATTGAAGTAACATTTATAATTTGCATAATATAAAATTAAACAGAAGGAGGGGGGGCCCTAGTTTGCACACCATAATTAGGCAATGAGGTGCTACTCTGCTTGAGACTTGATACAGTATACAAGGAAAAAGAGGTGCAGGTGCACTATCTCACACCAGCTCAACCTGTATTTAGCATAATCCTGGCCAAGGCTATGAGCTTACCCACCGCGCCAGGGTAGCCTCTCATTGGGTAAGTCCCTAGCACTAACTAACTATAGGGGCTCAGGTCTGGGGGGCAGGACACCCCAGAGCCACCCAGCCAGACAACCCCAGGGCACCGCAAGAGTGATACAAATAAAGGGTTAAAGAGGTAGGAGCAGCTGCTGCTGCATGTGTGAGTGATGTGAGGAGTGAAAGAAAATTATGTGAAAGTGTTACATATAAAACAACTATAACAATATATATAAAACAAACTATTTTTCAAGAAAAATACCCTGATGATGCTGCGAAGAGGCATCGCAGGGACAGAATTTGCCCACGAGCTCTGTCCCTGCATGCGATAAAATTGATACATTCATGCGATGTACTCAATTATCGTAGTGCAAGTTTGGTCGTGTTTATCACCTGTCATCCGCATCATCAGATGCGGATGGTGATAAATAGACCACTAAGGCTTAGTAAATAGACCCCAGTTTTAAAAATGACAGTTATGAGCTGATTGGTTAGTACTTTATCTCTCACAATTTTATCTCTATCCAAGCTTTGATAAATACCGGCCTTGATGTCCAAAAGCAGAGTGCTGGTGCCATGGGCTACCCAAAAAATTCTCTCCTTGCTAGTGGCTAAAGTGCATGGGTGTATTTATATTTATAATGGGTGCAGTGTATGCAGTGCACACGGGCACCTGGGACTCAGGTGGGCCCACACTGCACACCCTGCACCCATTTTTTTCCAATACTTACCCTCCAGAGTCCCACGTCGGCAGAAATCACCAGGAAAATAGTATGGTGTGCATTTTTCCGGCGTTTCGCACAGGCACACTACGGAAATCACTGCAAAAATGGCCACCACGCCATTTTCCCGGAGATCTGCACTTGTGCACTAGACTCTGGGACAGCGCTAGGGTCCCCTAGTGATCCTAGTGCCCACAGTATACAGCGCTGCTGGCAAGAGAGGAAGAGGCCCAGACGTAGTCTGCACACGGGCCTCCTCCTCTGTACATGCAGAGCCGGCCTTAACCAATATGATGCCCTAGGCAAGATTTTGGCTGGTGCCCCCTAGCACGACCACTGGTTCCACCTCTGACCTTGTACCCCCTATATCTTAAATAGGAACAGTTCGCACATTTGGCGTACTGCCCAAAAAAGGGTGTGTTTTTGCTGGCAAGGGGCATGGCCACACAATAACCCTAATTCCAATTACGCCACACAGTACTGCAACTTTATTCACATATGATCATGCGATAGTGTCCATAATTCATATTACATCCCACAGTAGTATCACTTTACCTTATAAACGTTACTCCTCACAGTAGAGCCCCTTATTCACATTACATCACACTGAATTGCTCCTTATTCACATTACACCACACTCTATTGCTCTTTATTCACATTAGACGGCACAGTAGTGCCCTTTCTATACACAACGCCATATAGTAGAGCACCTTATACACATAATGCCACACATTAGTAATGCATTTATACACATAATTCCACACAGTAATGCCCCTTACACTTATGAGAGACCTTATTAATGTCCTTATAAACATAATGCGCCTTACACATTATGACAACCTTTATTAATGCCCTTTTACACATAATGTCCCTTACACATATGCCGCACATTTTTAATGCCCTTATACACATAATGACACACATAGTGCCCCCTACACATTTGCTGCACATTATTAGTGCCCCTATGCACATAATGACACACATACAGTAGTACCCTGTTACACATATGCCGCACATTATTAATGCCCTTATACACATAATGACACACATAGTGCCCCTTACACATATGCTGAACACTACTGCACAACCAACCCACTCACATGCACACAGCACTCACACTGCCACTAACACTGTGACCTCTGCCTCTGCTTGGATACAGAGGTGTCCTCATAAATATTACCTCAATGCTAACGTCGGGCACCTTTTTTTATGAAAATGCATCTTATTTGCACTGCTATGTGGCTAGGATGCACAAGCAGCTTCTGCTGATTAAAATGATATACAGTATGCTTATATTCTGTGTGGGACTGTGGCTGTATCTGCATATGAAATGCTACACACAGAATATAAGCATGCTGCATATCATTTTAATCAGCAGAAGCTGCTGATGCCCCTAGGCATATCAAATGCCCTAGGCAATTGCCTAGTTTGCCTATGCCTGTGGCCGGCTCTGTGTACATGCACCCCTTCTAAAATGTTAGTGTTTCTCCGTTTGTGTTAGAACAGGGTAGGCAAGCATTTACTGCACTCTCCTGTCACCTTGCGGCCCTTCCCCTGGCCAGCTGCAAAAAAAATGTAATTTTCCCCAAGATCAATACCAGCGAGAGCTATGTAAATGTTAGATCTCTCCGCCAGGCTAATACCTTCCTGGATGGATTTTTTTTTATCCCAGCACTTTATAAATAAAAGATAATAATAAGATCAAAATCAGGTTGACATTTGGAATTTAGCTAACGACTCTCCTGCACAAATACCGTATCTGATATTTTCCCAAACAATCTGCGTAGAAACAGGATTTCAAAACAGACATTTTTCCCCATACCGTATTTATCTGAGTATACAGCTGCCTTAGCATTTAAGAAAAGATATGACATGATATACAAAGCTAGGAGCCTTTTGTCACGTGGGATTAAATGGGGTAGGTTTGTAGATGGATTTTGAAAGGACGGCGATAAAGCCATAATATATTTTATTATTTGCCGATTATGCATTCTACAAAAGTACATGACAACATCTTGACACATTATGCCAGAGCTTAAAATGGAGACAAAACGTTGTTTTTTTATTCATTACTATTTGCAAGAGATGTGCAGAATTCTGTGAAACTATCGGACTATTCACCCCAGTTCCACTTATAGAGGGAGGTTATCAGAGTTATCAGAGTTTGTGGAGAGATAAAGTGGAGAAAAGATAAAGTACCAAACAATCAGGTCCTGCCAAGTTACAGGCTGTTTTTGAAAAATGACAGTTAGGAGCTGATTGTTTGGTACTTTGAGGGTCTATTCATGAAGCAGTGAAATTTGTGGAGAAGTGAGCCAGCGGAAAAGCTGCCCATAGCAACCAAATCAGCATTGACGTAACATTTATAATTTGCGATATCCAGTCTCTAGATCGACAAGACTTAGGTTGACAGTGTCTAGGTCGACCATTATTGGTCGACAGTAACTAGGTCGACAGGGTCTCTAGGTCGACATGTTCTAGGTCAACAGGTCAAAATGTCGACATGAGTTTTTCAATTTTTTTTCTCTTTTTGAACTTTTTCATACTTTACGATCCACGTGGACTATGACTGGGAACGGTAACCTGTGCCGAACGCAGCAAGGCATCTGGCCCGAAGCATGGCATGCAAAGCGAGCCATGCGAGGGGACATGGTGCACTAATTGGGCTTCCCGATCACTGTCAGGCGAAAATTACAATTTAAAAAAAAAAAAAAATCTCATGTCAACCTTTTGACCTGTCAAAAAGGACCATGTCGACCTAGAGACCCTGTCAACCTACAATCCCTGTTGACCTACTTACTGTCGACCAATAGTGGTCGACCTAGACACTGTCAACCTAAGAGTGGTCGACCTTCAATAAAATTATACAGAGCAGCTGGTTGGTTGCCATGGGAAACTTCTCCACTGGCTCACTTCTCCACTCTTTTCACTGCTTCATGAACAGACCCCTTAATCTCTCTCCACTTTATCTGTCTCCAAGGGGCATATTCAAGTTACTAGACTGGTCCTTGAATTGTTTTTCTTCTGCCTTGAATGGAAAGCCAGGGACATAATATAAGAATTGTTTCCTTTTTAACTTCAGTTTAGAGTAGACAGGCATAGATGGGTCCTGCATTTGGAGAGCATGCTGGTTCCTGTGGTGCCATTTGGGGGCCTTTGGGTGACTCCTGGTTAGCTGGCTCTCAATTTAGATATATTTGTATTTGCTATTATCATGTAGCCTTACAGTATACAAATGTGTGGCCCAGAGTGGGTACTGCTATAATGCAGTGTAAGGACCTCCCGTTTCAGAGAAGCCTTGATGTTTGGCCTGGAGACTTACCATATCTTTGCAAATATATGTAACTAAGATCTCTGAATTATCTGCTCCCATGTAGTTCTTCAAATCTTATTGCTAATGCCTCTTGGTGCGCTAGGGAAAATCTGTTTTGTGTATCTTTGCAGCTTGGAACAACTCCTCCCTTTCAGAACCTGAGAGGCATTACTAATTTGACTGATCAGCTTCCATTTTAACTTCACTTTAGACAGGCATAGATGAGACCTGCATTTGGAGAGCATGCTGGTTCCTGTGGTACCATTTTGGGGACCTAGGGGTGACTTCTGGTAAGCTGGCTCTCAATTTAGATATATTTTTGCATGTGCTATTATCATGTAGCCTTACAATAGACAATTATGTGGCTCAGAGTGGGTACTGCTATCATGCAGTGTAGGGACCTCCAGTATCAGAGAAGCCTTGATGTTTGGCCTGGAGGCTTACCATATCTTTGCAAATATATGTAACTAAATTGCCATGTCGTTTTTCAAATCTTATTGCTAATGCCACTTTGTGTGTTGGGGAAACCTGTTCTGTGTATCTTTCTAGTTAGGACTAGGATGCAGACAACAAAGTTCATGGTTTCTGGAAAATGTATTTTCAATCTAAAAGGTAAACAAGACCATTTTTTTTTAAAGACCCATATATTTCCCAGGCTCTTATTATGTTCTTACCCAACTCTATATGAGGTCCAATATTTTCATACATATGGCTGCCAGTCAGAACAGGGGCCACCCCTAGGTGATCTGAGGCCATGTGCGCCACATATTCGGTGGTACCTCAAACACTGAATGAGAGACATAGTATCGGCCGCTGACATGGAGGAACAGCAGCTGACCTCTTACCTACGGAGTTGCTAAAGGCTGCTTCCTGATGTTGGTGATAGTGAGGGAGCGTTTCCCTAGACTATGGTGTTATAGCGCAATGCCAGTATGACATAACAATGCATAATAATTTTAAATTGCTGCCAGCGGCTGGTTTGGAGCCACAGAGTTCTGCGGTGACAAGGAGTTGAAGAAGAGCTAGAGCAACCAACCGTAGGTGGGGGCCTGTTTACGCCAGCAGAGACTCTTGGCTATAAAGTAAGCCAAGTGCTGTTTTTCTTCCTGCGCACTAATTGGCAAAAGTAAACTACAAATGTGTTTGCTGATTGTACCAGCTCATTTTACCCTCCATCCTCCAGAGAGGCTACGGACCACAGTGCTACACTTTATCTCCGGTACTGCCACCGCGCCTCAAGCCTTAGTCATAGTGCGTGAGATGCAAAATAGTTAACGCAGGAAATCTACCTATAAATTACCTATACAGGCGAGACGTCTTGCATGCATGCATATTAATGAGATAATTAGACCCAATTTACATAATTGCCTGCCAGACAGCCGTGGGTGTCCTGCGCATATATCACCTAGGCAGTAAAATACAAACACAGCTTGGCTTCCATTTGATAAATGCCTTCTCCACTTCGCCTCCTGTTTACAAAATGGCCCCCATATTGACAAAACAGCAAAATCTGGTCTCCGCTGTGATTTGAAGTTATATTTCAAACCTTTTTGCATAACCGGGGATTATTATTTTCCGAGAAGAAAAGTTAGAGTAGTTATGCAAACAATTGCAATGGGAGGAAACAAAACTATCGATATGCCTGAGTTTTGCCACATTTTCAGGTGCAGAGTCAAAATGGCAGCAGTATACCGTTACCTGGTGCTGTCTCCTGGTCTGATGATTTCTGAAGACTGAGGTACTTTTTGGGCTGATCAATAGTCATTCAGCTAATTCTCTGGAAACTGGAGATTTCCTATCGCTGTAGATAGGTGACAAAGCTCTTGGCCAGCTGGCACCCGACAATCTCCAGTCATAGGGGGTAATTCTGAGTTGATCGCAGCTTCAAGTTTGTTAGCAATTGGGCAAAACCATGTGCACTGCAGGGGGGGCAGATATAACATGTGCAGAGAGAGTTAGATTTGGGTGTGGTGTGTTCAATCTGCAATCTAATTTGCAGTGTAAAAATAAAGCAGCCAGTATTATTTACCCTGCACAGAAACAAAATAACCCACCCAAATCTAACTCTCTCTGCAAATGATATATCTGCCCCCCCCCCCTGCAGTGCACGTGGGTGGTAATTCCAAGTTGATCGCAGCAGGAAATCTTTTAGCAGTTGGGCAAAACCATGTGCACTGCAGGGGAGGCAGATATAACATGTGCAGAGAGTGTTAGATTTGGGTGGGTTATTTTGTTTCTGTGCAGGGTAAATACTGGCTGCTTTATTTTTACACTGCAATTTAGATTGCAGATTGAACACACCCCACCCAAATCTAACTCTCTCTGCACATGTTATATCTGCCTCCCCTGCAGTGCACATGGTTTTGCCCAACTGCAAAAAAATTTCCTGCTGCGATCAACTTGGAATTACCCCCATAGTTTTCCCCATTTTGCATGGGGGAGTCTATTTAGCAAAGATCCCTGCAAATATGCTTTCACTATCGTCTTAGCCCTGGGATAACAGGGAATAAGGAATTATAAAGATTTCTGGCTTCTTAAAACAATTTTTTTTTCTTTCAATTTGGAATGTTAACATTTTTGTTATTTTTTTATAATATGTTATTTTAAACCCTTTTTTATTATTATTTAAAAAGTTGATCCAGCAGCCAAAATCGGTGTTGTTTCTTTCTGTACAATAGTAAATAGTACCCAATGTGTTACTGTGACAATCATATCCATTATGAAGAATGAGGACAGTTACAACACATGATGGCCACGCAAAGTCATGACATCACAGAAAGTGGCGCCAGGAGTAGGAAGCGGAGCTCCGGGAATGTCCTAATCACAGCGATACTGTGATCCGCCCCCGCAGAGCATGTTTGATTGAGCAGGGTTTCCCCAAAAGCAAACGACACCACAATTCTAGAGATTGTTTGTCATGGTGAGGATATTATAAGAATACCTTGTAAGCACTGAAGAGAGAGATAAAGTACCAGCCAGTCAGCTCCTAATTGTCATTTTTCAAACACAGCAAGTAGCATGGCAGTTAGCTGATTGGCTGGGAAAGCCCCGATTAATCGAAAGCCGAATTGTTTGAACTTTTTCTTGAAGTAAAACTGAGAAAAGTGGATACGGATAGAAAATGTCATATAAACTGTATAATTTAAGAGAGGCAGGAACCCCCCTCAATTTGCTATACAGGGGTAGAAAGTTTAATTAAGGCTCTTGGCAGGTCAGGTCATTAAGCATCTCTTTCTTTTATCAGAAGAAAATCCTAATGACTAAATAAGTGCTTGGCTCATCCCTGCTGAATCGAGTTAAGAATCTGGCCTCGCCTCGGCCATCATGGAACATATGCAGAAGCCTCCACCACGGGAAATTGGAAACCCACATTACCAGCCCCACTTTATTCCACTTGTTATTTTATTTATGATCTCATTGTGCTGCCTTGTAGAATGGAATATGCCCCTAAATAAATAATAGCACTGACATCATCCCTTCAGTAATTATGCCGGCAGAATATAAACTCATATTTTATAAGAAACGTGCCAGTCGCTGTTTAGAAGAGCGTGACTTGATTCCATTACATGCACATCATCCAGCCCGCTACAAGTATTATTCCTGTTATTCCTTTATTATTTTACCACGGATAATTTATTTATCTTTTCCTAACAACAAGACAACATTTGCACCAATGTGTTTCACTCAAGCAATTAAAGAGTTGCCCCATAGAGAATAAATAACCCCCGGGATTACAGCAATTAAGGTTTCAGTGGCAGATGTGCAGTGAGTAGTAAGCACTCTGCATTGTGCCCCAACGAATGTGATGATTGACTGTCACATATAGTAATCAGGAACGGTCTGTATGACACACACATCAGACGTGTACATACTGTACTGTGATATGTACTGCACAACACAACCCTGTGCTATACTGGGGACACTGATCCGTCTGCTACAGGCTCGGACTGGCCCACAGTGGTACAGGGGAAACCACCGGTGGGCACCACTGCCTGGGGGCCCTCCTCCTGCTCTAAGGATCAGGTTTCAGACTGTGCACTTGAATTATACATTATACATATGTTACATTATACTGGACTATGGTGTATTTTCTACAGTGCATTGCTGTTATTAATCTGTTATTAACCTGGCACATTATCATTGATGCAGCATCTTAATTTACTGTATATATTTATGAAGGGGTCCAGACGCTGCACTCTCTAATGGTTAGTCAAACCAATGAGGTGGCAGACCACACCCACTCTGCAGACTGGCCACACCCCTAACATGGGCCCCTACCACTGCATTTCCCCGGTGGGCCAAGGCTTACATGCCCCAGTCCGACACTGGTCCACTATAGGACTCTATTGGGTCTATTTACTAATCTCACAACAAGGCTGATATTCTTTTATTATAGCGTTATTTTTCACGGCAATAAAGAAAACCCACCAATTGCCACAGAGCAGGGTCAGCTGGTCGATACTCAAGTGCCGCAGTGGTACTGGCCCTTAGCGGTTATAGGTAAACTGAATGAAATTGCGCACAGCCTGTAAAATGACAGAATTTGATTGGTTGGTACTGCATCTCTCACTAAGCGGGAGATGTACTAAGCCAGGGGTGGCCAGACTTTTGGAGTCGGTGATCTACTGTGAAAGCTAAAAAGCTTTTGTGATCTACCTAGGAGGAATAATAGCGCGCGCCGCAGGCGCGCGCGCAAAAAAAGGGGTGTGGCATAACAAAAAGTGGGCGTGCTATAACTAAAAATGGGCGTGGTATAACAAAAAAAAAGGGACGTAGCCTTGCTGCGCAGAGTGTAATGACTACCTCACGCAAAATAACACATTGGCCCCCACAGGTAAAAACCTCAAACACATATGCCCCCAGTGCCAGATACACATGCCCCCACAGTGCCAGATATGCCCCCACAGTGCCAGATACACATGCCCCCACAGTGCCATGTGCCCACAGTGCCAGATATGCCCCCACAGTGCCATGTGCCCGCAGAGCCAGATATGCCCAGTGCCACATATGACCCCACAGTGCCAGATATGCCCCCACACTGCCAGATACAGATATGCCCCCACAGTGCCATGTGCCCACAGAGCCAGATATGCCCAGTGCCACATATGACCCCACAGTGCCAGATACAGATATGCCCCCACAGCGCCAGATTACAGATATGCCCCCACAGTGCCAGATATGCCCCCACAGTGCCATGTGCCCGCAGTGCCAGATATTCCCCCAGTGCCACACATGACCCCACAGTGCCAGACATGCCCCCACAGTGTCATGTGCCCGCAGAGACAGATATGCCCCCAGTGCCACACACGACCCCACAGTGCCAGACATGCCCCCACAGTGCCAGATATGCCCCCAGTGCCAGATATGCCCCCACAGTGCCATGTGCCCGCAGAGCCAGATATTCCCCCAGTGCCACACATGACCCCACAGTGCCAGACATGCCCCCACAGTACCAGATATGCCCCCACAGTGCCATGTGCCCGCAGAGCCAGATATGCCCCCAGTGCCACACATGACCCCACAGTGCCAGACATGCCCCACAGTGCCAGATATGCCCCCAGTGCCAGATATGCCCCCACAGTGCCATGTGCCCGCAGAGCCAGATATTCCCCCAGTGCCACACATGACCCCACAGTGCCAGACATGCCCCCACAGTGCCATGTGCCCGCAGAGCCAGATATGCCCCCAGTGCCACACATGACCCCACAGTGCCAGACATGCCCCACAGTGCCAGATATGCCCCCAGTGCCAGATATGCCCCCACAGTGCCATGTGCCCGCAGAGCCAGATATTCCCCCAGTGCCACACATGACCCCACAGTGCCAGACATGCCCCCACAGTGCCATGTGCCCGCAGAGCCAGATATGCCCCCAGTGCCACACATGACCCCACAGTGCCAGACATGCCCCACAGTGCCAGATATGCCCCCAGTGCCATATATGCCCCCACAGTGCCATGTGCCCGCAGAGCCAGATATTCCCCCAGTGCCACACATGACCCCACAGTGCCACACATGCCCCCACAGTGCCATGTGCCCGCAGAGCCGGATATGCCCCCAGTGCCAAACATGACCCCACAGTGCCAGACATGCCCCACAGTGCCAGATATGCCCCACAGTGCCAGATATGCCCCCACAGTGCCATGTGCCCGCAGAGACAGATATTCCCCCAGTGCCACACATGACCCCACAGTGCCAGACATGCCCCCACAGTGCCATGTGCCCACAGAGCCAGATATGCCCCCAGTGCCACACATGACCCCGCAGTGCCAGACATGCCCCAGTGCCAGATATGCCCCCAGTGCCAGATATGCCCCCACAGTGCTATGTGCCCGCAGAGCCAGATATTCCCCCAGTGCCACACATGACCCCACAGTGCCAGACATGCCCCACAGTGCCAGATATGCCCCCAGTGCCAGATATGCCCCCACAGTGCCATGTGCCCGCAGAGCCAGATATGCCCCCAGTGCCACACATGACCCCACAGTGCCAGACATGCCCCACAGTGCCAGATATGCCCCAACAGTACCAGATATGCCCCCACAGTGCCATGTGTCTGCAGAGCCAGATATTCCCCCAGTGCCAGACATGTATAGATTATAGAACAGCTCACCGTTGGTGTGTGGTGAGCGCAGCGCGCGCCTCTCCTGCCTGCTGCTCCCGTTCTGCCTCCTCAGTCTGACGGCAGCGTGTATGGCTCAAATCAGGTGCCGGTCCGCGAGCTCTCATTGGCTAACGAACCGGCACCTGATTTGAGCTATACACTCGGCCGTCAGACTGTGAGGAGACAGAGCGGGAGCGGAGGGCAGGAGAGGCGCGGCTTCGGGTGGCTGGGCGGCGTATCGCGATCGACTGGTCGCATGTCCGCGATCGACCAGTCGATCGCGATCGACTGTTTGGCCACCACTGTACTAAGCAGTCATAAAAGTGGAGAAGTGAGCCAGTGGAGAAGTTGCCCATGGCAACCAATCAGCATTGACGTAACATTTATAATTTGCATACTATAAATGTATACAGAGCTGCTGATTGGTTGCCATGGGCAACTTCTCCACTGGCTCACTTCTCCGCTCTTATCACTGCTTAGTAAATGTACCCCTTAGTTTTGATACAGCAATTAGGTGAGGTTGCTGAGGTGTATGTACAAAGGTGCTGGTAAACGTCCTCGTATCATTTATGGTGAGTCTCAATAATCCTGTATTGCTAAGCTACTGATTAATTAATAATTATATTTAACATTTACTGCAAGTTCCTATTATCCCAATAATTATATTTTAATAAAAGGAAAATGAACAAAACTGTAGTCTAAAATCATTAAACACGAAATACATTATTAATTGAAAATTAAACCATGCCTCCTAAAGTGCACTCCCATATTAAATACAGGTCCTGGGGTGAAAACAATTAAGCTGTTAAACTATGTATTGCCATTTTAGTTTAGTGATAACTCCAGACGTCTCCAAGGCCACCTAAAGGGTGGTGTCCGGTAAATGGTGAGGGTTTGGCAAGGTAGATTATTATGGGCACGCTAGAGATGAGCGGGTTCGGTTCCTCGGAATCCGAACCCCCCCGAACTTCACGCTTTTTACACGGGTCCGAGGCAGACTCGGATCTTCCCGCCTTGCTCGGCTAACCCGAGCGCACCCGAACGTCATCATCCCGCTGTCGGATTCTCGCGAGGCTCGTATTCTATCGCGAGACTCGGATTCTATATAAGGAGCCGCGCGTCGCCGCCATTTTCACACGTGCATTGAGATTGATAGGGAGAGGACGTGGCTGGCGTCCTCTCCGTTTAGATAGAGAGTGAGACACTTGATTTACTGGAGCATTAGGAGTACTCAGAGAGTGCAGAGTTTTGCTGATAGTTATACTAGTGGTGACCACCAGTTTTATTTATTATTTAATATAATCCTTTCTCTGCCTGAAAAAAAACGATACACAGTCACATACCATATCTGTGCTCAGCCTCAGTGTGCTGCATGATAATATCATCTATGTCAGGGGTGGCCAGACTTTTGGAGTCGGTGATCTACTGTGAAAGCTAAAAAGCTTTTGTGATCTACCTAGGAGGAATAATAGCGCGCGCCGCAGGCGCGCGCGCAAAAAAAGGGGTGTGGCATAACAAAAAGTGGGCGTGCTATAACTAAAAATGGGCGTGGTATAACAAAAAAAAAGGGACGTAGCCTTGCTGCGCAGAGTGTAATGACTACCTCACGCAAAATAACACATTGGCCCCCACAGGTAAAAACCTCAAACACATATGCCCCCAGTGCCAGATACACATGCCCCCACAGTGCCAGATATGCCCCCACAGTGCCAGATACACATGCCCCCACAGTGCCATGTGCCCACAGTGCCAGATATGCCCCCACAGTGCCATGTGCCCGCAGAGCCAGATATGCCCAGTGCCACATATGACCCCACAGTGCCAGATATGCCCCCACACTGCCAGATACAGATATGCCCCCACAGTGCCATGTGCCCACAGAGCCAGATATGCCCAGTGCCACATATGACCCCACAGTGCCAGATACAGATATGCCCCCACAGCGCCAGATTACAGATATGCCCCCACAGTGCCAGATATGCCCCCACAGTGCCATGTGCCCGCAGTGCCAGATATTCCCCCAGTGCCACACATGACCCCACAGTGCCAGACATGCCCCCACAGTGTCATGTGCCCGCAGAGACAGATATGCCCCCAGTGCCACACACGACCCCACAGTGCCAGACATGCCCCCACAGTGCCAGATATGCCCCCAGTGCCAGATATGCCCCCACAGTGCCATGTGCCCGCAGAGCCAGATATTCCCCCAGTGCCACACATGACCCCACAGTGCCAGACATGCCCCCACAGTACCAGATATGCCCCCACAGTGCCATGTGCCCGCAGAGCCAGATATGCCCCCAGTGCCACACATGACCCCACAGTGCCAGACATGCCCCACAGTGCCAGATATGCCCCCAGTGCCAGATATGCCCCCACAGTGCCATGTGCCCGCAGAGCCAGATATTCCCCCAGTGCCACACATGACCCCACAGTGCCAGACATGCCCCCACAGTGCCATGTGCCCGCAGAGCCAGATATGCCCCCAGTGCCACACATGACCCCACAGTGCCAGACATGCCCCACAGTGCCAGATATGCCCCCAGTGCCAGATATGCCCCCACAGTGCCATGTGCCCGCAGAGCCAGATATTCCCCCAGTGCCACACATGACCCCACAGTGCCAGACATGCCCCCACAGTGCCATGTGCCCGCAGAGCCAGATATGCCCCCAGTGCCACACATGACCCCACAGTGCCAGACATGCCCCACAGTGCCAGATATGCCCCCAGTGCCATATATGCCCCCACAGTGCCATGTGCCCGCAGAGCCAGATATTCCCCCAGTGCCACACATGACCCCACAGTGCCACACATGCCCCCACAGTGCCATGTGCCCGCAGAGCCGGATATGCCCCCAGTGCCAAACATGACCCCACAGTGCCAGACATGCCCCACAGTGCCAGATATGCCCCACAGTGCCAGATATGCCCCCACAGTGCCATGTGCCCGCAGAGACAGATATTCCCCCAGTGCCACACATGACCCCACAGTGCCAGACATGCCCCCACAGTGCCATGTGCCCACAGAGCCAGATATGCCCCCAGTGCCACACATGACCCCGCAGTGCCAGACATGCCCCAGTGCCAGATATGCCCCCAGTGCCAGATATGCCCCCACAGTGCTATGTGCCCGCAGAGCCAGATATTCCCCCAGTGCCACACATGACCCCACAGTGCCAGACATGCCCCACAGTGCCAGATATGCCCCCAGTGCCAGATATGCCCCCACAGTGCCATGTGCCCGCAGAGCCAGATATGCCCCCAGTGCCACACATGACCCCACAGTGCCAGACATGCCCCACAGTGCCAGATATGCCCCAACAGTACCAGATATGCCCCCACAGTGCCATGTGTCTGCAGAGCCAGATATTCCCCCAGTGCCAGACATGTATAGATTATAGAACAGCTCACCGTTGGTGTGTGGTGAGCGCAGCGCGCGCCTCTCCTGCCTGCTGCTCCCGTTCTGCCTCCTCAGTCTGACGGCAGCGTGTATGGCTCAAATCAGGTGCCGGTCCGCGAGCTCTCATTGGCTAACGAACCGGCACCTGATTTGAGCTATACACTCGGCCGTCAGACTGTGAGGAGACAGAGCGGGAGCGGAGGGCAGGAGAGGCGCGGCTTCGGGTGGCTGGGCGGCGTATCGCGATCGACTGGTCGCATGTCCGCGATCGACCAGTCGATCGCGATCGACTGTTTGGCCACCACTGATCTATGTATATCTGACTGTGCTGAGTAGTGCTCACTGCTCACACAGCTTAATTGTGGGGGAGACTGGGGAGCAGTTATAGCAGGAGTACATATTTAACAGTGCACACTTTTGCTGCCAGAGTGCCAGTGTGACTGACCAGCAGTGACCACCAGTATATTGTCTGCCTGAAAAAGTTAAACACTCGTGTGGTGTTTTTTTTTTTTATTCTATATATAAATAAACGCATTCTGCTGACAGTGTCCAGCAGGTCCGTCATTCATTATATTTCTATCTTCTTCATACTAGTAGTTTAGGAGTCTGCAGTGCTGACAGTGTCCAGCGGGTCCGTCATTATACAATATATACCTGTCCTGCAGTAGTGATATATATATATTTTTTATATCATTATCATCCAGTCTATACTAGCAGACGCAGTACGGTAGTCCACGGCTGTAGCTACCTCTGTGTCGGCAGTCGCTCGTCCATAATTGCATACCTACCTGTGGTGGGTTTTTTTTTCTATCTTCTTCATACTAGTAGTTTAGGACTCTGCAGTGCTGACAGTGTCCAGCAGGTCCATCATTATACAATATATACCGGTCCTGCAGTAGTGATATATATATATTTTTTATATCATTATCATCCAGTCTATACTAGCAGACGCAGTACGGTAGTCCACGGCTGTGGCTACCTCTGTGTCGGCAGTCGCTCGTCCACAATTGTATACCTACCTGTGGTGTTTTTTTTTTTTTCTATCTTCTTCATACTAGTAGTTTAGGAGTCTGCAGTGCTGACAGTGTCCAGCAGGTCCGTCATTATACAATATATACCTGTCCTGCAGTAGTGATATATATATATTTTTTATATCATTATCATCCAGTCTATACTAGCAGACGCAGTACGGTAGTCCACGGCTGTAGCTACCTCTGTGTCGGCAGTCGCTCGTCCATAATTGTATACCTACCTGTGGTGGTTTTTTTTTTTTCTATCTTCTTCATACTAGTAGTTTAGGAGTCTGCAGTGCTGACAGTGTCCAGCAGGTCCATCATTATACAATATATACCTGTCCTGCAGTAGTGATATATATATATTTTTTATATCATTATCATCCAGTCTATACTAGCAGACGCAGTACGGTAGTCCACGGCTGTAGCTACCTCTGTGTCGGCAGTCGCTCGTCATCCATAAGTATACTAGTATCCATCCATCTCCATTGTTTACCTCAGGTGCCTTTTAGTTGTGCCTATTAAAATATGGAGAACAAAAATGTTGAGGTTCCAAAAATAGGGAAAGATCAAGATCCACTTCCACCTCGTGCTGAAGCTGCTGCCACTAGTCATGGCCGAGACGATGAAATGCCATCAACGTCGTCTGCCAAGGCCGATGCCCAATGTCATAGTACAGAGCATGTAAAATCCAAAACACCAAATATCAGTAAAAAAAGGACTCAAAAATCTAAAATAAAATCGTCGGAGGAGAAGCGTAAACTTGCCAATATGCCATTTACCACACGGAGTGGCAAGGAACGGCTGAGGCCCTGGCCTATGTTCATGGCTAGTGGTTCAGCTTCACATGAGGATGGAAGCACTCAGCCTCTCGCTAGAAAAATGAAAAGACTTAAGCTGGCAAAAGCACAGCAAAGAACTGTGCGTTCTTCGAAATCACAAATCCACAAGGAGAGTCCAATTGTGTCGGTTGCGATGCCTGACCTTCCCAACACTGGACGTGAAGAGCATGCGCCTTCCACCATTTGCACGCCCCCTGCAAGTGCTGGAAGGAGCACCCGCAGTCCAGTTCCTGATAGTCAGATTGAAGATGTCAGTGTTGAAGTACACCAGGATGAGGAGGATATGGGTGTTGCTGGCGCTGGGGAGGAAATTGACCAGGAGGATTCTGATGGTGAGGTGGTTTGTTTAAGTCAGGAACCCGGGGAGACACCTGTTGTCCGTGGGAGGAATATGGCCATTGACATGCCTGGTGAAAATACCAAAATAATCAGCTCTTCGGTGTGGAAGTATTTCAACAGAAATGCGGACAACATTTGTCAAGCCGTGTGTTGCCTTTGTCAAGCTGTAATAAGTAGGGGTAAGGACGTTAACCACCTCGGAACATCCTCGCTTATACGTCACCTGCAGCGCATTCATCATAAGTCAGTGACAAGTTCAAAAACTTTGGGCGACAGCGGAAGCAGTCCACTGACCAGTAAATCCCTTCCTCTTGTAACCAAGCTCACGCAAACCACCCCACCAACTCCCTCAGTGTCAATTTCCTCCTTCCCCAGGAATGCCAATAGTCCTGCAGGCCATGTCACTGGCAATTCTGACGAGTCCTCTCCTGCCTGGGATTCCTCCGATGCATCCTTGCGTGTAACGCCTACTGCTGCTGGCGCTGCTGTTGTTGCTGCTGGGAGTCGATGGTCATCCCAGAGGGGAAGTCGTAAGACCACTTTTACTACTTCCACCAAGCAATTGACTGTCCAACAGTCCTTTGCGAGGAAGATGAAATATCACAGCAGTCATCCTGCTGCAAAGCGGATAACTGAGGCCTTGGCATCCTGGGCGGTGAGAACCGTGGTTCCGGTATCCATCATTACTGCAGAGCCAACTATAGACTTGTTTGAGGTACTGTGTCCCCGGTACCAAATACCATCTAGGTTCCATTTCTCTAGGCAGGCGATACCGAAAATGTACACAGACCTCAGAAAAAGACTCACCAGTGTCCTAAAAAATGCAGTTGTACCCAGTGTCCACTTAACCACGGACATGTGGACAAGTGGAGCAGGGCAGACTCAGGACTATATGACTGTGACAGCCCACTGGGTAGATGTATGGACTCCCGCCGCAAGAACAGCAGCGGCGGCACCAGTAGCAGCATCTCGCAAACGCCAACTCTTTCCTAGGCAGGCTACGCTTTGTATCACCGCTTTCCAGAATACGCACACAGCTAAAAACCTCTTACGGCAACTGAGGAAGATCATCGCAGAATGGCTTACCCCAATTGGACTCTCCTGTGGATTTGTGGCATCGGACAACGCCAGCAATATTGTGTGTGCATTAAATATGGGCAAATTCCATCACGTCCCATGTTTTGCACATACCTTGAATTTGGTGGTGCAGAATTATTTAAAAAACGAGAGGGGCGTGCAAGAGATGCTGTCGGTGGCCAGAAGAATTGCGGGACACTTTCGGCGTACAGGCACCACGTACAGAAGACTGGAGCAACACCAAAAACGCCTGAACCTGCCCTGCCATTATCTGAAGCAAGAAGTGGTAACGAGGTGGAATTCAACCCTCTATATGCTTCAGAGGTTGGAGGAGCAGCAAAAGGCCATTCAAGCCTATACAACTGAGCACGATATAGGAGGTGGAATGCACCTGTCTCAAGCGCAGTGGAAAATGATTTCAACGTTGTGCAAGGTTCTGCAACCTTTTGAACTTGCCACACGTGAAGTCAGTTCAGACACTGCCAGCCTGAGTCAGGTCATTCCCCTCATCAGGCTTTTGCAGAAGAAGCTGGAGACATTGAAGGAGGAGCTAACACAGAGCGATTCCGCTAGGCATGTGGGACTTGTGGATGGAGCCCTTAATTCGCTTAACAAGGATTCACGGGTGGTCAATCTGTTGAAATCAGAGCACTACATTTTGGCCACCGTGCTCGATCCTAGATTTAAAACCTACGTTGTATCTCTCTTTCCGGCAGACACAAGTCTGCAGGGGTTCAAAGAACTGCTGGTGAGAAAATTGTCAAGTCAAGCGGAACGCGACCTGTCAACATCTCCTTCACATTCTCCCGCAACTGGGGGTGCGAGGAAAAGGCTCAGAATTCCGAGCCCACCCGCTGGCGGTGATGCAGGGCAGTCTGGAGCGACTGCTGATGCTGACATCTGGTCCGGACTGAAGGACCTGCCAACGATTACGGACATGTCGTCTACTGTCACTGCATATGATTCTCTCCCCATTGAAAGAATGGTGGAGGATTATATGAGTGACCGCATCCAAGTAGGCACGTCAGACAGTCCGTACGTATACTGGCAGGAAAAAGAGGCAATTTGGAGGCCCTTGCACAAACTGGCTTTATTCTACCTAAGTTGCCCTCCCACAAGTGTGTACTCCGAAAGAGTGTTTAGTGCCGCCGCTCACCTTGTCAGCAATCGGCGTACGAGGTTACTTCCAGAAAATGTGGAGAAGATGATGTTCATTAAAATGAATTATAATCAATTCCTCCATGGAGACATTCACCAGCAGCAATTGCCTCCACAAAGTACACAGGGAGCTGTGATGGTGGATTCCAGTGGGGACGAATTGATAATCTGTGAGGAGGGGGATGTACACGGTGATGAATCGGAGGATGATGATGAGGTGGACATCTTGCCTCTGTAGAGCCAGTTTGTGCAAGGAGAGATTAATTGCTTCTTTTTTGGTGGGGGTCCAAACCAACCCGTCATTTCAGTCACAGTCGTGTGGCAGACCCTGTCACTGAAATGATGGGTTGGTTAAAGTGTGCATGTCCTGTTTATACAACATAAGGGTGGGTGGGAGGGCCCAAGGACAATTCCATCTTGCACCTCTTTTTTCTTTCATTTTTCTTTGCGTCATGTGCTGTTTGGGGAGTGTTTTTTGGAAGGGCCATCCTGCGTGACACTGCAGTGCCACTCCTAGATGGGCCAGGTGTTTGTGTCGGCCACTAGGGTCGCTGAGCTTAGTCACACAGCTACCTCATTGCGCCTCTTTTTTTCTTTGCGTCATGTGCTGTTTGGGGAGTGTTTTTTGGAAGGGCCATCCTGCGTGACACTGCAGTGCCACTCCTAGATGGGCCAGGTGTTTGTGTCGGCCACTTGGGTCGCTGAGCTTAGTCACACAGCTACCTCATTGCGCCTCTTTTTTTCTTTGCGTCATGTGCTGTTTGGGGAGTATTTTTTGGAAGGGCCATCCTGCCTGACACTGCAGTGCCACTCCTAGATGGGCCAGGTGTTTGTGTCGGCCACTAGGGTCGCTGAGCTTACACACACAGCTACCTCATTGCGCCTCTTTTTTTCTTTGCGTCATGTGCTGTTTGGGGAGTGTTTTTTGGAAGGGCCATCCTGCGTGACACTGCAGTGCCACTCCTAGATGGGCCAGGTGTTTGTGTCGGCCACTAGGGTCGCTTAGCTTACTCACACAGCTACCTCATTGCACCTCTTTTTTTTCTTCTTTGCGTCATGTGCTGTTTGGGGAGTATTTTTTGGAAGGGCCATCCTGCCTGACACTGCAGTGCCACTCCTAGATGGGCCAGGTGTTTGTGTCTGCCACTTGGGTCGCTGAGCTTAGTCACACAGCTACCTCATTGCGCCTCTTTTTTTCTTTGCGTCATGTGCTGTTTGGGGAGTGTTTTTTGGAAGGGCCATCCTGCGTGACACTGCAGTGCCACTCCTAGATGGGCCAGGTGTTTGTGTCGGCCACTTGGGTCACTGAGCTTAGTCACCCAGCGACCTCGGTGCAAATTTTAGGACTAAAAATAATTTTGTGAGGTGTGAGGTGTTCAGAATAGACTGAAAATGAGTGGAAATTATGGTTATTGAGGTTAATAATACTTTGGGATCAAAATGACCCCCAAATTCTATGATTTAAGCTGTTTTTTAGGGTTTTTTGAAAAAAACACCCGAATCCAAAACACACCCGAATCCAACAAAAAAAATTTGGTGAGGTTTTGCCAAAACGCGTTCGAACCCAAAACACGGCCGCGGAACCGAACCCAAAACCAAAACACAAAACACGAAAAATTTCCGGTGCACATCTCTAGGGCACGCACCAATATACCCATCCAGGCAGGAAAAGGTGCCTGGATAAACCAACAGCTTCGATTAGTCCCTGCCTTTGGCAAGCCAGAATTCCTGCCCAAGAGAAGGCGCTATGAAGACGCCATATTGGAGTCCAAGACTCCTTTCAGTATACCTGGACGCATGTGATAGTTGTATCAGCTCCCTAACTTTTTTTCTGTAGCCATTTTTTTTTTAGCTATTTTAAAGCGGCAGATGTACTGTATTATTAATGTCGGTATGTACCTGATAAGTGACGGGATGTATCGCATCCGCGATGCGATGTGAAGTACATCCCGCCCTGTATGAATTATTGCTATCTGCACAGGTTTTTTAACAAAACTCCATTTCGGCCAAAGATTTCTGTCAAGAGTTGTGCTGCGGCCTGGCCTGCACGCTTTCAGAGCAATCACTGAGAGTATGTGATCAGCTCAGAGCACCAGGGGAATAACGAGATGAGAGTATGTTGTTTTTGCTGATGGCACACAGCCGCGCTGGGAGTAAGCACGCTGGGACATACATGCACACAGGGAGCAATAAATGACCGTCTTTTCCGTGTGTCGTGTCAACACTAACTAGTTCTGCTGTGTGTACACCGTCTCTGCTGTATGAAAATCTCCTGGTGCAAGGGAAGACATGGCAGCGGAGCCAGGCGGAAATGTATTTTCTGGAGCCGTGTGCCCTTTTCCAGATGCTACCACATCACCTGGACAGAGCGGAGGCAGCCATTTTGTGGTCCATACTCTGAGAATTCTGCATGCCCATATGCATGGAAATATTGACATAACTGAGGCATTAGGCACAATTAATGATACTGATGTTTGAGGGTATATTTTCTAAGCATATGTAGTCATTATGTCGATACCAGAATGTGGATGATATACTGTACATGTTGACAGCCATAATGTTGACAGTATATTTTTAGGGTAAGGGTTAGAGATAGGGTTAAGTTTAGTGCTCTAAAAAAATGCTATGTTGACAGCCCAATGTGAACATTCTGACCATGTTAACATTCTGGTGTCGACATTCTACTGTCAACATACTACGGGTGGGATGTACTAAAGCTGAAAATACGTCTGTGTTACATGCTGATTATGTAGAATTCCGGTGCGGGGGGGGGGGGGGGGAGCACAACAAAGTCCCTTGCGGGCCCGGTGGCTCACCACAGGTTCTATTCCCGCTCTATGGGTGTCATGAGAATAGTCCCTGTGGGTCGGCACTGTGTCTGCCGCCATTTGTTTGCTCGGGATTCCGGCGTGCGGCGGTTACATGCCCGCTTCCCGGTGAAACACCTCCATTTACTGCCTAGGCTCCCAGTCACCGGTGCACAAACGCTTCTTGTCCCGAGTCACGAGGAAAATAAGTTTTAAACTTTACTTGACGGTGTATCGTATGGGTTCATTACCTCCAGCCAAGTAGCTGCAATACTTCATCAACCTATTGCCTCTGCAGGCGCAGGGAAGGAGATCGTCGAGGGGGTTATGGGTCATTAGGTCGACCACTATTGGCCAATTGGCCGTATCCCGCTGAGATTTCCCAGCGACACCCAGTTTGGGATTTATCCCTGGAAACAATATATCTGACTCTAGTAGAGTGTTAGTTTCCAGATTCTTTATGCTTTGGTTTTTATTGTATCCACTTGTATAATTTTTTTTTTATTAAATAGTTTATATTAAGCGCACATTCAGAATCATCTTTTCAATTGTGAATCTATAGCGCTGTTTAATCATTTTCTTTAGTTGTTTTGTGTTTAATAGAGGTTTTAGTGAATCGGCTGCCTAGACTCACATTGTATTATGTACACTTCGTATAGTCATCACTCTATCTAAGAGGATGTGTTGGATTTGCTGTATCCAATTGTATCATTTATTATTATATTGCAGTTATTAAGTGCACATTCAGAATCATTTTTTCAGTTGTGACTCTATAGCGCTGTTTAATCATTTTTTTTGTTTTGTGTTTAAATCCTTATTGAGGCCTAGTGAAATAGTTGTCTAGGTTAAGATTGCATTATGTACACTCACGTATAGGCTTTACTCTATGTAGGGAGCTAACTTTTATATATATATATATATATATATATATATATATAAAAGCACCACTCGACCACTAGTACCTTGGGGTGCTGTTTATTATTTTTTACATACAGTATACATGTTAGTGAGCCAGTAAGTGGCAGAATCCTAAATGCAATGTATAGTACATCCCGTCCTAAGTGCCGATATAACATACAGTACCACACTCTTACTACTGCGTTTGAAATCCCGGTGGTTTTGCTGCAGTTTACAGTTGAGATTTGATCCGGCAGATTTACTAAGCTGAAACCCTCTACATTTAGTAATAGAACAGAAAATTGAGGGGCAGATGTATTAATCCTGGAGAAGGTATACAGAAGTGATAAACCAGTGATAAGTGCAAGGTGATAACGCACCAGCCAATCAGCTCCAATATGTAAATTGACAGTTACAAGCTGATTGTCTGGTGCGTTATCACCTTGCACTTATCACCGCTTTATTACATCTTTATGTCTTCTCCAGGCTTAATACATCTGCCCCTGAATGACCATCAGTGTTTTAATCATTACAAGAATAGAAAATCCAGATTGACTAAGCATCAGGTTTAAAAACTGCTACATACATAGGGTGTGTTTTTTTTCCATGAACTTTTGACAAAAACCATCCTAAAACCGCAGTAAAACAGATGGAAATCTACGGTTGTTTTGAAAAAAAAACCCACCAAGACCGCCGAATAGTAAATATAGAACCACAGCACAACTGTCGCTTAGTAAATCTATCGCTTGATATCTCTAGCATGCAGCATTAGGCTGTGGCCGATTTGTGGCACCGACATTGGGGGTCATTCCGACCCGTTCGCACGCAGTAGTTTATCGCTGCGGTGCGAACGGATCCAGAATGCGCATGCGCGGCGGCTGTAGTGCGCGTGTGCGACGTTGCCCGGCGACAGGGGTCGCCAAGTTGCGACGCGTCTACTGAAAAAAGCGGTCGCAGAGCCGACCGCAAAGAAGATTGACAGGAAGAAGGCGGACCTAGGTGTCACCGCAGCGTTTCCAGACGTTTTCGGGGAGTGGTAAGGAAAACGCAGGCGTGTCCAGCAGAACGGAGGGCTGATGTCTGACATCAATGCCGGCTCCAGCATCGTAGGGATCGTCGCACAGGGTAAGTATGTCATGGGCTGCTCTACTTCTGCTTGAAATTTCTTTAGCTTAGCAGGGCTGCACAAGCGATCGTAGCCCTGCTAAGCTAAAATACCCATAGGTGTGGACTAGTTGATCGCAGCAGCAGCAAAAAGTTGCTGGCTGCGATCAACTCGGAATGACCACCATTGTTAGCAAGTATACGAATGTGGAAAAGAGTCACGCGGACAGGGGTTGGTTGGCAACTTTCAGCTTGGGGGGCAGATACAAGTAAGTGGCCCAGCTTTTCACAGGGAATTCACAGTCAGGTGGCTCTGGAACACTTAAAATGCACTGGCCCGGGGGGTAGATGGCACCCTGCCCCCCTGTCCACCCAGCCCCTACAAGCGGACATGTGGCATGTTAATGTGGCATATCCCATATCCCTGTATTCTGACTGAGCCGCTCCAATACTCGGCAAGGCTTTCCAACATCCACACTGGCTCATCTGGTTATCGGCCATTTTGGCATTTACCAGAAGTGCTTGTTGGCCCTTCTGACCTTTGTCAGAAGTGGCAATTGGCCCGCCCGGCTCTGCTAGCATGGGTTCCATAGATATACCATATGCATGGATACAGAACTTTGCTGATAACTGTAGAAGCTAACGTCACGCTGAATTAAATATTGTTAGTGTTTGTAAATTTTGCTCTCCTTTGATATAGCCGAAAATTGCATCAGCTTCAATATGGGTCAAAGCAGAGAGAAATAGGAGAACATTTGATGCAAAAGTGGAACCAAACAAAAGCATAGATCAAACCTGCACGAACACAGCATCTATTCATGTCTCTGAAAGTCAGAAATAAACTAGATTTTTTTGATCTCCATCAGTTCTACTGTCTCCTTTTTTTGCTGACTGGAAACTGCCATGATGAACTCTCCTAAAGTGACAGCTATAGTGCTATGTAACAATAACTCAAAGGAAACGCTTTGTAAAAGGCAACGCTCCAAGTCAGTTATGTGGTATGCACCTTCACAGAAATATAGCAACGTGCAGTGATCAACTTCTGAATTGTTAGGTGCTTCTCCAATCTCAACGCGGCAGTCTGCTCAGTAACAACAAATAGTGGTTGGACGGCCTAATGTGGAGAGGGTTTACCACCAAAGAACTTTTGAAGGGCATTAGAAACAAATATAATATTAATAATAATAATAATAATAATTTTATATACATACATATATATATATATATATATATATATATATATATAGTTACATAGTTAGTGAGGTTGAAAAGAGGCAAAATGCCCATCGGGCTCAACCTGTATTCTGTTTTAAGCTGTGCATATTATAATGCACCTGCTGAAGTAATTGTTTCGTATCTATTGACAACTATGGTTCTTACCACTCCCAGATATATAATGTCAATATGTTAGATGCTATAGCCCTGGATACTTTTTCCAGTTAGAAATTTGTCCAATCCGTTTTTAAATGAATTTACAGAGTCCGCCATTATTACCTGTCTCAGCAGGGAGTTCCAAATCTTTATTGTCCTTACTGTGAAGAACCCTTTCCTAAGTAGTGTACGGAATTTTCCCTCCTCTAGCCTCAGCGAGTGCCCACGTGTCTTATTCAAAGTTCTTTTAATAAACAAATCCATATATATGACATATAATATATAGACATATATACTGTATGTCTAGCAGTTGCACTCTAGGGTTGGGAGTGGACCCAGCACCCACCACAGTTTCAGTGGCTTCTTTGGAACACAATTTTTTTCCTAGAGACAAGCCTCTTTAAATTGATGCTGTTTCTAAAGCATAAAGTACATATTCAGACCTTAGGGAGATATTCAGACCTTAGGGAGTAGCATCATTCAAAACTTATTAAAGTCCTAACGCCCCCATCTGCTTTTATTTTTCTCTTAATGTCTCTGACACTCTAGAGGAGGAAATGAGGAGGAAAGAGAGAGGCTGCTCCATATGGCTGTATGGCCTCCCAGGGATCTGACTGACGATGTGCTCCACAGGTAGGCCCAAACATGAATATATATCATTTAGCTTTATATCTGCATGTTTAGGGAACTATTTATTAAACATACAAAATTCTTATTTCTCCAGTTCTCCTTTGCTGGATAACACTTTTCTCCTCTTTTAGGACATATCATTTATTTTCACAAGCGCGTGCCGTCACCAACGCGCCCTGTAGTTACTAAGCACAATGGGCTTAATTCAGACCTGATCGCTGTCTAGTTATTTTTTGCAGCGCTGCGAGCAGATAGTCGCCGCCCATAGGGGAGTGTATTTTTGCTTTGCAAGTGTGCGATCGCATGTGCAGCAGAGCACTACAAAAAAGTTTTGTGCAGTTTCTGAGTTGCCCAGAACTTACTCAGCCGCTGCGATCACTTCAGCCTGTCAGGTCCCGGAATTGACGTCAGACACCCGTCCTGCAAACGCTTGGACACGCCTGCGTTTTTCCAAACACTCCCAGAAAAATGGTCAGTTGCCACCCACAAACGCCTTCTTCCTGTCAATCTCCTTGCGATCGGCTGTGCGAATGGATTCTTCATAAAACCCATCGCACAGCAACAATCCGCTTTGCACACGTACGACGTAGGATGGTGTTGGTTCCCGAAACCCCATCCCTTCATATGGGAAGAAGGTCCGTGTTGCGAAGAGGCATCCAATCACAGAACTCGGCCCTCTCTGGCTCTGCTTCCCCTCCAGCAGATGGGTCACAGGTCCTGAGGAAGCTGTTCATGCACTAATACGGCTGGGTCAGTCCCGGCGGAGTAAAATGCCACCGCTACTAGTTAGCAACGAATCATCAGTGCCGTGGTAGTTATCACGGGGGATAGATGCTTTTTGGATGAATCAACAACGGTTTTGTGTTTTTCTTAAATATTTTCTTGTCCACGATTAACAGAATGGCAGCTGCTGGGTTCTGCAACGTCACCCGAAACACAGGCTGTGGAAAAATGTGTTCTATGGGCTTCATTGTCTGAATAATTTCAATAGGAGGTGAGGTTTATGGAACACATTGCCACTAAGACCCTAAGGAACCCTCGAGTGCAACGCAGAGAACTGATTGGACAGTTGACAGAAATCCTGTTTTTGATGAACTCCTGATTGGTTGTTTATACCACTGAAAGAACCTGATTGAGATTAGAGATGTGCAGTTTGGTTTTTCACCTGAATTTAGGGGATCCGATTCCCGATTCAGAGCTTTCCTCATGTTGGAACTCGGATTTAAGATCTGAATCTTGGGTTTTGGGTAGTAAGTCCCACCCTCGTGACTTCAGGTGCCATTTCACACAGGAGATTGTGGTCAGAACTGACTGCTGGAAATGAATGTTACTGATGTACATAATACATTTTCAAAAATTCCAAAACCAAATCCGAACCAAAACACTTGAGGGTGGTTTTGGCAAAACACCTAAAAACAAAAAAAATTGGAGGTGGTTTTGTCAAAACCAAATCACGAGGTAAACAGATATCTTTAATTAAGATCCCTAGGCAAGATACTGGTTGGGACACCACTGCTAAAGAAAAAAACAAATGGGTTTGACCTGAGTTTCCAAAACTGCTCCATTACAGTCCAGGTTTTAAGGATATCTATGCTTGAGTCTAGATGGTCAAATCAAATTGATTGCGTTACCTCTGATTTGGATATCCTTAAAACTAGAGATGTGCATTGGAAATTTTTTGGGTTTTGTGTTTTGGTTTTGGATTTGGTTCCGCGGGCGTGTTTTGGATAGAGATGAGCGGGTTCGGTTCCTCGGAATCCGAACCCGCCTGAACTTCAGCTTTTTTTACACGGATCCGAGCGACTCGGATCTTCCCGCCTTGCTCGGTTAACCCGAGCGCGCCCGAATGTCATCATGACGCTGTCGGATTCTCGCGAGGTTCGGATTCTATCGCGAGACTCGGATTCTATATAAGGAGCCGCGCGTCGCCGCCATTTTACACGTGCATTGAGATTCATAGGGAGAGGACGTGGCTGGCGTCCTCTCCGTTTAGAGAAGAAATAGATAGGAGAGTGAGAGTGAGACAGTGACACTTCATTTACTGGAGCTTAGGAGGAGTACTCAGACAGAGAGTGCAGAATTTTGCTGATAGTATTAGTTAGTTATACTAGTGACAGAGTGAGACAGTGACACTTCATTTACTGGAGCTTAGGAGGAGTACTCAGACAGAGAGTGCAGAATTTTGCTGATAGTATTAGTTAGTTATACTAGTAGTGACTGACCAGTGACCACCAGTGCAGTTTTATATTATTTAATATAATCCGTTCTCTGCCTGAAAAAACGATACACAGTGACTCAGTCACATACCATATCTGTGCTCAGCCCAGTGTGCTGCTGCATCATCTATGTATAATATCTGACTGTGCTCACACAGCTTAATTGTGGGGGAGACTGGGGAGCACTTAGGTTATAGCAGGAGCCAGGAGTACATATTAAAATTAAACAGTGCACACTTTTTTTCTGCAGGAGTGCCACTGCCAGTGTGACTGACCAGTGACCTGACCACCAGTATATAGTATACTATATTGTATTGTGAATGTCTGCCTGTAAAAGTTAAACACACGTCGTGTGACTTGTGTGGTGTTTTTTTATTCTATAAAATAAAAAACTCATTCTGCTGACAGACAGTGTCCAGCAGGTCGGTCATTATATAATATATACCTGTCCGGCTGCAGTAGTGATATATATATATTTTTTATATCATTATTTATCATCCAGTCGCAGCAGACACAGTACGGTAGTTCACGGCTGTAGCTACCTCTGTGTCGGCACTCGGCAGTCCATCCATAATTGTATACCACCTACCCGTGGTTTTTTTTTTCTTTCTTCTTTATACATACTACATCTCATTATCATCCAGTCTATATTAGCAGCAGACACAGTACAGTACGGTAGTCCACGGCTGTAGCTACCTCTGTGTCGGCACTCGGCAGTCCGTCCATAATTGTATACCACCTACCCGTGGTTTTTTTTTTCTTCTTTATACATACTACATCTCATTATAAACCAGTCTATATTAGCAGCAGACACAGTACGGTAGTCCACGGCTGTAGCTACCTCTGTATCGGCACTCGGCAGTCCATCCATAATTGTATACCACCTACCCGTGGTTTTTTTTTCTTTCTTCTTTATACATACTACATCTCATTATCATCCAGTCTATATTAGCAGCAGACACAGTACAGTACGGTAGTCCACGGCTGTAGCTACCTCTGTGTCGGCACTCGGCAGTCCATCCATAATTGTATACCACCTACCCGTGTTTTTTTTTTCTTTCTTCTTTATACATACTACATCTCATTATCATCCAGTCTATATTAGCAGCAGACACAGTACAGTACGGTAGTCCACGGCTGTAGCTACCTCTGTGTCGGCACTCGGCAGTCCGTCCATAATTGTATACCACCTACCCGTGGGTTTTTTTTTCTTTCTTCTTTATACATACTACATCTCATTATCATCCAGTCTATATTAGCAGCAGACACAGTACGGTAGTCCACGGCTGTAGCTACCTCTGTGTCGGCACTCGGCAGTCCGTCCATAATTGTATACCACCTACCCGTGGGTTTTTTTTTCTTTCTTCTTTATACATACTACATCTCATTATCATCCAGTCTATATTAGCAGCAGACACAGTACGGTAGTCCACGGCTGTAGCTACCTCTGTGTCGGCACTCGGCAGTCCATCCATAATTGTATACCACCTACCCGTGGTTTTTTTTTCTTTCTTCTTTATACATACTGCATCTCATTATCATCCAGTCTATATTAGCAGCAGACACAGTACAGTATGGTAGTCCACGGCTGTAGCTACCTCTGTGTCGGCACTCGGCAGTCCATCCATAATTGTATACCACCTACCCGTGGTTTTTTTTTCTTTCTTCTTTATACATACTACATCTCATTATCATCCAGTCTATATTAGCAGCAGACATAGTACAGTACGGTAGTCCACGGCTGTAGCTACCTCTGTGTCGGCACTCGGCAGTCCGTCCATAATTGTATACCACCTACCCGTGGTTTTTTTTTTCTTTCTTCTTTATACATACTACATCTCATTATCATCCAGTCTATATTAGCAGCAGACACAGTACGGTAGTCCACGGCTGTAGCTACCTCTGTGTCGGCACTCGGCAGTCCATCCATAATTGTATACCACCTACCCGTGTTTTTTTTTTCTTTCTTCTTTATACATACTACATCGCATTATCATCCAGTCTATATTAGCAGCAGACACAGTACAGTACGGTAGTCCACGGCTGTAGCTACCTCTGTGTCGGCACTCGGCAGTCCATCCATAATTGTATACCACCTACCCGTGGTTTTTTTTTCTTTTTTCTTTATACATACATACTACATCTCATTATCATCCAGTCTATATTAGCAGCAGACACAGTACAGTACGGTAGTCCACGGCTGTAGCTACCTCTGTGTCGGCACTCGGCAGTCCGTCCATAATTGTATACCACCTACCCGTGGTTTTTTTTTTCTTTCTTCTTTATACATACTACATCTCATTATCATCCAGTCTATATTAGCAGCAGACACAGTACAGTACGGTAGTCCACGGCTGTAGCTACCTCTGTGTCGGCACTCGGCAGTCCATCCATAATTGCATACCACCTACCCGTGGTTTTTTTTTCTTTCTTCTTTATACATACATACTACATCTCATTATCATCCAGTCTATATTAGCAGCAGACACAGTACAGTACGGTAGTCCACGGCTGTAGCTACCTCTGTGTCGGCACTCGGCAGTCCATCCATAATTGTATACCACCTACCCGTGGTTTTTTTTTCTTTCTTCTTTATACATACATACTACATCTCATTATCATCCAGTCTATATTAGCAGCAGACACAGTACAGTACAATAGTCCACGGCTGTAGCTACCTCTGTGTCGGCACTCGGCAGTCCATCCATAATTGTATACTAGTATCCATCCATCTCCATTGTTTACCTGAGGTGCCTTTTAGTTGTGCCTATTAAAATATGGAGAACAAAAATGTTGAGGTTCCAAAATTAGGGAAAGATCAAGATCCACTTCCACCTCGTGCTGAAGCTGCTGCCACTAGTCATGGCCGAGACGATGAAATGCCAGCAACGTCGTCTGCCAAGGCCGATGCACAATGTCATAGTACAGAGCATGTCAAATCCAAAACACCAAATATCAGTAAAAAAAGGACTCCAAAACCTAAAATAAAATTGTCGGAGGAGAAGCGTAAACTTGCCAATATGCCATTTACCACACGGAGTGGCAAGGAACGGCTGAGGCCCTGGCCTATGTTCATGGCTAGTGGTTCAGCTTCACATGAGGATGGAAGCACTCAGCCTCTCGCTAGAAAACTGAAAAGACTCAAGCTGGCAAAAGCACCGCAAAGAACTGTGCGTTCTTCGAAATCCCAAATCCACAAGGAGAGTCCAATTGTGTCGGTTGCGATGCCTGACCTTCCCAACACTGGACGTGAAGAGCATGCGCCTTCCACCATTTGCACGCCCCCTGCAAGTGCTGGAAGGAGCACCCGCAGTCCAGTTCCTGATAGTCAGATTGAAGATGTCAGTGTTGAAGTACACCAGGATGAGGAGGATATGGGTGTTGCTGGCGCTGGGGAGGAAATTGACCAGGAGGATTCTGATGGTGAGGTGGTTTGTTTAAGTCAGGCACCCGGGGAGACACCTGTTGTCCGTGAGAGGAATATGGCCGTTGACATGCCTGGTGAAAATACCAAAAAAATCTGCTCTTCGGTGTGGAAGTATTTCACCAGAAATGCGGACAACATTTGTCAAGCCGTGTGTTCCCTTTGTCAAGCTGAAATAAGTAGGGGTAAGGACGTTAACCACCTCGGAACATCCTCCCTTATACGTCACCTGCAGCGCATTCATAATAAGTCAGTGACAAGTTCAAAAACTTTGGGCGACAGCGGAAGCAGTCCACTGACCAGTAAATCCCTTCCTCTTGTAACCAAGCTCACGCAAACCACCCCACCAACTCCCTCAGTGTCAATTTCCTCCTTCCCCAGGAATGCCAATAGTCCTGCAGGCCATGTCACTGGCAATTCTGACGAGTCCTCTCCTGCCTGGGATTCCTCCGATGCATCCTTGCGTGTAACGCCTACTGCTGCTGGCGCTGCTGTTGTTGCTGCTGGGAGTCGATGGTCATCCCAGAGGGGAAGTCGTAAGCCCACTTGTACTACTTCCAGTAAGCAATTGACTGTCCAACAGTCCTTTGCGAGGAAGATGAAATATCACAGCAGTCATCCTGCTGCAAAGCGGATAACTGAGGCCTTGACAACTATGTTGGTGTTAGACGTGCGTCCGGTATCCGCCGTTAGTTCACAGGGAACTAGACAATTTATTGAGGCAGTGTGCCCCCGTTACCAAATACCATCTAGGTTCCACTTCTGTAGGCAGGCGATACCGAGAATGTACACGGACGTCAGAAAAAGACTCACCAGTGTCCTAAAAAATGCAGTTGTACCCAATGTCCACTTAACCACGGACATGTGGACAAGTGGAGCAGGGCAGGGTCAGGACTATATGACTGTGACAGCCCACTGGGTAGATGTATGGACTCCCGCCGCAAGAACAGCAGCGGCGGCACCAGTAGCAGCATCTCGCAAACGCCAACTCTTTCCTAGGCAGGCTACGCTTTGTATCACCGCTTTCCAGAATACGCACACAGCTAAAAACCTCTTACGGCAACTGAGGAAGATCATCGCAGAATGGCTTACCCCAATTGGACTCTCCTGTGGATTTGTGGCATCGGACAACGCCAGCAATATTGTGTGTGCATTAAATATGGGCAAATTCCAGCACGTCCCATGTTTTGCACATACCTTGAATTTGGTGGTGCAGAATTTTTTAAAAAACGACAGGGGCGTGCAAGAGATGCTGTCGGTGGCCAGAAGAATTGCGGGACACTTTCGGCGTACAGGCACCACGTACAGAAGACTGGAGCACCACCAAAAACTACTGAACCTGCCCTGCCATCATCTGAAGCAAGAAGTGGTAACGAGGTGGAATTCAACCCTCTATATGCTTCAGAGGTTGGAGGAGCAGCAAAAGGCCATTCAAGCCTATACAATTGAGCACGATATAGGAGGTGGAATGCACCTGTCTCAAGTGCAGTGGAGAATGATTTCAACGTTGTGCAAGGTTCTGATGCCCTTTGAACTTGCCACACGTGAAGTCAGTTCAGACACTGCCAGCCTGAGTCAGGTCATTCCCCTCATCAGGCTTTTGCAGAAGAAGCTGGAGGCATTGAAGAAGGAGCTAAAAGGGAGCGATTCCGCTAGGCATGTGGGACTTGTGGATGCAGCCCTTAATTCGCTTAACAAGGATTCACGGGTGGTCAATCTGTTGAAATCAGAGCACTACATTTTGGCCACCGTGCTCGATCCTAGATTTAAAACCTACCTTGGATCTCTCTTTCCGGCAGACACAAGTCTGCTGGGGTGCAAAGACCTGCTGGTGACAAAATTGTCAAGTCAAGCGGAACGCGACCTGTCAACATCTCCTCCTTCACATTCTCCCGCAACTGGGGGTGCGAGGAAAAGGCTCAGAATTCCGAGCCCACCCGCTGGCGGTGATGCAGGGCAGTCTGGAGCGACTGCTGATGCTGACATCTGGTCCGGACTGAAGGACCTGACAACGATTACGGACATGTCGTCTACTGTCACTGCATATGATTCTCTCAACATTGAAAGAATGGTGGAGGATTATATGAGTGACCGCATCCAAGTAGGCACGTCACACAGTCCGTACTTATACTGGCAGGAAAAAGAGGCAATTTGGAGGCCCTTGCACAAACTGGCTTTATTCTACCTAAGTTGCCCTCCCACAAGTGTGTACTCCGAAAGAGTGTTTAGTGCCGCCGCTCACCTTGTCAGCAATCGGCGTACGAGGTTACATCCAGAAAATGTGGAGAAGATGATGTTCATTAAAATGAATTATAATCAATTCCTCCGCGGAGACATTGACCAGCAGCAATTGCCTCCACAAAGTACACAGGGAGCTGAGATGGTGGATTCCAGTGGGGACGAATTGATAATCTGTGAGGAGGGGGATGTACACGGTGATATATCGGAGGATGATGATGAGGTGGACATCTTGCCTCTGTAGAGCCAGTTTGTGCAAGGAGAGATTAATTGCTTCTTTTTTGGGGGGGGTCCAAACCAACCCGTCATATCAGTCACAGTCGTGTGGCAGACCCTGTCACTGAAATGATGGGTTGGTTAAAGTGTGCATGTCCTGTTTATACAACATAAGGGTGGGTGGGAGGGCCCAAGGACAATTCCATCTTGCACCTCTTTTTTCTTTTATTTTTCTTTGCGTCATGTGCTGTTTGGGGAGGGTTTTTTGGAAGGGCCATCCTGCGTGACACTGCAGTGCCACTCCTAGATGGGCCCGGTGTTTGTGTCGGCCACTAGGGTCGCTTATCTTACTCACACAGTCAGCTACCTCATTGCGCCTCTTTTTTTCTTTGCGTCATGTGCTGTTTGGGGAGGGTTTTTTGGAAGGGACATCCTGCGTGACACTGCAGTGCCACTCCTAGATGGGCCCGGTGTTTGTGTCGGCCACTAGGGTCGCTTATCTTACTCACACAGTCAGCTACCTCATTGCGCCTCTTTTTTTCTTTGCGTCATGTGCTGTTTGGGGAGGGTTTTTTGGAAGGGCCATCCTGCGTGACACTGCAGTGCCACTCCTAGATGGGCCCGGTGTTTGTGTCGGCCACTAGGGTCGCTTATCTTACTCACACAGTCAGCTACCTCATTGCGCCTCTTTTTTTCTTTGCGTCATGTGCTGTTTGGGGAGGGTTTTTTGGAAGGGACATCCTGCGTGACACTGCAGTGCCACTCCTAGATGGGCCCGGTGTTTGTGTCGGCCACTAGGGTCGCTTATCTTACTCACACAGCTACCTCATTGCGCCTCTTTTTTTCTTTGCGTCATGTGCTGTTTGGGGAGGGTTTTTTGGAAGGGACATCCTGCGTGACACTGCAGTGCCACTCCTAGATGGGCCCGGTGTTTGTGTCGGCCACTAGGGTCGCTTATCTTACTCACACAGCGACCTCGGTGCAAATTTTAGGACTAAAAATAATATTGTGAGGTGTGAGGTATTCAGAATAGACTGAAAATGAGTGGAAATTATGGTTTTTGAGGTTAATAATACTTTGGGATCAAAATGACCCCCAAATTCTATGATTTAAGCTGTTTTTTAGGGTTTTTTGAAAAAAACACCCGAATCCAAAACACACCCGAATCCGACAAAAAAATTCGGTGAGGTTTTGCCAAAACGCGGTCGAACCCAAAACACGGCCGCGGAACCGAACGCAAAACCAAAACACAAAACCCGAAAAGTTTCCGGCGCTCATCTCTAGTTTTGGATTCGAACGCGTTTTGGCAAAACCTCCCTGAAAATTTTTTGTCGGATCCGGGTGTGTTTTGGATTTGGAGTCTTTTTTTTCAAAAACAGCTTAAATCATAGACTTTGGGGGTAATTTTGATCCTATGGTATTATTAACCTCAATAACCACAATTTCCACTCATTTCCAGTCTATTCTGAACACCTCACACCTCACAATACTATTTTTAGTCCTAAAATTTGCACCGAGGTCGCTGGATGACTAAGCAAAGCGACCCAAGAGGGCGGCACAAACACCTGGCCCATCTAGGAGTGGCACTGCAGTGTCAGACAGGATGGCACTTAAAAAAATTGGCCCCAAACAGCACATGATGCAAAGAAAAGAGAAAAAGAGGTGCACTGTGGTCGCTGGACGGCTAGGCTAAGCGATACAAACACCTCAATATCACTGGAATTATTTGTTCTAATCAATGGTATTATTGGTCCAAATCACTGGAAGAAAATGACAAAATCACTGGAATTATTTGTTCTAATCAATGGTATTATTGGTCCAAATCACTGGAAGAAAATGGAATGGATGGATACTTGCAGTGACACAGAGCTGCAAGATACAGCAATGGCCTACTGTACACAACTATATACTGTTGGGTCACCAAAATGCTGCACTGTAATACTATATACTGCTCACAAAAATTCAGCACAGATATGGAATGGATACTTGCAGTGACACAGAGCTGCAAGATACAGCAATGGCCTACTGTACTGTACTACTATAAGTATAATTAATTATATACTGGTGGTCCCCAGTCCCCACAATAAAGCACACTGAGCACAGATATTTGCAGCACACTGAGCACAGATATGGAGCGTTTTCAGCCAGAGAATGTAGATATTTTAACTTTTAAGCACACTGAGCAGAGATATTTGCAGCACACTGAGCACAGATATTTGCAGCACACTGAGCACAGATTATGGAACTTTTCAGGGAGAGAACGCAGCCACGTCCTCTCCGTTCAATCTCAAATGCACGAGTGAAAATGGCGGCGACGCGCGGCTCTTTATATATAATACGAATTTCGCAAGAATCCAACAGCGGGATGATGACGTTCGGCCTCGTTCGGGTTATCCGAGCAAGGCGGGAAGATCCGAGGCTGCCTCGGAACCGTGTAAAATGGGTGAAGTTCGGGGGGGTTCGGATCTCGAGGAACCGAACCCGCTCATCTCTACTTAAAACCTATACTGTAATGGCAAAGTTTGGGAAACTCTGGGTTAGACCATAGTTTCACAACCTTGGTCCTCAGGACCCCCAAACAGTTCATGTTTTCCAGGTCTCCTTACAGAAATCGCAAGTGAAACAATTTGCTGTACCTGTCAATCTTTTAAAACATGTCAGTGAGTAATGACTACACCTGTGCACCTGCTAGGTGACCTGGAAAACATGCGCTGAGGACTGAGTTTGAGATCCATTTGGTAAGAGAAAACTAGTAGCTGGAACTCTCCTATACGACCAGAACTGTGTGTCAGTCTACATATCATACTTGCTTCTTGTTGAAAACAAAAATGGAAATGAAGCAAAGATGGAGTGTTCAGAGACATAAAGAGTGAGTAATGAGCCAAAACATGGAAATCTACCAAGAAAATATTGCATTAGTGAGAGAGACATTATGAATTTGCTTAGGCCACGTGACTTTGTGCTTTTAGCTCCGTAGCTCCATCGAAGCTCAATGTGTCTACTCAGGAATACACTTTCACAACTTCACATGCCTCATCATTTTACTTTTCAATTATGTTTTGAAGAGGCGGCACGTAATTCCCACGCCTCCTCCTCCCTCCGCATTGTTGTCCCCCTATTAGATTGATTGACTCCTCACAGCGACGGAATGCCTTTTGACTCCTAAATAAAAACACAACCATTTTTCCACATTATTTAGAGTTTTTAGGATTTTGTTACTTGTGACCAGGGGGCGGGGCACAATAGGAGAAGAGGGGGCTCGTGTGCAGTCTTCTCTCTAGCTGGGGGTGCAAATGGTCAGACTCCGGTGCGGCACCAGAGTCTGCTGCGCATGCACAGGTCTCCGGGAAAATGGCGCATTGGCCATTTTTACAGGGAATCACCTACTGCCCGTGCGCAAATCACCGTGACAATGCCTGTGGCAGCATTTTCCCTGTGACTTGTCAGAGTTGACAATAAATACAGAAGAACAGACAGAGATCCATACGCCCGGTGATCAGGCCGAGTAGCTAGTTTGCCCAGCCAATGGCTTCACTGAGGTTGGTGACACCCGATGCGCCACTGAAGTCCTCTTACTCAAAGGGGGCATGGCCTTGTTCAAGCAAGGCCACATCCCCCAGTGTGTGCTATTTGGGGAGTGTGGCCACAAGCCATTCCCCAATTTTTTGTCACACTGGAGGCTTTCCCAGTGGTCCAGGAGCTGTGCTTGGTGACATCATCAGAGGGTGGTCCTTCTTGTGTATTGGTACCTTAAAAACTAGAATGATACAGACTAGTCAACAAGTGAAGGATGGAAAGTATTTCTGCAGTAGCAAATGGGCCTTTGGGCCTGGAACAACATTTGGTCTATGGCCCCCTGCCAGGGATAGTCCTGGTGCAAGTGCGAATTACTGACAGATGCATTCCGGGCGTTGGGCGTGTAGGTGCAACTCAAAATATACATTAGCTGCAGAAAATATTTTAGGGACATATATCTGTGTCTACGTAAGAGTCACAATTTTATGTCTAACTTTAAATCGGGGTACGATAAGTCGAAGATGAAGTCCCTGGTACTCCTCACCTCTGTAAACCCCCCCTGGCTCCACCCCGATATTTGCAAGAAATTCTGCTGCAACTCCGCTCATCTCTGCTTATAATGTTTAATGAAGTTTCAAACGCTTTACTACTTCTCTAACTGCTAATTGCAGATTCCGCAGGCATGTCAAGCAAAAGCATCGAATAGTTAATTCCAGTCAGGCTGGGCCCAGTCTCCATGGAGACCCTTTCTGTCACGTGTTCCCAAGTACCACTTGTGTTCCATAAAGAAGGTTTTGTGTGGGAAGGAAAAAAAAAATCCAAGCCCGTGTCTTAACCCCGTCATTACTGTCAATGCCAGGTCAAATAGGAACAATGGTGGCATGCCAAGGCATCTAATTGTCAGAGAGTGGGTTATTAAAGCAGCATAGCTCAATCTTCATAGGCGTACTGGCAAGAGAACGAACTCTGGCAAATATACAGGGACAGTGAAATATGCAGGAACAGGAAATAATTAATGATAGGACTTAACTACCCCAAAATAGTGACACTTCTCCGAAACCTCCCCGAGGTCCCTGAGCAAAGACAGAGCATAACTGCTTTTGTCAAGCCCTCCGTACAGCGAAGCATAGTAGACTTATGCACTTGATTATAAGTGGGGCTCAGTCTTCACTTGTTGGTGGCACTGTTGCTATTCCAGTCTATAAAAGTTTTTTTTTCCTTCTAAGGCCATTTAAAGCTGCACTACCACCTAAAAATAAAGCGTTATAGCTCTGCCCCCTCCCCTGAGCTCTGGGGCATATTTGTGCCCACGTTTCCTCCCGGGCCCCATAGTTAGCCTAACATTTGTGGCTGAAGACTGGGTCCATGTGACATTTTTATAGGACGAGGGAGAGGAAAGTTCCACAAGAAATTACGGCTTCTCATCTTATTAATCCTTCCGGTCACACACCCATGTTCTGCAGACACGTTAAAGTGGGAAACATTAAAGCTTGCTCCAGTAGGTGGCTGCGCAGCATTAATGTGAAACCTAAGCACGTAAATAATACATTTGGGTTGTTACGGAAGAAAGTGAGCCGTATTGTTCGGCCTCTGCTTTAAAGTGTGAGAACGGCTCTCCGTCTTCAAGAATTCTTCTTAAAGTTGTTCGGTGCCTGCTGCCATATTTCCCTCAAAGACCGCCCCCCCACCACCAATCCAGGCGATGATGTTTAAACAGGCTTATATTTCCTCCTGTACCTGTTTATATGTCATGCCTAAAGAACAAACAGACTGCTAGAGCAAAACAGGCGATATACTGTATTTTGTATAGCTATAACCCCTCTAATGCGTACGCCGCGGATAGGATAGTCTTTGTTCTTGGTACTTTTCAAGTTTTGGTTCTGACAGATTTCTAATATGGCAGCTCACAGCAGGCTGCGTATACATATGTATGAATGCAAATATGCAGAGACATACTTTTCCCTTCACCTAATAACAGACGCCCATATGTTTTACTGCCTATTTAAGGATAAATAAGCCCTATTTGTAGGGCTTATTTTCCCTGTAAGTGAGCTGTGCAGTTGTCTCCTGAGCGGAGCGCGGCACGGTGGCATTTAAATATACATAACATTAGGAGACAGTGTTATTGCCCGAGCAGTACGGTTATATCACATCTGTATTGCGGCAGCAACGTATAATTATTATATGTGTTGGGAGTGATCAGCGTGCTGCAATTACGGGCCGTATGGTTACATGTGCAGTACAGCGGCAGAGAGACGTAATTATGTGGGTAAAATGGGACCAGTTCAGGGTTAATCAGATACACAGGACAGGAGCAGAGCCGCATAATTACCGCTGGCGCCCTGGGTTCAGTTCTAATATGTACAGCATGTAATGAGTTCAATGTACATGAAATTAATAGTAAAGTCGGATTTAAATAAAAGAAGTGGACTGGGGTTATAAAGTCTTTTATATCTGCAGTAGGTACAGAAGAGTAGGTATTGGCCATGCACCAAAGGAGTCTGGGGGTTTGGGAGGAGGCAATTACTTGTAATAACGATCAGTTCTGTGTTTCGGTGACATCACAAGTCATGACCCGTGTTTCCTGATTATTATATGTAGAATGATGTCAGCTGTGGCATTTCAATGTGTTTTGTGCAGCTGGTGGAGAAAGAGCAATATATTAATCTGCGGCGAGAAGGCTGATTTTCCATCGTTTACCACAGCGGTAGAAAATGATTTACCGTCACAATTAATGATTAAAATATCGCTGGGAACGGATGGTCTTTACTCATCGTCAGCCTTGGGGAATGGGGGTAATTCTGAGTTGATCGCAACAGGATTTTTGTTAGCAGTTGGGCAAAACCATGTGCACTGCAGGGGAGGCAGATATAACATGTGCAGAGAGAGTTAGATTTGGGTGGGTTATTTTGTTTCTGTGCAGGGTAAATACTGGCTGCTTTATTTTTAAACTGCAATTTAGATTGCAGATTGAACACACCCCACCCAAATCTAACTCTCTCTGCACATGTTACATCTGCCCCCCCTGCAGTGCACATGGTTTTGCCCAACTGCTAACAAAAATCCTGCTGCGATCAACTCAATATTACCCCCAATGTGCTGTCATGATGATATGCCTATTTTTATGTGGAGGCCTTGAGTTTGATAGGGCTTGTGCCTGGAAGACTTGTCCACTCTTCCGGGAGGGCCACCCGATTTTGGGTCTACTGCCGGCCATTCCGGGAGAGTCGACAAGTAAGTATGCAGTGGGCCCCGCTGCCTGATGGCCCTACCCCTTCCTCTAATGTCAGGTTCCTCCCAGTACTCTCAAATTACACATTGTTACTCTATTAGAGGGTCATACTCGGGGGTATACTTACTAAAAGTTGGTTTAGGTCGATTTTGATTGATTTATGGTCGATGTGTAGTCGATTTTTTTTATCGATTTTGTGTTTCAGGATCTAAAATCACACATTTGCTAACAGATGATTTTAGACATATATTTTTTTTAATGATGTAAAAAATCCTCTGTTAGTAAATGTGTAATTTAGACCCTGAAACAAAAATTTGATCAAAAATCAACCCAAATCAACTTTTAGTAAATATACCCCTTGTTCTTTAATGGCTGTCCAAGCCGCTGTGCGGGCTGGTCTCACCGCTAAGTATAGGCCCCTGCCACTGCTTTTCCCCCCTGGTGGGCCCTTCCTGCCCCTGCCCAACACTGGATGTTACTTGTGGGAAATACTGTAGCAGGACGGCCTGTGCGCTCCGGTCCCACAGCCCCATTTCTGCCGCATGTGATGTCATGACATCACACAGGTACTAGCGATGAGCATCTGGGAAGTGACGACGCACCCCCCCTCGGCCTTGGGCCCCTGGTCAGCGTCGCCGGTCGCACATCCCTCTGTACGGCCCTGGATGTGAGCAACAGGAAGCATTTACTCCACTGATGACGTGACGTTCACACAAATCTATAATGTAGTAATGTGTCATAAGAGTTCTCATGCGTCAAATGTGCTGTATAGAGTGACCCATTTACGGTCTGACCTCCATATCTGCCTTTGAGGGGTGGCCTTGCGTGGACTGAGGAAGACTTGGGGCCCAACAAGGAGGTGCATTTAATATTGTATTTATTACGTTTCGTACATGCGTTGCGGCCATTACAGAATTATAGTACAATAATGTTTCAGCTTCTGCTGACATTTGTTCGGCTTTCTGTCATACAAGGACAAGCCGCACAACGCTCTGGAAGGCCCCAACATTTTCACTATTAGCACAGGAAGACTTGTATTGGCTATAGACTTCTATATACAAAATCTAGTTACATAGGCAGTGTGGTGCTGCACTTGTTATAGATGGAAATTAGGAATATTTTCTGTTACAGTTCGTTACAGAACCTCTACATACAGCAGCTATTATGTAACAGGACTTCCAGCCTAATTATAGAAGCACTGCACCACGTGTGTCTGTAACTGATGCAGTGTGCAGGGAAATTACATGTAAATCACATGACAATTACATTTATGCAAATGCAGCAGCGATGTGTAATTAAATGTATAGAACAGTGAAGGGTAATTTGACAAGTGTAACTGGACCATTGAAAGTAGTTGCATAATTCCGTATTTATAACTGGAGCAATGTAGTTTGATTAGGTATATACTGCTGCTGGATATATATATATATATATATATATATATACTCATGACTTTTGTAGCGTCGGGTGATTAGGTGCATACAGTTTTAGAGCAGTTCAGGGTATCTAGAGATTTATCACTGGTGCATTTTACGATGGTCAGACACACATGGACCTATCCAATATCGAAGTCTGATTGGCCCACAATAATGACGTATCCTACTCGCTGCGAGCTGCGGTGGTGGATGAGGATGACAGTACAACACTTTGCTTCTCTCCAGTCTTGGCTGTTGCAAACTTTTGCAAACCTTTCCCTCCCCCATCTGTCCCCCATACAATCCATCCTACTATAAATACTACAGTGAGGCTGAAATCCCTTTTTCACTATTCTCCATACATTATGCAGCTTTGCAAATCCCAGTACTGGCACTCTGTTCCCTCCCAAATTAAATTCAAGCTTCTCAAACTCACTTTCAAAACACTCATCTCTGACTTCTTTGTGACCGAGACTCACACCCTTGCACCTTCTGTGATCTGCCTCTAACCTATTGCTCATCTCTTCTCAGGTAACCACTGCTCACTAACGCCTCCTAGACTTCTCTTGCGCTGCCCCTCACTTATGGAGCTCCTTACCCAGCCTGATCAAATCTTTCAAGTGCTCTCTCCTCTCTTCCCTAGATCCTACCCCAAACCACCCTGAGTGTTCTACCAGCTACTGTACAGTCTCATACCCTGTCCTGCGCCACTGACTCCTAGTGTCTCAGCATTTCCCTCTCCCACTAGATTGCAAGCTCTTATGACCAGGATCTGATCGACCCTCTCACTGAAGTCTATACCTTTGCCTTTTCTTCATCTCTTTTAGGTGTGATTGTGCAGTATGTTGCATGCTTTGTAACTCTGACTATTTGGCGCTGCAGAGTTTAATGGCAGCTTACTAATACAAGGTGATATTATGAGAACAGTACATTGAAGAATTATATGGTGATCTGATGCGTCTTACTGCAGGGCGATTAGTTGCATAATACAGTTCAGCACTTCTCACTGGAGAAATACAGGAATGAGATATTCATCACTGGAGCTGTGCTGAGTTATTACATTTATATCACTGGTGTAGAGTAGGGTAATTAGATGTTTATCAGTGGAAAAGTGCAGGACATCTAAATTCATATTAATGTAGCAGTGCCGAGTAATTTCATTTCTATCACTGGAGGAATTCGGGGTAATTAATTGTACATATCTGCAGCTGCGCGGGGCAATTAGATGTACACTCCTGGAACAGTGAAAAATAATTAGCTGATTATCACAGGAGAAACGCAGATTAGTGACTGGAGCAGTACAGGGTGATAAATTGTTTACCACTTCAGTAGTGCAGGATAATTACTGTAGATTCTAATGACCAAGGAGATTGGCTGCAAATAATTGGAGCACTGCTTTTCCCAGGAAAGGTACAAAGTACTTATATTTATCACTGGAGCAGTGCAGGGTGATATTATGTTTATCACTGGAGCAGTGCAGGATGAGTAGATGTTTATCACTGGAGCAGTGCAGGATGAGTAGATGTTTATCACTGGAGCAGTGCAGGGTGATTTGATGTTTATCACTGGAGCAGTGCAGGATGATTAGATGTGTATCACTGGAGCAGTGCAGGGTGATTAGATGTTTATCACTGGAGCAGTGCAGGATGAGTAGATGTTTATCACTGGAGCAGTGCAGGATGATTAGATGTGTATCACTGGAGCAGTGCAGGGTGATTTGATGTTTATCACTGGAGCAGTGCAGGGTGATTTTATGTTTATCACTGGAGCAGTGCAGGATGATTAGATGTTTATCACTGGAGCAGTGCAGGGTGATTAGATGTTTATCACTGGAGCAGTGCAGGGTGATTAGATGTGTATCACTGGAGCAGTGCAGGGTGATTAGATGTTTATCACTGGAGCAGGGGCGTCTTAAGAGAGGAGGGGGCCGTGTGCACACTCCTGGTGGGACCCCTCCTCTCCACGGCACCGTGGGCTCTGGCAATATGCCGGAGTCTACTGCACATGCGCAGGTCTCCCAAAAACATGGCGCCTGCCATGTTTTGGAGACAAAAGTCGAACTGCGCATGCGCGGAGTCCATTTTTGATGTGTTTTTTTTTTTTTTTTTTTTTGCTGCAACGGCTGCTGCTGCAGTGCCCGGTGGTGGACTTCGGAAAGGTGAGTATGAAAATATGGGTGCAATGTGTGCTGTGTGGGCCCTCCCTGGACCCAGGGGCCCGCGTGCACTCCACACAATGCACACATGATAGAAACGCCAGTGCAATGGAGTAGTGCAGAATGATTAGATGTTTATCACTGGAGCAGTGCAGGATGATTAGATGTTTATCACTGGAGCAGTGCAGGATGATTAGATGTTTATCACTGGAGCAGTGCAGAATGATTAGATGTTTATCACTGGAGCAGTGCAGGATGATTAGATGTTTATCACTGGAGCAGTGCAGGATGATTAGATGTTTATCACTGGAGCAGTGCAGAATGATTAGATGTTTATCACTGGAGCAGTGCAGGATGATTAGATGTTTATCACTGGAGCAGTGCAGGGTGATTAGATGTTTATCATTGGAGCAGTGCAGAATGATTAGATGTTTATCACTGGAGCAGTGCAGGGTGATTAGATGTTTATCACTGGAGCAGTGCAGGGTGATATAATGTTTATCACTGGAGCAGTGCAGGATGATTAGATGTTTATTACTGGAGCAGTGCAGGGTGATTAGATGTTTATCACTGGAGCAGTGCAGGGTGATAAGATGTTTATCACTGGAACAGTGCAGGATGAGTAGACGTTTTTCACTGGAGCAGGGCAGGGTGTTTAGATGTTTATCACTGGAGCAGGACAGGGTGATATAATGTTTATCACTGGAGCAGTGCAGGATGAGTAGATGCTAATCACTGGAGCAGTGCAGGGTGAGTAGATGTTTAGTACTGGAGCAGTGCAGAGCGGATAGATGTTTATCACTGGAGCAGTGCAGAGTGATTTGATGTTTATCACTGGAGCAGTGGTGGACGATTAGATGTTTATCACTGGAGCAGTGCAGGGTGATTAGTAGAGATGAGCGGGTTCGGATTTACTCGGTTCTTAACGCCAGAATTATCGCAAGTTCTTTTTTTCTGGATTTTTATTATTGGCTAACCAAAACACGTGACGTCCATGAGCTAATAAGGAGATTCGGGTAAATCCAAGTAAAACCGAAGCCGCTCATCTCTAGTGATTAGATGTTTATCACTGGAGCACTGCAGGTTGATTAGATGTTCATCACTGGAGCAGTGCAGGGTGATTAGATGTTTATCACTGGAGCAGGACAGGGTGATCAGATGTTTATCACTGTAGCAGTGCAGGGTGATTAGATGTTCATCACTGGAGCAGTACAGGGTGATTAGATGTTTATCACTGGAGCAGTGCAGGGTGACTGATTAGATGTTCATCACTGGAGCAGTGCAGGGTGATTAGATGTTTATCACTGGAACAGTGCAGGGTGAGCAGATGTTTATCACTGGAGCAGGGCAGGGTGATTTGATGTTTATCACTGGAGCAGGACAGGGTGGTTAGATGTTTATCACTGGAGCAGGACAGGGTGATTTATGTTTATCACTGGAGCACTGCAGAGCGAATAGATATTCATCACTGAAGCAGTGCAGGGTGAGTAGATGTTTATCATTGGAGCAGTGCAGGGTGATTAGATGTTTATCACTGGAGCAGTGCAGGATGATTAGATGTTTATCACTGGGGCAGGGCAGGATGATTAGATGTTTATCACTGGAGCAGTGCAGGGTGATTAGATGTTTATCACTGGAGCAGTGCAGGATGATTAGATGTTTATCACTGGGGCAGGGCAAGATGATTAGATGTTCATCATGGAGCAGTGCAGGGTGAGCAGATGTTTATCACTGGAGCAGTGCAGGGCAATTAGATGTTTATCACTGGAGCAGTGCAAGGTGGTTTGATGTTTATCACTGGAGCAGTGCAGGGTGATTAGATGTTTATCACTGGAGCAGGACAGGGTGATCAGATGTTTATCACTGTAGCAGTGCAGGGTGATTAGATGTTCATCACTGGAGCAGTGCAGGGTGATTAGATGTTTATCACTGGAGCAGTGCAGGGTGATTACGATTAGATGTTTATCACTGGAACAGTGCAGGATGATTAGATGTTTATCACTGGAGCAGGGCAGGGCTATTAGATGTTTATCACTGGAGCAGTGCAGGATGATTTGATGTTTATCACTGGAGCAGGACAGGGTGATTAGATGTTATCACTGGAGCAGTGCAGGGTGATTTGATGTTTATCACTGGAGCAGGACAAGGTGATTAGATGTTTATCACTGGAGCAGGACAGGGTGATTAGATGTTTATCACTGGAGCAGTGCAGGGTGGTTAGATGTTTATCACTGGAGCAGTGCAGGGTGATTAGATGTTTATCACTGGAGCACTGCAGAGCGAATAGATATTCATCACTGATGCAGTGCAGGGTGAGTAGATGTTTATCACTGGAGCAGTGCAGGATGATTAGATGTTTATCACTGGGGCAGGGCAGGATGATTAGAAGTTTATCACTGGAGCAGGACAGGGTGATTAGATGTTTATCACTGGAGCAGTGCAGGGTGATTAGATGTTTATCACTGGAGCAGTGCAGGGTGAGTAGATGTTTATCACTGGAGCAGTGCAGGGTGATTAGATGTTTATCACTGGAGCAGTGCAGGGTGAGTAGATGTTTATCACTGGAGCAGTGCAGGGTGAGTAGATGTTTATCACTGGAGCAGTGCAGGATGATTAGATGTTTATCACTGGAGCAGTGCAGGGTGAGTAGATGTTTATCACTGGAGCAGTGCAGGGTGATTAGATGTTTATCACTGGAGCAGTGCAGGGTGAGTAGATGTTTATCACTGGAGCAGTGCAGGGTGAGTAGATGTTTATCACTGGAGCAGTGCAGGATGATTAGATGTTTATCACTGGAGCAGTGCAGGATGATTAGATGTTTATCACTGGAGCAGTGCAGGATGATTAGATGTTTATCACTGGAGCAGTGCAGGATGATTAGATGTTTATCACTGGAGCAGTGCAGGGTGATTAGATGTTTATCACTGGAGCAGTGCAGGGTGATTAGATGTTTATCACTGGAGCAGTGCAGGGTGAGTAGATGTTTATCACTGGAGCAGTGCAGGGTGAGTAGATGTTTATCACTGGAGCAGGACAGGGTGAGTAGATGTTTATCACTGGAGCAGTGCAGGATGATTAGATGTTTATCACTGGAGCAGTGCAGGGTGAGTAGATGTTTATCACTGGAGCAGTGCAGGGTGATTAGATGTTTATCACTGGAGCAGTGCAGGGTGAGTAGATGTTTATCACTGGAGCAGTGCAGGGTGAGTAGATGTTTATCACTGGAGCAGTGCAGGATGATTAGATGTTTATCACTGGAGCAGTGCAGGATGATTAGATGTTTATCACTGGAGCAGTGCAGGATGATTAGATGTTTATCACTGGAGCAGTGCAGGATGATTAGATGTTTATCACTGGAGCAGTGCAGGATGATTAGATGTTTATCACTGGAGCAGTGCAGGATGATTAGATGTTTATCACTGGAGCAGTGCGGGGTAATTAGCTGTTTATCACAGGTCTGGGTGATTAAATGTTTTTGATGTGCACTGTATTAGGAAAATGCAGTGACATATTAATACCAGTGTCACATCAGTGCCCTGTAATCAGCCGGATTTAGCAGGCAGTTGGCTGACTCTCATGCTTCTGTATGGAAGATTTGGAGTTAGCAGAATACCGCAGCTCCCTCCTCCCTGGAGGGCAGAGTCTCTCTCTCCATCCCTCATCCTTATTCCTCTCACATCCCCACAGCTGTGCGCTCTGCTGTACTGCTCCCGGCCCGTCTCCTGTCTGAGGCACAGATTCCTCCACACTGCCAAATATCTGCCTGTCTGTCTCCTGTCTCCTCATATCCCCCACAGGATACCTCAATCCCACTCTCCACCCCAATCCTCTGCTTATTGCACTGCATCGGCTATGGAATCCTCATTCCATTCACATGCTCTCATTCCTCACCGTGCTGTGCCCACCAGCTGACATGTAATGTGTTCTGCTTCTCTAACATCTCATCCTGTGACTGTCCTTAGTGTTCAACCCCTCCCATATATCTTTGCTACGGAAAGACCCTGACTTTTCTACCTCCCAGGTGTAAATCTTACACTGTAATGTACCAGCGAGTTCTAGGAATGGATAATGAGAACTGTCTCTATTCACTGTAGCCAATCCCTGTCTCTGTGCAAGAAATATCATATTTACGCAGACCAGTCCCTAAGGATAGCTCTGGCTGGTCGCCTAACGGGGCTTGTCGCACCGGGAGCTGTCCATCTGCACATAGAACACTGTCTAGCAATGTTTCACCACTGGTAGATCAGTACGGCATGGATATTCCTCAACGCAGTGTCTTATTATTTACCTCGGGCCTGATTTAGAGTTGCACGACATGTCGATGTTGGAAGCAGTTGACCGATTTTCTTGCTATTGCGCGTGCGCCCAGAGTCCGCGCACACAAAGTTGCTGTTTGATTAGAAATACACAGTATCTGAAATGTCTTGAAAATTTTGTGGCCATTCCTGATTGGTGACTGGGAGCTGGCTAAATGGATGCGCGGAGATCGTCCATCTTATGGGCCTGTTATTGTCGCTGAAAGGGAGGGAGCGAGTAATAATCAGGGGCCGGGTCCGCCTCCTTCCTCCACAAATATAATTACTGCTTGCCATCTTCCCAGTGAAAACTTCGGAAAGATGGCCGCCGCACATTGAAAGCAAAGACTCTGGTACTGTGCCAGAGTCTTTGCTCTCTAATGCACATGGACTTACTTCCGAGCAAGCAAGTTAGGAAGAGGGTGCCCTTCCCCGCACCCAACCTGCCCACCTTTGAATAAATGGTGCCCCCCATGGAGCGCCGCTTTGCAGCCCTGCAATTAATTATTAATTTAATGGTTTGTTTTGGGAGGGCATAGACACGTCCTCTACATTACTAGGGCCCGTGTACTGCTTGTAGACTCATTATACAAGAGGCCAGCTGCAAGTTTCTAAAGACACACCAATTTGGTATTGCCCACTGTCATCATTACAGTAGTACAGTGGTTCTCAAACTCGGTCCTCAGGACCCCACACATTTCATCTTTTCCATGTCACCCAGCAGCTGCACTGTGTATCACCAACTGTCACAATTCAGAAATCTACAGGTGACCTGCAAAACATGAACTGTGTGGGGTCCTGAGGACCGAGTTTGAGAACCCGTGGAGTAGTATAAACATTTGCACCTGCTCCATCCAAGGGATCAGTTAGGAAAAGGTTTCCCTTCCCCCTAAGCACGACTCCCAGGAAGACATGGCTGTTCTGGGGGCTTAAATTGCTGCCGCCCGGTTGTCACCAGAAAAACGCCATATTTCACTGAAAGCCGAGTTATTATAGACATATGCAAAACTCTGTGAATTCGCACCAAGGCTATATGCAAAAACCCACTGTCTGCGTCCTTGCACAGAGATCTGTGTGACTCTGCTCCATAATGCACCTCAGCAGGCAGGTTTTTCTACTTGACAAATTAATTGCTTTTCCCATGTTCTTTCAGATTCATTTACAACATACTGGATAATAAAATGGCATAAATACTGTGCTAAGTTGGTTTTATACAAATAATGGGGTAACATTCTATAATGTAAAGGATGCCTGTACTAAAACCATTGCAAGCAATACACCATTATCTGCAGGGCACAGTCACATTGGCATTTAATTAGATATTTCATATATTTGCAGGTACGCACATTGGGGATGCCTACAGTGAGCGTCTCATCTTTAGTGTAAATGCTAGTAACAACTAGCGCAAGCGTTTTTAAATGCGTTAGAACATTTACAGCACAATTACAGTGGTTACGTGGCCTCAAACAGCATTGTGTATATTAGACAATGAAAGCAAATGCCTGTATGGCTTCAGTACAGATTTGCACCTTTATAAATAATTAAATAAATAAATAAATAGAAGCAAAAAGAAGAAGAAAAAGAGGATGAACAAGAGGAAGAAGAGGAAGAAGTAGAAGAAAAAGAAGAAGAGGAAGAAAAAGAGGAAGAAGAGCAAGAAAAAGACGATGAAGAACAGGAAGAAGTAGAGGATGAAGAAGTAGAGGAAGAAAAGTAAGAGGAGGAAGAAGAGGAGGAGGAGAAGAAGAAGAAGATGAAGACGCAATTGTTCATACAGTATATAGGTTGGACCATTGGCCATTTGTACACTGGATATATTTGTGGACTACATTATATATCAAGTCTTGTGCAGCACAGCAGTTCTGCTGGTGTGTACAGGTGTCCAACCAACCAAACTATATTTTTCGGCCACAGAATCCACTGAATATGATGTCACAAGTGTGTAGGCATTTTCAAATGAGTTCTGCCGGCAAACATATTAGGCAGCCAATTGATGCACAAGATCAGTTGCGTGTAAATGGATGGCTAAAATAAAGCATGATTCCTGGGAGTAATGGATCCATTTTACAGTTTTGATCTGTTCCCCTTAACGAAAATCCATTATTGGTGAATTGTGATATTGTGATCTCTCAAGTTCTGTACCACATTCATGCTGAAATTACTAACTACAACCTAAACTCTCCTGTTGTGGAACTAAACACTTGTACTTATCCCTGACAGATCAAGAGCCGCAGGATGCTGAAGACCTGGCTGTAAATATATTCTTGCAGGTAGAGATGTGCAAAACAGTTTTGCTAATTTAGTGTTTTTACTTTTTACAGTTTAGAAAGATTATGCTGCATAATGTTTTTGGAATTAGGAGAAAATCTTTTAAAATGTTAATTTGGAGTTAAATAGTTTCTTTAAAAAGCTTTATACTAAAAATAAAAGTAAATAAATGAATAAAAGGATCCCTTTTTAAATGGCTTTGATATTGTAAAATGCGGCATCAAGAATTGATCACATTTGTTTACTTAATAAATAGGTTCCCTCGTGGCCTTAGCCGGACATTATGATTTAAACAATTGCATTTTGAAAATAGCTTTGAAATGTGGGAAGACTATGGGGGAGATTTAGCGAACTATGGAGAGAGAGAAAGTCACAGCTAATCAGCTCCTAACTCTCATTCTTCAAACAGCCTGTAAGATGGCAGTTAGGAGCTGATTGTCTGGTACTTTATCTCTTTCCACTTTATCAGCTGCTCCTTATAATTTTATAGAATGCCCTTGATAAATGTTACTTCAGTGCTGATTGGTTGCCATGGGCAACTTCTCCACTGGCTCACTTCTCCACTCTTTTCACTGCTTCATGAATAGTCCCCATTATCTCTTGTGTCTAGCCCATATACAGATGTGACCCTGGTCACCCATCCTTTTAGTCCCATGTGGTGTGAGACTCATAGGGGGATATTCAATTGTTTGAAAAGTCATGAAAAGGTCGACGTCTTTTAAAAAAAAAAAAATAGATGTTTTTTACTTTTTCGCACTTTACCATCCACGTGGACGATGATTGGGAATAGCAACCTGTGCCGAGCGCAGCGGTAGTGGGGCGAGGCACCTTGCCTGCAGCATGGCGGGCGAAGAGAGCCATGCAGGGGACGCGGTACACTAATTGGGGTTCCTGGCCATGTTACAGAAAAAATGACACCAAAAACAGTTCAAAATCCCATGTTGACCTTTGCAGGTGTTGACCTGTCCCGTGTCGATCATTTTCATGTGTTGACCATTTGTCCATATCGACCATGTCAATGTCGACCAATAACGGTCGACCTAGTGAATGTCGACCTTAACGTTGTCGACCATTCATACCGGAAGCAGTATTAATGAGGTTGGATTACCAACACCACTGCATGGGGGGATTGCACTTGTATTGGTCCTTGTTCTTTTGCCTTTTATACCGGTAACCAGGATTCATGTGCATTGTGCTTATGCCACATTGGCAATGTGACTAATGGGCCGTACACACTGCGCGATCCACCACCATGCGGCCCGACGGTGGATATGGCCGACAGGCGACCCAGTGCGGGGGGCAGTGACGGGGAAAGTGAAGTTTATTCACTCCCCCCATCACCCAGCTCCATAGCAGTGCAGGCAAATATGGACGAGATCGTCCATATTGGCCTGCATGTACAGGCGACGGGGCACCAGCGATGAACGAGCGCGGAGCCGCGCATCGTTCATCGCTGGTGCCTCCACACTGAAAGATATGAACGGTATCTCGTTCATTCATGAACGAGATCATTCATATCTTTCACTCATATCGCCCAGTGTGTAGGGCCTATAAGACATACATTCCGTACAAAACCATGTGGCTGGACGTATGGCACGGCTTAAGGTGGGTACACACTGGTAGATATATCTGCCGATCAATTGATCTGCAGGTATATCTATGGACGGATCGGGCAGTGTGCTGTGCATACACACTGCCTGATCCGTCGGGGACTGACGTCACAAACTGGGCGGGCGTGTACACACGCCCGCCCAGTTCAGCTGTCAATCACCGCCGGCCGCCGCAGCATGTGTACGGGCGACCGGCTGGTCGCCCATACTACACACACAGCGATGCGCCAATATATCGGTAGATATATTGGCCGTTGGCTGTGCAACGGGGCCGACGCGATATGGCTGTGAACGACGGAGTTTACAGACATATCGCCCGTACACACTGGCCGACGGACCCGCGATTTATCGCCCGTTCAATAGAACGGACGATATATTGGCCAGTGTGTACCCACCTTATGGCACAAAAGCTGTGGCACACCACTTTGTCTGATGTGGTGCGATTTGAGGATAGGTGTACATGGACATATCTCTACTTTGGAATTCCGCCACCTCCATTGTCTTATATGGGGATAATGGTGTTCTCCAATTTAACAAGCTCCAAAAAGCTTACTGCAGCTTTTCCGAGCATTTCTGCTATAACAAATGCCATCTTCAGATTGCATTAATAGCTTTCCAATGGAAAGACATCTCACAGTATGAAGATACTGCCACTCCTTCTGGATTTATTATGTGTATATGTGGCTGAAGGTTCAACAGGAGTACCGCCGAGACAGCGAGTAGCAGTGTAATAATTAGCTGATCAGGAGCCCGTTCTCAGCAGCACCGTGTGGTAGGCTCTAGCATTGTGACAGAGTCTACCACACACGCGTAAGGTCTCCGGGAACATGACGCCTGGGCCACGTTCCCCGAACAAAGGGGCCCGTCTGCACTCATTATAGATACATCAATGGATGTGATCAATGGGTTTGGCATTTACCAGGACAATTTGAATAAACTGATAAATTTCCACAAAAATAAGGGGTTGAGGTACTAGGTTCTCAGCAGTGAAAAGAGCGGAGAAGTGAGCCAGTGGAGAAGTTGCCCATGGAAACCAATCATCATTGAAGTAACATTTATAATTTGCATACTATAAGATTATACAGAGCAGCTGATTGGTTGCCACGGGCAACTTCTCCACTTGCTCAATTCTTTTCGCTGCTTAGAATCTAGGTAAGACCCCTTATTTTTGTGGCAATTTATCAGTTTATTCAAGTTGTCCTGTTATATGCCAAAACCCGTACTATCGCTGCTTAGTACATCTCCCCCTAAGCCTTGAATAGTGATAAAGTGGAGAGAGATAAAGTACTAGCCTAACTGTCATTTTTCAAACAGGCCTGCCTGTAACGTGACAGGAGCTGATTAGTTGGTACTTTATCTCCATCCACTTTATCTCTCTCCGAGGCTTAATATGGGGTCTATTTACTAAGCCTCAGGTGGAGACAAAAGTGGCTGGAGATAAGGACCAGCCGATCAGCTCCTAACTACTATGTCACAGGCTGGGTTTGAAAAATGACAGGACCTGATTGGCTGGTACTTTACCTCAGTCCACTTTATCTCCACCTGAGGCTTAGTAAATAGACCCAATAGACACCAACGTCTCTTCTCACTGGCAATAGCAGCTGTTAGAGTTGTCAGTTATCGGTGCACAGTAATAGATACTGTATGCCTCTGTAATGACATATGTACGTTGATATATTAATATTCTTTTAAGAAACGCAATGACAATTGCACGGCAGCCTTTCTGCATTCTGTTCCCAGTGCCTTGCCCATCCGACGTCCCCTGACTGATCAAACAGCGTTTAGTCTTCCATCGTTTCACGAAGACAATTCAGATGCAAAGCAAGGGTTTGCACAGTGGGCCCGGCAAACAACACGCAGCAACGTGCGTACACGGGGAAGAGACAGAGTGCGCCTAGCTCGGGGCTGTTTCTCAGGTTCTCATTTTCTGCCTGGCTGGCTCCCACTGCCCCCAGAGACATACAAATGTGTCCCAAATGTTGAATACCAGCAAGCGCAGGTATCCTTTGTCAGCAGCCATCATCCAGTGCATTTGCCGCTGCGTATGCAGATCTCCTCGCTCACGTATGCACACAAATTATTCATGCGTTGTCCAGTCACATATCCCCTGCCAGATGAATCCCTTCACACACTGGTGACCGCTGAACCAAAAACACAATGACATTGAACCTTAGCATACTTGGCAGGGAGGCCAGGCTGGGGTTTTGTGTGCCGTGACTGGGGCGAATCTCTTCGCCGGATTTTTAAGACTGAGTGACAGTTGACGACGAGGATAGATGACAGACAGGCACTCATCTTCCTCGTCGTCTATTAACCCTTTCTCTGCTGCAACACATTGCTTGCTACGTCCGTCAGATCGGGCTGCTCTTCTACAAGCCTCCCCCCCCCCTCCTCTTCCTCTCTCTCTCTCTGGCAATGTGACCTAATTCCCCCCTGCTGCAATAAAGACCGAGCTCTTCCCCCCACAATGCGTAGTTTGCTGTTTAGAAAGTATTTTTGTTAATAGGAAAATATCACATTTTAGCACAGATTAGTTTGGATGCGGAAAGTGTTTCTCCAAATGGTTAGATCTGGCGTACTAGCTACAGCAGGCTGGTGCATGACAAATACTGGAGAAGGATGGAGGGGCTTCTGCTAAAATACTACCAGGCAGGACGGTAAATAAATTAGGCTGATCATTGCAGAACTGTATTTAACTCTTTGGGGTCTAGAGAGCAGTTATGGCTTATACACGTCATGGGGGATGAAGGGATTTTCACGGCCTATCAGTTACCAGGAACTAGCGCCATCACAGAGGAATGAGTGTAATGCAGAGGCCATCACTTTAGTGGGGTTACTAGTTGCTACCTGCATGCTTCCATATACAGATTCAGTCCACAGTTACAGCGTCTGCTGTGTGAAAGCAATGGGCAATACTGTACCTGAGAATGGCGTTCCCTGTATGGGACGAGGATGTATGGTAGTACAGTGACAGGCGGATTGGCCATAGGGATCACAGGGAAGATTGTGAATGCCTCAAGGCAGGTGCAAAAACACATTATGTATAACGATCGCCAATACAACACAGCTGCTTCTGATTGGCTGATTGTGGATTCATCCCTGACACTGATTGGTGCTCTCTTCATTGATCGCAAATCTATTATATGATTTTGTGGGTGGATGTTAGAATTATTATTTTTTTTGCTACTTTTCTTCATACAGAAGAGGAAATATTATACTATCTGTATGTGTCATGAAGTTATTGCCGGGTCTTCCCTGTGCTGGTGCTTGGAGATGACGTCATATGACCCAGCTCTCTGTATGCTTTTAGCGTGACCAGGGTCACACTGTTCACACCGCAGGCTACCCGGGTCGGAGCCAGATTCGACTTTGATAGCTACAGTACCAGGGTCAGATTCCCGGGTACCACAACCAGGATAGACCCGGTCCGGCCAACGCAGGCGTGGCCGGACCGTTGGGGGGGGACGGCACGCGGCGGCTGCGTGATGTTACACGCAGCCGCTGCGGGCCGGGGAGCGAGGAGTAGCTCCCGGCCAGCACGCTAAAGCTACGCTGATCGGGAGCTACTCTTGAAGTGCAAAGGCATCGCCGCTGTGTGATGCCTTTGCACTTCTGCGGTTGGGGGCCAGCACTGACATGCGGGGCGGACTAGCCCTGTGCTGGACATCCCCCCGCATGTCAGTGTGAATGATCGTAGCTGTGCTAAATTTAGCACAGCTACGATCAACTCGGAATGACCCCCTATGAGCAAACTGGGATCTGTGATTGCTTCCTCCTCTGCCTGCGTTTGTGATTTTAGGTTTCTCCAGTCAAATCTTGTCCAAGCGCTGTCTGTCCACAGCCCATGTTACTGCACCATGCCCTAACGCTTTGTCAGAGAAATTCAGAACATAGGAAAAGTGCAAATAGCCATGGCTTTATAGTGGTTCTTATCTGCCGTCATATTCTATGTGCTTATGACCTCGTTGTTGGTATAGTAAGTGTATTTGATGGATATATGACGGGGCTACTAATGCGAGACTGGACGCATTTTGCCTCAGTATTTGAGTGTAAATACCCTATTTCTACACTTACCTGTTTGGAGCTTATTAAAGCCCCAGGGGGTCTGTGTGCAGCAGGGCCCCTCCTCTGAGCATGGGTCCCCTCAAGCCCCACAACTTACCTTGTGCCGACAAGCAGGTACCCCCCTCCTCTGCCGCGCCATCTTCCTATTGATATTCGGTAAGAGGGAACATGTGCACAGTGACAACAAGGGCTCTAATTCAGTACCAGAATTTGCTGTCACTGTGCGGCACCATTTTCCCGAAGATGTCACTGGGAAGATGGCACAGCGGAGGAGGAGGAGGGACCCACTTGTCGCCACACTCTAAGTGTACTCTGGGTGCAGGGCATACGGTGCGGGGCTGTGGTTGGTAAAGCCTCACAGAAAACTGGCGCTGGTCAGAAAATCCTGCTGATAGCTGAAAAATTCTGAAAACCTTCACAATGTGACTGAATTTGTTTTTTTTTCTGTAAAACAGGGGACAGTTTTCCCATATTGTTCCTGTGAATTTCCAACTACAGGATTTCCAGAGGGGGGGGGGGGGGGGGGGTGTTTCCAAATGCAATCCACAATCTCCCACCCTGGGGAACATTGGAGCAAGAGCGGAAATGGTAGACCAAACTAGTACCGACCCTGGACATATATAAACATATTGGTCTTTTTATACACTGGATATTGTAGGGAATACGATATTTATTATAATTAACACTACAGTATAGGCTGTAGATGGTCTTTAGTATAGGCTGTATCAAACATACAGTATTTAACTAATATAAATAACATAAGTGTTCAGGAAAATGTTAAACATCCCATAATAAATGAACACACAAACATAATAGAAGAACCAGTAGGAGAAAGAACAGCACTTTGTAAGCACACATTCTCCCCCTTCATGGTAAGGCTCCTGTCTCTGCTTCCTGGCAGGTGCTCTCTTGTCTGGTGTGCTGATTCAGGGCTCCGATCCACACACACACACAGCAAACTTGACAGAAGAAGCTGCTACCACTGGACATGTGCAGCAGCTCCGCTCTGTCTCTTAAAACGGAATGTTGTAGAGCCAGCTCTATTAATCGTTATATATACTTTTGCTATATTGGTCATAATTTGAGCTGCTGGCCAAGAGGAGGGGAGTTTCTGGACAACTGGAAACCCCCCCATACCTTGCGTTTGTCTATGGGCTTCTTATATCGTGTAGCTTAGGCAGTCCTTATTAAACAGTATAGAGGATACTGCCTGTAGCTGCTGCCTAACCCTTAGGAAAGCAGGTCTGTCAGCGTAAAGCATAATACAATGCTTTTATAGGGAATAGGCAGCTTGCACAAGTGTTTGACGACTTTGCGTCTCATAAATTTCCCTTAACAGGTCGGTTTCCCAGCAATTAAAAAGGATTTTAATGCCCTTATTAAAACTGATCAGTCACCATGAAGCTTGAAAGTATATCGCAAGCTATCTGTATGTAATTCTATCCATTTGTTTCAGAAACACTTAAGGTAAATGGAAGATGGGGGGAAAGAGCGGTAATATGTCACAGCCGAGGTGCGAGGTTCCTTTGAGTTCTGCATTTATGTCGTCATTCCTCAGAATATTATTATTTAGTGTCCCTGGCGTGGGACTGGCGGGCAGAATTTCCTGGTCAAATGAGGCAAACATTATACGGGGTTCAGTATGATTTGCCGACGGACACAAAACTGACGGTCATAATCCAGACAGCCATTGGCCTACAGTAAAAATACCGACACAGTCAAAATGCCAACATTCATTATGGCGACACGCTCAAAATGCTGACATAGTCAAAATACCGACATGAGTTTTTCTTGTTTTTTTTTGGGTGTCTATGTCGACATAGGTTGACATGGACACCGTCTAAGTGTACACGGCGCTCGCCATGCTTTTGGCACTATTATATTCCCCCCTCCAGGTCCACTAGGATGGTACAGTATGAAGAGTCTGTTTTTGGGCTAAAATTCCTTAAAAACGCATGTCGGCATTTTGACATGTCTGCATTTCAAATGTCGGCATTCTGGCTATGTCGGCATTTTGAACATGTCGGCATAACGAATGTCGGAATTTTGAACATGTCAGTATTTTGACTGTCGGCCAATGGGTGTAGGGATTATGACCGTTGGTATTGTGTCCGTCGGTAAATCAACTGCTACTCTTATAGGAACCATTGACTTCAATAATCCCTACTATAGATATTAAATTGTTTACTGGTGTTTTACATTCTATGGAATAAGGAAGGGAAGGGAAGGGTAGGGAAGAGAAGAAAAGGGTAGGGACGGGAAGGGTAGAGAAGGGAAGGAAAGCGAAGGGTAGGGAAGGGAAGGAAAGGGAAGGGTAGGGAAGGGTAGAGAAGGGAAGGAAAGGGAAGAGTAGGGAAGGGTAGGGAAGGGAAGAGTAGGGAAGAGAAGGGAAGGAAAGGGAGGGGTAGGGAAGGGAAGGGTAGAGAAGGGAAGGAAAGGGAAGAGTAGGGATGGGTAGAGAAGGGTAGGGAAGAGAAGGAAAGGGTAGGGAAGGGAAGGGTAGAGAAGGGAAGGAAAGCGAAGGGTAGGGAAGGGAAGGGAAGGGTAGAGAAGGGAAGGATAGAGAAGGGAAGGAAAGGGAAGAGTAGGGAAGGGAAGAGTAGGGAAGAGAAGGGTAGGGAAGGGAAGGGTAGGAAAGGGAAGGGTAGAGAAGGGAAGGAAAGGGAAGAGTAGGGAAGGGTAGGGAAGGGTAGAGAAGGGAAGGAAAGGGAAGGTACAGGTTCTGTATATCTACTAAATGTGTAGAAAGAATGCAGGCCTTTGTATATGGGGGATGATGTGTGAAAAGATTACAGACTTCCCTTTCTATTTTCAGCACGCAGTGACCTAGACAGACGCATACACAGGGCTGGGAACACACCACTCCCATTGTATGTGGTTGATGCTATAATTCGGACACATTTGGGGCTTGGTTTTGGTAGCGCTCTGTAAGCTATCCTGAGTCTCTGGGTTTTGGCTGCCCATGGTCTGTTTGCATCATACTTCATGTTGTGTCTGCTTCACTGCCGCTGTCTCCCCCCCTCTTCCTTTTCATTCTGCCCTATTGATTTCCCTGCTGTGTAGTTAAGGAATCAGGCTGTAGAATTGCAGCAGTCAGCATCTCCGGCTCTTCCAGAGGAAATACTTATGGACTCCCATCTGCAAAGTATCGCTGCTGAGGAGCTGGGTACAGCTGCAGATGCACCAGAACCGGCGATGTAAGCATAAGTGTGTGACCGAGTTCTGTAATATATACATATAGTGGGTCCGGAGCTGTGTGGGGCCCAGCAATGTCAGACCACTGTCCAGAGGCTTCGTTATTGCCTTGCATGCTGGCCAGCAGACACACAGCGGCCCACTTTCCTTGGAGACTAACATCACACATCCGCACTTGTCTAAACAATAACAATGTACTGGAGTGAGCCGTGGTGGCCTCATATACTCCTATAATCCTATTGGAGGGGCAGGTCTAATGGTGCCCGCTGCAGTCAGCACCCGTACCAAACTTGATTGTGTCAATCGTTCCAATCAAAAGCACCTCACTTGACATTTGTGTTATCAGTATAGGGGTCATTAAACCCCTTCTGTACATTATAGGGATATTGGACCAATGAAAAGTATTAGCCTTGTGACTACTTTCTATACCATCGCCCCAAGAACTCAGTAAATTCCCTAGGACATTGGTACACACATTATAGCAGCGTCTATTAGCCAAAAACTGGATAATCCCATGTCTACCGACCCTGTCGGCACTTTATATGAAAATTTGGGACATAGCGGCCATGGATGAAACATTTTTCTCCCTCCACAAGAGAGGCCACACGTTCAATCAAGCATCTGCAGGGTGAAGAGTAGACCACTGAACGTCTCCCATACAGCTCCTTGTTCACCCTCACTTCATAGTCCTTGAGCACGTCAATGCTTTCTCTATCATTTATTCCAAAATTCATGACCCCCCCTTAACTCTACTATTGTGAGCCGATTAGACACCATAGTCCTTTCCCTACTAGTCATGTACCATTATACGCCTTTTTTTATTTGGAGTCGGAAGTAAGTTGGGCATCTATTGCTCAAAAGAAGCGTAGCCCTCATTACATCCACGGCACGCCCTCACTGTACTTTGCTCACGTAGAAACAGCCTATTACTTTTTTATATAGTTCAATAGCGCACACATATTCCGCAGCGCATTACAGAGAATATTTTGGCCAGTCACATCAGTCCCTGCCCCAGTGGAGCTTACAATCTATATTCCCTTTGAGTCCTGCAGTGGAACAGGCTGTTTCACAGAGGCCTAAGGCTCTGCCAATAGAATTTTTTGAAACCACACTTCTGGTCCGCTATTGGGGGTCATTCCGAGATGATCGTAGATGTGCTAAATTTAGCACAGCTACGATCATTCACACTGACATGTGGGGAGTCCTCCCCGCATGTCAGTGCGGGCCGGGAGCTACTCATCGCTCCCCGGCCCGCAGAGGCTGCGTGTGACATCACGCAGCCGCTGCAGCCCGCTCCCCGTTTGGTCCGGGCACGCCTGCGTTGGCCGGACCGCGCCCACAAAACGGCACCCCAAACGCCGCCGTTCCGCCCCCCCGCCCAGCGACTGCCTCTGCCTGTCAATCAGGCAGAGGCGATCGTAGCAGACCGACTGCCTTCGGCCGTCTGGCATGCGTCGGCGCACTGCGGCACATGCGCAGTTCTGACCCGATCACACCGCTGCGATAAAATGCAGCGTGCAATCAAATCAGAATGACCCCCATTGTGCACTGTGGGACTCATTCAGATTGGATCACTAGTAAGACAGAAATTGTGATTTTCTCGGTCCTGCTTCTGCTGAAAAAAACTCATGTGAAGAGGTAGAAGACGTCCACCGATGCATTTGCCAATTTGCGTATGCATTCGCATAATTGTGACTCATACTCAGAAATCGCATACCATGGAAATTTACCGGTTGACTTATGCCTATGCAGGATATATGCCGCTGTAGTCGCAGTGGTGCCATGTTTTTAATCGCAGCAATCGCAGCTGACGTCAGAGGCACGCACCGAAAACCGCTGCATTTTCCCAACCACTCCCCACAAACACCATGTAACCTCCCACAAATTATAACTTCCTGGCAATCGCTATGTGATCACACATACAAATGCATCGCAGTGTGGTCGCAGCGAACGCACAGTCATCCAATAATCGGCAAAAATAAGCAAATTTTGCAATTTTGCAACCGAAGCTGAATAAGGGACTGTATCTGTAAATTCAAATGTTGCTGAATTTAAATTCCATGAACAGTACTGGTATAACAATGGCGTACTTATTCTGTTATTGCGTGCTGCGGCTGGGAACGGGTTGCGTGCAATGAAGTCCCAAATTCCCTAGGCAAAGTGTCTTATGCTTTTTAGTCTGTGAAAGCAGCTGGGATGGCGGCAGTCGATTCGTTATGAAGTATCGTGTGGTTGGGGTAGTGCTGGGAAGTTTTGCCAAAATTTCACCAGCAAAACATACACCACTTCTTACGCAGTCCATTGGTCGGTATTGGAAGCTCTCCCGGGACTCTGCGGGGGGCAGAGGTGGGTGCATGTTATTCGTCACAGCAATCAGTAGGAGACAGTGCGTCAGTGAATCAAACCACAGCTAAACTGCTTCCTGATTCGCTGCCAGATTGGCATTTACTTATTGCTGTGAGTCGGGGAAGAAAATTGCAGAGTTCTCAGTCCCCTGAGTAGATTGTACAAATGTATACGTCGATGCTGCTTTCCGTTTTTGGTCATTAAGCGCTAACAAAATCCAGTTTTTGTTATGTGCAATATAATTATAGTTCCTAGGTGTGTTATAGTCCCCCATACTATTTTACAGCAATGATAATATGTGTGTGTTTCTTCTACAGGACATATCAGAAAATGACAAGTAGAATGTCATACCAGTAATAAAATAAACCAGAATAGTAACAGAAAGTAGCCCTTAGACACACCAGGTAGCAGAGACAATAAATACAGGGCTGTATTGTTTTATTTGACAACTTATAGTTCGATAAACTCTAAGATGGCCATTTGGGAAATAATTGGTAGCTGACGTCAATAGGAGAGTAAGCGGATACTTAGGCTGGTTCAGATGCGACTGAGCTTCATCGTGAGTCTGAATATAGGGGGTCATTCCGAGTTGTTCGCTCGTTATTTTTTTGTCGCAACGGAGCGAATAGTCGCTAATGCGCATGTGCAATGTCCGTAGTACGACTGCGCCAAGTAAATTTGCTATGCGGTTAGGTATTTTACTCACGGCATTACGAGGTTTTTTCTTCGTTCTGGTGATCGTAATGTGATTGACAGGAAGTGGGTGTTTCTGGGCGGAAACTGGCCGTTTTATGGGTGTGTGCGAAAAAACGCTACCGTTTCTGGGAAAAACGCGGGAGTGGCTGGAGAAACGGAGAAGTGTCTGGGCGAACGCTGGGTGTATTTGTGACGTCAAACCAGGAACGACAAGCACTGAACTGATCGCAGATGCCGAGTAAGTCTGGAGCTACTCAGAAACTGCTAATAAGTGTCTATTCGCAATTCTGCTAATCTTTCGTTCGCAATTTTGATAAGCTAAGATTCACTCCCAGTAGGCGGCGGCTTAGCGTGTGCAATGCTGCTAAAAGCAGCTTGCTTGCGAGCGAACAACTCGGAATGAGGGCCATAATTCTACAAGTCACATTCTATGTACATTGAAGAAGACACAATAAACATTATAATTTCAATTTACGTCCAGCCTCCAGTGGTGTGATCACGGTGGAAGGAATCCAGGCTGTATAGATAATCTGGCGGGGGATAAAATATATCCACTTTGCTTCTTACATTCTTGTCTCATGATGTTTTCTAATGGGAAATTGTGGAGTGCCAAATGTGAAAGGCCTTCCCTAGTTGGACATTACCTTGAATGTGATTTGCTGGTCCCCAGGTATAAGAGAGCTTTTTCAGCATACAGTATGCCTACAGCACTTCGATAGCTGACCGCCCCTGCGTCAGGGGAGCAGTATTCCCTATTTATAGAAAGGTCTATAGCAGGCTGGCTTCCAACGGGTTATCTGACAGAGGATGGGTATAAAACATTCACCAACATATCAGTTTGTGCCATGGACGATGGTGAATCTGTACACGCCACGTGGGAGACTTTACCCATAATTACCAGCAGTATAAAATAAATTCCCAGGTGGTAATGGTTTATTTCTTTCAACACTGACCACTGTGCAGCACAATTCCCCTTATAGGTGCAGCATGATTCTTTGAGGCTAATGACACGAGACACGGATCATGACATGCCCTGCGGATAATTAGTAATAGGTAATTATAAGTACCAGGTTACTTGTCAGATGGTGAGGTCCATCCCCTGGACAGATGTTGTTCCGACGCTAGGTTCTCTGCTAGAGGCGGAAGGAGTACAACCTGCGCTGTATTAATGACATCTCTTGCATTGCGCTTCCTATAGTGACAGTGAAGTTGGACGCATGTAACTGTGTGACCTGGGACATTGCTCCCTAAGACTTACTAGTGGCTTCCAGTCTAAGCGGGAGGCCAAAGAAAGCCCAGTGTGTTGTGTGTGATGGGAATGGAACTGTATATGCTGGACATTGAGGCTGCATGTGGTGATTATGATGGGCTCATAGGTGCTGAATGTGGAACTGTATATGCTGGACACTGAGGCAGCAAGTGGTGATTATGATGGGCTCATAGGTGCTGAATGTGGAACTGTATATGCTGGACACTGAGGCAGCAAGCGGTGGTCTGGATGGGCCTAGAGATGCTGAATATGGAACTATATATGCTGGACATTGAGGCTGCAAGTGGTGATTATGGGGGTCATTCCGAGTTGATTGTAGCTGCCGCCCCCCCCCCCCCCCGCACAAATACAAAAGCATCGCACAGAGGTGATGCCTTTGTATTTGAGGAGTAGCTCCTGGCCGGCGCAGCTTCTGCGGCTGGCCGGGAGTTACTCGTCGCTCCCGCTGGCCGCGGTCCGCACCCCGAACGGTCCAGCCACGTCTGCGTTGGCTGGACCGCTCCCCCTTAACACCGCCGTTCAGCCCCCTCCCGCCTAGCGACCTCCTCTGTCTCAGAGGCGATCGCTAGGTAACGACGGCTGCCATGCGTCGGCGCACTGCGGGGCCGGCGCATGTGCAGTTCCGACCCGATTGATGCGCTGCGACAAAATGCAGCGAGCGATTGGGTTGGAATGACCCCCTATGATGGGCCAATAGATGCTGAATGTAGAACTGTATATGCTGGACACTGAGGCTGCATGTGGTGGTCAGGATGGACCTATAGATGGGATCGGTATGAGATCCTCGGCGCATGGGATGCCAAATGTCAGTATACCGACATCTGCATCCCGTGCACCAGAATGCTGGCAGCTAGGCGAGCGCAACGAAGCTCCTTGCGGACTCGCTGCGCTCCCCCCGCTGCGGGCTTGGTGGCAAGCTTAGCTCGCCACAGGTACTATTCTCCCTCTATGGGTGTCGTGGACACCTACAGAGGGGGAGACACTTACTTTGCCGGTATTCCAGCGACGGTATAGTAGTATTGAGACAGCAAGGATCCCGACGGGCGCTATTTTAACCGCATACCCTATAGATACTGAAGGTGGAACTGTATATGCTGGACACTGCGGCTGCAAGTGGTCAGCATGGGCCTGTATATGGTGAACTTGGACCTCTGTATAATGGGCACGAGGAATGTGTGACTGTATATATCTGGCTTGAGGTTGTTATGTTGGTCACTACGTTGTCAGACAGCGATGTGGACAGTGTGTGCTGGGAAGGGTTAATCTATAAAGCTGAGTTACTGAGTCTCTTATATAAGTTTAATGTTCATGTATGTTGCTACCAATGCTACAAACGTACACATTTTTATGTATGGTCTGTGCAAGATCATTTCTCTTTGTGCTGCACGTCTCGGTGCTGCTCTCTCTCTGCTAAATTGGGGCCCTCAACTACAAATAAGTCACTATAGATGGAATAGCACAAATGTAGTCACTAAATAATCTGCAACTTATCACTGAGGCCTCCCCTGTGCATCAGAGGAGCTCCAGTATCTGTCTCCATGGCATACACCGATGAGTCCCAGGGAGTGTCCGCTCCTGGAGATAAATTACCCATAACTTGTTTTGGAGGACAGGGCCCGTGATCTGACCTACATGTGTCTCACTCTCTACAGTGGTGCAAGTAGCAATGTTTTCTTAGTGGTACTGATAGTAAAAATGGGCGTAGTCACGTGTCATGAGGGGGCGTGGTCACACAAAACTAGGGGAGTGGCTACAGGACAATACGGGCATGGCCACATTATGCCACAGACAGTAATGCCCCTTACACATCATGCCAAACACCGTAATGTCCATTACACATTAAGCCACACACCGTAATGCTTATTACACATTATGCCACACACCGTAATGCCCATTACATATTATACCCCACACCGTAATGCTTATTATACATTATGCCACACACCGTAATGCCCATTACATATTATACCCCACACCGTAATGCCTATTACATATTATACCCCACCCCGTAATGCCTATTACATATTATGCCACACACAGTTATGCCCATTACACATTATACCTCACACCGTAATGCCCATTACATATTATACCCCACACCGTAATGCCCATTACACATTATGCCACACACTGTAATGCCCATTACATATTATACCCAACACCGTAATGCCCATTACATATTATACCCACACAGTAATGCCTATTACATATTATACCCCACACCGTAATGCCTATTACATATTATACCCCACCCCGTAATGCCTATTACATATTATGCCACACACAGTTATGCCCATTACATATTATACCTCACACCGTAATGCCCATTACATATTATACCACACACCGTAATGCCTATTACATATTATACCCCACCCCGTAATGCCTATTACATATTATGCCACACACAGTTATGCCCATTGCATATTATACCTCACACCGTAATGCCCATTACATATTATACCACACACCGTAATGCCCATTACATATTATACCCCACCCCGTAATGCCTATTACATATTATGCCACACACAGTTATGCCCATTACATATTATACCTCACACCGTAATGCCCATTACATATTATACCCCACACTGTAATGCCCATTACACATTATGCCACACACCGTAAGGGCCATTACATATTATACCCCACACCGTAATGCCCATTACATATTATACCCCACACCATAATGCCCATTACATATTATACCCACACCGTAATGCCTATTACATATTATACCCCACACCGTAATGCCTATTACATATTATACCACACACCGTAATGCCCATTACATATTATACCCCACACCGTAATGCCTATTACATATTATACCACACACCATAATGCCCATTACATATTATACACCACACCGTAATGCCTATTACATATTATACCCCACACCGTAATGCCCATTACATATTATACCCCACACCGTAATGCCCATTACACATTATACCACACATCGTAATGCCCATTACATATTATACCCCACACCGTAATGCCTATTACATATTATACCACACACCGTAATGCCCATTACATATTATACCCCACACCGTAATGCCTATTACATATTATACCCCACACCGTAATGCCCATTACATATTATACCCCACACCGTAATGCCCATTACATATTATACCCCACACCGTAATGCCCATTACATATTATACCCCACACCGTAATGCCCATTACACATTATGCCACACACCGTAATGCCTATTACATATTATACCCCACACCGTAATGCCCATTACACATTATACCACACACCGTAATGCCCATTACATATTATACCCCACACCGTAATGCCTATTACATATTATACCCCACACCGTAATGCCCATTACATATTATACCCCACACCGTAATGCCCATTACACATTATCCCACACACAGTTATGCCCATTACATATTATACCCCACACCGTAATGCCCATTACACATTATGCCACACACAGTTATGCCCATTACATATTATACCACACACCGTAATGCCTATTACATATTATGCCACATACCGTAATGCCTATAACATATTATGCCACACACAGTTATGCCACTGACACCATTTTACAAAAATGCCCCTTATAAATTATGCCCCAGCTGTGGGCTGGTGGTACTGAGCACCAGCACCATATTTATTAATGGTATACCGTACCACCCCATACCAACCTACTTTTAGCACTATGGGGGTCATTCCGATTGCTCGCAGCAGTTTTTCACAGCGCAGCGATCGGGTCAGAACTGCGCATGCGCCAGTGACGCAGTGCGCCGGTGCATGCCAGACGGCCAAAGTCCGTTGTTGCCTAGTGATCGCCTCTGAGGCAGAGACGGTCGCTGGGCGGGAGGGGGCTGTACGGCAGCGCTAAGCTGCCATTTAGGGGGCGTTGGGGGGGCATGCCGCGGTGCGATGCTTTTGTATTTCTGCGGGGGAGGGGGGGGCGGCACTGACATGCGGGGCGGACTAGCCCTAGTCCTGGGCGTCCCCCTGCACGTCTGAGTGCCTGATCGTAGTTGTGCTAAATTTAGCTACGACAGCTACGATCAACTCGGAATGGCCCCCTATGTCTCTATAATGAACATTAGTGTTTGGCCACAAAGGGGTCGATTCAGTTCACTGACAGTTGAATAGCGCCGGGAGTTTGCTCCCGTCGCTATTCAATTCAACTCCAGTTAAGTCGGCGAAGGCCCGTTCTCGCCGACTTAACAGGTTGAATTGTCGGGAAAACGGGCATTCTCCGACTTAACTCCCTGGCGCGATGCTGATTCCCGATTGAATCAGCCTCGCGCCGGCCGCGCGGCAGCACTTTTGTCGGGTTTCTTCTCTCGTCCCCCGGGGGTGAGAGAAGAATCCCCGACAATTGAGTGTCACTTGTCGCTGTATTGAATAGCGCCGGGAGCTAACTCCCGGACCTATTCAACTGTCAGTGAATTGAACCGACCTCAAAGATTGCCAACTTCCCTCTAACTTCACCAGTTCTCTTCTGTTCAGCAGCACAGCCCAGAATGGGTCAGGACTCAGGAATAGATCTTTTTATATTTCTAAGATTATCCAGTGACAATGACAGCACAGCGGAGATAGACAATGATGCCCTCAGGACTACATCGCCAAAGGGCTAGTCCAGGGACTCGGGCCCTGCTGCCACCTCTGTACCTGCAGAGCTTTGAAAATCTTCTGATTAAGCACAACGCTCGCTACTGACTGAGAGATTGAGGACATGAATAATGAAAGCCTCCATCCGCATCCGCAGACAATACAGCTAGTAAGCAGGTCAGTCACGTAACCCCTTCCCTCCCCGGAGAGCCCCTCGCCTCCTGGGCGCTATTCCCACCAGCGCCTGCATAACCCCCTCCAGATAATCACTCGCAAGAGAGACATCTAAACCTCTGGCAATTTCATTCAATCGAGAGACATAACGAGCAAAGATAATAAATAGTTTGCAATGGAATCACTTCATGTTTATATATTTCTGTAAGTGATTAATAGCCGCAGTTATAAGATTCTGTTAAATAGGTCTATAGACTCATCCGTTGCTCCCCTCCTCCTCCTCCTAGTTATGTTTGGATCTATAAGTTTCTATTAGAGGATGCACATCAATTCTTAATGAATTTTGGCCTGATGTACATTATATACACACACATATGTTTGTATATAATTATATACTGTATATATATGGGGTCCACACTGCATATCTTGTACCCATCACAATTATCTCTGTTGGCACTACAGATATTACTGTCATTAGATAGATAGATAGATAGATAGATAGATAGATAGATAGATAAGATTAGTGAAGAATAAGATAGGAATCTATAATGGGAAAGTCTATTTACTAAAAGTTATCTGTATAGTGTATATTTTACATATGGGTGGTCATTCCGAGTTGTTCGCTCGCTAGCAGTTTTTAGCAGCCGTGCAAACGCTATGCCGCCTCCCACTGGGAGTGTATTTTAGCTTAGCAGAAGTGCGAACGAAATCATCGCACAGTGGCTCCAAAATAATTTTGTGCAGTTTCAGAGTAGCTTCAGACCTACTCAGCGCTTGCGATGACTTCAGACCGTTCAGTTCCTGTTTTGACGTCACGAACACGCCCTGCGTTCGCCCAGCCACGCCTGCGTTTTTCCGAATACTCCCTGAAAACGGTCAGTTGCCACCCCTCTTCATGTCAATCGCTCTGCGGCCAGCAGTGCGACTGAAAAGCTTCGCTAGACCTTGTGTGAAACTACATCGGCCGTTGTGAAAGTACGTCGCGCTTGCGCATTGCGCCACATACACATGCACAGAAGTGCAGTTTTTTTGCATTAACGCTGCACAGCGAACATTTTTTTTTTGCTGGCGATCAACTCGGAATGACCCCCATAGTACTTTACAGAGAACATTTAGACCCTGATGCGTCAGAGCTTACAATCTATGGGGGTGATTCAGACCTGATCGCTGGGCTGCTAACTTTGCTGTCCTGCGTTCAGATAGTCGCCGCCTCCAGGGGGAGTGTAAATTCACCGTGCAAGTGTGCGATGCTATGTGTACGCCGAGCTGCAAAAATCCAGTGTGTGTAGTCTCTGCGCAGCCCAGGACTTACTCCTACAGTGTGATGAGAACAGGCTGATCGGGGCCGGAGCTGACGTCACACCCTCCCTGAAAACGCTTGAGAACGACTGCGTTTTTCCGAACACTCCCAGTAAACGGTCAGTTACCACCCACAGACGGCCTCCTCCTGTCAATCACCTTTGCGAATGCTGGTGCCAATGAAATTTTCGCACCATCCTGTCGCTGACCGGCGATGCCCGTTGTTGTTCGGCGCGCGTGAGCATTGCGGGGCATACGCATGCAATTATGACTTGATCGCCCGCTGTGTGAAAATGCACAGCAGCGCTCAGGTCTGAATCAGGCTCTATATTCCCTACCCCATGGATGCTCATATACACTAGGGGTCATGTTTTTTTGCTAGAAGCCAATCAACCTAGCAGTATATTTTTGGATTGTTGGAAGAAACCACAGCAAGCACAGGGGGGACATACAAACTCCACACCCAAGGGCCTTGGTGAGAATCACACCCAAGACATGAGTGCTGTGAGACAGCAAGCTAGCCACTAAGCGATAGTGCTGCCCTGACATCTCACACAACTCTCCTGATTTCTGTTTCAAAATCCAGTGTCACAGGCACCGGATTTCAGATTTCATCGTCTTTTCTACAGTATTTATTGGACCTTCAAAGAAAGGAAGAAGTTGTGATGATTCTCGCTATAATTCTCTAGAATGTACTATTAGCTGGAATCCGCTTGGTTGTTACCAGGGCAGTAGAGAGCCGGGCAGTACCCAGGTACTTTTCAAGGGGTGTGGCCTAATCACAGGAGGCGTGGTCATACACCCTTTGGGGGGGGAAAATCTGAAACAAATTGTATTTTAAGCGCCGCCATGGCCACACTGCAGCCCAGCACACAGCGGCGTGTTCTGGGCTGAGGAGGAGAGATGCAGGCTGCAGCTGCTGCTGCCAGGCAAGGGGAAGGGGGCCCAAGCAACCACTGGGCCCTCACTGGGCCCCTCCATCAGACCTGGGCCCGGGTAATTTGTACCCACTCCCCCCCTCTCTCGACACCCCTGGTTGCTACAGACGACATCCCAACTTTCCTCATTAGACTTTTTCATAAATATCCCCTTTAAATAGATGATTACTTTTTCCTCTTGAGAGAAGCCCAAATGGATATCCCCGCAGCATGGATTACAGTCATTAGGTCGACCACACTTAGGTTGACAGTTATTAGGTCGACTGCTATTGGTCGACGTGCATTACGTCGACGTGTACTAGGTCGACATTGAAAAAGGTCGCCATGCGTTTTTTCACTTTTTTCTTCATTTTTTGAACTTTTTCGCACTTTACGATCCACATCGACTACAATAGGGAACGGTAACCTGTGCTGAGCGCAGCAGTAGCGGAGCGAGGCACCTTGCCCGAAGCATGGCGAGCAAAGCGAGCCCTGCGAGGGGACACGGTGCGCTAATTCGGGTTCCCCGTCACTTCACGATGACAACGACACCAAAAAAAGTAAAAAAACCTCATGTCGACCTTTTTCCATGGTTGGTTCTAAATCGGAGTGGGAGAAGGGACATTCTGACGTCACTAGGGGAGGAGACATGTCACCAGGGGGAGGAGCTACCGAGCCAGAAGCGTGGCTTCGCTCGCCACCTGATTACTAAAGGTAATAGTTGGTGGTGTGGATAGTAGAGGAACTATCCCGCTCGTCTAACTCCTCCCCCTTGTGTCGTGGCTCCTCCCCCTGACGTAAAAGGTCCCTTAGGCCACTAGAATCTAGCATCTACCCTTTTTCCATCTCGATCTTGTTCCTGTTGACCTAATGACTAATAGTAATGAATAATGGTCGACCTAATGACTGTCGGCCTAAGTGTGGTCGCCCTAATGACCCGTAGCCTTCAGCACTGAGTAGTGATGAGAACCTTGTGTCACTTCTTCAGATGGGATTGCTAAGAACAACAAGTGCTATGTGTTGTACATGGCAGGATCAATTGATTGTATTGTGAGAGAGAACAGATGCTACATTTGCGTTCCCACTAATACTATTCTGGCCCTGGGTAAAAAACATGCATTGTCGAAACAAACTACATTCTGAAATCTGTTGTATGGACTATTCCCTTCATTCCTCATTTGGGAGCAGAATTTTGCACATTTCTCCATCAAAATATGACCTGAGGAACTCCACGGAATTCTCCCAATTATTTTAACTCCACCACAAAATTCCTTCTTTATATTTTACTCAAATCCAATTTAGAAATTTTGGGTACTGGTCAACTTTAGATGAAGTATATTCTGTTAAAACCGGTACAGGTTTTCTGGATTTCTCAAACCTTTATTGGTAATTGATGCTTTTCCAGTGGTTTCAGGTGTGGCGTAGCAGGAGTATCTTGTGTGTATATATATATATATATATATATATATATATATATTATTTTTTTTTAGATTTTTAATTTATGCATTTACGCACCAGTTTTTTGTTTTTTATTACCTAAGTTGACGTGAAGTTCCTGGGCTTGCCTGTAGCTGGTAGCTGGGACACGTGTGTGTTCAGATCCCCTGAGACTGACCAGATTAAATGGCCAGTATCTCCCAGCAGCTGATTACAGCTCAGGAACGTAGGGTGAGATATTAATGATAAATTATGGTGAAAGTTATCTATCGTGGCATAGAAACTCATACTAATCAATAGACCTCAAAACATCTAATCACCTCTAATGATCATTGTCTACCTAAAATGCTGCGGTCCTGCGCATCTCTCCACATACTTCCATATAGTGAATGGCTGTCAGCACTCTGATTGGTGGATATCTCCAGACATCCACCAATCAGCATGTTAATAGCCATTCACTGTCTTGCTGCAGGCTGTGAGGCAGGTATAGAATACTATCTCGCTGCTATGGTTGTGTGACCACCATCTGATCCTGCCTGGAGGCCCCCAGAATTGTGGCGCCCTGGGTAGCTGCCCCGTGTGCCTGCCTATACGTTAAGATGGCCCTGTATAGCTCACGTCTATTTTTTTTTAAAGCTGTTATTTTCTAACTATTACAGCAATAGAATTTTTTTTTTACTTTAATGAGTTCTTTGTTTTACAACGTTAATATTTTTAATAAACTAGAGACTGGTAAAATATATATTACCATGTACTGTAATATCATAGGCTGATGTCACAGTCACAGGTTCTGGCAATAGGGGTCGCGGTGTCAGGCATGATCTAAGTGTCACTACATCCAGATAATCCCTTTTATGTGGGAAACAGTGATTGTGTCACTGTATATTCTGGCCTGTTATTAGGGTCATACTGTGATACATAGGGATAGAGATCCCTAGGACACTGCATCTCCTATGTGTCTAATTATCACCTGAATGTCTGCTGCTGATGCAGTTGATTACAACTAAAAACTGGGCCAGTATTTACTAAAAATCCGAGTTTGGCCGATTTGTGTTCCCAATCCGGGAATTCACTAAGCAGAAAACTCGGCAGTGTCTGGACTATTCGTAATGGTTTGATTGGCAAAGTTCTGAAATACGAATGAATAGACCATCGGTCAAACGCGGCTGTTATTTCATACAATACGGGCATTCACTATTCATTCGTATTTGGGTGTTAGTCTCTGAGTGCTCAAGTACGGGTCTATTTTTTTACGATTCGTTAAAAAAAGCAGCAAAAAAATAAACCTGCTTTTTCCAGTCGAGTTTGGATAACCATGGCCCTCATTCCGAGTCGTTCGCTCGGTATTTTTCATCGCATCGCAATGAAAATCCGCTTAGTACGCATGCGCAATATTCGCACTGCGACTGCGCCAAGTAATTTAACAATGAAGATAGTATTTTTACTCACGGCTTTTTCATCGCTCCGGCGATCGTAATGTGATTGACAGGAAATGGGTGTTACTGGGCGGAAACACGGCGTTTTATGGGCGTGTGGCTGAAAACGCTACCGTTTCCGGAAAAAACGCAGGAGTGGCCGGAGAAACGGGGGAGTGGTTGGGCGAACGCTGGGTGTGTTTGTGACGTCAAACCTGGAACGACAAGCACTGAACTGATCGCACAGGCAGAGTAAGTGTGGAGCTACTCTAAAACTGCTAAGTAGTTTGTGATCGCAATATTGCGAATACATCGGTCGCAATTTTAAGATGCTAAGATACACTCCCAGTAGGCGGCGGCTTAGCGTGTGTAACTCTGCTAAATTCGCCTTGCGACCGATCAACTCGGAATGAGGGCCCATGCACGGATCAGTGAGATCTGTGCATGGTTATCTATGGGAAAGGGTCTGTTTAGTGTAAAAACAGGAAAAAAAATTGCGTGGGGTCCCCCCTCCTAAGCACAACCAGCCTCGGGCTCTTTGAGCCGGTCCTGGTTGAAAAAATATGGGAAAAAATTTACAGGGGTTCCCCCATATTTGATCAACCAGCACCAGGCTCTGCGCCTGGTCCTGGTGCAAAAAATACGGGGGGCAAAAAGCGTAGGGGTCCCCCGTATTTTTTGAACCAGCACCGGGCTCCACTAGTCAGAGAGATAATGCCACAGCCGGGGGACACTTTTATATAGGTCCCTGCGGCCCTGGCATTAAATCACTAACTAGTTACCCCTGGCCGGGGTACCCTGGAGGAGTGGGGACCCCTTAAATCAAGGGGTCCCCCCCCTCCAGCCACCCAAGGGCCAGGTGTGAAGCCCGAGGCTGTCCCCCCCAGCCAAGTGTAAAATAAAAGAATATTGTTTTTTGCACAAGAACTACAAGTCCCTGCAAGCCTCCCCCGCAAGCTGGTACTTGGAGAACCACAAGTACCAGCATGCGGGGGTTAAACGGGCCCGCTGGTACCTATAGTTCTTCTGCAAAAAAAATACCCAAATAAAAACAGGACACACACACCTTGAAAGTACAACTTTATTACATACATTCCGACACACACATACTTACCTATGTTCACATGCCGACTCGGCCCACGTCTCGACGGCGATTCCAGGGTACCTGAAAATAAAATTATACTCACCTAAATCCTGTGTGTCGTGTCCTTTTGTAATAATCCACGTACTTGGCAAAACAAAAAAACGGAAACCCGACCACGCACTGAAAGGGGTCCCATGTTTACACATGGGACCCCTTTCCCCGACTGCCAGGACCCCCCTGACTCCTGTCAAAGAGGGTCCCTTCAGCCAATCAGGGAGTGCCACGTCGTGGCACTCTCCTGATTGGCTGTGTGCTCCTGTAGTGTCTGTGAGGCAGCACACGGCAGAGATACAATGTAGCGCCTATGCGCTCCATTGTAGCCAATGGTGGGAACTTTGCGGTCAGCGGTTGACCGAAAGTAACCTTACCGCTGACCGCAAAGTTTGGCTGAAGGGACCCTCTTTGACAGGAGTCAGGGGGGGTCCTGGCAGTCGGGGAAAGGGGTCCCATGTGTAAACATGGGACCCCTTTCAGTGCGTGGTCGGGTTTCCGTTTTTTTGTTTTGCCAAGTACGTGGATTATTACAAAAGGACACGACACACAAGATTTAGGTGAGTATAATTTTATTTTCAGGTACCCTGGAATCGCCGTCGAGACGTGGGCCGAGTCGGCATGTGAACATAGGTAAGTATGTGTGTGTCAGAATGTATGTAATAAAGTTGTACTTTCAAGGTGTGTGTGTCCTGTTTTTACTTGGGTATTTTTTTTGCAGAAGAACTATAGGTACCAGCGGGCCCGTTTAACCCCCGCATGCTGGTACTTGTGGTTCTCCAAGTACCAGCTTGCGGGGGAGGCTTGGAGGGACTTGTAGTTCTTGTGCAAAAAACAATATTCTTTTATTTTACACTTGGCTATCAGCCCCCCATCCGCAGCCCATGGATCGGGGGGACAGCCTCGGGCTTCACCCCTGGCCCTTGGGTGGCTGGAGGGGGACCCCTTGATTTAAGGGGTCCCCACTCCTCCAGGGTACCCCGGCCAGCGGTGACTAGTTAGTGATTTAATGCCAGGGCCGCAGGGACCTATATAAAAGTGTCCCCCGGCTGTGGCATTATCTCTCTGACTAGTGGAGCCCGGTGCTGGTTCAAAAAATACGGGGGACCCCTACGCTTTTTGTCCCCCGTATTTTTGGCACCAGGACCAGGCGCAGAGCCCGGTGCTGGTTGATCAAATATGGGGGAACCCCTGTCAATTTCCCCCCCATATTTTTTCAACCAGGACCGGCTCAAAGAGCCCGTGGCTGGTTATGCTTAGGAGGGGGGACCCCACACAATTTTTTCCAGATTCTTAAACACTTTAAAAACCATTTTAAGGTACACAATGAAGCCCTGCACGGATCTCACAGATTCGGCCGGGATTCCTTGTGTTTTGTCAGGCAGTGTTTTACTCATCACTCCCGTAAAACACTGCCTGATATTACGAATCACATCGACATCGGAAAATACGAATTGTGAAAAGTCGGCAGCTTAGTGAATGACCGTATCAGGATTCAAAAAGTTGCAGTAAAATGCACCCGATACCATTCGAGTTCAAACACCCTTCAAAACGGCCAAAACACGAATCTTTGTAAATATACCCCCTGGTATCTAATTATACTGATATTAACTAATGACACTGAACTTGCCATATTATAGAGAATAGTCCAATAGAGGCATCAAGCCTACTATACTGTTTCAGGGTCTGGTAATAATAAGCACAAACCATCTTAGCCCATGTGACAGTACTTCCAAACTTTCCAGCCTGTGGGACTAATCTATAGGTCTGCATACAGGATTTACCCCTATGGGGGCAGTAAACCCTTCCAGATCCACTAACCGCTGCCTTTGCACTGGCCATTCTTTAGCCTTGCCCCTTATTGTACAGAGAATATAGTGCCATTACCTGAATAACTTATCCCTCCCCAGGTAAAAGGCAGTGCAAAGCCAGGGTACTTCTGCTCAACTGGGAAGGCCCCCGCTGCAACCCCTCCCCCAGCGCCATTGACATTATAGCGTCAGGTGCACTGCAAAGAAAAGACCAGGCGCAGAAAGCCTGACGCAAGACCTAGGTGAATATTATCAGCGCTTGAAGAGAGATAAAGTACCAACCAATCAGCTCCTAACTAACATTTTTCAAACACAGCCAAGAGCTGATTGGTTAGTACTTTAACTCTGCACTTCTCTAGCCAAGCTTTGATAAATATCCCCCCAAGTCTAAGATCACAGTTGGCACCTCTCTGGGCAGCCTTTGCGCCTCTCAACATACCCGCGGTAAACACTTGTGCCTCCCTCTAACTTTCACCCTTGGTACCGGATACCCCACCGCTTGTACCTACACATATCTCCGGGCACCCCTTACCCCATCCACCCCCTAGGCTGCCCCAACAGTAGTTATGCCCCTGCCTGTACAGTTTTATATGTTTTAGTGCTGACAATTGATATTGCAAAATCTGCTGTGATGTGAGCACTTTTATTCAATATTATAGTACCTTTCTATGACATACAGTATCAGGTGTTCAGGGGTGGAGCAGCTCACGTGCCACAGCCAGGGCAGCCAAGAGAAATCCTGGGCCCCGGAACAACAACTTTCTGGGCCCCCTGGAGAGGGTGAGACCACAGCATGCAGGGGGCATGCAACACCTCTTTGGCATGGCATGCCTCCCAGCTCGGGCAGTAAAGAGGAGAAATAAGTACTGGCGCCGGCTGAGATCGAATTTGAGATAAATAACTCAATTAGTAAAGTTTAAAAAATTATTATTATATTTAATAAACATTCATCAAATAGAGGGTATCTCACCCCTCAAAAGATAAAACACAAGCAATTGCTGTACAAGATAAAAATGCTCCTGAGGAAGCTGGCATCCATTAGACCAGCGAAACGCGTTGAGCTTCAGCCTGTAGGACCACAAATACCAGCACTCCAATCCACCTCCTGGCAAATTTTGGACCTATCAAGCTTCCACTAGGATGAAATTCCGACACAAGTTCCTTGTTTGACTTGGACTCATCCCCTCACTGCCATTTGGTTCTCAACTGCTAATGAGACCTAGGGGACTTATCTGGAATCCAGTCTTGTAAATCATCTTATACCTAACTGAACTTGTGGGCAAATGTGGAATAGTGTCCTAGCCAGGAATTGTGGACATCATATTTAAAAGAGCTAACATAGTGGGATCCTACAAAGCGCTTATTATCTTGTACAGCAATTGCTTGTGTTTTATCTTTTGAGGGGTGAGATACCCTCTATTTGATGAATGTTTATTAAATATAATAATAATTTTTTAAACTTTACTAATTGAGTTATTTATCTCACATTCGATCTCAGCCGGCGCCAGTACTTATTTCTCCTCGTACCTGTATTGTTTAGGGAACTGACCTTCCCTGTACAGGCTGCCGCTGACAGCGCACTTCATTTGTGTATTTTCTCGGGCAGTAAAGAGCCTGACTGGGCCCAGGTACTTTTTAGGGGGCATGGCCTAATCAAAGGAGACGTAGGCCCCCACTGGGCCCCTCCTTCAGACCTGGGCCCAGGTAATTTGTACCCTCTCCCTCCCTCTCTCGGCACCACTGGCCACAGCAGATGTCTGTGCTCTCAATCAGGGAGTTCACGGCACATGCACCAAGCTCACATATAATCAGAATACGCCCCTCCTGTACTCTTCTAAGAACAGACCGAAGGGCTACCGTAGGGAGACCCGGAATTGCCAGGTTATATCCTCACTCCAACCTTTGTGATTATTACTCACAGCGTTGCAGAAGGAGTTAAGCTCCAACAAAATCTAGACCCACCAAGCTCTTTGAAGACCTCTGCCGCTTTTAGTATTTTGGAAAAAGAGAGATCAGTTCATGAAACAATTTCGCCACCGACTTTGAAAAAAAAAAAAAAAAACTCCTCTGCAGTGAACACATTATTAATGAGGAGTAAATAAAAAATAATTGGAGCTAGGTAACTTCTAGAGTAGGTCCATCAGACTTTTCAGATGCGACCTTTAATCAAACAGTCGTTCCTGGCTCTTAACCGCCAGCTCTTTATTTATTAAATAAGACTCATTGCTCTTTACTGATGTTTGCAAGTTGTGTTTTGTGCAGAAATTAGGAAAACAATTCATCAAACTTTGAAATTAATCAGATTTGCCCCGAGTTGGACACCAGACATCAACTTCTAGTCCTTTGGTTTGGCGTGAAATTAATCTTAAGGGAGACATTGTAAATTAGATTTTAAAACAGTCATGAGGCTAGGGAACATTACAGACTGCCAGGGAGAGCAATCATGGCTACTTCTACCGCACACAGTCTTATCGCTAGTTGTCCACTCGCTGCAGTCAGTGACCGCGATGCCCAAACAAGAGCCGGAAGAGAATAGTAAGCAGGAGAATATGTAGGCGACTCCTACATATTTTAGGTAGGGAGGCTGCTGCTACCCACTTCGGGGAGGAGTCCTATGTCCCGGCACCTGTGCAATGTAGCTGACAAGCGTTTGCGGTGCACGCACACGATCACATGCCAGTCGCTGAAAAGCAGCCCCAGTCCATCTCCGGTCCTATACGACTGAGTTGTGCATATCTATGCGATTGCATCACCCCCATCCCTCCGGCTTCGACATCGGTCACCATGACTAGTAACAGTACTTACGCATAGTCTGTGATTGGTGCAGAAGATGCGGGGCCTGATTCAGACCTGATTGTAGATGTGCTAAATTTAGCACATGTACGATCAGTCACACAGACATGCGGGGGTACGCCCAGCACAGGGCTAGCCGCCCCGCGTGTCAGCCCACCCCCCCTGCACAAGTACGAAAGCATCGCACGGCAGAAATGCTTTTGTACGGGTGTAGTAGGGTATGCCGGCGGCCGGGCTCCCGGCGACCAGCATACCGGTGCCGGAATCCCGACCGCCGGCATACCGACAGCTGGGTGAGCACAAGTGAGCCCCTTGCGGGCTTGCTGCGCTCGACACAATGCGCTGCGCTCGCCACACTGCGGGTACGGTGGCGCACTACGCACGCCACGCTATCTATTCTCTCTCCAGGGGGGTCGTGGATCCCCAAGAGGGAGAAAAGATGTCGGTATGCCGGCAGTCGGGATTCCCGGCGCCGGCATGCTGGGTGTCGGGAGCCCGGCCGCCGGCAAACAAAAGACCACACTTTTGTACTTTAGGAGTAGCTCCCTGCCAGTGCAGCTATTGCGTGCTGCCAGGAGCTACTCGACGCTCTGAGTGTCGCAGTGAGCCACGTCCCCCCCCCCCATCGGTACGGGCACGCCTGCATTGCCCGAACCGCGCCCCCTAAACGGCAGCCAAACGCCGCCGTTCAGTCCCCTCCCGCCCAGCGACCGCCTCTGCCTGTCAATCATGCAGAGGTGATCGCAGGGCTGTCTGGCATGCGCTGGAGCACTGCGGCGTCGACGCATGCGCACCTCAGACCTGATCGGCTGATGTGCAAAAAAGCACCAATCAGGTCTGAATTAGACCCACAGCCTGTACAAAAAGTGGCATTTATGGCCATGACACACTCACGGGACATGCGAAAGCTACGTTGCCAGCCGGTTACGCTCAGCCGTCGCTCATAGCTACTCTTGAGTTGATCGTTTCTGCTGCTGCTCATACGCAATTTGATAAATTCTTGCGTTGCCACTCCCAATCAGGCCCCTGGTATAATGCAGATGTAAGTGCGTGCTGATGATAAAGACGAGCAGTAAATTAGACTCTGCACGTGGCGATCGGCATACTAGTGAATACACAATTTTCCGTACGCCCTATCTGCTTGCAAGTCTACGTCAGGCTCTACATGTTTATACAACATCTAAAAATGATTACACCCTTAAGAACATAAACTATTTTTTTTTTTAATTCATGTGATGCAAAACGCGGACAGCTAAATTATAAAGTTGTCAGTGTGACCCCAAGCAACAGCAAAACTGTCACAGCGCCTTCATTGTGTTTTATGATTACCCTTTTCCATTAGTGAAACAGGACAACCTTCAAGAGCAAATGTTCCCTTAAGTACTATGACAAATACCCACGCACTTATTCCCACAGCAGAACAGACAGGCATTAACATATGTACAGCGGCTCTGTATCCCATTTACATTCCGATTTAATAAGATACAGTATGCAACATTGCAATCTCCTAGTGTACCTAGACATCAGACAGGGGGACACTTGTTATGGAAATCCCTCTTTCCTTCCAATATATATACAGTATATTCCATTATATATATATATATATATATATATATAAAATTAAATGTATATATATATATATGTATAATATATGTATCTGTATATAATGTGTATATATATATATATATATATATATATATATACACTGTATATATATATATATATATATATATATAATAGGTGTCGATAAATAAAATAAACTGAAAACAAATCTTTAGCTCTGTGTGATGTAAGCATTCCCCCCAACTGTCTCGATTTCCCTGCGACTAGTCAACCCTGACTGACAGATCATGAAAGGGTCGGCGATTATAAGAACATAGGGGTCGCATCACATGATGTAAGTGGTTATTTTTTTGGTGGGCGGAGCAGGGGTAGAGCCACGTCGGTCCTGATTTTGCATGTGTAAATGTTGGGACGCATGTTACCATAACAAATACCCTTTGTGTGATTTTGCAAATGTATTAAGCTTGTTGCCGATCCCATTTGTTGCAATGAACATTCAATCAAATTTTTAATTTTCAATTTGCTCATCTGTAATTTTATGTTCATTTGTGTACGGAAAGGCAAGCACATAGGAACACATTCGCCACACCTTGGGGCCAAAGTTGAGTTAAAGGTAAGTCCGTTTGTGGAGCGTATGTTGCATCTTTGTGCACTGAGGGTGCTCTGCAACCAAGTGTATGCAACCGCGGCTATGCAGAGCCACCGATTGCGGCTGGAGGGATGTAATTGGGCTGTATGCGGTGTTGTCACATGGGGAGAGTACACCGATGGTGCGTTGATGGAGATACGGCTAAGGCAGAATTTTACAAAGTGTAAATACGCCACCGTCAGATGCATCTGTTGCACCTACAACCGGGCTGGCTGGCAACTTTCAGCCTGGGGGGCAGACTCAAGCAAGCATGCCCAGTTTTTCTCAGGGAATCTGCAGTCGTGTGGCCCTGGAACACCTAAATTGCACTGGCCCAGGGGGCAGATGGCACCCTGCCCCCCTACCCGGCCAGCCCCTGCCTACAACAGACTGGGACGAGCAAGCCCTGCTGCTGAAATGGGTAACCGACCAAGAGGAGGAGTGGGGGCAGTCTTGCTGCAGGGACGTGTACCCGCCACGGGGTCACTGCCGCAGCGATATGGGGGACAGGATACCGTTCCACCCTGCTAGCCACAAGTAAGGGCTGTGGGACAGCTGGGGTGACACCCACAAAGCTCTGCGCTCTGCTGCAGAGCCCACAAACCTCTGCGCCCTGCTGCAGCACTGCCCGCACACACTCCTAGTTACGACCCTTGCTGCATCTCATTCATATTTCATTTTCTACCTAGTGGCTTTTTCAAAGTATCTGTGGTTTAAAAGGTAACTCTCCGCATGTACACAGTATATGCAGACCCCCCTCCCCCATACTACCCCTCGTATGTCGGGAACCTTGACAGCCACTTGTTTATATCTAAAGTGGAAAGATCTGCCAGTTCCCATCCTCCGCCTTTTATCTTTCTGAATGAGCCCCCCCATTCTGTTCTCTCCATAGTCCCATTTCTCTAAGAGCTCGGCCCCCTTCACCCCACTGACCCTTGGTGAAAGGACGATGATGTCACAGCATTGTCCCTTCATTTCTTCCACCCGGCAGGCCGACTAAACCCTCGCAATTGAAAGATAAATATTCCAGCAGCTACCCTCTTTTGCATTCATCCGATACGAGCCGCGATAGTTTTATTGTGAAATATGAACTGTCAGTCCAAATAAAAATAAATTATCACCAAATAGTCTAGTACAATAGAACATTGGAACTTGCGAGTTTACATTTTGCTGATTTGAGCACTCACTGGCGACCCTTTCACAAATCCAAACAAGGTGTGTAATTAACTGTGGCGCCAAAGTATTCACACATTGAAAGCGCCAGAGAGAGGGAGACGAGACACGAATCACTGCCACCTAATATCACATCTGTGGCAGGATTGCCAATCAATTGCAGATTTACTTTCAGGCATTTAAAGACAATACCCTCACACAGTGCCACATAGCCAGTATACCTCCAAATACCCCCACACACCACCACACAGCCAGAAAACTGTACCTCCATATACCCTCACACACCACTACACAGCCAGCATACCTCCATATACCCCCACACACCACCACACAGCCAGAAAACTGTACCTCCATATACCATCACACACCACTACACAGCCAGTATACCTCCATATACCCCCACACACCACCACACAGCCAGAAAACTGTACCTCCATATACCCCCACACACCATTACACAGCTAGTATACCTCCATATACCCCCACACACCACAACACAGCCAGAATACTGTACCTCCATATACCCTCACACACCACTACACAGCCAGTATACCTCCATATACCCCCACACACCACCACACAGCCAGAAAACTATACCTCCTCCATATACCCCCACACACCATTACACAGCTAGTATACCTCCATATACCCCCACACACCACAACACAGCCAGAATACTGTACCTCCATATACCCTCACACACCACTACACAGCCAGTATACCTCCATATACCCCCACACACCACCACACAGCCAGAAAACTGTACCTCCATATACCCTCACACACCATTACACAGCTAGTATACCTCCATATACCCCCACACACCACCACACAGCCAGAAAACTGTACCTCCATATACCCTCACACACCATTACACAGCTAGTATACCTCCATATACCCCCACACACCACCACACAGCCAGAAAACTCTACCTCCATATACCCTCACACACCATTACACAGCTAGTATACCTCCATATACCCTCACACACCACCACACAGCCAGAAAGCTATACCTCCATATACCCTCACACACCATTACACAGCTAGTATACCTCCATATACCCTCACACACCACCACACAGCCAGAAAACTGTACCTCCATAAACCCTCACACACCACTACACAGCCAGTATACCTCCATATACCCTTACACACCACCAGACAATCATATAGTACCTCTACATATGCTCTCATGCCAGTATATAACCAATATACCATTGCATCCTATATTCCCCTAAATACCCAATATGGCCATGTCATTTAACCCATGACCTAGACAGAGATGATAGCTGTTGCATCTCTTGTAGGTCTCTGTCTGTTACCCTTGCCCCTCTTCTGTTTATATTCAGCAAAATGGAGTCCCAGTAGGTCACAATATTGGGAGTCATTTAGGGGCATATGTATCACAATCCGCATCTCAGAAGATAGTGGCAGTGTCGGACTGGGACATAAAGGGCCCACCGGGGGAATGCAGTTATAGGGGCCCATACGTAGGGGTGTGGCCAGCCTACAAAGGGGGTGTGGCCAGCCACCACAGAGGCTTGAAATACACAATAGTTTAGTGCAGTGTAATGCAACATATCTACCATGTATAATACAAGTGCACAGTCTGGAACCTGATCCCTGGAGAAAGGAGTGGGCCCTCAGGCAGTGGGGCCTACCGGTGGTTTCCCTGGTACCCCTGTGGGCCAGTCCGACCCTGGATGATGGGAAGTGATAAATTCACCTAATATACATATTGCGATAATTGAGTATATCACAGGGATGTATTAATTACCGCATGCAGCCTCTGTCCTGTATATCCTCTCCCCAAATTTCTCATGGTATTTTTCATGAGTGTAACCATACATGTTTCCCGCCTTCAGCTACCATGACCCCCTGAAATTCTCACACTTACCTGCACTCAGTATTACATGGCTGATCACATGGGCTGGATCAAGCTCAGCTTTCACTGCCAGCAGGCAGAGAAGGCTGTGCAGGAGATGGGGAACCAAAGGGAACCTGGATAACGCTGCCTCAAGATAGCGTTATTATCACAGGGCTCCCTACGGTATTTAAAAAATATTATTATTTTTTTGTAAATTCGGGCAGATTGCATTTCCCATTTAAGTATAAAAAATGCGATCTGGTTACTAAAAATATGTGATATTAAGTGGTAGAAGGAGAATTTGCCAAATTCCCCTTTAGTATATTTAGTTGATACTAAAATAATGTGAATAATATTGATAAATATGCCCCTTAGTGTATTGGACAACATACCCTGAACTACTTGCCTAAAAAGTTGCTGCAGCAGCTGTAAGTCTTTGGAGGCAGGGTTGGACTGGCCCACAGGGCATGCTTACCGACTTTTCAGCTGCTGTCTCCGGGAGAGAGCAGCCAGGTCGGATCAGCAGGGGGTGGGGACTGGTAGTGATGAGGAGAGGGGGCGGAGCAGAGGCGGGACAGGGGCGTGGCAGGGGCGGGATGGAGCATGGCAGAGGCAGGGTGGGGGTGTGGCTGAGGTATTGCATCACTTAAGCCACCCCCCCACTGCATAATGCCGCTATTACAGGCATTATACTGTAGGGGTATGGCTAAGATGATGCGATTCAACAAGAATCGCGTCATCGACTGCCCGGACTGCCCACTTTACTCACTAAGTGGGCGGCCGGGCAGGGGTGAGCGCAAGAATCGGGAGACTTGCCTGCTTTTCCGGGGGGGCCGGGAGGGTCACCCGATTTTCGGGAGCCTCCCGGCCATTCCGGGAGAGTAGGCAAGTATGCCACAGGGGTACAGAGGAAACCCCCGGTAGGCTTCACTGCTTGGGGGCCCACCTCCTCCTCTAGGCATCAGGTTCCAGACTGTGCACTTGAATTATACAGAATATTATGCATATGTTACATTATACTGCACAGGCCTGTGGCGTATTCTCTACACTGCATTGCTGTTATTAATCTCGTACATTATCATGCATGCAGTACTTACTATATATACTTATCAAGGGGCCCAGACCATTCAAGGGGCCCAGACCATACACTCTCTAACGGTTAGCCAAGCCTCTATGGCTGCTGGTCACACCCCCTCTGGAGACTGACCACACCGCTAAGCATAGGCCCCTACCACTGCATTACCCTGGTGGGCCTTTCATGCCCCAGTCCGACACTGTTTGGAGGTATATCCATATATCTCAAAGGGTGTATATTACATGGTACCTTACAAGGCTCAGCTGCCTCCTAGATCTGTATGAAGGAGCCGGTGCTGTTAACGGGGAAATTGCAGAATTACCAAGTGCATAAAGGTATAAAATTCTGTGGTGTTGTAAAATGATTCCGTTCTATGCTGTCACACATCTTTATCTGCTGACAGATATATTCCTTTTCTTGCATGGTTACTTGTGCACTAGTCAAATACAGGATTACACAGCAAACTCATATAGATGTATCTGGATAACTGGATGCTCAGCATAACAACTGTAGCTTCTCAAATTGTAACTCAGGAGGATGGTGGAAGTTGTAGTTAAAACACAGACTAATAATTTATGATGGTTAGATGTATATATTCTTAATAAATACAGTAATATTATGCATTCCTTCCAATTTAGATATTGCATGTACCCCGCACATACAGTGAAAGACAAGGGAGTAATTTATCAATGCCTGGAGAGAGTTAAAGTCGAGAGAGACAATGTATCAACCAATCAGCTCCTGACATTTTTGTAAACACAGCCTGTTACATGGCAGTCAGAAGCTGACTGGTTGACACTTTATCTCTCTGCAAGGGCTGGATGCATCACGCACCACTTCCGATGCATGATACCATTCATTGCAAGTAACACCATATGCTTGAATAAAATTGCAAAAAGATCTATCCGTCGCAGTGTTGCTACTTCCAGGTTTGGGACCCGGAAGTCCATCTGTGCATGCATTGGCGTCACATGTGCCACAGAGGACAGTTGGAGGCAGGGATTAGTGAACTTTGCAATGAGAAGGCCATAGGCTTCTTTTAAGCAATGCCATCTACAGATGACGTTGCCTATCGGGTCCAAGCTCCAGATTGAATAACATTCCCGAGTTTGGAGCTTTTGAGTAATGCGGCCAAACCTCTGAATACGGAATATTCAGGGGTTTGACCCTGTTTTTATCTTTGATGCATCACACCAAATCTTTATATATCTTCCACCTAAGATTCAGTAACCACTTAGCCCAATTAGTAGGAAGTAAAGTGGGCAGTTGGGAATAAAATATCTGTAGAAGTCACGATATCATGCTTGTAGCTGAGGCTCGTATCTTGGTGTCCTCAGTATCCACCAAGGGTGTGCAACTGCCAATGTGGAAGCAGGGAAAATCATTGGACGTTATGTGCACCTGTTCCTTTAGTATTGGATTGAGCTGCAAAACTGGAGTTCAGGCAGGAGGGAGGAGAATAGTTCTGGGCAATGGGACTCCCCCCACAAGTGCACAACTGAAGCTGTCTGACAATTGTGACCTAAGAGGAGAAGTATCAAAGCTTCAAGAGAATTTAAATGGAGAAGTTGCCCGAAGTAACCCGATTCTACCTGTCATTTATCTAGCACAGTCTGTAATATGGGCAATGCCTCAACTTTATCTCTCTCCAAGGTTTGATACTCCTCCCCCTCCCAAGTATGACATCTCAAACCACAAGGTTACTTATCGGTGGGTCCATGAGAGTTGGAAGCTATGCAGCTGTAAGGCTGTTCATCTATTTAGTTTTTCCAACTCATATACAGCACATAAACCTTTATGTGGCACTATACACAAAACTATTTAGTATGCCTACTCGCTCAGGCTTAATATTTATTTTTAGTGTCTAGGAAAAGGGGGAGAAGACTGACTCGTCTGAGGTCACAGGGGGCAGGAACTGGGAATTCATCCACTGAGCTCCTCTACCACCTCCCCCGACACGTGTGGGGAACAGTAGGCATGGCGCAAGAGCCAATTTACAAGAGGCATCTTCTCACAGGCCCAAAGTCCCCGGGAGCCAAACCATGTCAGCTCTGATTGGATTGCAAGTGCACATCTGTAATGTCAGACAGGTGCATGCTACATCTGGCCGAGAGGCTTACGGTGCTGCCGCCATGCCCCATTCAGTAATTGGCCCATTACGTATTCCGGCAATGGAGAGAGAGAGACCTGCAAGATCAGTAATGCCAACATTCAAGCTGTACAGGGATTGTGAGATAATTAGTGTAAGTTAATGGGTCTTTGAGCCACCTGTCCCCTCCTGTTTCCTGCATCTTTCAGCTGGCAAAGTGCTCAGCTGACTTTAGCCTTTCCATGGCTGCTGGTTCTTAGTCTAAGAATTGTCAGCGCAATGCAATAAACAGCGACAGGTTGTCTGGGTAAGATATGTGGCTCAGCCCTGAGTTATATGTAGGACACACAGGGGGGATATCAGCTACAGTGTAAATTGTAGCAGATGACACACTGGGGAAGTCGGGTAGTAGGATATATTCTTGTGGTCAGTGCAGAATCCAAGAGAGACCTGGAATTGAATAAAGATATACGCAGGACACCAGGTCAGAGTCAAGCAATAAAACAACTCGGGATATCTGATGCATAACTAGTGTTCCGAAATTGCTTCCCCACCCTCCGTAACCAGCTATAAATAAAGCGGAAAGCCGATAGCGCACACATATTCTGCAGAGCTTTATGGGGAATATTGCAGTCATTCACATCAGTCCCTGCCCCAGTGGAGCTTACACTCTATGGGGGTCATTCCAAGTTGATCGCTAGCGGACGATTTTCGCAGCGCAGCGATCAGGTGAAAAAATGGCATTTCTGCACATGCGTATGACCCGCAATGCGCACGCGCGACGTACGGGTACAAAGCTCTTTGTGGTTGTGCTCAGGTTCTAGCAAAGTTTTCAGTCGCACTGACAGCCGCAAGAAGATTGACAGGAAAGGGGCGTTTCTGGGTGTCAACTGACCGTTTTCCGGGACTGCTTGCAAAAACGCAGGCGTGTCTGAAAAAACACAGGCGTGGCTGGACGTTCGCTGGGCGGGTGTATGACGTCAAATCCGGACACGAATAGGCTGAAGTGATTACAAGCGCTGAGTTGGTTCAGAGCTACTCTGAAACTGCACAAACTGTTTTTACAGAGCTCGGCTGCACAAGCGTTCGCACTTCTGCTAAGCTAAAATACACTCCCCAGTGGGCGGCGGCATAGCGTTTGCACGGCTGCTAAAACTAGCCAGCGAGCGATCAACTCGGAATGACCCCCAATGTTCCCTACCACATGTACACACACTAGGGTAACCCGTTTGACAGGATCCAATTAACCTATGTTTGTGGACTGTGGGAGGAAATGCCTGCAAACACTGGGGGACATACAAACTCCAAAACAGATAAGTCCTTCATGGGCATCAAACACAAGACCTCAGTGCTGTGAGGCAGTAAAGCTAACCACTACGCCAAGTTGCCAACCATGCTCCAGTCTTATACCTTGTGTAAGAGATCCATCTAATTTTAGATGAATTTCTACCTACGAATCAATACAGCCTACCGGTCTATAACACGCCATCATGACACTTGGCCGATGTGCCAGTTGACGCCCATTCAGCGGTAAATGTGTGTATGGCTCATCTGCAATTGCTCATTGCTGTTTCTGCTCATCTGCAGAGCATGCACAGCGCTAACAATCAAAAGATCCAACTGGACTTGTGGGCAACTATGAATCATAGTTCTGTGGGTATACAGTAGTTACTAAAGTGCAGGTTTATACAGTAGAAGTGGAGCTGTTGCCTATAGCAACCAATCAGATCCTAGCTATTATCTTCTAGAAGGTGCTAGATAAATGATAAGTAGAATCAGATTGGTTGCTATGGGCAACATCTCTACTACTATAATCCCGCACTTTAGTAAATATACCTACTATAGTCTGTATACTAAGGGGTCTATTTACTAAGCCTTGGTCCCAACCAAACCAGCTCCTGTCATTTTTCAAATCCAGTCTGTGACATGACAGTTAGGAGCTGATTGGCTGGTACTTTATCTCCATCCAAGGCTTAGTAAATAGACCCCTATATATCTTTGGTGTGACATAGAGATCAGAGAGTCCTTATAGTTGAATACTGTAGAAGGGTGTGATGTACAAACATCATACTTACCTACTTTTCTTCTCTCCTCTCCGGGAGATACTCGGAGAGGAGAAGCAGGTGGGCGGCGACGGAGGTGGGGCCGGGTCAATGACGTCATCAGGCGTCATCACCGCGATTGGGCGGTATTTGCATATGGGTGGAGCTTCAATGACGCGATTAGTATATAATCGCATCATTAAGCCCCGCCCCCTCCGCCTGGTCCTCGATTCAGCACTGTTTAGCTCCCCATTCTGCCCACTTTCCTAGGAAGTGGGCAGAATGCGGGAGGGGTGCCCACTCTTCCGGGGCTGTGGGGGACTACCAGAGGAACCGGGTGTCTCCCGCAGAATCCGGAAGAGTAGGCAAGTCTGACAAACATTTAGGGTTGGGCCACAACACCAAACTTGTCACGCAAATGTAAGACATTCAGGGGCAGATATACTAACCCTTGCTAGAGTGACACAGTGGAGAGAGATAAACTGGCAATCAATCAGCTCCTAACTGTCATTTTTCAAACACAGCCTGTAACATGGCAGCCAGGAGTTGATTGGCTGGCACTTTATCTCTCTCCACTTTATCACTCTCCAAAGCTTAGTACATCTCCCCTTCAGTTTATAGGACAAAATCAATTTTGCATCTACAAAATTAATTTAACCACAAAACCAGCGTTGTCATAACAAAATGATAAAGTGACACAAAATCAATTGTGTCAAATTGATGTGATACAAGCATTCGTTTATTGCTCAAATGACACAATGGAGCTGCTGCGTCTCCATATCAGTGACAAACCGGGAGTGCGGAATCACAGCCCAGCACCACAACGCCCAGCCGACCACTGACACAGAAGACCAGCGGCCAGCAGCATCACGATGCAAGGGAAGACGGACTCACAGCGTGCTCGAGTTCATTTAACTTATCACTCACATGGGCAGATGTACTAAGCCTTGGAGAGAGGTAAAGTGGAGAGAGATAAAATTCCAGCCAATCATCTTCTAATTGTCATTTTTCAAACTCAGCCTGTAATATGACAGGAGCTGATCATACTTGTCTTCTCTCCCAGATCCTGCGGGAGACACATGTTTTTTCGGGTAGTCTCCCACAGCCCTGGAAGAGTGGGCACCCCTCCCACATCCTGCCCATTTCCTAGTGAAGTGGGCAGAATGGAGAGATTAACATAGGGAATGACTGGGGTTCTCGAGGAGGGGGTGGTGCCTAGTGACACTGTTCTATGAAATGTGCACCAATCACTGCAATTTCCCCACAAGGGGGTGGGGCTTAACTGTGCAATCAGCTTGGCCCCACCCCCATTGCAGCCCACCTACATCTCCTCTTCAGGCTTCTCCTGGAGAGGAAGAAAAAATAGGTAAGTATGGAGCTGAATGGTTGATAATTTATCTCTCTCCACTTTATCTCTCTCCAAGGCTTAGTACATTTCCCCCACAGTCTATTTCATGTTTCCAGCCCAAAATTAGTTTTCAAATATTTTCATATGCAAAAACTCTGATAACAAACATATTTTGTTGTACAGAATCTGATTTCTCATAGCCAAATCCAGCTTTTGTGCATCTGAATAACTTTTGTATTACAAAAATTAGTTTGAGATACAGAGTGATTTATTTTATGGTGCAACAAACCATTGTGTCATTGCTATTTATGAAGACAAAATATTGCATTGATGAATGTCATCTAATCTTCCTAGTTTTACTGGCTCATGGTGTTAGAGCGATCAGTGGGGGTTATTCCGAGTTGATCGTTAGCTGCCGTTGTTCGCAGCGTAGCGATCAGGCTAAAAATCGGCATTTCTGCGCATGCGTATGGGCCGCAATGTGCACGCACGTCGAACGGGTACAAAGCCCGTTGTGGTTGTGCACAAGTTGTAGCAAAGTTTTCAGTCGCACTGACGGCCGCAAGAAGATTGACAGGAAGGGGGCGTTTCTGAATGTCAACTGACCGTTTTCAGGGAGTGTTTGCAAAAATGCAGGCGTGTCTGAAAAAACGCAGGTGTATCTGGGCGTTCGCTGGGCGGGTGTATAACGTTTAATCCGGACACGAATAGGCTGAAGTGATCGCAAACGCTGAGTAGGTTCAGAGCTACTTAGAAACTGCACAAACAGTTTTTGCAGAGCTCGGCTGCACAGGCGTTCTCACTTCTGCTAAGCTAAAATACACTCTCTAGTGGGCGGCGGCATAGTGTTTGCACGGCTGCTAAAACTAGCGAGCGATCATCTCAGAATGCCCCCCAATATGCTTTGTGTAAATTTTCCTGTAATCTAGGGGCAAGACGTTACTTTTGTACATAACTAAAACTTGAAGGATCACACCCAGTTAAATGGTAAAGTTTAACGGAACTATTGTATTTAGTAGAACTCTGAGAAATACATGTGGAAAACATTCCTTTCCCGTCGCTCCTCCTTTTTAAATGAAACGGATCCCTCTCCAATTGGCTGGTTAAAAATATAAAAAGCCACACTACTACATTGGCTGCCAACAAAGTGCATGTTTGTGTGAGGACTGAACCGAAATCCACAAAACACTTGAGGGGGGCTTTGCCAAAACCAAAACACGATGATGAATCAGAACCAAAACCAAAGCACAGGGCTACACACATATCTCTAATGTAAATATTTCTAATCTGCCTGTAACTATGTGCACCCCCCGTTCGCCTGTCATAGGTGGTCATTCCGAGTTGATCGCTAGCTGCATTCGTTCGCTGTGCAATGATGAGGCAAAAAAAGGCACTTCTGCGCATGCGTATGCGGCGCAATGCGCACGTGTGTCGTATTATTACAACGATTGATGTAGTTTCCCACAGGGTCTAGCGAAGCATTTCAGTCACACTGCTGGCCGCAGAGTGATTGACATGAAGTGGGCGTTTCTGGGTGTCAACTGACCGTTTTCAGGGAGTGTTTGGAAAAACGCAGGCATTCCAGGAAAAACGCAAGCGTGGCTGGGCGAACGCAGGGCGTGTTTGTGACGTCAAAACAGTAACTGAACAGTCTGAAGTGATCGCAAGCGTTGAGTAGGTTTTGAGCTACTCTGAAACTGCACAAAAAAACTTTGTAGCCGCTCTGCCATCCTTTCGTTCGCACTTCTGCTAAGCTAAAATACACTCCCAGTGGGCGGCGGCATAGCGTTTGCACGACTGCTAAAAACTGCTAGCGAGCGAACAACTCGGAATGACCACCATAGATTTTGATGTTGCTAATATGACAGTATTGGCAAGTAAAATCTATATAATAAAAGGCTACTGCTGTTCCTCACCTCTATGGGAGGAATTCAAGGGTTTTGCACACCAGCAGCCACTAGATGGCGCCTGATGGAGCAATTCAAGTGGTGCTCCGTTCGGGCGCGCACAGTTGATGGCGCAGACATTACTGTTATGTAGTTCCGTCATTTTGGCAGGCTGGTATCTGGTATATTATTAACTTGTATCCGAGCAGGATTTGAGAAGATAATCCCTCACGTAGCTAGATGACAAACTGTTAGGAGAAGGAACTTAATTTATTGCGTCTATACTCTAAATCGGTCCTCTAGTCAATGACTCAGACTATGAGGCTGCAAGCTTAGCAGTATAAGGTAATAATTGTTATGCAAATTAGGCTTCTATACCTGAATAACCTCAGATAAGGAGAACGCTTTCACCATGACGCCCGTCACTATGAGCTGACTGACAGGTGAGCAGTAATGGGCGGTATCGCCAATGATATATAGGCCACTATAGTGTAATCGGTGGCTGTGATTTGTGGGCCTTCGCATGGGGAAGCCTAATTAATATACGTCACTTTTGTTTTCGCCATTCTCAGAGTGGAACAGATGAAAATTATTTAGAAGTTATTTTTTTTTTTACTTTTAGATGTTTTTAATGTTTTGTGTCTAATTTTTCTTTTCCCTTTTTTTTATTTCAGGGAAACTGAAAGCATCTGCGGTGACTGGATGTTTACTTCTTCTTTGGTAAATTGTGTCAATAAGGGATTTTTTATGGCCAATAAAATGCCGGCCTTATCGCCCGAGAAAGGGGCCTATTCATAAACAAGCCCTTTAAAGTGTTGGCCAAATGTTCCTCCTGTGAGCAGTGAGAACTGTCAGTGAGGATGTCAGTATAGTTTTGAAGGAATACAGATTTTCCTAGAAGTCACACATATTACCTGAATTATCACTAGTGTACAATATACACCTCTCACTGTTCAAGAGCATGCGGAACCAAATAGGCATCGTGAGACAACTTAGGGCTGCAATTTTGAAGAGGTTTGCGATCAGATAATCGCCGTCTACTCTAGACAGAGTGAAAATCCGCCCCGTGCAAGTCTGCGTACACCCTGCAAAAAGCTTTGCGAACAGCAGCCAGCTGCAAATCCATTCGCAACTCACTCACCATCTAATGATGTTTCCATGCTGTGCAGTCTGTGCGCACAGGAGCGGCTCTTGCCACAGGCAAGCATCCTGAAGGGCGCTGCCGCTGCTGCACCGCCTGACCCTCCCAGCTCCCACGTGCGTCCGTGCGGTGCAGCTGACGTCATCGCGCACCGCGCGGCATTGTGGGAGCGGCCGCAGACGCTAGAGGTCCTAGTGTCTGTGCGGCGCTATGGGAGAGACGTCATGATGGTGAGTATTTTTGAATTTTTTTTATTATTAATTTTTTGTAAGCGGTGCTACTATGGGCATAACTACAGGGGGCACAACTCTACTAGGGGCACAGCTACAGGGAGCACAACTCTACTAGGGGCACAGCTACAGGGAGCACAACTCTACTGGGGGCACAGCTACAGGGAGCACAACTCTACTAGGGGCACAGCTACAGGGAGCACAACTCTACTGGGGGCACAGCTACAGGGGTCACAACTCTATTTTGGGCACAGCTACAGGGGGCAAATCTCTACAAGGGGCACAGCTGCAGCGGGCACAACTCTACTGGGGGCACAGCTACAGGGGGCAAAACTCTACAGGGGGCACAACTCTACAGGGGGCACAACTCTACTAGGGGCACAGCTACAGGGGGCAAAACTCTACAGGGGGCACAACTCTACAGGGGGCACAACTCTACTAGGGGCACAGCTACAGGGGGCAAAACTCTACAGGGGGCACAACTCTACTGGGGGCTCAGCTACAGGGGCCACAACTCTACTAGGGGCACAGCTACAGGGGGCACAACTCTACAGAGTGCACAACTTTACAGGGCACAGCTACAGGGGGCACCACTCTACTAGGGGCACAGCTACAGGGGGCAAAACTCTACTTGGTGCACAGCTACAGGGGGCAAAACTCTACAGGGGGCACAGCTATAGGGGGCACAACTCTACTGGGAGTACAGCTACAGGGGGCACAACTAAAGGGGGCACAACTACAGGGGGCATAACAGTGGCCACACCCCTTCCATATGAAGCCACACCCCTATTTTTTGCTGTGCACCTACGGCGCGCACTAGCCCTGTTTTGCTTGTCAGGGGGGGAGAAGGGGGGGCGCCAAAGGAAACTTTCGCCCTGGGCGCCACAAGGTCTAGAACCAGCCCTGTGTGCCCAGCCCAGGACTTACACCTACAGTGCGATACAAACAGGCTGATCTGGCTGGAGCTGACGTCACACACCCTCCCTGAAAACACTTGGGAACTCCTGCGTTTTTCCTGACACTCCAAGAGAACGGCCAGTTACCACCCCCAAACGTCCTCTTCCTGTCAATTAACCTGCGTACGCCTAACAATCAAAAAAGACGCAGGATTTTATCGCAGTTTGGCCTCGTGCCTGTACATTACGATCCGTACACAATCGATAATTGTCCGCTGTGCGATTTCGCACTACAGCGACCGGGTCTGAATTAGTCCCTAAGATACATACAGTCACTGGCATGTGACATGGATGTGCTCTGTACAGGGAGTCTTGTGGCACATGAGGGGTTACATGCTGCCGTACACCGCTGTGGATACTAGTGATGAGGAATGGCTATAAGTGATGTCACGAGTCCGTAACATCGAGCTTCTAGCACAGAAGAGGTGATATTATTCCTATAGATGATAAAAAGGGCTACAATATTCCTCTCATTGGGGGTAATTCTGAGTTGATCGCAGCAGGATTTTTGATAGCAATTGGGCAAAACCATGTGCACTGCAGGGGAGGCAGATATAACATGTGCAGAGAGAGTTAGATTTGGGTGGGTTATTTTGTTTCTGTGCAGGGTAAATACTGGCTGCTTTATTTTTACACTGCAAATTAGATTGCAGATTGAACACACCCCACCCAAATCTAACTCTTTCTGCACATGTTATATCTGCCTCCCCTGCATTGTGGTTTTGCACAGGTTCTAGCAACGCTTTCAGTCGCACTGGTGAACGCTGCACAGGCGTCCGCACTCCTGCAAAGCGAAAATACACTCCCCCGTGAGCGGCGGCATAGCGTTTGCACGGCTGCTAAAAGTAGCTAGCGAGCGATCAACTCGGAATGAGGGCCTGTGTGCAGTGTTCTCAGAGGTAACAAGATCCTGGGAAGGGTTACATTATGTCACAGCGGGGGTCATTCCGAGTTGATCGTTTGCTGCCGATTTTCGCAGCGATCGATCAGGTAAAAAAACGGCAAAACTACGCATGCGCCGCAATGCGCACATGCGTCGTATGGGCACAAAGAGCATTGCTGCTGTGCACTGGATATAGCGAAGATTCCATTCGCACAGCCGATCGCAAGGAGACTGACAGGTAGAGGGCGTTTCTGGGTGTCAACTGACCGTTTTCTGGGAGTGTTTGGGAAAATGCAGGCGTGTCCGGGCGTTTGCAGGGCGGGTGTCTGACGTCAATTCCGGGACCTTCGTTGCTGCAACCATCGCACAGGATAAGTAACTACAGGGCTGGTCTTGTTGTGCACAAAATGTTTTTGCTGCACATGCGATCGCACACTTGCAAAGCGAAAATACACTCCCCCGTGGGCGGCGACTATGCGTTTGCACGGCTGAGAGCGATCAACTCGGAATGACCCCCAATGTGTAATGCTCTCTTGGTAGCAATGTCATGGGGTGTAAAGGGTGTCACAGTGGGCCTAATCCAGATATGGACGGAGTAGCAGCCCATACTGCAAGGTACAGATGTTCGGTACGGCGCACGTGCCGAACCCGTACTGCGACGCAGGGCACAGATCGGCAGCAGGCTACAGTAATTTGAAGGTGGGGATGGGGTGGTGATGGGCTCTGTTTCCCACAATGGAGGCATGTTGCCGCCATTGTGAGGGAGGGACGAGGCCAGGATCTCCGCTAGAGGACGGCGATAACCTGGCCTGTTTGTTATTTCTGCGCCGGGCGGGCTTTCATGACTCCATGGATCATGCAAACAGACGACGGTCTCACTGATGATCCAATGCTACGTCTTAGAATGCAGCCCGGAGCAGTAATGCATATAGGAGGCGTGGCGCCCCCTGCTGCATTAACATATTAGTACTGTCACTGCTACTTCTATGTAAGCAGCAGCCATGGCTCCTCCAAACACCTCTGAATCAGGCCCAACGTCTTCTCAGTACTAAAAAGCTACTGGGAAGTAAAGGGTTACATTATGTCACAGTGCCGGATTAAGGGGGTAAGTACCCCGGGGCCTGCTGTACAGGGACGATTCTACCCGCCTCCAGGCAGCAGTTGCTGGAAGAGCTGCTACGGACAGCGGAACCTGGAGAGAAGTAGAATCGTCCCAATGCCTGCTCCTGGGTCTGTATCCGCGGGCCCTGGGGCTGCTTGCTACCCCACTACTTCTGCAGCGCTGGTGACTACTAGCAGATGCCGGTACTGCGCATCTGACATTGGGGTTGCGGCAACGAGGAGTGGGAGGTTGGTGGGATGCTGCCTGACTATGGGACGCTCCAATCAGTAGCGGTCAGGGTGTAAAGATATTGGGGGGGCATGGGGGGATTATTAAATATTTAAGGGGTGGGGGTTCATATATAACAGGTGGGGGCAAGGGGGGATCATTAAATATATTATATTATATAAGGGGTGGATGTGATAGTTGCTGGGAGGGGGAAGGAGATGTTGTGTGATAGATAGATAGATAGATAGATAGATAGATAGATAGATAGATAGATAGATAGATAAAGGAAGGGGTGGGCACATTTACTACACATAGTGTATATATATATATATGCGCATAGAGATGACAGACGACACTATGCAGACTTGTTAACAGGTTGGAAGACTTCCTATATTCCTATGATTCGGGCTTGCACCTGTCGTCAGGCACATTATTATTATTATAATATAATCAAGCCTGAATCCTAGGAGTAAAGGAGATTTTTAAACTATTAACAAGTCTGCAGAGAACCGCCTGTCATCTCTATGCATCTATTGGGTCTACCAACCCTAGGAGGGCACCGCAGCAAATATATCTGTCACCATGTGTGAGTGCCAGACACGAGGAGCTGGTTATATATATATATGTGACCTGCACATGGGGAGGGGTCACAGTGGGGTTGCGGTGCTGACATGACGGCGATTCCCCTCTGTCTTAAGTGCCCTGGGCCCCGTAAAGGCTTAACCCAGCCCTGAGTGTGCAGTGTTCTCAGCGACAACAACTTTCTGGGAAGGAAAGGGTTACATTACTGTATGTCACATTGTGCAGTGTTCTCAGTGGTAATAAGCTCCTGGGAAGGAAAGGGTTACATTGTGTCACATTGTGCAGTGCTCTCAGTGGTAATAAGCTCCTGGGAAGGAAAGGGTTACATTACTGTATGTCACATTGTACAGTGTTCTCAGTAGTAATAAGCTCCTGGGAGGGAAAGGGTTACATTATGTCACAGTGTGCAGTGTTATCAGTGGTAACAAGCTCCTGGGAGGGAAAGGGTTACATTATGTCAGTGTGCAGTGTTATCAGTGGTAACAAGCTCCTGGGAGGGAAAGGGTTACATTGTGTCACATTGTGCAGTGTTCTCAGTAGTAATAAGCTCCTGGGAAGGAAAGGGTTACATTGTGTCACATTGTACAGTGTTCTCAGTAGTAATAAGCTCCTGGGAAGGAAAGGGTTACATTATGTCACAGTGTGCAGTGTTATCAGTGGTAATAAGCTCCTGGGAGGGAAAGGGTTACATAATGTCAGTGTGCAGTGTTCTCAGTGGTAACAAGCTCCTGGGAGGGAAAGGGTTACATTATGTCAGTGTGCAGTGTTATCAGTGGTAACAAGCTCCTGGGGGGGGGAAGGGTTACATTATGTCAGTGTGCAGTGTTATCAGTGGTAACAAGCTCCTGGGAGGGAAAGGGTTACATTATGTCAGTGTGTAGTGTTATCAGTGGTAACAAGCTCCTGGGAAGGAAAGGGTTACATTATGTCAGTGTGCAGTGTTATCAGTGGTAACAAGCTCCTGGGAGGGAAAGGGTTACATTATGTCAGTGTTTAGTGTTATCAGTGGTAACAAGCTCCTGGGAAGGAAAGGGTTACATTATGTCACAGTGTGCAGTGTTCTCAGTGGTAATAAGCTCCTGGGAAGGAACGGGTTACATTATGTCACAGTGTGCAGTGTTCTCAGTGGTAATAAGCTCATGGGAGGGAAAGGGTTACATTATGTCAGTGTGCAGTGTTATCAGTGGTAATAAGCTCCTGGGAGGGAAAGGGTTACATTATGTCAGTGTGCAGTGTTATCAGTGGTAACAAGCACCTGGGAAGGAAAGGGTTACATTATGTCAGTGTGCAGTGTTATCAGTGGTAACAAGCTCCTGGGGGGGGGAAAGGGTTACATTATGTCAGTGTGCAGTGTTATCAGTGGTAACAAGCACCTGGGAAGGAAAGGGTTACATTATGTCAGTGTGCAGTGTTATCAGTGGTAACAAGCTCCTGGGGGGGAAAGGGTTACATTATGTCAGTGTGCAGTGTTCTCAGTGGTAACAAGCTCATGGGAAGGAAAGGGTTACATTATGTCACAGTGTGCAGTGTTATCAGTGGTAACAAGCTCCTGGGAGGGAAAGGGTTACATTATGTCACAGTGTGCAGTGTTATCAGTGGTAACAAGCTACTGGGAGGGAAAGGGTTACATTATGTCACAGTGTGCAGTGTTATCAGTGGTAACAAGCTCCTGGGAGGGAAAGGGTTACATTATGTCAGTGTGTAGTGTTATCAGTGGTAACAAGTTACTGGGAAGGAAAGGGTTACATTATGTCAGTGTGCAGTGTTATCAGTGGTAACAAGTTACTGGGAAGGAAAGGGTTACATTATGTCAGTGTGCAGTGTTATCAGTGGTAACAAGTTACTGGGAAGGAAAGGGTTACATTATGTCAGTGTGCAGTGTTATCAGTGGTAACAAGTTACTGGGAAGGAAAGGGTTACATTATGTCACAGTGTGCAGTGTTATCAGTGGTAACAAGTTACTGGGAAGGAAAGGGTTACATTATGTCACAGTGTGCTGTGTGCAGTGTTATCAGTGGTAATAAGCTCCTGGGAAGGAAAGGGTTACATTATGTCAGTGTGCAGTGTTATCAGTGGTAACAGGTTACTGGGAAGAAAGGGTTACATTATGTCACAGTGTGCAGTGTTATCAGTGGTAATAAGCTCCTGGGAAGGTAAGGGTTACATTATGTCAGTGTGCAGTGTTATCAGTGGTAACAAGCTCCTGGGAGGGAAAGGGTTACATTATGTCACAGTGTGCAGTGTTATCAGTGGTATCAAGCTCCTGGGAGGGAAAGGGTTACATTATGTCACAGTGTGCAGTGTTATCAGTGGTAACAAGTTACTGGGAGGGAAAGGGTTACATTATGTCAGTGTGCAGTGTTATCAGTGGTAACAAGTTACTGGGAAGGAAAGGGTTACATTATGTCACCGTGTGCAGTGTTATCAGTGGTAACAAGTTACTGGGAAGGAAAGGGTTACATTATGTCACAGTGTGCAGTGTTATAAGTGGTAACACTTTTGCAATTGTTTACAACACTGATATATACTCTATAGTATGAGTATAACGTAACTCTTTCCGTGCCAGGTGGCTGTTACATACCGCTGACCTATAGATGGTACAGATGGCGGAGGCTAGGGGTACACAGTTCCTATTGCAGTCTCCTGCATTTATATGGAAAGATTGGGAACAACATGTCGGCGGAGCGGCAGAAGTTTGCAGCGGCGGATAGGAGGAGTGGCACAGAGTGCGTGTGTTACTTTGCAGAGTGGATGCATTAGTGCACCCAGTTTTATTGAGAAGTGCAAAAACAAGGTTTAATGTAACACTACTGGAATGAGATAAAGGGGTGAAGAGGACGCATCATTACGCCGTTACCATCTTATACGCTGGCAGATCATTACATTTCTAGGAGTGCTTTGCCCAATGTGAAAAAGGTAATTTAGGTGGGTAATTCAATTGATGGTGTAGTACTCAAGAGTCCTCCCTCGAACTGTCGGGAGAATGCACTTTGCTTATCCAGAGAGGTACGCAGGTTGGCTGGCACATTAAGCAGCAATGTGCATAGCCTGATATTATTGCGGTGATTTCTTTCTTTCTGGGGGGCACATTTCACCGAATTGAACCCCCTTCAGTGTCACATGTAACCCAGCCCTGAGGTCCCCTCATTCTCATGCTTCATTTAGGCCATAAGGAGGCACTATTTTAGGAGAAGAGTAGTGGTTGGAGGTTGTTCTTACAAGTGGTGTTTACACTTTTGCTCAAGGCTCCAATTAGAAAATGTTTCCAGCCCTCCTACTTCGTCCCCCCCAACTGGAAACCTGGGTGAACTTCTAGTGTACAGCGGAACCTCCTGAGTGCGTAACATAGGCGTGTACTTCGGAGTGCGCTGGGTGGCCCCTCCAGGCAAATCGGCGCACATCCTAGGCAATCGCAGAGCGCACACAGCGCTTTTCGCAAATGAAAGGAACATCGCTTTGCACGGCTCTCCGAAGTAACATCAGAGCGGTGATAACTCCAAAATAGTCTGAATTGTAAATGGTAGAAGAGTGGGGGGGAATAGGAAAGAGAAATTGTGCTTTATGATATGTACTGTTGCGGCAATGAAAGGGTTAATCTTAACACAGCCCCAAGAATCATGTAGGTAGATAACATCAGCTCTCATGGCCTGCATAGGGTTAATATGAAGGGGGGCGGGGGGGGGCTTGGAGGGACAGTTTTGATCTCTTTGCAAATTAGGGATACATCCTTGTTCCTCTCTTGGAGTAGCAGGAGCGTTGGTGCAGAAATAAGAACAGCTGCCTGTGTACAAGACAATGTTATGATCTGTGAAAAGCATCCTTCCAGCATGAGACGGGTTAAATCCAATTGCCCCATGCCCTGGCAATCACACAAAATACCTAACACTGAATTTTCCAATTTTCAGATGCCTCCAGCAGGGTGAGGGTTAAGAGATCAGAAAATGTTAATTAACCAGCACTGCACAAAATGAAAACATATCCGGTGAGGCATCTATATTCCCAGCACCGACGCACACAGGCGCAGACAAAACAATACCGACACACACGCGTTTGTCATTTTGTCCAGGTAGACAGATAAGCTGGATATCTACGTATAGGTCAGGGATGTTCACATGTCACCCAGCAGGCCACATATTCCAGTACATGCAACGTTCGTAAAAAGATCATATGAAAGAGGTAGTGTGATTGCGGACACACACAAGCAGGCGTCAGGCAGAGACGTAACTCTAAATACCGGGTAATGTATATACACAGATTGCACTTGCAGATGTTTACTATACAGCAATATACATATATATACACGCCAGCCATTAGTGCTTCCTCACTAGAACAGATGCTGTACACAGCAGGTTCTGCAGGCAGCTGCGAGAACACCACAATCCCCCCTTCCCAGTCCCAGGGCTGGGGTCTTATAGGAGGGGAGCAGAGGTCAGTGCAGACCCTCTACCCATTTTGTATACATTGCTTCAATGAGCCAGCAATATGGAATTTCCACCGGGACCAGGCATATATTGATTTAACCATCAGGCTGCCGGTGGCCGCTCTGCAACAAGCTCTGTGCCCAGTGGATAGGGAAAGGATAATCAGGGTGTCACAGAAGAAGGAGGGAGATGATCATGACTGCAGAGACCCCCTTTTCCTGCAGCATATTTTCAGACCCCCCTTCCTCTTATGACTTCATTCCATATGTTTCATTTGATTAACCTCTGACTTCCAATCACGCATTCAAAAGCACTGAACTGATGAGTGGAAGCCTCAGGAGCTGTCCACAGTTCTTAAACAATTACCCACAAGAACCCCAATAGAATAGTCACTTGGTGAAGCAGTGCTGGAATTCTAGATGATGGATCTACCTCAGCATTGACTGCATAAACTATCCAGTCTTTCATAATCCCATGGACTGATAAAGTGCAGTACCAAAACCCTGAGGACCTGAAAGCTGTGGTCACCACACATAGACCTGATGAAGTCACTCTTAGATAGCCATCACCTTCCTTGTGCTGCTCAACTTTCCAACTGAACACAAAATGATTATATCAGACACGGCTAGGAAATCAGGATCCCCCGTCCATCCCCCCCCCCCCCCTTCCCCATCACAGTGTGTCCTCCTTCAATCATCAAATTATTTAACTATCGCTTGGAACTATTTCATTCATGAGTCTGGAAGAGTTAACCCTATAGACGTCAGAAGATGCTACAACCTGGGCTTCACTGGGATCTGCAGTGAGATGGGAATCCCTGAGTGATCAATAAGGATAAACATCTAGTACATGGCATGAGAAGGGTCATTAGAATTGGGTACCTTGTGTCAGCACCGCTGTGACCACCAGGCTGGCCAGGCTCACCCTCTGAAGTGGTGCCTTCATTTTCATCCCCTTCTCCGTCTTCCGGCTCTCCTTCTTCTGCTCTCTGCTTTTATTTTCTTCTTTCTGTCTCTTTTTTAGGTCTCTCCTGTTTAACCCTCTCCCCCCTCCCTCCCGGCTCGCAGTATGTTCCAGTACGCTTGTTCTAAGCGATGGCAAGCAAAGGATGGAGAAGAGTGTAGAGCGGCGATGGAGGAGGACAGAAGGAGGAATTCTGGATTGGGAATCTCTATCAAGCAGCCCCCACCTTTCCTCCCGCTCTCTCTCTCTCTCGCTCTCCTTCTTTGCCTCTCCTATTTCTCTCTCTCTCTCTCTTCCAGTGCCCCCTCCTTCTTCTGTTCCCCTTTCACCCCCCTTTAACACACGCATACAAACAGACACACACACACACTTCCCTCGCCTTCTGCAAACCATATGGGATTTCTGACAGATGGAAGTTGAGTGGCAGCAGAAGAGAGCCAATCAGGGCCTGTGCTGGGCAGGGGCTTGCCTTTCAAATGACAGGTTGCTGAGCCAATAAGAAGGTGTTGAGGTTTTGGTTGGAATGGGAGGCATGGTGAGGGGGTCTTTCTGATAGTTTTGCTTCATGCATCCTGAAGGGTTTTGGTTCTGCAGCATTGCTGCGTGTGATGCTGTCCCTTCAGTCTCTTTCTCATCATCATCTCTCTCACTCTCTTTTTCTCCCTTTCCATCTCTTTCACTCTCTCTCTAGCACTCCCTCTACCTTTACCTCTCTTTCTCCCTTTCCATCTCTCTCCCTCTCTCTCTCTCTCTCTCTCTCTCATACAGAAACACACACACACACACACACACACACACACACACACACACACACACACACACACACACACACTCTCTTTCTACCACTCTCTTTAATCCTTCCTCTCTACGTCTCTTTTTCCCTTCTCTCTCTTCTCCTCCTCCACCCTACCTCTCTCTCTCTCTCCATCTCCTTTCTTACTGTACAGTACATCTCTCTCTCTCACTCAATCTCCCACCGTCTCTACCCCTCTCTCTAACTCTCCTAACTTCTCTACCTCACTCTCCATCTCCCTTTCTCACCCACTTTATTCCACTCTCTGTCTCCTTCTCCCACCTTCTCTACCTCTCTCTCTGTCTCCCTCTCCTAACTTCTCTGCCTCACTCTCTGTCTACCTCTCTACATTTTCCTCTCCCACCCTTTCTACCTCTCTCTGTCTTCCTCTCCCACCCTTTGTACCTCTCTCTCTGTCTTCCTTCCTATCCCACACTCTCTACCTCTCCCTCTGTCTCGCTCTCCCACCCTCCCTACTTCTCTGTCTCCCTCTCCCGCCTTCTCTACCTCTCTGTCCGTTTCCTTCTCCTACCTTCCTTATCTTTCTCTCACTCTTCTTCTCCACTCTATGTAACTCTCTGTCTCCCTCTCCCGCCTTCTCTACCTCTCTGTCCGTTTCCTTCTCCTACCTTCTTTATCTTTCTCTCACTCTTCCTCTCCACTCTATGTAACTCTCTGTCTCCCTCTCCCACCCTCTCTACCTCTCTGTTCGTTTTCCTCTTCCACCTTCTCAACCTCACTCTCCCACCCTCTGTACCTCTCTCTGTCTTCCTCTCCCACCTTCTCTACCTCTCTCTGTCTTCCTATACCACCCTCTCTACCTCTCTCTCTGTCTTCCTTTCCCACCCTCTCTACCTCTATCTCCCTCTCTACCTCTCTGTCTGTCTCCCTCTTCCATCTTCTCTACCTCTCTGTCCATTTCCCTCTCACACCTTCTCTACCTTTCTCTCTGTTGTCCTGTCCACTCTCTGTACTTCTCTCTCTGTCTCCCTCTCCCACCATCTCTACCTCTCTCTCTCTCTGTCTCTCACTCCCACTTTCTCTACATCTCTGTTTGATTTTCTCTCCCACCTTCTCTACCTCAGTCTCCGCCTCACTCTCCCATCCTCTATACATCTCTCTCCCCCCTCTCCATCTCCCTCTCTACTATACCTCTCTCTCTATGTCTCTCTCTTCCATCTCTAAGGGGTTCATTTATCAAACAGTATTTGTGGCTATGTGTGCGAAAATGTCTGTTTTCGGGGGCTAGCCGCAAATACTGTGCATCCCTGCAATGTATGAAGGAGGGATCACAGCAGGTGATCTGATACCAGCTGTGATCCTACCATTGTAGCCCGCAGCCGCATCCCCCATAGGTTTCTATGGGTGATGTGATGCTGCCTGATGTTTCAATATCGGGAATGCGAAGCCCGTAGTAGCCTATGGGTTACACTTCATGGTAAGTAGTTCTGGCAGGGTTTCCCAGGATTCCTCTATTGGAAATGGCCCTTGTGCACAGTGGAGAGTGAGTGCACATGCGCAGAGGACTGGACACCGCAATCGACGCATCGAAGGGACGTGATCTTTTTGGAACTCCTGTCCCTGCCTGTGCCTTGTGATAAACACTCCCAATAGGATTGCATATTGCAATGTGACCCTGGGTGGTAAGATCCCGCCCAGCTCGCATTGAAAATGCAATCCTTGATAAATGCCCCCCTAAGTCTCTTTCCACTTCCCCTCTCTACCTCTCTCTCCATCTCACTCTCCCACCCTCTCTACCTCTCTCTTCACCTCCCTATTCCATTCTCTCTACCTCTCTCTCCATCTCACTCTCCCACCTTCTCTACTTCTCTCTCCATCTCACTCTCCCACCCTCTCTACCTCTCTCTCCATCTCCCTCTCCCACCCTCTCTACCTCTCTCTCCATCTCCCTCTCCCACCCTCTCTACCTCTCTCTCCACCTCCCTATTCCATTCTTTCTACCTCTCTCTCCATCTCACTAACCCACCCTCTCTACCTCTCTCTCCATCTCACACTCCCACCTTCTCTACTTCACTCTCACATCCTCTCTACCTCTCTCTCCACCTCCCTCTCCCATCCTCTCTACCTCTCTCTCCATCTCACTCTCCCACCTTCTCTAACTCTCTCTCCACCTCCCTATCCCATTCTCTCTACCTCTCCCTCCACCTCCCTCTCCCATCCTCTCTACCTCTCTCTCCATCTCACTCTCCCACCTTCTCTACTTCACTCTCCCATCCTCTCTACCTCTCTCTCCACCTCCCTCTCCCATCCTCTCTACCTCTCTCTCCATCTCACTCTCCCACCTTCTCTACCTCTCTCTCCATCTCACTCTCCCACCTTCTCTACCTCTCTCTCCATCTCACTCTCCCACCTTCTCTACCTCTCTCTCCATCTCACTCCCCCACCCTCTCTACCTCTCTCTCCATCTCACTCTCCCACCTTCTCTACCTCTCTCTCCATCTCACTCTCCCACCTTCTCTTCCTCTCTCTCCATCTCACTCCCCCACCCTCTCTACCTCTCTCTCCATCTCCCTCTCCCACCCTCTCTACCTCTCTCTCCACCTCCCTATTCCATTCTCTCTACCTCTCTCTCCATCTCACTCTCCCACCTTCTCTACCTCTCTCTCCATCTCACTCTCCCATCCTCTCTACCTATCTCTCCATCTCACTCTACCATCCTCTCTACCTCTCTCTCCATCTTCCTCTCCCACCCTCTCTACCTCTCTCTCCATCTCACTCTCTCTACCTCTCTCTCCATCTCCCTCTCCCACACTCTCTACCTCTCTCTCCCATCCTCTCTACCTCTCTCTCCATCACACTCTCCCACCCTCTCTACCTCTCTCTCCATCTCCCTCTCCCACCCTCTCTACCTCTCTCTCCACCTCCCTATCCCATTCTCTCTACCTCTCTCTCCATCTCTCTAACCCACCCTCTCTACCTCTCTCTCTCCATGTCACTCTCCCACCTTCTCTACCTCTCTCTCCATCTCACTCTCCCACCTTCTCTACCTCTCTCTCCACCTCCCTATCCCATTCTCTCTACCTCTCTCTCCACCTCCCTCTCCCATCCTCTCTACCTTTCTCTCCATCACACTCTCCCACCCTCTCTACCTCTTTCTCCATCTCACTCTCCCACCTTCTCTACCTCTCTCTCCATCTCACTCTCCCACCTTCTCTACCTCTCTCTCCATCTCACTCCCCCACCCTCTCTACCTCTCTCTCCATCTCCCTCTCCCATCCTCTCTACCTATCTCTCCATCTCACTCTACCATCCTCTCTACCTCTCTCTCCATCTTCCTCACCCACCCTCTCTACCTCTCTCTCCATCTCACTCTACCATCCTCTCTACCTCTCTCTCCATCTTCCTCTCCCACCCTCTCTACCTCTCTCTCCATCTCCCTCTCCCACCCACTCTACCTCTCTCTCCATCTCACTCTCCCACCTTCTCTACCTCTCTCGCCTTCTCACTCTCCCACCTTCTCTACCTCTCTCTCCATTTCATTCTCCCACCTTCTCTACCCCACTCTCCACCTCACTCTCCCACCTTCTCTACCTCTCTCTCCATCTCACTCTCCCACCTTCTCTACCTCTCTCTCCATCTCACTCTCCCTCCCTCTCTACCTCTCGCTACATCTCTCTCACCCACCCTCTCTACCTCTCTCTCCATCTCCCTCTCCCACCCTCTCTACCTCTCTCTCCCATCTTCTCTACCTCTCTTTCCATCGCACTCTCCCACCCTCTCTACCTCTCTCCCACCCTCTCTACCTCTCTCTCCATCGCACTCTTCCTCCGTCTCTACCTCTCCATCGCACTCTCCCTCCCTCTCTACCTCTCTCTCCATCGCACTCTCCCACCCTCTACCATTCTAAAGTTTTTGAGAACAAACATTGATATAAATATTTCTGTAAAGGAAAACTTCTAACAAATTGGAGAAGTGGACAAAATCATTCTTGACAGCAAAATGATAATGTAGGAAATTGACTGTAGAAGTGAAAGAAAAGGTCCGAGATTTACAGTAAATATGTATATTTCATCTGCATTCACAAATGAGGAATAAAATGCTAGATGTTAGTTTATGTATCATTAGCGCATGTGACCATTTCACGTTACTGGGCTGACAATAGAGGAAGTGTAAGTCTGACTAACCAAGATTCAGGGACTTTTAAATTTAGGAGCAACAATAGCGATGAAAAAAATCGCTTCTAGTTGCAATTTATCAATAACAAAATATTATTGAAACAATAAAAAGTTTTCACTTATTTACTTGTGTGTTCACTATCTTTAATAACAGAACAAGTATTTGGGCACCAGCTCAGAGCCGTATAGCTTAATAGCACCCATTTTTGCAATGCATGTCTTTTTTCTGGAATACAGCGTATGGCTAGGGGGCTGGAATGGTCGCGCAGAAACGGGCAGTGGGCGTGCTAATGCCGCCAAAGTAAGTTAGTGCATAGTGTGGATGTGCAGTCATGCATTGTGATGGAAACGTTGCTGGCTGGAGGGGTCTGACTTGTGGGTGCTACTGATAATGATGATGACTGCGTCTGATTTGTCACAAACGTTAAAATACACACTCCATTAAACAAAAACAAGTTTGTACACAAATAAAAAAAATGCTCCACACTCAGTTGGGGAAGGGTAACCCTGCACGGGCCGCGGAATCCCGGCGGACACAATCCTGATGAATTTCAGGGAATACTGTAACCCTAACCCACCCCTCTTGCAGCCTAACCCTTACCGTCCCCCTAGTGCGTAACCCCAACCCTTAACGTAACCCTAATACTCACCATCGGCATCTGTAAGGATTGTGACTGTCGGAATTCCGCTGCGGGTATTGTGAACATCGGTGTCCTGACCGCCGAAATCCTGACTACATCGCTCACTTCACATAATTTAGAATTTTAAGGGCCTTATACAGGTTTGTTAGCAAACCAAAAAAGCACAATAATGGGCAAAACCATGTGCACTGCAGGTGGGAAAGATGTAACATGTGCAGAGAGAGATAGACTTGGGTGGGGTGTGTTCAATCTGAAATCTATATTGCAATGTAAAAATAAAGCTGTCTAACATTTATGGCTTCATGCAAAATCAGCCAGTATTTACCCTGCACAGAAGCAATATAACCCACCCAGTAGCGGATCTTGCCACGGGCAAGCAGGACTTTTGCCCGGGGCGCCGCCTTTCCGGAAGGCGCCGGCGCCATCCGGAGGGCGCCGCACCATGGCAAGATCCACTACTGCTGTGCCCCCCACTGCCCGCTGTCGCTGCGTTCCGCTGTGAAGGCCGTCCCGCTGTGAAGGGAACGACGCGTAGCGTCTAGTTTCCCTTCGTGGAGAGGACCTTTGCTGTGCGGTGCGCGAAGACATCATCGCGCACCGCACAGCATTTCAGCGGAGCTACTACTGTACAGGGGGCGTAACTGACCACGTCCCCTGTATGAAGCCACGCCCCTACTACCCGCCGGGGCGCAAAAAGGCGTTAAACCGCCCCTGACCCCACCCAAATCTAACTCTCTCTGCATATGTTACATCTGCCCCACCTGCAGTGCAGCATGGTTTTGCCCAGTAGTGTGGTTTTTCGGTGTGCTAACAAACCTGAATAACCCCCTAAGTGTTGTCATAAAAAAAGTAATGTTTACATCTGGTTTACTTTGTATTTCATTTGCTCCAAACCAGTTGGCAACTTATTATCTGCACCATATGGCCATTAACTATACTGTGCGTGCATGGTGTAGATAGGCTTCTAGTCGCATTTCCAGCTGCAGCTGCCGCAGATGTGCATGAATGGGAGGCAGCCGCAGCTGCTGCACTTTGCAGCTAACCCCTGGATAGCAAAAAGTTAGGAATATTCTCTGTCTTTTTGAAAATGCAGCAGATTGTGAAACTGCAAATGCTACTACAGTATAGTATCTAGTAACTTATAAGATTGCTGATGCCATGTACTGATGTGTGCCGACATACGCTGGTGAGTGGTATAAATCATAACAATATCTATAATTCCACTTATCTGGAGATATTGTAATCCCATTAGCTCTCCTGAGCTATGGTTTTTAGCAATACAGCTTCAGTGATAACTATGTGAGATAACGTGATGGTTAGAATACATCCCCAGATAATTTCTCAGTATAACTCAATAATGTTAAGGAACTGTGAACCCATCCACACAGACGGAAAGGTTTAATAATCTTAAGCTTCCAGCAGTGTTGGACTGGGGCATGTAGGGCCCACCGGGGAAATACAGTGGTAGGGCCCCATGTTTAGGGGTGTGGTCAGTCTCTAGAGGGTGTGTGCCCAGCCACCACATTGGTTTGCCTAACCATTTTGCAAGTGTTGGTCCCCTAGATAAATATATACAGTAAATACTGTAGTGCATGCATAATAATGTATTAGATCAGTAATAGCACAGTCTGGAACCTGATCCCTAGAGGAGGGGGTGGGCCCCCAGGCAGTAGGGCCCACCGGTGGTTTCCCCTGTACCCCTGTGGGCCAGTCCAACCCTGGCTTCCAGTATTAACGGATAGCTCCCCTATGTCTTTGTTTTGACAGGACCAGGTAAGCAATGATGGGGCTAATGGAGCTACAGTTTAGGGCCTCCACATAAACCAGGACCATCCTCAATAGTATGAAAATTGCATTTCTCACAAAATGAACATTGGGACTGATAGTGTATGGGGTGTACCACTAACGAGGCTCTGGCCACACCCACACATTATCAGTCACAGCTCCTCCCCTTCTCAGTATTGGCCTTTGGGCTTTTTCAGGCCAAGGTGACCCTCTATCCGGCCCTGGTGTTTGATGGTTGTGTAACACTATGTATTGATGCTGATTGGGCTCATCTGCAATCCAGAGAAAAAGTGGGTTTTATTTGCCAAAATGTGCCGATTTATCTGCTGTTCGTGCACACAATCGCTCTGTTGTGCGCCATATTGGCTTTTCCTCTTGGCCGATTATTGGATCAATGAATCAGTCAAAAACAGAAATGTCACCTAGAGTCTTTTGGACAATCAATTACATTCAGCTTTTCCCTCCAAAATACAGCATGATGGAATCATATGTATTCCTGAAGTCATATTATGGGCCCCCCTCCACTCAACTATGGGCCCCATAGCAACGGCACGCACTACTATTATGGGAACATGGTGCATATGTTACATATCTATGATACTGTATGTATGGTGTGTAGGAAGTATGGTAACCTTTGTTTTCCATATCTTGAAGAAGAAAATTAACTGAACTGAAGTGAGGCTTTTCTCAAGTTACACTTCATCAGAATAGTTAACACATTATTTTTTTGTTCATATGTTTGTAAATCCAGTCATAAGGACACAGAGACATGTGAGTTCACTGCTGTGCTGTTTTATTCCATCACCAACTCCAGGCACACTGCACACTGGACCACCCACTTCCCAGCATCCCCCTGGTCCCAGGGACCATCACTGAAGATTCAGGCTTACACATGTTAGTAAGGGAGTGTCTACAAATATAAGCATTCTAATACACTAACATCACATCCTCTTTTCTTTAAAGATAAGCCCTGTACGCTTCAATGCAACAATTAACAACGTCATATTAAGAACATCATCTAACACATTTCAATGAGTCTCTCAGGTCTGCGTATTTCCCTTTTGGGTCTTTCATAGACAGTCTGTGTTTCATCCACCATGTTGGACCTTTCTAGAAGCGTGGTTTGTTCACCATTATGAGGATCATCATACATGTCAGATGAAGGGTATTCTTCAGTCATGTTGTCTTCATTATGGTTAGGTTGAGATCTTAAATCCACCTGTTTTTTTCTTACTTCCGCTCCACGCTCTGTACGTATAGTATAAGATCTTGGTGCTACTTGTGCTTGCACAATACCTTTCTGCACCCAAATACCTTTCTCGTGATCTCTGAGATGGACTTGTTCACCCGATTTTAGATCAGATAAGCTTTTTGTTCGCTTGTCATGGAACAGTTTCTGTTTCGCCTGTTGACGTTCCTTACTCAGTCTGACCAACGCTGACTTATGTGTATTAAGCAGTTCATCATGTATCGGGAGATTTGCTCTAATCCTCCTTCCCATCAGCATTTGTGCAGGAGAAAGTCCATTCTGTAAAGGTGTACTGCAGTAGATTAAAAGACTTTTGTAGAAATCTTCTTTACCTTCTTGAGCTTTTTTCATGAGACTCTTTACAGTTTTTACTGAACTTTCCACCAACCCATTTGAGCGGGGATAGTGGGGACTTGACGTAGTATGGACAAATTCCCACTCACCAGCAAATTGTCTAAATTAGCACTGGAAAACTGAGGACCATTGTCAGTGAACACTTCCATAGGAACACCATGCCTTGCAAAGATTGACTTCATGCAATTGATTACGGCTTTACTAGTAGTTGTATGTAGTGTCTTCACCCTAGGGTAGTTAGAGTAATAATCAGTCACGAAAATGTACGTTTTCCCATTACAATCAAACAAATCTGCGCCAACTTTCTGGTACGGTCTCTCTGGCACTGCATGAGGACTCAGTGGCTCGACTTGTTGTTTCGGTCTATACGTAAGACATAATTCACATGTAGCTGTAGTCTGTGCTATGTCTTGGTTCATTCTTGGCCAATACATAACTTCAAGCGCTCTCCGCTTACATTTTACTTCTCCTGAATGGCCTTTATGTATCTTGCACAGCATAGTTTTTCTTAGTCGTGCAGGTATGACAAACCTTTGTAAATAATACCATCGGCAACTGTAAGGTCACTGCGGAACATCCAATAATCATGGATAGACAGCGGGCACGCATGTTTTTCTGCTGGCCAACCTTTCAGAATGATATCTTTTAACACTTTCATTGTGTCATCTGTCTCAGTTTCTTTCCTAATCTGTACTTGTCTTGCAAGAGACACTGGTAGAGAAGCTATGATCAAATTAACATAGGCTTCTATCTCTTCATCCATCAGACTTTTGGAACCTTCACTTTTGTCCACAGCATGAGAAAGTGTATCAGCAATGTACATGTATTTGCCGGGACAGTACAGCAAGTGTACATCATATTTCTGTAGTCTGAAAAGCATTCCTTGAATTCTCATGGGACAGTCATGTAATGATTTAGTCATGATAGCTATCAATGGCTTGTGGTCAGTTTCCACTGTAAATGTTTGACCATACACAAACTGATGAAATCGCTCACATGCATATGTGATCGCTAGAAGTTCTTTTTCTATCTGAGCATACCTTGTTTCAGCACTTGTCAGTGCTCTTGATGCATAGATTACTGATTGCCATGTATCCTCATGTTCTTGTAACAGCACTGAGCCTAGGCCAAATTGCGAAACATCTGCTGAAATTCTTATTCTTTTCGCAGGATCAAAGAATTTTAGCACTGGTTGCTCTGTAATTATCTGTTTCAAGTTTTGCCAACTTTCTTCTTGTTCATGTGACCACATCCACTCGTTATCTTTGTCCAACAACCATCTAAGAGAGGCTGTTCATTCAGAGAGTTGAGAAATAAACTTTCCTAAGTGAGTAATCATTCCTAGGAATATTCTGACTTCGTCTTTGTTGTTAGGACGTTCCATGTTCACTATGGCTGATATTTTCCTTGGGGCTAGTTTTACACCTTGATCCGAGACCACGTCGCCCATAAAGGTAAGTGTATTCACGCCAAATTCACATTTGTCCTTGTTTAGCTTTAGATTCACTTTCTTGACAAGTTCCATTACTTGTCTCAATCTAGAATCCTGTTCTTCCTTTGTAGATCCCCAGACAATAATGTCATCCATCATTGTATCAACACCTGCAATATGTTCAAAAATCATGTGTATCTTTTTGTGATATACTTCTGGAGCAGGCAATATTCCATATGATTGTCGAAGAAATCTGTATCTACCTTCTGGTGTATTAAATGTACAAAGCTTTGAGCTGGCCTCACCTAGCTTCATTTGCCAGAATCCTGAAGATGCGTCCAATTTACTGAACCATTTTGCTCCTGCAAATTGCGACATGATTTCATCTCTGGTTGGTAGTTTGAAATTTTCTCGTTTAATAGCTTTGTTTAAATCTCTGGGGTCTAGACATATTCTGAGTTGTCCATTTTTCTTTTCAACAATTACTAAGGAGCTTACCCATTCAGTAGGCTCATCAACTTTCTGTATCACACCCAAGGCTTCCATGCGATTTAACTCTTGTTTCAGTTTTTCTCTCAGCGCAAACGGCACTTTTCTACAGGGGTGTATCACTGAAGAAACTTGCGTGTCTATATTTATTTTATGCTCTCCAGGCAAACAACCTAGTCTGTATTCTGTAAACATCGATTTGCAGTCATCTTCTACTTGTGATGTCACCATAAAAACTTTCTTTAGCAAGCTTAGTTCCTCACAGGAACTTAATCCTAGAATCGGTTGCACATTTTTATGCACAATCAGTAGAGATGTTTTAAACTGTTGTCCCTTATATTTCAGTGTCACTAAGCATGTACCTTTCACAGGCAGTGCCAGATTAAGGTCCACATGGGCCTGGAGCTGAAATTGTTGAAGGGCCTATTGTGTGCTGTGATGGTGTAAGTGATGTGGGGTTGTGCTGTGGGGCGGCATCCAGGAGTATATAGTCATTCCAGTGGCAAGTTAGAATTTGGTGCTCATGTGCTCCTCTATGTCTGTACATGACCCGATGTGGGGAATTCATGTTTGAAAAGTCGGTTGGGTTTCTGTTTTTTCCTGTCTATTAGAAAAAAACAGACACCCAACTGACTTTTCAAACATTTGAATTCCCTCCCATGTGTCCATATGTGCTCCTCTATGTCTGTATGTGCCTATGTTTGTACGTGCTCCTCTATGTCCATATGTGCTCCTCTATGTCTGTATGTGCCTATGTCTGTACGTGCTCCTCTATGTCCATATGTGCTTCTCTATGTCCCAATGTGCCCCTTTATGTTTGTATGTGCCTGTCTGTATTTGTTCCTCTACATCCTTATGTGCTTCTGTATGTCCATATGTGCCTGTAGTATGCCTATATGTGTGCCTCTATGTCTTTATGTGCCTATGCCTGAATGTGCTCCTGTATGTCCTTATGTACCTATGTCTGTATGTGCTCCGCTATGTCCGTATGTACCTATATCTATATGTGTCACTCTACGGGTTGGGTTCGTGATCCTGACAGTGAGGATGCCGTTGGTCAGAATACTGACAATTCTTGGTAAGTAAACTAACCCTACCCCTAACCCTCCCGCATCCTAACCTTCACTTCATGCAGCCTAACCTTCACTTCATGCAGCCTAACCCTTACCTTCCCTTCTCACAACCTAACACTAACCTTCACCCTAGTGCCTAACCTCCCCTCCTGCAGCCTAACCCTAACCCTGCCTGGCATACTTAGAGAGAAGGGGAGACAGACAGAGAGAGAGAGAGAAAGAGAAAGAGAGAGGGTGGAGAGAGAGAGAGAGAGAGAGTAGAAAGAGAAAAAAAGAGAAGGGGAGAGAGAGAACGGTGGGAGACAGAGAAATGGGGAGAAACAAAGAGAGACAAGAAAGAAGGGGACATAGAGAGAGAGAGAGAGAGATAGAGAAGGGGGGAGACACACAGTGAGAGAAGTGGGGTAGACAGATAGACACAGAGAGCGTGAGAGAGATGAGGTAAGAGAGAGAAAGGGGAGAGAGAAGGATGAAAGAGAGAAGGGGGGAGAGTGAAGGGGACAGAGAGAGAAAGCGAGAAGGGGAAAATACAGAGAGAGAGAAAGGAGGGGAAGAGAGAGAAAAGGGGGAGAAAGAGAGAAGGGGGAGACAGAGAGAGAGAGAGAGACAGAGAGAGAGAAGGAAGAGACAGTGAGAGAGAGGGGGAGGAAGAGGAGAGAGTAGGGGGGCTGGGGGAGAAAGATAGGAGGGAGATAGAGAGAGACAGACAGAGAAAGAGAAGGGGAGAGAGTCAAGGGGGAGACAGAAATAGACAGACAGAAGGGAGAGACACAGAGAGAGAACGTGAGAGAGGGGAGAGAGAGAGAAAGGGGGAGGTGAGAGAGAGGGGGAGAGAGAGTGGGGGAGTAAGAGAGAGAAAAAAGAGAAGGGGGAGAGAGAGAAGGGGACAGAGAGGGAGAGGGGGGCACACACATTGAGAGAAGTGGGGTAGACATATAGACAAAAGAGTGGGGACACAGAGAGTGAGAGAGATATGGGGTGATAGAGAAGCATGAGAGAAAAGGGGGAAGAGACAGAAAGAGAAGGGGACGGAGAAAGAGAGAAGGGGGAAGATACAGAGAGAGAGGTGAGGGTGAGAGAGGAGAGAAAAGGGGGAGACAGAGAGAGAGAAGGGGAGAGATAGAGAGAGAAGGAAGAGACAGTGAGAGAGTGAAGGGGGAGGGCGAGGAGAGAGAAAGGGGGATGGGGAGAAAGATAGGAGGGACAAAGAGAGAGACAGACAGAGAGAAAGAGAAGAGGTGGAGACCGAGAGAGAGTGAAGGGGGATTCATAAAGAGATAGACAGAAGGGAGAGACACAGAGAGAGAATGTGAGGGAGAGAGAGAGAAAGGGGGAGGTGAGAGAGAGGGGGAGAGGGAGTGGGGGAGTAAGAGAGAGAAAAAAAAGAGAAGAGGGGGGAGAGAGAGAGAAGGGGACAGAGAGAGAGAGAGAGAGAAGGGGGGTCACACACATTGAGAGAAGTGGAGTAGACATATAGACAAAAGAGTGGGGACACAGAGAGTGAGAGAGATATGGGGTGAGAGAAAAGGGGGAAGAGACAGAGAGAGAAGGGGACAGAGAGAGAGAGAAGGGGGAAGATACAGAGAGAGAGGTGAGGGTGAGAGAGGAGAGAAAAGGGGGAGACAGAGAGAAGGGGAGAGATAGAGAGAGACAGAGAGATAGGGGGAGGGCGAGGAGAGATAAAGGGGGATGGGGAGAAAGATAGGAGGGACATAGAGAGGGACAGACAGAGAGAAAGAGTAGAGGTGGAGACCGAGAGAGAGTGAAGGGGGAGACATAAAGAGATAGACAGAAGGGAGAGACACAGAGAGAGAATGTGAGGGAGGGGAGAGAGAGAGAAAGGGGGAGGTGAGAGAGAGGGGGAGAGAGAGTGGGGGAGTAAGAGAGAGAAAAAAAAGAGAAGGGGGAGAGAGAGAGAAGGGGACAGAGAGAGATAGAGAGGGGGGCACACACATTGAGAGAAGTGGGGTAGACATATAGACAAAAGAGTGGGGACACAGAGAGTGAGAGAGATATGGGGTGAGAGAGAAGGATGAGAGAAAAGGGGGAAGAGACAGAGAGAGAAGGGGACAGAGAGAGAGAGAAGGGGGAAGATACAGAGAGAGAGGTGAGGGTGAGAGAGGAGAGAAAAGGGGGAGAGAGAAGGGGAGAGATAGAGAGAGAAGGGAGAGACAGTGAGAGATAGGGGGAGGGCGAGGAGAGATAAAGGGGGATGGGGAGAAAGATAGGAGGGACATAGAGATAGACAGACAGAGAGAAAGAGAAGAGGTGGAGACCGAGAGAGAGTGAAGGGGGAGACATAAAGAGATAGACAGAAGGGGGAGACACAGAGAGAGAGAGAGGGAGGGGAGAGAGAAAAAGGGGGATGTGAGAGAGGGGGGGGGGAGAGTGATAGAGAATGGGGGAGTCAGAGAGAGAAAGAAAAAAGAGAAGGTGAGAGAGAGAGAAGGGTGGAAGACAGAGAGAGAGAGAGAGAGAGAGAGAGAGAGAGAAAGAAAGATGGGAGAGAGAAGGGGGAGACAGAGAGAGAAAGGTGGGAGACACACACTTACAGCGGGATGTACTAAGTAAAAAATGTGGTGAAACCCCCGCATTTTCAAATGTAGTAAACCCGGCCTTCTTTCCGCAACCAGCCGCACAGCACCACACTGCCCGCTTACGCCGACCCCCACTCACCGGCTCCGCGATCCCCCACCTCCTCTTCCCCACATCACAGCCATGTCTCCTTCTGGCTGCAAGGAGGAGGAGCCCAGGGACTCCCAGCACATGTCACCTCCCTGGCTGGGAGGTGACAGACCCCACAGAGATCTCCTGCAAACCTTCTCACAGGTATCGCAGGGGGCCTCTGTCACCATATTGCAATGTTAATTGCATATGTTAGTAAATATGCGATTAGCATCCCTGTGATGGGCGGCGATGTATACATCCTGAGAGAGAAGGGGAGACACAGAGAGAGAGAAAAAAGTTGGATACAGAGAGAGAGAGAGAAAGAGAGAGGGGGAGACAGAGAAATAAAGGGTTGAAATAGGCATCCCCTAACCCACCTACAGGCAGCTCTGTGTACCTCCTTACCTACAGGCAGTACTGTGTACCTCCTCCGCTACAGGAAGCACTGTGTACCACCTTCCCTATAGGCAGCACTGTGTACCTCCTCCGCTACAGGCAGCACTGTGTTCCTCCTCCACTACAGGCAGCACTGTGTACCTCCTTCCCTCTAGGCAGCACTGTGTACCTCCTCCACTACAGGCAGCACTGTGTACCTCCTCCCTCACAGGTGGCACTGTGTACCTCCTCCCCCTCGTACAGGCGGCACTGTGTAGCTCCTCCATACAGGCGGCACTGTGTACCACCCCACCTCGGCGGAACTCTGTACCCTCCCACCCCACCCCACCCCATCCAGGCGGCATTGTGTACCTCCCCCCCACCCCATACAGGCAGCACTGTATACCTCCCCACCACCCCATACAGGCAGCACTGTGTACCCCCCCCCCACCCAATACACGCACCACTGTGTACCTCCCCTCCCCCACCCCATACAGGCAGCATTGTGTACCTTTTGCCCGCCCCATACAGGCAGCACCGTGTACCTATCTCCCCACCACATACAGACAGCACTGTGTACCCCCCCCCTCCCTCATACAGCCAGCATTGTGTACACCCACCCCATACAGGCAGCACTGTGTAAACCCCCCCCACACACACACACCTCATACAGGCAGCATTGAGTACCAAACCCCCATCCCACACAGGCAGCACTGTGTACAAACTCCATCTCCCCCCCCCCCTTGTACCTTTGACAGCAGCAGGTCCATGTTATTAGCCCCCGGCAGCAGTGCGGCGGGTCCCCATCATTAGCGCTGGCAGCAGTGAGTCCCGTTATTTGGTTATAGCGCTGTTGATCCCCGGCAACAGCAAGCAGCGCACGAGGGAAGAAGGTGAGAAGAGGGGGAGGAACCAAGAGTGAAAAGGCTGGACTGCCTCGGCCAGCCTCTTAGCACTGGATCCGCACCGAGGCACATGGAGTGTGTTCTAGTGCACTGCGCTGCACTAGTAAGTGTATATGTGTACTAGATAGAGGTGAGGGGGAGAGAGTGAGTGGGGCATTGGACAGCCGCAGATGGTGACAGAAAAAAAATATTTTTTTCTTGTCACCAATATCTACCAGGACTGTCTGGGCCTATTTTCATGGGGGGGCCTGGAGCTGCAGCTCCACCCGCCCCATTGATAATTCGGCCCTGTTCACAGGAATTTCCTCCCCCAGTGTACCCTGTAACTTTCACTTTGGCTGGATGAATTTTAGGTTTTACTCTAAAAGTCTTATAGTCTTGAAACGATATTAAATTCACCTGCGCGCCAGTATCAAGCTAACAATCTCGTTCACAGTTAAAGGAACAATCCATTCTTTCTTATCTACACTGCAAAGACAATGCAATCCACAAATAATTCCTGTTTGTTTAACAGCATGCACTTTGGTTGTTTCACTTTTCATTTTACAGCATTTGGTAAAGTGATTAAGTCTACCACATTTTATGCAGGTTTTACCATAAGCAGGGCACATTTTAGGATTGTGAGCATTTCCACATCTACTACACATTTCCTTGATAGACTGTGGCTTAGACTGCTTCATTCTTGAGAATGGAGGTTTGCTTGGCTCTGTTTTCTGCACTACTTGTACAGCACCATCAGGTTTCTTGTGTAACTTTTTGGCTTGAAATCTAGATGTTTCCGCAGATCTGCACATAATAACTGCCTTTTCTAGTGTTAGGTCTTGCTCTCTCAGCAATCTCTCTCCGAGTCCATTATCAGGTATTCCACAGACAATATGATCTCTAATCAGTGAATACTTGAAATCACCAAACTCACAGGTTTTACTGAGTGATTGCAGCTCTGTAACATACTGATCAAATCCATCTACAGACTTCTGATCTCATGTGAAAAACATATCTTTCATATGTCACATTTTTCCTTGGCACAAAGTAATCTTCAAACTTTTGCATTATAGAAGATAGCACCATATTCTGCCCCTCATCAAACTGAAAACTATTATAAATGTCCAGAACATCCTGTTAGGGTCTCCTGCCCTGTGCTGCCACGTCGTCATGGCAACCGGGAGACAAGTGCTAGTGGCAGTAAGCTAAAACCTGTGCACTGCAAGTGAGAAATAGGATTGTGGAGACTCTCCTTGTGTCTATCATTCCATCTCTGACCAAGGAGTTTACTGCCACACCCGTTGGTAACCCTTTAGGGTTTTGCTGTTGCCCTTAGCAACAGCATTTCGGGTTCTCTATGTATTAAAACACAACATCTTGCTTTTTCCATCTGTGCAGTTCTAATACAAAGGAGATACCCAGTTCCTTAGCCTCTGGGCTTCTCTGTTCACTTTGTGTGTATTTTGTTACCCTATTACCTTCTGTGTACGTTATGTCATATTCCCCAGTTTGTCTGTGAGTCCATTTGTTTTGCATAACAGTTCAAACACCAGTACATTCCTGCAGACACTGGAGTGCATAACAGTTCTGACACCAGTACTTTCCTGCAGGCACTGGTGTGCATAACATATTCAGCAGCCTAATACTCCTGTTGAAATTTTGTGGGAATATGGAGCATACCCCTCAAAATACGTTGCAACAGGTGGTCGATCAGGTGCAGGTCCTGACTCGACAATTTAATGATTTGTCCATTAAAATGCACACCTCCCAGGCTGCTGGTGGAGCTCCCGCAGCAGCAGCACCTGCAGGGGTTAAGGAGCCGAAAGTAAATCTCCCGGATCGTTTTTCTGGAGATCGCTCGCAGTTCTTTTGTTTCAAGGAGAGCTGCAAGCTATACTTCCGGCTTAGGCCTCAGTCTTCTGGGTCGGAGATTCAGCGGGTGGGCATAGTGATTTCCTTGCTACAAGGAGACCCACAGGTCTGGGCATATGGGTTGCAGCCTGACTGTCCGTCGCTTAAAAGTGTTGATGCTTTTTTTACGGCACAGGGCATGTTGTATGATGACCCTGACAAGACGGCCTCAGCCGAGGCTCAGATTTCGATCCTTAAGCAAGGGCGAAGGCCAGTTGAGGTTTACTGTACGGAGTTTCGGAGGTTGGCCCATGATACCCAGTGGAATGACCCAGCCCTGAGACACCAGTACCGAAGAGGTCTTTCTAACCAGATAAAGGACCAACTGGTACAATATCCCTTGCCTGATAGCTTGGATCAGCTCATGCAGTTATCCATCCGGGTGGATAGACGGCTGAGAGAGCGTAGGCTTGAAAGGGAGACTGAGATTTCCTTCCTTCCCAAGGGAACCTCAGACTCTGAGGAATTTTCTGAGGAGCCTATGCAGATTGGGGCTACCCGCCTCTCCTCGCGTGAGAAGACGCGGAGGAGACAGCAGGGGTTGTGTTTGTACTGTGGGAATAAAGGTCATGTGGTAGTATCATGCCCAGAAAAGCCGGAAAACTTCAGGGCCGGAGGGTGATGGGAAATATCCTGTCAGGCCAGAAGTCAGAATTTCCCAAGAAGACTTTTATCATTCCGGTGACCTTGAAGATCCTCGGTCAAACTGTCAAGACTGAGGCCTTTGTGGACAGTGGGGCCGACGGGGTTTTTATGGACCGCCAATTCGCCCTGAAACACTCTGTTCCCTTAGTACCCTTGGCATCGGAAATTGAGATTTGTGGGTTAAACGGGGAACCATTATCCCAAGGTAAAATTACCTCTTGCACTAGCCAGATTTCTTTGTTTATTGGAGCCACACACTCTGAAAAATTGTCCTTTTATGTGACTGTCTGTACTTTTGCCCCATTGGTGTTGGGGTTACCCTGGTTAAGGGCCCACAATCCTCAATTTGACTGGGTCTCTAGGGAGATTCTTAGTTGGGGCACTGATTGTTTCAGGAGTTGCTTGAGCCTTCCAGTCAGGCTCTCGCAGCTAAGTTTGCCAGGATTGCCAGGGTGTTATGCAGATTTTGCGGACGTGTTCTCCAAAAAAGTTGCAGAGGTACTACCTCCCCATCGCCCCTATGACTGTGCCATTGATTTGTTGCCAAATGCTAAGCTTCCCAAGAGCAGGTTGTACTCCCTGTCACGTCCTGAGACTCAGGCTATGGCAGAGTACATTCAGGAGAACTTGGCTAAGGGATTTATCAGACCTTCACAGTCTCCAGTTGGGTCGGGGTTCTTCTTCGTGGGTAAAAAGGACGGTTCGTTGCGACCCTGCATCGACTTCAGGGAATTGAACCGTATCACGATTAAAAACTCATACCCACTGCCTCTCATTTCGGTCTTGTTTGACCAGCTTCGTACTGCCACCATTTTTTCTAAGATTGACCTACGCGGTGCGTACAATCTAATCCGAATAAGAGAGGGGGATGAATGGAAGATTGCCTTTAATACCCACTCAGGGCATTATGAATATTTGGTGATGCCTTTTGGGCTCTGTAATGCCCCGGCAGTCTTCCAGGATTTCATGAATGATGTGCTCAGGGAATATTTGGATAGATTCTTAGTTGTATACTTAGATGACATCCTAATCTTCTCCCATTCCCTGGAGGAACATCGGAAGCATGTACGCTTAGTCCTCCAGAAACTCAGAGACCACCGGCTTGGGGCGAAGCTGGAGAAGTGCGAATTTGAAGTTCAGCAAATCGCATTTCTAGGATATATTATCTCCCCAGAAGGTTTCCAAATGGAGGGTTCCAAGGTACAGACAGTCCTGGATTGGGTGCAGCCCACTAGTTTGAAGGCGCTTCAGCGTTTCCTGGGCTTTGCGAATTTTTATAGACGATTTATCGCTGGATTTTCGTCTATAGTGGCGCCCTTGGTGGCACTCACTAAGAAAGGGGCGGATGTTGCTCACTGGTCTTGTGAGGCTAAAGCGGCTTTTGCCCGTCTCAAAAGGGCATTTGTTTCGGCCAAGGTGCTGCGACACCCAGATCCAGAGCGTCCTTTTGTGGTGGAGGTGGATGCCTCTGAGATGGGTATTGGGGCAGTGCTTTCTCAGATGGGAGTGTCTGATAATCGCCTTCATCCCTGTGCTTACTTTTCCCGTAAATTTTCGCCTGCCGAGATGAATTATGACGTGGGTAACCGGGAATTGTTGGCATTTAAGGATGCACTCGAGGAGTGGAGACACTGGCTTGAGGGGGCTAAGTTTGTGGTCTCAATTCTCACTGACCATAAGAATCTGGCATATTTAGAGTCAGCGAAGCGTCTCAATGCCAGGCAGGCACGATGGGCTTTGTTTTTTGCTCGCTTTAATTTTTTGATAACATATCGCCCTGGGTCAAAAAACATCAAGGCTGATGCGCTCTCGCGGAGTTTTGCTCCAATCCAGGAGACCACCGAGGAGCCGTTGCCCATTGTTTCCCCATCGTGTATTAAAGTGGGCATTACCCAGGACCTCTTATCATTAGTCCTTAGAGCACAGGAGCAGGCTCCTCCAGACCTTCCGGTAGGTCTTTTGTTTGTGCCTCCTAGGTTAAGACAGCGAGTGTTCCTGGAATTCCATGCCAAGAAGTCGGCAGGTCACCCGGGTATTGCCAGAACTCGGGAGTTGCTATCTAGGGCGGTGTGGTGGCCCTCGGTGGCTAAGGATGTGGATCAGTGGGTTCGGGCATGTGACATCTGTGCCCGAAATAAGACTCCTAGAGGGGTTCCTGTTGGCCCATTACATCCACTCTCTATCCCATCTAAGCCATGGACCCACATTTCAATGGATTTTGTGGTGGACTTGCCCAAATCCTCGGGGATGACAGCCATCTGGGTTGTCGTTGACAGGTTTTCGAAGATGGCGCACTTCGTTCCACTGGTTGGGCTGCCATCAGCCAGACGCCTGTCTGAATTATTTATGCTGCATGTTGTGCGTCTCCACGGGTTGCCACTTGATGTGGTCTCTGACCGCGGATCCCAGTTTGTGGCCAAATTCTGGAGGACATTTTGTTCCGATCTCCAGATTTCTGTCAGCTTGTCGTCAGGCTACCATCCGCAGTCTAATGGGCAGACTGAAAGGGTGAACCAGTCCTTGGAGCAGTTCCTCAGGTGTTAAGTGTCAGACTGACTGGGTTGCTCATCTGTCCATGGCGGAGTTTGCCTATAACAACGCGGCTCACTCTGCTACAGGGATCTCTCCCTTCCTTTGTGTGTATGGGCATCATCCTAAGGCCAATTCTTTTGACCCCCTGGACTCCACGCCTGGTGGTTCCTCTGTGGTTTCGGTCCTTAGAGGTATTTGGCGGAAAGTGAAGAAAGCCCTTGTGTCTGTGTCATTAGTGACCAAAAGGGTTTTTGATAAGCGGAAAAGACCCTGCAGCTTCAAATTAGGAGACTTCGTCTGGTTGTCTACCAAGAATTTGAAGTTGAGACAGCCATCTCATAAGTTAGGGCCCCGGTTCATCGGCCCTTATAAGATCACCAGGGTTATCAATCCGGTGGCATTTCAGTTAGATCTGCCCCGTTCTTTGGGTATCAATAAAACATTTCATTGTTCCCTTTTAAAACGGGCGATTAGTAATCCTTCTTCCAGTGGAAGACCTTCCCCTCTTCTGATACGTGGCCAGAGGGAGTTTGTTGTTGAAAGGATTCTTGACTCCAAGGTGGTTCGGGGTCGGCTGTCATTTTTGGTGCACTGGAAGGGGTATGGCCCGGAGGAGCGGTCGTGGGTGCGCAGTTGTGATCTTCATGCCCCCAGACTGATACGCTCTTTCTTCTCGCAGTTCCCCGATAAACCCGGTGGTAGGGGTTCTTTGACCCCTCGTCAGAGGGGGGGTACTGTTAGGGTCTCCTGCCCTGTGCTGCCACGTCGTCATGGCAACCGGGAGACAAGTGCTAGTGGCAGTAAGCTAAAACCTGTGCACTGCAAGTGAGAAATAGGATTGTGGAGACTCTCCTTGTGTCTATCATTCCATCTCTGACCAAGGAGTTTACTGCCACACCCGTTGGTAACCCTTTAGGGTTTTGCTGTTGCCCTTAGCAACAGCATTTCGGGTTCTCTATGTATTAAAACACAACATCTTGCTTTTTCCATCTGTGCAGTTCTAATACAAAGGAGATACCCAGTTCCTTAGCCTCTGGGCTTCTCTGTTCACTTTGTGTGTATTTTGTTACCCTATTACCTTCTGTGTACGTTATGTCATATTCCCCAGTTTGTCTGTGAGTCCATTTGTTTTGCATAACAGTTCAAACACCAGTACATTCCTGCAGACACTGGAGTGCATAACAGTTCTGACACCAGTACTTTCCTGCAGGCACTGGTGTGCATAACACATCCTCTCCTATCACATGGAGGAAAATGGATGCCTTAGTTTTGTCAGCCTCTATATCAGCTCCACATGCAGCAAGATATATATTAAACCTTTGCTTAAATCTTTTCCAGTTTTCAGACAAGTTACCAGACATCAGCATGCCGGTTGGAGGAGCTAGTTTATCCATGGTTACTCACTGTTTGAAGAGAGGAGCACACGGCAGGCTTTGCAGACACTGAATATCACAGCCTTACAGACTTCTGCAGGATTCTTTCACACTCTGAGAGCACTAGCAGTCCAAGTTAAACTTCTTCTGACACCATGTTTTGTTCATATGTTTGTAAATCCAGTCATAAAGACACAGAGACATGTGAGTTCACTGCTGTGCTGTTTTATTCCATCACCAACTCTAGGCACACTGGACCACCCATTTCCCAGCATCCCCCTGGTCCCAGGGACCATCACTGAAGATTCAGGCTTACACAGATTAGTAAGGGAGTGTCTACAAATATTAAGCATTCTAATACACTAACATCACAATTATGATAATAATAATAATAATAATAATAATATAGATCTGTCCATCTTACTGTTGCGTCACTCCTAATAGCCTCTCTTGGCTCAGGTCCTGCGTGACTCTCTCGCACCAAGCATAATTTTTTGCTCTAAATGTGCATCTCATTTGCATATTTAAACCAATTAGAAATTAAATAAGCTACATTGCTAGATTCCGCCGATCAGTGTGATGTGCGACATTTGTACATCTGTGTGCGACTGAGTCTGCGTCTGTATAAGACGGGCTCTGATGCAGCAGTCGCAGGTTTTGCTCATGCCGAGTTCCGTTGTGCTTCGTCTGTGACCTTGTACGTGTGTAACACTAATTCCTGTGCGGTGGCGTCTCTAGTATACAGTGGGCCTGATTCCGATTTGTACGCAATGGCGATGTTCACGCAAATAAGCGATTATTAGGAGATCGCACACGCATCATGATCACACCACGTGCGCGCCAAGGTACAGTACCTTTTTGATGCAGCTTGCATACCCTCCAACATTATGCACATAAAAATCGGTACAAATTAGAAAAGGGGGCGTGTCCATGGGTAAATGGGCGTGTCCACAGGTTCACCCAGGAAGTGAGTGTTCCTCCTTTCTGCCTCAGTGCTGGGTATGTGTACCTAGTTGCTGAGGACTTTGCGATGGTTCCAGGTGGGTGTCTCTGTTGTTCTTTGGGCAGCTGCATCACTTGCAATGACTAGCAGGTGCGTAGGCCATATGGCCTACGGACAAGTAAATGAGGACACATCTGTAAAGATAAAAAATAAAATACTGCTTGTAAACGTGAAACCCCCTAGCACAGGCATGTCCAAACTGCGGCCCTCTAGCTGTTGAGAAACTACACATCCCAGCATGCCCTGACACAGCTTTAGCACTCTCTGACAGCAAAAGTGTATCAGGGCATGCTGGGATATGTAGTTTCACAACAGCTGGAGGGCCGCAGTTTGGACATGCCTGCCCTAGCATTATATTACCCAGTGCCAGATTTCCCACTAGGCACTTAAGGCATGTTCCTATGGGCGGCATCTACCTGGTGCGGCACAGCAGGTCTCTCCCCCCAAGATGCTAGCTCTCTTCACATGGAACTCACACCCTGCAAAGCCAGCCAGCAGGTAAGATTCAGCTGTGGGTCAGACCGGACAGGGGGGCATCAAAGAGGCAGCGGTCCAGGGAGATATGGGGTGGCAGCAACTGGACACACACATCGCCCTACATCTTCCAGTTTCTCTCTCCTCCCATCGGCTTTCCCCCCTGTCCCTGCTTCATAAGGTCGCCCCCAACGCCGAACCCCTGACCCCCCTCAAACACCCTTCCCGTCGCAGCACTCCCGACCCTCCCCTATTCGCCATCTAATTGCGTCTCCTTCGATCCCCACACCACCGCAGAACCCCCGTATGCCCTTACCATTGAGTCACCCCCCCCCCCCTCATCGCGGCATCTCCGATCCCTCTCATCTCCCCCCGTTGCGGGACACCTCCAACCCCCTCACTCCATCTAAGAACCCCTGGCCGTCCTCCCCTCTTGCTCGCCCCCTCCCCTTCCCCTCTTTGCCAGCACTGCATTTTATTTTGCCCTGCTGGGTATCTTAAATGAGCTCATATATGTACAATTTTAAATGACCTAATCCTGTAATTTAGGGGGACATTTACTAAGCAATGATAAGAGCGGAGAAGTGAGCTAGTGGAGAAGTTGCTCCATCAACCAATCAGCAGCTCTGTATAATTTTATAGTATGCAAATTATAGATGTTACTTCAGTGCTGATTGGTTGCCATGGGCAATATATTCACTGGCTCACTTCTCCGCTCTTATCACTGCTTAGTAAATGTCCCCCTTAGTCTCTGGCCACACATTATTATTATGTATACTAGAGATGTGCACCGTAAATTTTTCGGGTTTTGTGTTTTGGTTTTGGATTCGGTTCCGCGGCCGTGTTTTGGATTCGGACGCGTTTTGGCAAAACCTCCCTGAAAATTTTTTGTTGGAATAGGGTGGTTTTTAAAAACAAACAAACCCTCAAAACCAGTTTAAATCATAGAATTTGGGGGTCATTTTGATCCCATAGTATTATTAACCTCAATAACCATAATTTCCACTCATTTCCAGTCTATTCTGAACACCTCACACCTCACAATATAATTTTTAGTCCTAAAATTTGCACCAAGGTCGCTGGATGACTAAGCTAAGCGACCCAAGTGGGCGGCACAAACACCTGGCCCATCTAGGAGTGGCACTGCAGTGTCAGACAGGATGGCACTTAAAAAAATTAGACACAAACATCACATGATGCAGAGATAAATAAAAAAAAAAAAAGAGGTGCAAGATGGAATTGTCCTTGGGTCCTCCCACCCACCCTTATGTTGTATAAACAGGACATGCACACTTTAACAAACCCATCATTTCAGCCACAGGGTCTGCCACACGACTGTGGCTGAAATGACTGGTTGGTTTGGGCCCCCACCAAAAAAGAAGCAATCAATCTCTCCTTGCACAAACTGGCTCTACAAGATGTCCACCTCCTCCTCATCGTCTGATTCATCACCCCTTTCACTGTGTACATCCCCCTCCTCACAGAGTATTAATTCGTCCCCACTGGAATCCACCATCTCAGGTCCCTGTGTACTTTCTGGAGGCAATTGCTGGTGAATGTCTCCATGGAGGAATTGATTATAATTAATTTTGATGAACATCATCTTCTCCACATTTTGTGGAAGTAACCTCGTACGCCGATCGCTGACAAGGTGACCGGCTGCACTAAACACTCTTCCGGAGTACACACTAGAGGGGGGGCAACTTAGGTAAAATAAAGCCAGTTTGTGCAAGGGCCTCCAAATTGCCTCTTTATTTTCATGCCAGTATACGTGCGGACTGTCTGACGTGCCTACTTGGATGCTGTAACTCATATAATCCTCCACCATTCTTTTTAATGGTGACAGAATCATATGCAGTGACAGTAGACGACATGTCAGTAATCATTGGCAGGTCCTTCAGACCAGACCAGATGTCAGCACTCGCTCCAGACTGCCCTGCATCACCGCCAGTGGGTGGGCTCGGAATTCTTAGCCTTTTCCTCGCAGCCCCAGTTGCGGGAGAATGTGAAGGAGGAGCTGTTGACGGGTCACGTTCCGCTTGACTTGACAAGTGTCTCACCAGCAGGTCTTTGAACATCTGCAGACTTGTGTCTGCCAGAAAGAGAGATACAACATAGGCTTTAAACCTAGTATCGAGCACAGTGGCCAAAATGTAGTGCTCTGATTTCAACAGATTGTCCACCCATGAATCCTGGTTTATCGAATGAAGGGCTCCATCCACAAGTCCCACATGCCTAGCGGAATCGCTCCGTTTTAGCTCCTCCTTCAATCTCTCCAGCTGCTTCTGCAAAAGCCTGATGAGGGGAATGACCTGACTCAGGCTGGCAGTGTCTGAACTGACTTCACGTGTGGCAAGTTCAAAGGGTTGCAGAACCTTGCACAACGTTGAAATCATTCTCCACTGCGCTTGAGTCAGGTGCATTCCCCCTCCTTTGCCTATATCGTAGGCAGATGTATAGGCTTGAATGGCCTTTTGCTGCTCCTCCATCCTCTGAAGCATATAGAGGGTTGAATTCCACCTCGTTACCACCTCTTGCTTCAGATGATGGCGGGGCAGGTTCAGGAGTGTTTGCAGGTGCTCCAGTCTTCGGCACGCGGTGGCTGAATGCCGAAAGTGGCCCGCAATTCTTCGGGCCACCGACAGCATCTCTTACAGGCCCCTGTCATTTTTAAATAATTCTGCACCACCAAATTCAATGTATATGCAAAACATGGGACGAGCTGGAATTTGCCCACATGTAATGCACGCACAATATTGGTGGCGTTGTCCGATGTCACAAATCACCAGGAGAGTCCAATTGGAGTAAGCCATTCTGCAATGATGTTCCTCAGTTTCCGTAAGAGGTTATCAGTTGTGTGCCTCTTATGGAAAGCGGTGATACAAAGTGTAGCCTGCCTAGGAACGAGTTGGCGTTTGCGAGATGCTGCTACTGGTGCCGCCGCTGCTATTCTTGCTGCGGGAGGCAATACAACTACCCAGTGGGCTGTCACAGTCATATAGTCCTGAGTCTGCTCTGCTCCACTAGTCCACATGTCCGTGGTTAAGTGGACATTTGGTACAACTGCATTTTTTAGGACACTGGTGACTCTTTTTCTGACGTCTGTGCACATTCTCGGTATCGCCTGCCTAGAGAAGTGGAACCTAGATGGTATTTGGTACCGAGGACACACTACCTCAAGAAATTATCCAATTCCCTGTGAATTAACGGTGGATACCGGACACACGTTTAACACCAACACAGCTGCCAAGGCCTGAGTTATCCGCTTTGCAACAGGATGACTGCTGTGATATTTCATCTTCCTCGCAAAGGACTGTTGGACAGTCAATTGCTTACTGGAAGTAGTACAAGTAGTCTTCCGACTTCCCCTCTGGGATGACAATCGACTCCCAGCAGCAACAACAGCAGCGCCAGCAGCAGTAGGCGTTACACTCAAGGATCCATCGGAGGAATCCCAGTTTTTGCCATCTTAACTCTTTTCAGTTTTCTAGTGGGAGGCTAAGTGCTTCCATCCTCATGTGAAGCTGAACCACTATCCAAGAACATAGGCCAGGGCCTCAGCCGTTCCTTGCCACTCCGTGTCGTAAAATGGCATATTGGCAAGTTTACACTTCTCCTCAGACGCTTTTAAATTAGATTTTTGGGTCATTTTACTGAACTTTTGTTTTTTGGATTTTACATGCTCTTTACTATGACATTGGGCATCGGCCTTGGCAGACGACGTTGATGGCATTTCATTGTCTCGGCCATGACTAGTATCAGCAGCTTCAGCACGAGGTGGAAGTGGATCTTGAGCTTTGCCTATTTTACCCTCCACATTTTTGTTCTCCATTTTTTAATGTGTGGAATTATATGCCAGTAATATATCAATAGCAATGGCCTACTGTACTGTACTATATGTATACTGCTAGTCACCAAAATGCTGCACTGTCCTACTATATACTGCTCACAATAATGCAGCACAGAGATAGTATACTTGACACAGAGCTGCAAGATACAGCAATGGCCTACTGTACTGTACTATATGTATACTGCTGGTCACCAAAATGCTGCACTGTCCTACTATATACTGCTCACAATAATGCAGCACAGAGATAGCATACTTGACACAGAGCTGCAAGATACAGCAATGGCCTACTGTACTGTACTATATGTATACTGCTGGTCACCAAAATGCTGCACTGTCCTACTATATACTGCTCACAATAATGCAGCACAGAGATAGTATACTTGACACAGAGCTGCAAGATACAGCAATGGCCTACTGTAATGTACTATATGTATACTGCTGGTCACCAAAATGCTGCACTGTCCTACTATATACTGCTCACAATAACGCAGCACATTAGAATACGAATCTCACGAGAATCCGACAGCGGGATGATGACCTTCGGCCGCGTTTGGGTTAACCGAGCAAGGCGGGAAGATCCGAGGCTGCCTCGGAACTAGCGATGAGCGGGTTCGGTTTCTCGGAAACCGAACCCCCCGAACTTCACCCTTTTTACACGGGTCCGAGGCAGGTTCGAACCTTCCCGCCTTGCTCGGCCAACCCGAGCACGCCCGAACGTCATCATCCCGCTGTCGGATTCTCGCGAGATTCGGATTCTATATAAGCAGCCGCGTGTCGCCGCCATTTTCACTCGTGCATTGGAGATGATAGGGAGAGGACGTAGCTGGTGTCCTCTCCGTTTATTGTTGAAGTTGATTGCTTTATTGCTTAATTGTGGGGAGGACTGAGGAGCAGCTGTTAGGAGGAGTACAGTGCAGAGTTTTGCTGATAAGTGACCACCAGTTTTTATCCGTTCTCTGCCTGAAAAAAACGCTCCATACCATATCTGTGCTCAGTGTGCTGCATAATATATCTGTGCCCACACTGCTTAATTGTGGGGACTGGGGAGCAGCTGTATTATATAGCAGGAGTACAGTGCAGAGTTTTGCTGACAGTGACCACCAGTATACGTTGTCTGCCTGAAAAACACTCCATATCTGTGCTCAGTGTGCTGCTTTATTGTGGGGACTGGGGACCACCAGTATGATTAATATTATATAGGAAGAGTACAGTGCAGAGTTTTGCTGACACAGTGACCACCAGTATACTATATATATAGCAGTACGGTAGGCCACTGCTGTACCTACCTCTGTGTCGTCATCCATTAAGTATACTATCCATCTACATTCTATACCTGTGGTGCATTTTAGTTTTGCAGTTTGCTGACACAGTGACCACCAGTATACTATATATAGCAGTACGGTAGGCCACTGCTGTACCTACCTCTGTGTCGTCATCCATTAAGTATACTATCCATCTACATTCTATACCTGTGGTGCATTTTAGTTTTGCAGTTTGCTGACACAGTGACCACCAGTATACTATATATAGCAGTACGGTAGGCCACTGCTGTACCTACCTCTGTGTCGTCATCCATTAAGTATACTATCCATCTACATTCTATACCTGTGGTGCATTTTAGTTTTGCCGTTTGCTGACACAGTGACCACCAGTATACTATATATAGCAGTACGGTAGGCCACTGCTGTACCTACCTCTGTGTCGTCATCCATTAAGTATACTATCCATCTACATTCTATACCTGTGGTGCATTTTAGTTTTGCAGTTTGCTGACACAGTGACCACCAGTATACTATATATAGCAGTATGGTAGGCCACTGCTGTACCTACCTCTGTGTCGTCATCCATTACGTATACTATCCATCTACATTCTATACCTGTGGTGCATTTTAGTTTTGCAGTTTGCTGACACAGTGACCACCAGTATACTATATATAGCAGTACGGTAGGCCACTGCTGTACCTACCTCTGTGTCGTCAAGTATACTATCCATCCATACCTGTGGTGCATTTCAGTTGTGCGCAGTAAATATAGTAGTAGGCAATTGCTATTGATACTGGCATATAATTCCACACATTAAAAAATGGAGAACAAAAATGTGGAGGTTAAAATAGGGAAAGATCAAGATCCACTTCCACCTCGTGCTGAAGCTGCTGCCACTAGTCATGGCCGAGATGATGAAATGCATTCAACGTCGTCTGCCAAGGCCGATGCCCAATGTCATAGTAGAGAACATGTAAAATCCCAAAAACAAAAGTTCAGTAAAATGACCCAAAAATCAAAATTAAAATCGTCTGAGGAGAAGCGTAAACTTGCCAATATGCCATTTACGACACGGAGTGGCAAGGAACGGCTGAGGCCCTGGCCTATGTTCATGGCTAGTGGTTCAGCTTCACATGAGGATGGAAGCACTCATCCTCTCGCTAGAAAACTGAAAAGACTTAAGCTGGCAAAAGCACAGCAAAGAACTGTGCGTTCTTCTAAATCACAAATCCCCAAGGAGAGTCCAATTGTGTCGGTTGCGATGCCTGACCTTCCCAACACTGGACAGGAAGAGCTTGCGCCTTCCACCATTTGCACGCCCCCTGCAAATGCTGGAAGGAGCACCCGCAGTCC